>NC_079498.1:70917365-71531403 GCF_030052815.1 Hevea brasiliensis | reverse complement strand
ACATCCTCAACTACTCCCAATGGGTAAGCATTAGAACGATCAGCTAACTGAACAATGACACTAGTTTCTTTCAAAGGACCCAAATTTAAAGTTTGAAAAACTGAATCTGACATAACATTAATAGATGCTCCTAAATCTACCATTGCACGTTCAAATTTAGAATCACCTATTCTATAGGGAATAGAAAATGAACCTGGATCCTTACACTTAGGGGGTAATTTTTGCTGAATTAATGCTGACACATTTTCCCCCACATTGATCTTCTCATTATTCCTCAACTTGCGCTTTGTAGTGTATAGTTCCTTAAGGAATTTAGCATACTTGGGAAGTTGTTCGATCGCATCAAGTAAAGGTATATTGACCTCTACCTTCCTGAAAGTCTCCAAAATTTCTTTCTCTTGTTCTTCTTTCTTCTTCTTGGCCAACCTGCAGGGAAATGGAGGAACAACAAAATTATTAACCTTATTCAAGTTAGGTTTAGTATTTACCTCAACTTTAAGAACTTCAGACTCTTTTGGCTCTTTTGCTCCTTGCTTTTTCTTTTTCATTGGCTTATGTGGAGTTTGGTCATCAACTTCTTTCCCACTCCGCAACACTATAGTACTCGTATTTTCTCTGGGGTTCATGATTATTTGTGATGGAAGCTTTCCAGAACCTTGAGCTTCAAGTTTGCTCACAGATGAAGCTAACTGACCAACATGCCTCTCTATGTTTTGAATGCTATTTCTGGTCTCCTGTTGAAACTATTGTGTGTTGTTAGCCAAAGTCTTAACAATTTCATCAAGTGACATACCTTGATTTGAGGGAGGTGGAGGTGGTTGATTCACTTGTGGTCTCTACTAATGGTATCGATTTTGCACCGATTGATTCCCATAACTCAGATTGGGATGATCTCGCAATCCTGGATTATAAGTATTAGAAAAGGGATCATACCTGTGTTGTGGCTGTCCATAATTTCTTACTGCATGCTGTCCATAATTTCCTACTGCATTAGCATGTTGCATTGATTTATCCTCTTGTAATGTAGGACACATGTCAGTAGCATGACCCCAACGCGAACAAATTCTACATACCTTTATGTTTTGCTATTTTGCAACCACCATAAGTGCACAGATCGCTAACAAGTAATAAAGTGATGAGTAGAGTATCATTCCCACGAGGATTTTATTTAGCAAGTACCAATCTACATAGTAATTTTGACTGTCTAGGCTATTGAATACTTAGGGAATGAAGTTTGTTAACTTTAAACACTAGAATGGTAAACTTAAAATGAAATGATTTATTTTGAAATAATTCTGGAATTAAGATTTCACACTTGAATCTTACTAGGGATGTTATCTAGTTTATTTACTGAACTGAGGACCATTTTCCTTGATGGAAATCAGTCTTAAGTTATCCTAAATACTCTCTCAAGGCACCTAGGTTGTATTCTAATTAACTCAAACCCTACTTTTGTGGTGATGGAATTAATTAAAATCCTTTAAGATTTTTGACCAATTTTGAAGTTCCACAAAGGTATCAGCCTATGTCTAGGTCAGAATTCCTAGGTTCAAGATCTTGATTTTCTAATGTTAATCTTTACCTTTTAGTCCTTCAATTAACATCTACAATCATGGCTAAGTGGGTACCAGCACATAGCATGCATTAAGATCACAAGAAATTAAATCAAGAAACGAATCTCAAATTCAATAAAAAAAACTTAGTGTTCATCCATAATAATAATTACAAGTGCTACTCTCCCAAATCCAAAATAAGAAAACTACTCACTCATGGTGAGCTCAGCAAACATCATGATAAAAGGTAAAAACAGTAAAAAGAAAATTATGTAGAAGAAATAAAACAATAAAAATCTGTCTAGGGAGATGAAACGAAGGAATCGAAGAGAGTTTGCAACTTTGATCCTATGGAGCCTCAGCTGAAAAACTTCTTCTGGCACTAATGTCTCTCTCCTTGAGACGGCTGGATTTCTCTCCCTCTAAACTCCTCAAAAGTGCTGTCAAAAGATAAAAGAGAGAGCGAGCCGGCCGAACCAACCTAACAAAAAGCAACCCTTTTTCTGATTTTTTTTCTTTTCTATTTATAGTCGTTGCTCTAGGGTTAGGTCATTTGTGAGTCCAAAAGGCTTTAGGAGTCTCGTTTGAATCAGGAAGCAAGAGCGAGAATTTGAGTAAAAAACATGGCTGCCACATAGTACATGGCCCGTGTGTCACTACACGGGTCCCGTAATGTAGGGCCATGTAACTTGCTAGAGGAGAATTGCGAAATCTTGCATTGGCACAGAAAGTTATACAGGTCTGCGCCACCTACACGGGCCTGGTCACACGGGCCATGTGCTATTGTTCCCATAAGGTGCTTCAAGCGGGTCCCTGTAGATTACACGGGTCTACTTACACGACCAATGTACTTGTGTTTCTCCATTGATTCTCTTGACTTTCTTCTGGCAGAGAGTTACACGGGTCTAAAGCTTGGTTTACATGACCCGTGTACTTTGTATCAGCAGTAATTCTCTATTTCTTGACTTTTCCAAGCTTTCCTTTGCACTCCCATACTCTAGGGCTTCACCCAAACACCTGAAATGATGCAGAAAATATGAAATTAAGGGCTTGACAATAGAAATTACAAAAACTAATAAAATTAATTACTATGCATAAAAATACTTGCCTAAATGCTATGAAATAGTATACAAATGTGCTTAAAAACATCTATACAATTCAAGTGTATCAAATACCCCCAAACTCAAACTTTTGCTTATCCTCAAGCAAAGTAAAATTCTATTTTAAAACACATTTCAGGGGATACGTAGGAATATAACCAACAATTTAATAAGCATAAAATTGAACTCCTCCAACCTTCATTCCAATTTCCCTCTTTTAAGGCATAAGGGTTCTAATAGCTGCCTGTTTAGAACTTCACCTCATTTCATGGTGTTTTGACTAATTATATCTCTATACAAGACCATTAATAAGCCACAAATAACCTGTTTTACCAAGAAAGATTTGAGAAACACTAACTCCCCCAAATTTGCCTCTTTGTGAGTAATTTTGATAAAGTAATTCAATTCCAACCCCATAGGCATATCTCAATTTTCTATCTCCACTAATATAGCATGCACTTTTCAAAAGATCAAAAGGTCTTTAAAAAGGGTTATAATGGGGCTAAGGGAATAATGACTTGGTTGCCAATGAAAGATTTTTAGGGAATGCAAATATGAGGATAGCATGTATGCATAAAATACTGATTTTGTATAGAGAGGAAGGGCTTTTGGGTTTTTACAATGCCAAGCATGCTTCCATGATACTTATCTTGGGACTTCTTTTCTTTTCTCTTTTTTTTTCTTTCTTTTTATGTCCCTTTTATCCTCTCCCCCAAACTCATTGCTTTTGCTGGTTTTGAAAGGTAAGTTTTTCTTTGATTTCAATTGCACACTTGTACTCTTTCGTGAGTTCTACATCCTCTCTTCATTTTCCTTATGCATATTGCTTCCTCAAAAGGGTATGGTAGGTGTTTAGGCTAGGGGCTAGGTAAATAACATGGGTAATCAATAAATTCTAAGGGATAAACATAGGCTTCAAGTTGGCTACAAGGGATATACATTTTAATTAGGGATGGCTAAGCCTTAGGGAGGCTATATCAAAGAATGCCTTAATCATTTCTTCATCAAGCTTATGCTAGGATTTCGCCATGAGAGGTCTAAGAGATATGTTCTAGAGCTAGTGAGGCATTTTTAGTTTTGCTTATACTTCAAAAAATTTTCTCCTCATTTTACAAGTTCAATGTGATAAATTAATTGTTATAAAGAGGTTTAACTAGTCTAGTTCCATTAAAGAGATTAGTTTCTTCACAAACAACATGTTAGAATCCCTTTTTTTTCTATCTAGATACGTTCATTCCTCTATCCTGTGGAGTCCAATTATTAGCTTACTAGAATTTGGTTATAGTGCTAAGTTTCACAATTTTTCAAAAATTTTTCAAAAATTTTTGATACACAAGAATAATGTAGCTGAATTTAAATAATGTAATGATGTGCAAATGTAATGATATGCAATGCACTTGTATCCCCCCCAAACTCAAATCAGACATTGTCCTCCATGTTAAAATAATATGCAAAAGCTGAGAAAATGTACGAAGATTATAAGGAAGCATATTATTTATTAAGCATGGAAAATTTTTGGACATAAAGCAAATAAAAGAGACCTATGATTGCAGTTTAGGACTAAGGAATGTAAGATATTACAATAAAGATCCTATCCTATAGTCCTAGGTCTAAAAGGTCTCTGATGATGATGATGGTGATGCTGGTGATGTTGGCTCCTCTTCCTCCTCATCTAGCTTCTCCATTAGCATGTTTAATTTATTGTGTGCTTCCTGGAGGCTGTCCTCGATAGCTCACATCTTGTTGTTGATTATAGTCTCTATGCGCTGTAGGTATGCGATTATCGAGTCTGTAGGTGGTGGTGTGTGTGGAGGCACTCGAGTGGGGGACTCTTGAAACATTGGCTATTGGCCTTCTTCTTGAGGTTGCAAAGTCTCGCCGTGTCCTTCTCTTGCTTCGTCTCTCTGAGGGATGGCATTCCCTTTAGCATCCAGTAGGTAGCATATGTTGTCCACCTTTTTACATATCCCCATGGATATGCAAATAGTCTGATCTATTCTTGACGTTCCAGTGACAAAGCGCAGCCTGTGATGTCCTGGAATGAAGTCGAAGTGGAGGGCAATGGTTGTGACAAGGCCACCAAGCACGATGTGCCCGGTAGACTGTTGATAGAGGCGTCGGAGATGGTTGCATAAAAAGAAGCCGGTGCTGCACCGCTGTCCAGTGACCATACACCACAAGAAGAAAAGCTCGCTGGCATTGACAACACTAAGGCTATCACCATGGCCCATGATGGTGTGGGAAGCGAATCGATGCATATATCATAATGCTGGACTTGTGATGCCCATGGATTTGGATTTGCTAGAGTTATAGGGCTCTGTGTTCAGGGCAATGGAATTCCAAAGGCTGATATTGTTGTAGAGCATATGATTCCTAGGAATCTCCTGGTGGCCAGCGCTATCAAAGCCAAAGATGGCATTGAACTCGTCTATATTCATTACCCAGTCGACACTAAGGAGGCAAAATTCAATCTTGCCCCTGTCCTCCCTTTCGGTAGGCCATGATGTGGCCTTAAAGCTGCCCAAAAATTCTAGCGTGGCATCCTTGTATGCTGAAAATTGGAGTTGGGCGAACCTTATCCACCTGATGCTATCCAGTAGCCCATTGATTTCATCCTGTAGCCCATTTTGCTCCAAAAGTGGAAAATCCATGTATTTGGTGAAGCTTATTTTTCGTGCATGAAACCGAGTGCACATTGCTTTGTGGGCATCATCAAGAAATCCCCAAGGAATGGAGATTTTAGGTTGTGGAGCGAGTTGTGGCTGTGGTTGTGGTTGTGGTGGAGGATGGGCTTGTTGAGATGGTTGGGGAGTGGCTACCCTTGTTCTTGGGCGTTGGGGTGGAGGCTGAGGTGGAGAAGGTGAGGATTCTCCTCGTTGCCTCAAAGAAGAGCCGATCCTTCTTACAGATCTCATTGTAGGAGCCATGAATGAGTTTTTGGGAAGGAGAATAGTAGGGTTTGGTGAAGAGAGATGATATTTGAGAGGTTTTTATAGGCTAGGAATGGAGGAGATAAAGGGTTTTATGTTTATGAAGGGTTTTAATGCTTGGGGTGCATATAAAGAGCCATTAGAACTCTTCGTTTCGCGTGTTTCGTGCCCTAGGAGTCGCCTCTGTGACAAAGTACATGGGTCGTGTATCACTACACGGGTCCAAACATGTAGGCCCGTGTAAATTTCTGCCTGAAAATTTCAAATTCTGTCATAGTGCATAGCCCATGTAAATGAGCTCTGGGACCCGTGTAACTTTCTGTTTCTCAAGTTGTTTTGCTGGATATGTTACACAGCCCGTCTCAAATACAAAGAGGCCCATGTAACTTTCTGGCTTTAAGTTTTATAGCTAGGGACATTACACGGTCCGTGTAAATTGGGCTTTAGACCCGTGTAACTTTCTATCTCCTTTAGAGTTAAAAAATGTAGGAAATTTAAGAGACTTTCAGAAAGTTACACGAGGAGTGTAAAACCAGTACACGACCTGTGTAATATTCTGATTTTTCATATTTTTGTCAAATGAAAAATGTTTATCACCACAACACATGGAATGGATGTGAAGTTTAGCAATAGAGATACTTCCCTAGTTTTATCCAATTTTCCCTTTTATGGTTTTGACTTGGTGATTCCTTTCCTCTCTTGATCTCTACTTCCCTTTCCAAAAATTCCTACAAAGTAAAATGTTAATGAGTACAAAACAAAAATCAATATGAAAAAGAAAAAAAAAAAGGAAAGTTTAGAAAAACTTTTGGGTTACCTCCCGAAAAGCGCTTGTTTATAATCTTTAGTTGGACTTTGCTTGTTTATGGTCTATCGGTAGGATGGTCGAGAGTGCAATTGACTCCCATTTCTATGGGTTCTCCCTAAAAGTAAGGCTTCAGCCTCTGCCCATTGACCTTAAATGCACCTGAAGTTTCGCTCCACACTTCTACTGCTCCATGTGGGAAGACTTGGGTGACCTTGAAAGGTCCAGACCATCTTGATTTAAGCTTCCCTGGAAAGAGCTTCAATCTAGAGTTGAATAAGAGGACAAGATCTCCTTCTTTTATTCCTTGCTATACGCCTGTCATGCCATCTCTTGGTTTTATCCTTGAAAATTTTGGCATTTTCGTATGCATCCTGTCGGATTTCTTCTAACTCATTCAGTTGTAAGACTTTTTTCTCACCAGCAACTTTGAGGTCAAAGTTTAGTACCTGAATTGCCCAGTAAGCTTTATGCTCAAGTTCAACAGAGAGATGGCATGATTTTCCATAAACCAGTCGGAAGGGTGTTGTGCCAATTGGGATTTTATATGCAGTGCGATATGCCCATAGTGCATCATCTAACTTCATGCACCAGTCCTTCCTGGATCTGTTTACGGTTTTCTCTAGAATCTGCTTCAGTTCTCTGTTTGAGATTTCTACTTGACTGCTGGTTTAAGGATGATAAGGTGTGGCCACCTTGTGAGTCACTCCATACTTTTTCAGTACTATTTCGAATTATTGGTTGCAGAAGTGACTTCCTCCATCGCTGATTATTGCTCGTGGTGTGCCAAATCTTATGAAGATGTTCTTCTTAAGGAACCTTGTGACCTCTCTAGCATCGTTGGTTGGTGTCGTAATTGCTTCTACCCATTTTGACACATAATCAACTCCAACCAGAATATACTTATTTCTACGGGAAGAGGGAAATGGGCCCATGAAGTCTATTCCCCATACATCAAACAATTCTATCTCGAGTATACCATACAGTGGCATTTCATTCCTTCTTGAACTGCTACTTATTCTTTAGCATTGATCACAAATTAGCAAAAAGGATCTTACATCCTTAAATAAATATGGCCAGTAAAACCCTGCTTGCAAAATCTTTGCTGTAGTTTTTTAGGTGCCGAAATGTCCTCCATATAGTGATGAATGGCAGTGATAGATGATACTTTCCATATCTTCCTCTGATATGCACCTTCTTATCAGCCCATCATTACATCTCTTGTACAGTAGAGGTTCCTCCCATAAGTAATATCTCACATCATGTAGGAATTTCTTCCTTTGCTGATAAGTCATCTTTGGAGGCAGTACCCTGCATATAAGAAAATTAACAAAGCCAGCATACCATGGAGCTTTGAAGAATGCAAGTAATTGCTCATCAGGAAATGAATCATCAATTGGCAAATCTTCGAAGTCCTCTGTGTACTTCAATTTTAGTCAGGAAAGATGGTCAACTACTACATTTTCGAATCCTTTTTTGTCCTTGATTTCAAAGTCAAATTCTTGCAGGAGTAGAATCTATCGAATCATCCTTGATTTTGCTTCCTTCTTGTTCATAAGGTACCGGATTGCAGCATGATCTGTGAATACAATGACTTTTTACCCAATGAGGTATGATCTAAATTTGTCCATTGCAAACACCACTGCTAGGAATTCCTTCTTTGTGGTGGCATAATTGATTTGCACATCATCGAGTGTCTTACTAGTATAATAAATAGCATGGAGCTTTTTATCTTTTCTTTGCCTGAGCACTACTCCAACTGCAAAGTCACTTGCGTCACACATCACCTCGAATGGTAGCTCCCAATTGAGTGGCTGCATTATTGGTGCTGATATCAAGGCCTCTTTGATTCTGTTAAAGGAGACAAGGAAATTTTCATCAAAATCAAAGGGAACATCTTGACTTAACAAGTTAGTAAGTGGCTTAGCTATTTTGGAAAAGTCCTTAATGAATCTTCTGTAGAATCCTGCATGTCCCAAAAAGCTTTGCACTCCCTTGACTGATGTTGGGGGTGGCACGTTTTCAATGATCTCAATTTTTGCCTTATTAACTTCAATTCCTCTTTCCGATATCAAATGTCCCAGAACTATGCCTTCCCTTACCATGAAATGGCATTTTTCCTAATTTAGGACTAGGTTTGATTCTTCACATCTTTGCAACACCTTAGATAAATTAGCTAGGCAATCATTAAAAGTAGTTCCATAGACAGAACAATCATCCATAAAAACTTCCATGATATCTTTAATATAATCAAAAAAGATAGCCATTATGCATCTTTGAAAGGTAGCAGGGGCATTATAAAAACCAAAAGGCATTCTTCTATATGCAAACGTTCCATAGGGACAAGTGAATGTTGTCTTTTCTTGGTCTTCTGGGTGAATAGGAATTTGAAAGAATCCCGAATACCCATCTAGATAACAGAAATAAGAGTATTTTGCTAACCTTTCTAACATTTGGTCGATGAAGGGGAGAGGGAAATGGTCATTTCTAGTAGCACTATTCAATTTCCTCTGTTAAAGCTACTATTCCATAGTCTTCTAGCTTTCTTTTCTTTGACAGAATTTCCTTAAAAAATTTGGTATAAGATTGCATCTGAGAAAGTGCTTCAATAAAGGGGATGTTGATGTAAAGTTTCTGTAAAACTTTCAAAAACTTCCCAAACTGCTTGTCCAATTTGGCTTTCTGAAATCTCTGAGGAAAAGGTAGGGGAGGCTGATATGGCTCTGATAATTTCTTTGTCTTCCTTGCTTTCTCTTCCTGATCTTTCTTAGCTTCTTCCTCCTTTTTCTCTGCTTGGTCTTTAGATTTTTCTATAGTTTCCTCTATCGATTTTTCCTCTGGTTGTACTAGAGTTCTTCCACTCCTCAGTGTAATTGCCTTACAATGCTTCCTTGGGTTCATTTCTAGTTGGCTAGGCAGTTTGCCAGCAGCCTTACTTGAAGAACTTGCTTGCTTAGCAATTTGATTCTCTAGCATCTTGTTATGAGTAGCAAGTTGGTCCATTCTGGAAGTCAGCTGTTTAATCAATTTAGTTTGTTGTTGTTGAGCTACTAGGAATCCTTCCATCATGGTTTCCATAGTCATTTTCGGCTCAGGTTGTTGAGGTTGGAGAGGTAGTGATGGCTGTGCAAAGTTTTGACCTCTGTTCTAAAATCCAGGGGGTGCTGGGGGTTTGTACCCTTGTTGCTTGTTTATTGGCTGGTTCTGCTGATTGGACCATGAGAAATTTGGGTGGTTGGGCTGCCTCTGGTTGAAGTTTCCTCCATTATTCACATAGTTCATCTGTTCTGTGGAGGGTTCATTGAAATTGCTGTATTCTGAACTCATGTATCCTCCTCCATAGCTGTCCTTATGTTGACTGTTTATACCAACTGCGTTGGCTTGCATTCTTTCGAGTTTCTTTGTGAGCTGATCAAACTGAGCATTTATCATGCTTAGGGCGTCCACTTCCAGAACCCCTGTAGCTCTCCTTGCATTTCCTCTTTCATTTGACCACTCATAATTGTGGTATGCAACCCTTTACAGAAGTTAAAGTGCTTGTGGTACTATTTTCTCCATTAGATCACCCTCTGTAGCTAAATCAACTGTGCTCCTTGTAGAGGGTAGTAATCCATTATAAAAATTTTGCACTAATAGCCAATCTTCTATGCCATGGTGTGGACATTCCCTCTGTAAGTCTTTATATCTTTCCCATGCGTCATAGAGTGATTCTCCTTCTTTTTATCTAAAGGTGTTAAGCTCTAGCCTTAGTTTTGCAGTCTTTGCAGGTGGAAAATACCTTGCTAGAAAAGCTTGAGAGATATTTTCCCAAGTAGTGAACGTTCTAGCCGGTTAAAAAAGTAACCACTTCCTTGCTCTGTCCTGAAGGGAGAATGGGAATGCTCTGAGTCTTATTACTTGATCAAACACTCCATTCATCTTGAATGTATCACATAAGGCAAGAAAGCACTGGAGGTGATAGTGTGGGTCTTCTGTTGGTGAACCTGCAAACTAGGTTTATTGAATCATTTGGAGCCATGCTAGTTTTAATTCAAAGTTGTTGGCGTCCACTGTAGGTCTAGTGACACTGGGCTGAAATCCTTGGACAGATAGAGCTCCGTAATCTCTCAAGAGTCTTGGTCTGTCATTATTATCGGCCATGGTTGGGATTTCAGGATCTCCTTGACTGTGCTCTTGATGTTTCCTTTCTCTCCTGATGGCTTTCAGAGTTCTGTCTATCTCCGGATCACAGTCCAAAATTTCTTCTAGCTTTGTTCTGGTCATATACCAGATCGGGCACCTGAGAGAAAGGAAAAGAAATATAACCAGTAAAATAAAATTAAATAATAAATATAATTGCCTAAATCAGCTAAATTGCCTATCGCTTGATATTACTAAAACCAAAAATCCCTGGCAATGGCGCCAAAAACTTGTTTCGCTATTTTGCAACCACCGCAAGTGCACGAATCGCTAACAAGTAATAAAGTGATGAGTAGAGCATCATTTCCATGAGGATTTTGTTTAGCAAGTACCAATCTACACAGTAATTTTGACTGTCTAGGCTATTGAATACTTAGGGAATGAAGTTTGTTAACTTTAAACACTAGAATGGTAAACTTAAAACAAAATGATTTATTTTGAAACAATTCTGGAATTAAAATTTCGCACTTGAATCTTACTAAGGATGTTATCTAGTTTATTTAATGAACTAAGGACCATTTTCCTTGATGGAAATCAGTCCTAAGTTATCCTAAATCCTTTCTCAAGGCACCTAGGGTATATTCTAATTAACTCAAACCCTACTTTCATGGTGATTGAATTAATTAAAATCCTTTAAGATTTTTGACCAATTTCGAAGTTCCACAAAGGTATCAGCCTATGTCTAGGTCAGAATTCCCAGGTTCAAGATCTTGATTTTCTAATGTTAATCTTCATCTTTCAGTCCTTCAATTAACATCTATAATCATGGCTAAGTGGGTACCAGCACATAGCATGCATTAAGATCACAAGAAATTAAATTAAGAAACGAATCTCAAATTCAATAAATAAAACTTAGTGTTCATCAATAATAATAATTACAAGTGCTACTCCCCCAAACCCAGAATAAGAAAACTACTCACTCATGGTGAGCTCAGCAAACATCATGATAAAAGTTAAAACAAGTAAAAAGAAAATTATGTAGAAGAAATAAAACAATAAAAATCTGTCTAGGGAGATGAAACGAAGGAACCGAAGAGAGTTTGTAGCTTTGATCCTGTGGAGCTTCAGCTGGAAAACTTCTTCTGGTACTGATGTTTCTCTCCTTGAGACAGCTGGATTTCTCTCCCTCCAAACTGCTCAAAAGTGCTGTCAAAAGATAAAAGAGAGAGCGAGCCGACCAAACTAACCTAACAAAAACCAACCCTTTTTCTGATGTTTTCTTTTCTATTTATAGTCGTTGCTCTAGGGTTAGGTCATTTGTGAGTCCAAAAGGCTTTTGGAGTCTCGCTTGAATCAGGAAACAAGAGCGAGAATTCGAGTCAAAAACAAGGCTGCTACATAGTACATGGCCCGTGTATCACTAAACAGGTCCCGTAATGTAGGGCCATTTAACTTGCTGGAGGAGAATTGCGAAATCTTGCATTGGCACAGAATGTTACACAGGTCTGCGCCAACTACACATGCCTGGTCACACGGGCCGTGTACTATTGTTCCCATAAGGTGCTTCAAGCTTGTCCCTGGCAGAGTACACGGGTCTACTTACACGACCCATGTACTTGTGTTTCTCCATTGATTCTCTTGACTTTCTTCTGACAGAGAGTTACATAGGTCTGGGGCTTGGTTTTCATGACCCGTGTACTTTGTATCAATAGTAATTCTATGTTTCTTGACTTCTCCAAGCTTTCTTTTGCACTCCCATACTCTGGGGCTTCACCCAAACACTTGAAATGATGCAGAAAACATGGAATTAAGGGCTTGATAATAGAAATTACAAAAACTAATGAAATCAACTACTATGCATGAAAATATTTTCCTAAATGCTATGAAATAGTATAAAAATGTGCTTAAAAATATCTATACAATTCAAGTGTATCACTTAACAGTTTGCATGTTTCCTACAGCCAACTGCCTCACCAAAGAAGTTAAATCAGAAATTTGTTTCTCAAGTTCATATGCACTTACCTCATTAACCTTCATAGGTGTGTGTTCCATTCTCATTCCAAACTGTTGAGAATTTGCTGCCATGTTAGCAATCAGCCTCCTTGCCTCTTTTGGTGTCTTGTCAACCAAAGCTCCTCCACTAGCAGCATCTATCATACTATAGTCCATTGCTAGAAGTCCCTCATAGAAATACTGAATCAAAAGCTGCTCACTTATTTGATGATGGGTACAACTTGCACACAGTTTATTAAATCTCTCCCAATACTTATACAAACTCTCTCCATTATACTACCGGATGCCTCAAATTTCTTTTCTTATATTGGCAACACGGGAAGCAGGAAAATACTTCTCTAGAAATATCTGCTGTAACACCCCAAAGTTCGGTAGTGCGTTCTACTGTTCCAGTGACCAGTGTTGTCCGGACAGCTAGGATGCCTAGAACTACACTTCAATATGAGTGAGGAGACATAAAACAATGAAATACAAGAAAAGAAAAAACAAGAAAAACAAAGGAAAAATAATAGCAAAGAAATATGATCAAGTTAAGCGAGCCGGGAAACCTAGCGATGGGGGACCGCACCGAGAAGTCACGGCGTGGACCGTTAACTAGCCCTGGACTGCGGGGAACCCTGGAAAACATTTTTAGGACCTAAATAGACCCTTATTGAAGAATAAATATCATTAGAAAGATCAAAGAAAAATTAAATAATTAGTACAAAGAAAAGTGAGAAATCGAAAAACAGACAAAACCCGGTGTTACCGAAAAATCGGGAACGCAACCCGAATAGGGGCATTATGGTCATTTGACATCCCGAATTGTCTTTTGACCTAAATTTCTACTAAAAATAAATAATATTACACTTAGAAAATAAAATGAAAAATTAAATTGAGGGTACCTAATACAAATAGCCAAAATGGAGTGAAAAATGTGTAAATAACACATGTAAACATATTATATGATTTAATCTAAGTAAGTGGACCACTAAAGGAATAAATTAAAGATAATGGGGCAGGTGTACACTCATCTTACCATCTGCAATTCATCTTCCTCATTTGGATTCAAAGTTGCCGAATTGAAGGATGAGAGGAAACCACCATTGCCGTTTTGCATGAGCTCTCCTAACTCCTCCATTTCAACTCCAATCACTTAGGTTCCTTCATGAAAAATTGTCTACACATCACAAGGAAGAGTTTGATACCAAATTTGAGAAGTTTAATCAAGGTTTAACAAGTTCCAACTATAAGGTAAGTTAGCATTTTTGAAGATAGCTTTGTTAAACTTTGTGTGCATGTTATGGGTGTTGAATTTGTGAAGAAAATTTTTAAGTTTGAAGAGTTATTGAGATGTTCATTTTGGACAGCCATGGAGTCATGTAATTGATGAAATAATTGTGTATATATTTGATGAGAAATGTTGTTGGTTATGGTGATTTAATATCCTAATAAATTACTTCATATGTATATAGTGATTTTTGCACTTGGATGGAAATTGATGAATTGTGGGATACTTTGGTGTTGAGGAAATTTTCGGCAGCCTTGAGACTCTTGGATAAATGTATATGTTCATGAAGGTATTGGCAGAATATTGACCTTGAGAATTGATGGATATGTGTAAAGATTGATTGTGTAAAGTGTATGTAAGAATTAGTGATGTTTAGGTGTGTATGTGATTGTATTTAGACTTTGTAAATGTGAGCTTTAATTGGTGTATTAAGGATGTTTGTAATCTGCCCAAAGTGATGTTAATGTAAAGTGGGATATGGTTTTGGTAATGAACCAAAACAGAAATGGTAAGGGAAGTGAACATATAGTAAGGTACATGGGTAATTGATGTGTGTTTAAGCATGGTAGTTAAGGGCAGTATGCATTTTAGTCAATAACTTTAGATGTGTAACCTCAATTGGTATGAGACCAATTGGAGGTGAAACTAGGCACAAAATGTGCCAACTTTCATTGAAAAAGCATACCAAAATTCTGCTTGCAAGGTGATATGAAAAATGACCAATTCGGATTAAGTGCAATTGAGACCTAAAAACTGACCAATTGGGCAGCAGTTAGTGTTTAGGCCATAACTCACTCAAAACAGGTCCAATTGACCTGAAATTTTAACCATGAATAGTTAAGACCCATACCTACAAGTCTTATGAAGACACCAAAGCCCAGAAATGACCATAAGCAAGTCAAAAAGCTTGCACAAGTTCGGGTCCAAAAACTGGCCGAACCAAAGTTGACCAAATTGACCTAAAATTGACCTAATTTGATACCAATTGACCAGCAATAGTATAATGACCATAACTTGGTCTACTTAACTCGGATTGACCTAAAATTTTGCCCCGCGTGCAACAAGACATAGATCTACAAGTTTGTAGTTTTGA
Source organism: Hevea brasiliensis (assembly GCF_030052815.1). Classification (NCBI taxonomy): domain Eukaryota; kingdom Viridiplantae; phylum Streptophyta; class Magnoliopsida; order Malpighiales; family Euphorbiaceae; genus Hevea; species Hevea brasiliensis. Next base: position 71,516,520 of record NC_079498.1, on the reverse strand, counting down.
CCGAAAATCGAAAACCAAGGGAACTAGGTCGTCCGGTTAGGTCAAACTAGTATCCCGGAATCCAGCGATTTGCAATAAAATGCAAGGAAACGCAATATACATAGAATTGAATTTGGTAACACGTACCAATCCTAAAACATTATCGAATGTGACATATTAATGACACTAAAACCTAATTTACCTAAAACGCATTGAGAGTCGGTATATTAGGTGATTAAGCAAATAAAGGTATTCAGTGAATAATTGAGTTCAGTGAATTACTTATCGAATATTATCGTTAGAGACAGTTTAATTTAGTACTGAAACACTTCAAATTGTGTTTCTCAGTTATCAAAGACTCAGGAAAAGGGAAGGAAACACTGAGTCCAGACCGAGAGACAGATATCAGAGGTTTGTGCACAACTAGTTTTCAACTGATTTTGTTCTGAATAATATTTCATATGATTAATTGTATGTTATTGATTTAAATTGTGTTTGTGCACAACAACTATTTCTTTTGAATTATTTTCAATTGAAATAAATATTGACTATTTGTATATTATTGTTTTAAATTGTGGAAATGTATTTGAATGAATATTTATTGCTTGAAAAGCGTTGTAAATGATTTGAAACTGTGAGAAATTGTTTGAATGACATTGATGGATACTTATTGATTTAAAAGCATTGGAAATGGTTTGAAACCACAGCTATCATGTATATTGATTGTATTCCTCATTAGCTTGTCTAGTGGGACGAATTGAATTCCCTCTCTGGCTGAAGTGTTAAGGTGTGTGCCTGTTGAGGACGAATTGGATGAGTACTCATATTTTTGCTAGCTAGCTATGTTATTCCTCATTAGTCATCGACTTTTGGGACGAATTGAATACCTCATTAGCCATCGGCTTTTGGGACGAATTGAACTTGGAACATGATTAAGCTGTGTGTGATTTATTGATATGTATTGTGAGATTGTGAAATTGATTTAAACTCTCATTGACATATACTGTCTATTGAATTCAACCATGATCTGACTTATTGAAAATTATTGTGATATTGACAAATGGAGTTTAAATTCTTATGGACAATTACTGTCTTGAAATTGACTATGGTTTTAAGTATCCACTATTTACATGACTTATGAATTGTGAGTTAAATTGTATTTGGTTAATGTTGTGCACCACTGAGACATCGTCTCAGCGATAGCTTTTTATTGTTGTCGCAGGTCGACAGAGGGCAGCAGATTAGGCTGCTAGTACCTCCAGCGAGAGACTACCGGGTATAATGAGTATACCAATATTTTGTATTTTGTAATGTAATGATGTTCACTGTATGTACATATTGTTGTTGGTTTTGAGCAGTTGTAAATTAAAATTATACATTGAAGTTGTAAAGTAAATTATGAGATATTTTGACTTGTAAAAATTGTATTACATTTTCTCTATCTCAGTCCTTGAAAAATTACTGTGAATTTGACTTGAGAAATGTGTTGGGTTGAAAAAAATGTTGAAGTTGAGATTTGGAAATTTATTGAAGTGTTTTTCACAGGTTTTCTGAAGAACTGTTTTATCCAAAATACAGATGGCACTCTGCCAAAATTTTTACAAAAATTCCAAAAAAATTCAAATGTGTCAGTTCTATCACTACAATTTAAAAAGGTTTTTAATACCTGTAAATAGTGCTCACCATGGTAAAAGAAGTAAGAAAAGTTTTTTAAAATCTCTTGTAGTGTATTTGATGGGTTATCAGTAGACGGAGTTGGTAATTCATTAGGTATACTACGGGATCATGTTATGCCTTACAGAGAGGTAGGGTGTGACATCTGTTTCATCTCATTCCATGAGTTGACAGATCTAGAAGGAAGGTAATATAACCAATCCTTAGCTTTGCCCTCCAGTGAGAAAGGGAAAGCCCGAAGCTTGATCTGATCCTTTGAAACTCCTTGAGGTTTCATGCTGGAACGCACAACATGAAATTCCTTTAGATGCTTATGTGGATCCTCACCTGCAAGACCATTAAATTTAGGTAACAAATGGATTAGTCCAGATTTTAACTCAAAAGCAACATTTAAAGCAGAGTATTGAATACACAAAGGCTGTTGGTTTAGATCAGGAGCAGCCAACTCTTTCAAAGTCCTAGCAGCCATGGTTTCGTATTTAGAGTTTGAATCCAAATTCGAATCTGAACTTAACTCCCTTGGAACTTGAACTCCTTCAGATGTACTCGAAATCTGCTTAGCTTGCTTAGCCAATTTTCTCAACCGTTTAGCTATTTTTTCTACTTCTGGATCAAAGATCAACTCACCAGATTGAGAAGTTCTTGTCATAAACAAAAAGAAATCAAAGTAAAAACAGAAAAATGCCTCAAAACCCTAGAAAACGATGGAATTTGGCCTCAAGAGGGTGGGGCCAAGGAATGCTATGGATTGATTGGTTTTGATCAGAGCGTCGTTTCCTTCAAAATAGGTATGGGCTGCCCTCCAAATTCAACCAAAATTCTTAATGAATAGTAACACCATAATTTTTTTTCGAAAACCTAAAAATAGCAACACTCCACAAACAAAGTTAATAACAGAATATCCTAACACTAAAAACACGAAATCTAATAAATTTCAATCCCCGGCAATGGCGCCAAAATTCTTGATGGTTGTCGAATCCACCAAAATTTAAATTAAGTAAAATTACCAACTATAAAATATTTTCTGCAGCAACTGATAAATCCAGGTCAAATCCTAGAGACTGAATTACTAAAATTTCGTGCACTTGTGTAATGAAAAAAGAAAGAAACAAAGGTTAGGGGGGGATTAATTCGCAATCCAAAGAAGAAATCAAAAATGCAAAATTAATATCCAAAATTAAATAAGAAACTCTTGAATTAAATAAACCTCAGTCCAAGGTAATTCACATTCCAATGCATTGATTTGATCATAGACAAAAAAAATACAATTATCTCTTATTGAATACTTAACGTAGACTTACCAAGCAGCGAGGTAAAATCTCTAACTTCGTTATACTCATCAATTCGAGCCCAGCACTCTTGTTGACTCTAATTATTAACTGAATTAGTGTTAAGTAATCCTCATCAAATTAATAACTGCTTTAAGAATAGGAAGTGGTTAAGCTAAATAACATTTTGTGAAGCATAAATCATTTAATTCACCCTATTATTTCCTTAGGTTATTATCGAAAACTGGGATCATAATCAATAAAACCTAATTGCTACTCATGTTTAATCTTACACAATAATTACGGATTATGAAGATGAACTAGCAATTGATCACATCAAACAATTAACTAATAGGCCTTTTTAGCAAATCATTCAATAGATCAAAGACAATGAAATTAGAACACAATAGATATTCAAAAAGACATAAAATTAAGAATCTGATCTCACAAATCATGCATAAGAACTAGAATCCCTTGAACTGAATTAAAAACTTAGCCACTCATGTTCATGGCTTACAGAAAAATAAAGAAAAATAAAGAAGAAATCTAAAAAGAGAATGGAGAATGAAGGTCTTTTATGGTTTTTAAAGGTCTGAATGGATGGTTTTAGCTGCTACCCAAAGACACATCTATAATCAAAAACCTAATCCCAAAGATAGGAACCAAACTAGGAAAAGTTTTGAAATTCAAAAGACAGATTTTCAGCCTATATTCACGTCTTTGAAATCAATGTCGATTTTCAATGACTTCCTTTCCGAATCTGTCTCTGCCCTCTTCAGGAAAGTTGTAGCCCTATTTCTTAGCTTTCCAATAGGTACTCATTTGCCCAAATCCGAGGTCTACAGCCCAAGTTATGGTCCAAAAATCGAGACTGGTTTAAATAGATGATCCAGCCCATAGTGACGACTTCATTGCCATTTTTGACAATTAAAATGGCCTTATCTTGCTTCCAACCCTTCATAGAAGTTTTAGAGGTGGCTCTTAAGGTTCAATTGGGCTTGGTTTTGCTTCATTTGGACATCTGAAACTCCAGATACAAAATAAATACTGAAACTGATCGTGACACATCAAGTCTGGGCTTTTGCAATAGATCCATAGTTCATTTTATCAAACTTGGAGACTGATTTGGGCTTTGGTCCCTCTTTATCATTTGTAGTGCTCTATCTTAGCTTTTCAATGGATTAAACAACAATCAATTTGGAGACCCACAACTTTAGAAACACTTGAAAAATATAGCAAAGATCAAATGCTGAAAATTTCTCCATTTAACACAATTATTCCACAACTATCTAAAAATATGCCCAAATAATAAATATACTTTAATCAACTGAATTATGCTTAAAAACACACTAGAAACACTAAATTTGATGGGAGTAAAATTAATAAATTATGCAGTTATCATTAATCACCAATTATATGTATGAATTAATCAATATCCATGCTTATCAAGGCTACCAAAGTGGACAATTTCAAACATAAGATAAAATCCCCAATTCATGGTTACAAACTCTAATTCAATTGTCAACCCTAACATACACATGCAATTGAATTCTAATACATGCAATTGCCTTAATCAACATCATTAACCCCCATTTACATGTAAGAATAAATCACCCTCTCATACCCCTTAAGGCTACCGAATTGGGGGACTCCCAATTACCCATCATTTCCCTCAATTTTTCCATCACACTAACTCAATTAACCCTCAATTCAAGAATTAAAAGAAAAGAGGTAAGAAATTATGCACTAACCTTTAGATGACTACTCCTTGAATTGCCAAACTTCAATTTTTACTTCTTCTAATTACTATCAATAGCTTCCCTATGATGTGGGGATTAACTTTTGTGAAGGGACTTGTGAGGATTATGGCAAGAATGGAAGAGAATGAAGCATGCAAAGTGAAGAATTCATGGAAGAAATGAGGTTTGGGGTTTCGGCCATGTGAGGTAAAGGGAGGAAGAAGGGAGCTTTTTGAGTGGAGAATTCTGCCAACTTTGTACCTTTTTATACCCCCCACTAACTTAGTTTATTAATATAATAAGCTAGGGTTTTAAAAATTCTAATTAGCCCCACTTATCTTCCTTTAATTGCACTCCATGTAAATTTTATATTTTTATGGGATTTTTATGGGGTTTTCTAAATTTTAATATCACTCATTTTAATGGACTTTTTGGTCAAAAGTCAACTTTAGGTGTCAAATGACCAAAATGCTCCTCTTCGAGTTAAGTCCCACTTTTTGGGTAATACCGATCGAATCCCTAATCCGACAGTCCCCTTTAATTTTTATACTGTCTATTTTATTTTTATTTTCACCTTTACCAATTAATTTAATTTTCTTTGACATTTTTAATGTCATTTATACCTCGGTAAATTTTTAATTAAACCCCAAAAATTATTTTCTAGGGTTCCTCACGGGTCTGGGACACGGCTCATTTAACCTAATTTCATTCCATGTCTTTTATTTTTCCTCATATTTTCTTATCAGGTATTCTATCATTTTATGTCTCGCCACTATCATTTAAATGTAGTTCCCAGCATCCTGATTGTCCGAATAGACGTTAGTCGTTGGAACAGTAAGATGTACGGACTACCTACAGTGAGGGTGTTACACCCGATAAGTTCATAACTCTGTTTTTCACTTTGATTTTTAATCTGCTTATTTGAACTTATTTCTAAGTCATATTTAATCTTCAAATTTTCTTTGAATAACACTATTCACAGGCTGATATTAGTACTGTCTAAGGCTAGAGGTTATGGGATGTTACAGATATGTCGCCCTAGCGTTCTTTAACTCAAAAGGCATAACTTTGTAACAAAATATACCCTATTGAGTAATGAATGTTGTCTTCTCCTTGTCTGATTTGTCCATCGAAATTTGATTATATCCTAAAGCTCCATCAATGCACGAACATCTACTTAAACCTATCGCATTATCAACTAGTTCATCAATATGCGGGAGTGTAAAGTCATCCTTCATACTAGCCTTATTAAGATCCCTGTAATCAACACATACACTTACCCTACCATCTTTTTTCATCACCGAGACTACATTAGCTGTCCATTCTAGGTATTTTACCACCTCTAGGAACCCAGCATTATACTACTTTTTGATTTCATCCCTGAATTTCAGTAGTGTGTTAAGATCCATTCTTCTCAATTTTTGCTTCATAGGCACTGCCCCTGGAATTAAAGGGATCTTGTGAGTTACAATTTGAGGATCTAAACCAGGCATGTCATCATAACTCAATGAAAATATATCTGTGAATTCCCACAACAACTGTATCATGTCTTCTAATTCCTCATTGTCTACCACTTTGAGTTCCTTCTTATTTTCTTTTGTCCCTAAATTTAGGGAGTTCATCCTATCTCCACAGGGCGTAAGACTAAGTTCATCCAATTCTAACCGTCCCATTATTTCTCTTAAGGGTATACACTCTTCTTCATCATTGGGATCACTAGCTTCCATGGCAATTATGGTCTTTTAAAGTTAATTTGAGGAATATCAGTGTCCACTGAGTTATTATGATTTGGTTGATCATCAATCCTAAGAAAATTGAAATGTGGTGATTAAAAGAGTGGAATTTAACAAGGGGTTTTATCAAAAAAGAAGAAGTGAAACAAAAAGGAAGAAAGTAGACATAAAATTTTGGAAAATGTGCTATTAATTCATTAATATTCAATTATAACATAAGGTTTAGTTACACAAATCTCCACTTGACACCATGGACTAAGTGATCAAGTGTTGTTAACTAAATATATATGACTTTAAGAAGAGCACAGGAATATCCTTTGCTTCCCAATTGTCAAGCTCTTGACCTTCTTCCATTAGCATAATCAGCATATCTGGTATAAAACCCAGCTACAGGACATTGATGGACATTTCTGACAAAGATTCCTCAACTTTTTCTCTAATTTCCTGAATGACTGGCAAAGGATGGGTAATTTTAGTAGCTAAAAGGAAAATATCTTCAATCTGAGGAATGATCCTCTTTCCTTTATGCAGTTGATCAAAGCGTTGGTCTCAAAGCATATATCTCATTTTAAACCTCGCATCTATCAAAGCATCTCTGTCATATCCTAGCCCAAAATGGCCCTCTCTCTTGGCAATAACAATGGGCTCCACAATTCCCTGCAACCAAATCCCCAATCCATTTCTTTCCTCATATCCATTCTTAAGCATCACCTTTGCTACCATACAAGTGACTTCCTGGTCATTCTTTGGCATCCCATGTAATTATAATGCTTGAAAAGAACTTTCCAATGCTTGTTCAGCTATTTCTATATATAGGACGGAATAAGGCTTGGTAACCAGCATAGCTTCTTCCCCTCTGACAGTTACTAACTTGCCATTGATAACATATTTGATTCTTTGATGCAAAGAAGAGGGTACTACATTGGCAGCATGGATCCAGGGTCTCCCCAACAACATGGTATAAGCAGGTTCAATATTCATTACTTGAAAAGTGACGTCAAAAGTACATGCTGCAATCTAGAGTGGCAACTCGATATCTCCCAACACATCTTTTTTAGTCTTATTAAAAGCCTTAACTATCATGTTGCTCAAATGCATTACTGATGGTTCAATTAGGAGCCTAGCCTAAGTGGCGCTTGGTAATACATTAAGCGCAGACCCATTATCAATTAGGACCTTTACCACCATGCATCCTTTGCATTTCACAGTCACATGTAAAGCCTTAGTGTGCTTTAAACCAGCTAGGTCAATCTCATCATCTAAAGAAGTGACAAAATTACAGGCTTGAATTTGTCTAATAATCCTTTCAAATTGGCCAGGTGTGATGTTAGGAGTCACATAGGCCTGATTTAAAATGTTTTGTAATGCTTGGCATTGAACATCTTAACTCAAGATTAATGACAACAATGAGATTCTGGCAGGTGTCTTTTTCAACTGCTCTATCACATCATATTCACTTTGTTTCATCATCTGTAATAGCAATTCATCCTCATCCCTTTTCTCACTAGATTCTCCCTTTCCAAACTCCTTGGCACCTTTTTCCACATTTACTACTAACTCTTCCACCTTTACTTTTTCTTTCTTCTTTTCAATCTCCTCTAGGCCATAGCATCTCCCACTTCTGGTAATATACTCTATTTTCCCACTAGGTTAAGGTGGGTTAGGGATTGGGCTAGGTTTGAGCTCAAATACTTGTTGAAAAGTTGTATTGCTTGTAGGGCATGATAGTCCAGTGAAGGTACTTTTGAAGTTCAAGGGAGAAGGGGAGTATGGTCTTGGTGTGGTAATTGGATGAATATAAGTGTGATTCAAGGCAGGAATAGAGGAATTGCTTAAAACATCTTGGATAAACACTTGGAAATTGTAGTTTTAAGGTACAGTATGGGTGTTGCTCACCAAGAGCTGTGAAAGTACTCTAATGACAACTCTTAGAGGCACCGATGGAGTTGGTGCAGTAGGGATGGAGAACACAATTCTTGGTATAGGAGAACTTGGATTGCCTTCATTGTATCCAGTTGAGTTCACTTCTTCTCCTTCCTTTACTTTCACTTTCTTTTAGCATCCTAATATCTTGAACATCAACAACCTTGAAACTTCACTCTTAAATTCTTTACAACTTGTTATCTCATGATCCTTGGCATCTCCATGGTAAGCACAACCTGATCCTGGCTGGCCACATTCAGACTTTAACTTCTTAAGGCTTAAATGCCCTTTGCTCATTACAAATTCAAAGATTTCTTCAAAATACAGAGTCAATTGCTCTACTTCAGAAACTAAATCCTCACCCATAGACTCTACCATACCCAACATTACCTCCTCTTCTAGTATAATGATTTGGCAATAGATTTGTTGCCACACTAGGAGCCATGTCGCTCATTCTATCTTCAACCATCCATTCCTAATAAGGGACTATACTCTTCCTTTTAGTGCCTTGAAGTTATTAGTCGAATGACCAATTGCACCTCCATGATATTCTCATTGAGCATTAGCATCATACCACCTCCATGATATTCAGAGTTCGGGGTCCGTATACATGTGGGGAAGGTGTTACGCAACCCACATCTTCCCTCAATAAGGGTAGGTAGATTTAGGAATGTGCTCTTTATAATTTAATATCGATAATTTATTAGAGCTTAAATTATGATATTGGTTTCTTATATAAAAGATGAAATGCATAAATATAGGAATGCTCAATGTCTCACTATTAGAGTGAAACAAATACTAAAGTAAATGAGATGATTCTAAAAGTGAATTTTAACTTTATTTAATTAAATTCCTCCCTCTTCAAGACTAGAACTCTGATCCTGAAGAGGTATCATTTGGTTCCTAGAGATTTATAATGAATAATGAGGATTCTCAGCTTGCTCATCATTAATCTCATCATCGGTGCCTAAACAATAGAGGGTGTCATGTGTGAATTGAATATTTTATAAAAAATGATACTAAAAAAATTGATAAAATTAAATTAAGATGGGTTTCTATTTTCATTCCTCTTGATTGAGACTTCAATTCAAAAGAGAATGTGTCGATTAAAGCCTAAAGAATTTTATTAAGTAATGAGGACTCTCAATCAATGAATCAAGGTCCCATCATTGGTATACTCGACTGCTATTCTTTGCTCATATTGATTCATTTTAATGCGTTTATAACTTACTAATTTATAGAGGACCGTTTTTTAGACAGCTTGCATAAAATATCGTTCCAGCCTACACAGCTATACATATATTTCATCCTATTGATGTAAAAGAATTCTAACCAGCTTCCTAATAAGCATTTTATGATCTACTAAACTGGTTATTATTCCATTTATACATTTGATTAAAGACATTTTATATCGTATTTGAGGTTAAAATAAAAGTTTATATAAAAATTTTGGTCAACTATAAAAAGATGAATGAGACAACAAATGGATACTTTAGGTTAACAAATTCAAGGATGGACTCTCCCTTTAATTAGAGTGTGAAAACAGAATACTAGGGACAACTCAAAGAAGTACTCTCCCTTGTACATATGAAAGAGTGGTTAAAATAAAAAAGGATTTTACGGATTCTAAGGATGACTCTCCTTTGAATCCAAAAGCAAAAAAAGCACAAAACTTTAAATGTTCAAAGAAGGATTCTCCCATGAATCAAAAATAAAGGAATATTATAAAAATCGATGTAGGTCTAAGGAAAGACTTTCCCTTGACCTAAAGACATGTTACAATTGTACAATTTTAAAAAGATAAAATTCGAGAAAATCCAAGAACTCTTCCTTAATGAAAAAATGAAAAAATATTACATTTAGCAAAACATTTAACATAGACCCAAGGAAAACTTTCCCTCAGACCTAAGGATGTGAAAAAAGAAAGTCGCATATTTTGTGAATAGACATTTAGGGAGGATTCAAGGAAAAGACTCTCCCCTTAAACACCATACCATAAAAAAAGATTGTATTTTAAGATATTATTTTACTGTAAGGTCATTTTAAGAAATGAGAGGAATGAGTACACTATCTTTTGGAGAAAATAACATGACCATTTGTTATTACTCAAATATATCCAGAATCACTAAACATATTAAAATGTTGAATCAATAATTTTTTTGAATAGCGCTAGTTTTTAAAAAACTCTATAAACTAATGCCATGCTATAAACATTGTCTCCGAACTCTTTCAAAAGAATAACAATGAGATAGATACCATATAATACCAAAAGATAAAATTTAAATAAAATGTTTCAATTAACAATGTTAATGTTATATTTATAGAATAAACATAGTATTCATGGAATAAAAGCACTTCAATGAAAATGTAATATTTGTGGAAGAAGTATTTCGCCCATTGTCAATCTTAACCTTATTCTCCAAAGAGTTCGGCAAGATAAAATACTAGAGAGATTTAATGCATTAGAAGATAATGGAAATGCAGAAGGAGAGAGAGAGTGTAACACCCTCATTTTCGTAGTATGTACATCCTACTATTCCGACAGCTAATGTCTACCTCAAAAAGTCAGAATATCTGGAACTACACTGTAATGACAGTAAGGAAGTATAAAATAATGAAATATGTGACGAGAAAAATTAAGAAAAAATAAAATAGATAAAATGTGACTAAGTTAAATGAGCCGAACCCGTAGTGATGGGTGACTGAACAGAAAAGTTACGACGAGGACCTTTGACTAGCCCAGGACCATGGGGGACCACGAGAAATATTTTCGGGATCAAATTAAAGGTCTACAGAGGTGTAATTGATATTAGAAATATCAAAGAAAATTTAGTAAGTCAATAAAAATAAAAATGAAAATTTAAGGAATCGGCTGTACAAAGTAAATCAGTAGCACCAAAAAAGTCTGAATTTGACCCGAAGGCGGGCATTTTGGTCATTTGTGTAACACCCCTCACCCGTTTACAGTGTAGCCGAGCAAGGCGTGCTACACAGCGTTCCGGAGCACCTAGTCTGTGATTATCTCATTTTCTAAACTCAATTTGATTTTAAGAAGTCTTTTATGTAATATTCATATCATACTGATTCTATTTTCATACTTTAATAAAATCAGTGTTTCAAAATTGGTAATAAAAATCCAGCAAGGTGTCGTCTGTATTTCGAACAAACTATCCTTCTAAACCTGTTAAAAACAGTTCAATATGATAATCTCAACCTTCCAACTAATTTTTCAGTCTCAAAATTTCATAGTTTCAAAATACAATCCATCATAATTTATATTCATCCAAACACTTTCCATAGGAGTTTAATATGTACAATTTATCACAAACCTTAAAGTTTTAGAATATACAAATTACATAACAAAATGTCAAAATACAACTGATAGTCATTACACAAGATCCTAAGTCCTACCATGTATGCAGTGTAGTGAAGATGACTCTGGACTCCTGTGCAGATCTGATGTCTCACCCGGTCGTAGGTCTGCTGGGCTTCCCAGTTGTGTCTCCAATACCTATGCGTAGCAAAAGCAACACGCTAAGCAATTCTACTTAGTGGTGCCAAATATAAAGAAATATACACTAAAATAAAATAAATGAATTGTTTATGAATTTATGACATCGATATTCTTTGCAGTTGCTGTTTATATTTTTATTTGCTAACATTTCAATTTTTGCTAATTTTGGTGGTGCTGTATGTCAGAAGGCTGGATTTAGCTATTTGAATTTAATAATGCTTAAATTAATTGCCCGTATAGCCTATACACTGACCAGACTGGATAAATGAATATATTAGCACTAGGTACCTAGTACCTTGGGCCATCACACCATTGGTCACAAAGTGTCTCCCGGTGTGCAAACAGTATGGCTAAAGAGCCATATAGACAATCCGGCGATAAGCCAAGTATAATAACACAATACGTATAGCCGTAGGCTATTAAAGTCACAGTGCGGTATAATAAGCCGTAAAAACATAGTATGGCATGAAGCCATTTACAGAATAGCTGTCAGAATTCTATTGGAATGCCAACCTATCCAAACTAGTCAACTAGGCAAACTAGCACACATTACAAATTAATTGCTTAATTCTTCTTTTTTTTTTTTTAGTTTACTAGTTATCATGTAATTCACAAGTCAATATAAATGTTGACATTTTTAGGTAATATGAATAAGTTGATTCTAACATCAACATATCACAAATTGTAATTCAATATGCTATCAATATAGTGAAATTTACCCTTTTCACAAGTTGGCATTCATTGCCAAATTACTTCAAGCATCATCGTATGTAAATGTCAAATTTTCAGTTTTAGTGTGCTAGATTAGTCTAGTTAATGTCCTATTTCTCTTGGTTTTTAGCTTCTGGTCAAAGAAAAAAATTGTAGCTCTATGTCTTATTGAACTTTTGGCACAAATTTCAGGTTATTCTGAGTTGTATAGACCAAGATATGGTCAATTTACTAAAGCTGGACAGATTGCTTCTTTAGTGCAAGATTTGATAAATTTTAGGTCAAATTCAGTTCTGGTAGTTTTGGTACCAGAACTTGGGCAAGCAATTTGACTTGGTTATGGCAATTTCTGAGCTTTAGTGTCTTCATAAGAATTGTAGCTCTATGTCTAAGCTTTCCATGGTAAAAATTTCAGGTCATTTGGACCTATTTTGAGTGAGTTATGGTCAATTGAATTGTTACTGTTCATATGGTCAATTTCTGGGTTTGCAAGGTTGCAATTCTGGATTTGGTCATTTTTAAGGTCATAGTTTCATTTCCTCTCTTTTATTTTTCTTTAATTTTTCTTGTATTTTCTTTTTATTTATTTCATCATTATATGTCTATTCACTATTACCGAAGTGTAGTTCCAGACATCCTGACTTGCCCGGACTGACATTAGGTCACCGGAGCAACAGAACATACAGAACACGTACAAGGAGGATGTTACAATTTGACACCTAGAGTGGACTTTTGACCTAAATATCCATTAAAAATGAGTAGTATTAAATATTGAAATTTCATGGAAATAAGAAATTAAATATGTAATGTAATTTAGAGGAAGTATGGGGGTATAATTAGAATTTCTAAACTTCGGTTATTATAATGACTTAATTATACTTAGTGGGGTTAGGTGGCACTATATAAGGTATATGAGGACACTAATCAGTCATTTGCATCATCTTCTTCCTCTTGATTTCTTCTTGGCCGAATTCATTTCTCACAAATCCTCCATGGATGAGTTCTAAGCAAAGCTTCAGTTCCTCATGTTCAAGCCATTATTTCTTCAAGCTTCCTTCATGAAAAATGATCCTTACATCATGGCCAGTATGTGGGCAGCAAAAGGGAAGAGAAATTCCAAGGATTTTTCAAGCTCAAAATAAGGTTAGTGCTAGTTTCCTTAATTTTCTTAAGTAAAAGTTGTGTTGAGGTTGAGATAAGTTAAATAGTTAAGAAAAATTAAAGAAATGATTGAGTTTTGGCAAACCATAAATTCGACAGCCATGGTGATGAAAGGTGTTTGATTTATCATCACATGAAATTATTGGGAATTGATGTTAAATGAAGTAATTAGAAGTGCTAGCAAGTAAATTTTATGTGTATGTTAGTGTTAGTGATGAATTTAGGGTTTTAAAAGGGGAAATTAATACCTTAGCAAACTGCCATTGTTGGTAGCCCTTAAACTCATGAAATTGTGTATGACTTTATGAAATTATTGATGAATTGTGATGGTATTGAATTGGGGGCAGTTGGTGAAATTGATAGGGAAGTGTATGTGTAAGTTAAGTGTTGATGTATATTGAACTTGGGTTGAATTAGATGTTGAACATTAATGGTTTATTGTGTGCCTTGAACTCTTGATGTATTCTGCCCAAAATTTCTTTGCTAGAATTGTATTGAATATATATAGAAGTGCCATGAATAAATCTTGAAGTATTGGGAGGAGGAGAATTGTCAAATTGGGAGTGTGATTTTCATGTGCAGGTTGTGTATTATTGGCAGTACATAAATTAGGTTATAAGTGCAAAATTGTGACCCCAATTGGTATGAGGCCAATTAGAGGCAAAAGTAAACACAAAATAGGCCAACTTTCAATGAGAAATGTTGCCAAAATTCTGCCTAGAAACTGACCTTAAAAATGACCTAATCCGGAATTGGAATGTGCAAGCCCAGATTTTTGACCATATGAACAGTGGTCACTAAGATAACCATAACTCACTCAAAACAGGTCCAAATGACTTGAAATTTTTACCATAGAAAGCTTAGACATAGAGCTACAATTCATAATGAAGACACCAAAGCCCAGAAATGGCCATAACCAAGTCAGATTGCTTGCCCAAGTTAGGGCACCAAAACTGCCAGAACTGAATTTGACCTAAAATTGACCAAATTTTGCACTAAAGATGCAATCTATCCAGCTTTAGTAAATTGACCATATCTTGGTCTATATAATCCAGAATGACCTGAAATTTGTGCCAAAAGTTCAATAAGACATAGGGCTACAATTTTGCTTCTTTGACCATAAGCTAAAAACCAAGAGAAACAGGACATTAAGCTAAACCAATCTAGCACACTAAAACTGAAAATTTGACATTGACATACAATGAAGCTTTAAAGTAATTTGGTAATGAATGCCAACTTGTGAAAAGGGTAAATTGCACTATATTAGCAGTATATTGAATTACAAATTGTGACATGTTGATACTAGAATCAACTTATCCATGATATCTAAAAAGGTCAACATTTGCATTGACTTGTGAATTACATAATAACTAGTAAACTCTAAAAATAAAGAATTAAACAATTAATTTGTAATGTGCCCTAGTTTTCCTAGTTAACTAGTTTGAATAGATTGGCATGCCAATAGGATTCTGATAACTGTTCTGTAAATGGCTTTACGCCATATTGTATTTTATTGCTTATTATGCCACATTGTGATTTTAATAGCCTATGGCTATATGGATTATATACTTGGCTTATTGCCTTACTAATTGATTATATGGCTTTTTAGTCACACTGTTTGCACACCAGGAGATACTTTATGACCAATGGTGTGATGGCCTGAGGTACTAGGTACCCAGTGCTAGTATATCCATTTATCCAGTCTGGTCAGTGTATAGGCTACACAGGCAGTCAATTAAAATATTATTTGATTCAGGCAGTTAAGTTAAGTATAATGAAATTTCAGTACAATTAAATTAAGTATTGAATGAAATGAGTAAAAGAGATTAGCAATTGAGACATAAAAAAAATATAATTTGCAAAACCGTAGTGACTTAAAATACAATACAGTTAGAATAATTTGTATACTGGGTATTATTACGAAAAAGTTATAAACTTAGCACTTCCAAAGAGGAACAAACTAGTATATAAGATAGTTGATGCTAGAAATACAATACCAAATCAAATTGATTCCTGGATATCCGAATTATGATTTATTTCTTTCTTTATTTGTATATATTATTTCTTGTTATACTATTGCACCACTAAGCAGAAATGCTTAGCGTGATGGAATTGTGTTCCTCGCGCAGGTACTTTGACTGAGATTTTAGAGTCCAGATCTACAGAAGTGTCAGAAGTGTGCAAGGTTGTCACCTCCTCAGCAATACATGTAAATAGGGCTCATTTTAAACATGTTTTCTAATCTATACATTATAATTACTGCTTATCTTGTAATGTGAATTAGTAACTATAATTTCATTTGTATATCCAATACTTGATAAATTTATGTACTTCAATGGCAAATTATATAAGTTAATGAAATATAAGAATTCTGATATCTGAGTTGATTATCTAATCATAATGATTTTGAATGCGATTGAGTTTGGAAAATTTTGAGACTGAATCTGAGTTTGAGAAACTATTGAGAATGCTTTGAGATAATCTGAGTTATGAATTTGAGTATATATTGAAATTGTTTTTGGCAGGTTCAGAAGAACTGTTAGTCCAAATTATAGCCGGCACTCTGCTAGATTGTCATTAAAATTTTTGAAATTTCCAAATTAGTTAGATTTTAATAAAAGTAAAAATAGCCTAAATCTTAGATAAAGTTTTTAAATAAATAAATCAAGAACTATAATGAAATCAAATAAGATCAGGTGCTCCGGCACTCTGTGTGACTTGCTTGACTTCACTGTAGATGGGTGAGGGGTGTTACATTTAGTGGTATCAGAGCACAATTTAGGCATTCCTAGGCACAGATAATTAAAAAGAACTAGTGTGCATACATGCATTGCATTTATAAGAGTCGAGGTGACACTAATGCAGATATGTTTACTTTTGATTATTGAAAGTTAAGATATGGACTCAGAGTTGCAGAGGGCATTAGAAAAAGAAGTAGGAAACCTAGTTCATGAGGTTATAACATAGTGACTATGTAATGTTCTCATTGTTTGTATTGTAAGCTGCAGATTACAGTATCGACATGGGATTATTGTATAGAGCTACGTGCTTCCTCGTGGTACAATAAAATAAGAATATTTTTAAGTAATCTATAAATTGATACAGTTACGCTCGAATAGAGTACTGTTACGAAAAATAAATGTGAAAATTTTAGTCAGAAATTTAAAACTTCAGAACTAGCTTATCGAAAGACTACACTTGTAAAGTAGCTGGAGTCAGTGACTCGGTTACATTAATGTGAACTACCTATACCACAGTAATTGCTATAAGCTTAGAGATATCAGTACGACTTATCATCCTCAGATGAATGGATAGTCGAAACAAGTAATTTAGGTAAATTTTGAAACTCATTAAGTTGCTGTAAATAATGAAATGAAATGATAATAATAACCTGTAATATGTGATAAGCCCTTGAGAATATACTGAGAACTTGTGTCATTGAATCCAAGGGGAGATGGGACAGATACCTCCCACTAACATAATTTGTATACAATAATAAGTGTCAAGCTAGCATACAAACGGCACCCTATGAAACACTGTAAGGGAAAGAGTGCAGAACACTAGTTATTAAACAAACATGAAGATACCAAGATATAAGGTCTTGTATGAGGTAAATGTAGAATACCTAGACAAAGCATAATTTAACAGAATTGGAATTGGTAAAAGAGACTGAAAGGACCAGTGAGGATTCTAGTACGGGCAATCAAGAAACCAATGAATAAGAGAATTTCATGAATAGAGATACTAGAGGCAAAGGAAACAATAATGGGAGAGCGAATAAAATTATGAGATAATGATAGTCTTAGTTATTTGAATCCAATGAATTTCGAGGACGAAATTCCTTTTTAGAGGGGAAGAGTTGTAACACCCTCATTTTCGTAGTCCGTACATCCTACTGTTTCGACGTCTAATGTCTGTCCTGGAAAGTCAGAATATCTGGAACTACACTGTAATGACAGTGAAGAAGTATAAAATAATGAAATATGTGATAAGAAAAATTAAAGAAAAATAAAAGAGATAAAATGTGACTAAGTTAAATGAGCTGAACCCGTAGCGATGGGTGACTGCACCGGAAAGTTATAGTGAGGACCGTTAACTAGCCCTAGACCGTGGGAGGCCCGAAAAATATTTTTGAGACCAAATTAAAGGTCTAAAAAGGTGTAATTGACATTGAAAATGTCAAAGAAAATTTAGTAAGTCAATATAAACAAAAACAAAAATTTAAGGAATCGGCGGTACAAAGAGTAAATCGGTAGCACCGAAAGAGTCCAAATTTGACCCGAAGAGGGGCATTTTAGTCATTTGATACCTAGAGTGGACTTTTGACCTAAATGTCCATTAAAAATGAATAGTATTAAATATTGAAATTTCATGGAAATAAGAAATTAAATATGTAATGTAATTTAGAGGAAGTATGGGGGTATAATTAGAATTTCTAAACTTTGATTATTATAATGACTTAATTATACTTAGTGGGGTTAGGTGGCACTATATAAGGTACATGAGGACACTAATCAGCCATTTGCATCATCTTCTTCCTTTTGATTTCTTCTTGGCCGAATTCATTTCTCACAAATCCTCCATGGATGAGTTCCAAGCAAAGCTTCATTTCCTCATGTTCAAGCCATTATTTCTTTAAGCTCCCTTCATGAAAAATGATCCTTACACCATGGACAGTATGTGAGCAGCAAAAAGGAAGAGAAATTCCAAGGATTTGTCAAGTTTAAAATAAGGTTAGTGCTAGTTTCCCTAATTTTCTTAAGTAAAAGTTGTGTTGAGGTTGAGATAAGTTAAATAGTTAAGAAAAATTGAAGAAATGATTGAGTTTTGGCAAACCATAAATTCGGCAGCCATGGTGATGAAAGATGTTTGATTTATCCTCACATGAAATTAATGGGAATTGATGTTACATGAAGTAATTAGAAGTGCTAGCAAGTAAATTTTATGTGTATGTTAGTGTTAGTGATGAATTTATGGGTTTGAAAGGGCAATTTAATACTTTAGCAAACTGCCATTGTTGGCAGACCTTAAACTCATGAAATTATGTATGATTTTATGAAATTATTGATGAATTATGATGGTATTGAATTGGGGGTAGTAGGTGAAATTGATATGGAAGTGTATGTGTAAGTTAAGTGTTGATGTATATTAAACTTGGGTTGAATTAGATGTTGAACATTAATGGTGTATTGTGTGCCTTGAACTCTTGATGTATTCTGCCCAAAATTTCTTTGCTGGAATTGTGTTGAATATATATAGAAGTGCCATGAATAAATCTTGAAGTATTGGGAGGAGGAGAATTGTCAAATTGGGAGTGTGATTTTCATGTGCAGGTTGTGTATTATTGGTAGTACCTAAATTAGGTTATAAGTGCAAAATTGTGACTCCAATTGGTATGAGGCCAATTGAAGGCAAAACTAAACACAAAATAGGCCAACTTTCATGTAGAAATATTACCAAAATTCTGCCTAGAAACTAACCTTAAAAATGACCTAATCCGGAATTGGAATGTGCAAGCCCAAATTTTTTACCATATGAACAGTAGTCACTAAGATGACCATAACTCACTCAAAATAGGTCCAAATGACCTGAAATTTTTACCATGGAAAGCTTAGACATAGAGCTACAATTCATAATGAAGACACCAAAGCCCAGAAATGGCCAGAATCAAGTCAAATTGCTTGCCCAAGTTAGGGTACCTAAACTGCCAGAACTGAATTTGACCTAAAATTGACCAAATTTTGCACTAAAGATGAATCTGTCCAGCTTTAGTAAATTGACCATATCTTGGTCTATATAATCCAGAATGATCTGAAATTTGTGCCAAAAGTTCAATAAGACATGGAGCTACAATTTTGCTTCTTTGACCAGAAGCTAAAAACTAAGAGAAACAGGAAATTAAGCTAAACCAATCTAGCACACTAAAACTGAAAATTTGACATTGACATACAATGAAGCTTTAAAGTAATTTGGCAATGAATGCCAACTTGTGAAAAGGGTAAATTGCACTATATTAGCAGTATATTGAATTATAAATTGTGACATGTTGATACTAGAATCAACTTATCCATGATATCTAAAAAGGTCAACATTTGCATTGACTTGTGAATTACATAATAACTAGTAAACTCTAAAAATAAAGAATTAAATAATTAATTTGTAATGTGCTCTAGTTTGCCTAGTTAACTAGTTTGGATAGGTTGGCATGCCAATAGGATTCTGACAGCTGTTTTGTAAATAGCTTTACGCCACATTGTGTTTTATGGCTTATTATGCCACATTGTGATTTTAATAACCTATGGCTATATGGATTATATACTTGGCTTATTGCCTTACTGATTGATTATATGGCTTTTTAGCCATACTGTTTGCACACCGAGAGATACTTTATGACTGATAGTGTGACGGCCAGAGTTACTAGGTACCCAGTGCTAGTATATCCGTTTATCCAGTCTTGTCAGTTTATAGGCTACACGGGCAGTCAATTAAAATATTATTTTATTCAGGCAGTTAAGTTAAATTAAGTATAATAAAATTTCAGTACAATTAAATTAAGTATTGAATGAAATGAGTAAAAGAGATTAGCAATAGAAACATAATAAAAATATAATTTGCAGAACCGTAGTGACTTAAAATACAATACAATTAGAATAATTTGTATACTGGATATTATTATGGAAAGGTTATAAACTTAGCACTTCCAAAGAGGAACAAACTAGTATATAAGATAGTTGATGCTAGAAAAACAATACCAAATTAAATTGATTCCTGGATATCCGAATTATAATTTATTTCTTTCTTTATTTGTATATATTATTTCTTGTTATACTATTGCACCACTAAGCAAAAATGCTTAGTGCGATGGAATTATTTTTCTCACGCAGGTACTTCGACTAAGATTTTGGAGTCCAGATCTGCAGAAATGTCAGAAGTGTACAAGGTTGTCACCTCCTCAGCAATGCCTGCAGATAGGGCTCATTTTAAGCATGTTTTCTATTTTGTACATTATAATTATTGCTTATATTGTAATGTGAAGTAGTAACTGTAATTGCAATTGTGTATCCTGTACTTGATAAATTTATGTACTTAATTGGCAAATTATATAAGTTAATGAAATATAAGAATTCTGATATCTGATTTGATTATCTAATCATAATGATTCTGAATGAGATTGAGTTTGGGAAATTTTGAGACTGAATCTGAGTTTGAGAAGCTGTTGAGAATGCTTTGAGATAATCTGAGTTATGAATTTGAGTATATATTGAAATTATTTTTAGCAGGTTTAGAAGAACTGTTAGTCTAAATTATAGCCGACACTCTGCCGAATTGTCGTTAAAATTTTTGAAATTTCCAAATTAGTTAGATTTTAATAAAAGTAAAAATAGCCTAAACCGTAGATAAAGTTTTTGAATAAATAAATCAAGAACTGTAATGAAATCAAATAAGATCAGGTGCTCCGGCACTCTGTGTGACACACTTTACTCGGCTACACTGTAGACGGGTGAGGGGTATTATAGAGAGTTCGAATTCTAGCCTACATGGCAGAGCTACAAGGCGGGGCTTGCTCATAACTGAACTATACACATATTTATTCAAGGGGAGCATAGTAAATGACCTCAAAGAAATTTTTTTACTTTCAATGAGCTTTAATAATGGCGGGATAGTGGACTCTTTTGATGTCTTGTGCTTACAAAGAAACTGAGCTAGAGGAGAAAATCTTATCAAACTAGCCTTTTTGAAGTGATGAGCTAGAGTACGATCCTTTTGAAGGAGTTTGGGATTTTTCGATAGGAAACATGGAAGTTCTAAGAACCATCTTTTTGAGAGTGAGGAGATTTTTTAGAAAACTAAAGTTTCTAAAGACCCTTTCTCTATTCTCTTCCCTTTTATTTTTGAAACTTCAGAAAAAGACCCCTTTAATAGTAAAACTTTAGGTATTTATAAGGAGTGATAACCCTAAAATAGAGGGTCAAGATTCAAGATAGAAAAAGAAAGGTTGAGATTTAAAAGGACAAAATCTAAGGGTCAAGAATTAAAGAGATTGATGATTAAGGGTGTGGATTAAATCAGGACTCATTTGTTTTTTTCTTTCTCTGATCCGAAGGTTAGGAATTGTGCCTTACAAACTTGATCAAGGGTTGAGGTTAAAAGGTACCAAATTTGTCTTTATTACTTTTTAATTCAAGGGTTTGGGATTTATCCTTATAAATAGAATCAATGGTAAAGATTGAAACATACTAGAGTGCTATAACTAACTCAAATCTAATGGTGAAAACTTGATCTACAAAACTAAGGGTTAAGATTTAAAGGTATACTAAAAAAGGTTATCCCATGGTGAAGTGATGCTCTAACTGTCAGATCTGATCATGTTGAGGGAGTTCTCTTAAATTTATGCCCTACCATAGGGGATGGGGTGAAGTCCAAGCGCAATTTCCCTCTAATCTGATCCCTTATCCAATCCCTTGTCCAATCCCCATATCTTATATCTTTGTCATATCTTATCTGATCTCTTTATCCAATTTCCTGTCTTATCTCCATATCTTATTTGTCATATATTCTTTGATCTCTTTATTCAATCTCTTTATGGCTAGTTAGGATATTCCAGAATTGGCTAAGCCTCCTATTAGTTGGGATCGAAAGCTCTGGCCCTACTGGGTGAGCTGAATCTTAGTCAATCTCTTTTATTATTAGTTCCCTGCTAAGTTTGAGTCCTTAAGTTCAGGGAATAAAAATCTTCACTTGTCCCAATATGTCTCGAAAATTAAAAGAGCATTAAACTTTTTTTACATTTGAAACATCGCTTTGAACCTCTCGACCATTAATGCTTTGAACCTCTTGACCATTAATACCCGGGGCTATATATATGCAAGCTATCCCCGTCATTTCACATTTTTGTTCATTTTACTCTCCTTTGAATCTCTTCCGGTGAGTACTTCAATGACTCCAGCATTTTTGATGATGTAACTTCAATTTCAGTGAAGGTATAGTCCTTAATTCTCTTCACTCTTTTTTTTTTCCCTTTTCTCCTTGATTTGCCGAAAATAAGTGGTACCGACAGCCAGAGGTCGATAAACCCACCATCAATTAATGTTTCATGCACTTCCGATGAGGGTGAGGAAGCAATAACTAGCGAGAGAAACAAAGTTGAGATGCCAACAGAACTTATCTTAACCATGTCAACCGGTCCGAGCAAAGAACAGGCTTCAAACCCCAAGAAGGAATCTCTCCCAGTAGATGAAGTAACTTCAGTTTTGAGACCTTTCGGGCTGACCCAAATAAGTCAGAAGTTCAACCTCTCGACAGATGCGTATGAGCTCATCAGATGTCACAGAGATTTTCGAGCCAACTACAGTTTTGAGGAGGAGGACCAAATCATCATATATGAGGAGCAATTAAAGGTCGAGCTATGGTTCCCCTTGGAACAATTTTACAAGGACGTGCTAAACTACCATCGAACCTCTGTGGCTCAATTGCACCTGAACTCTTAGCGAACTCTAGTTACTTTTCGGGGCTTAGTGCCTACGGTGAAGGTATTTGCTGAGCTGCATCACTTTAGAATACAAAAGAATGATGATTACTGGTTCTTCTAAGCAAAGCCAAACTGTGGGCTTTTTGCCAAGCTCCCCTCCTTCAAGAACTGGAACAATCGATTTTTTATCCTTTGGAGCTGAGATCCCCATAGATTTGAGGGCATCCCACAAAGCTGGAACCACTTGGCTGAGAGACCTCAGGGGAAGATTGTTTTGAATCTTGACGAGGTGGCAGTCATTACGGAGTAGAAAAGTCAAACGAACACTTGTCATTACCTAAATGCTAATGTGGTCAAAGCTAAACTAAAATGGTGGTTAATGAATGTGGTGGCCAATTAAGATGTTCCCCTCTAACTTTTTGATCTCAGGCTCAAAAAGGGTAAAATTCCTATCTCATTTGTGTGCAAACATGATGGGAACCGAAGTCGAGAAAGCAGCTCAGAAGAGAAAGAGGGAGTTTTGGAGAAAAAGAAAGCTGCTGCTGCCGTAGCTACTACCACCAGGGCCAAGGAGCTAGAAGCCCAAAAGAGAGCTCGAGTGGAAGAGATGAGCTCTCCAGCTCGGGCTCAAAATGAGTCTGTCAATGTGAGGTCTACTCCCCCTCCAATCAGCCTATGCTTCAACTATCGACCTCTGCTACTTTTGAGGGTGGTTCATCTGGGAAAGTTGGCTCATCTGGACAACCTACCTCTAGGGGTACCCAAGTGCTAGCGAGGTCTCTAGAGAGGAACCAAACTGCCAAAGGTAACATCGACTTGGCCAAGGTCACCACTGCTACTATCTGCTTTATAAAAGATTGAACTCGGATGGCCTAGGAGAGCATTGACAACCTCCTGAATCAGTCAATGAGCCTAAGTTTGGAAGCCATTGCCACCCAACACATGGTGAAGGAGAAGGTGAATTTCCTGAGCTGGGAGATGTTGAAGGCGGTCCACGAGCTCGTTACCTACAAAGGCCAGTTTACCACTGCCAACGCTCGGGTTAAAGAACTTGAGCAACTAGTGAAGTCTTCCGAGGAGCTTATAGCTTGGCTATAAAAAGAGCTGGAGGATGCCAAAGCAAGCCATGCTGCTGACTTAGCTAAGTTCTCTACCAAACTTAAAGCGAAGGAGGATGAAGCTATAAAGAAAGAAGCTGGAGCTTACATACAGGCCCACGGCGACCTACTTGCCGAGCTACTGAAGCAATATCCTAATAATGACTTCTCCTAGCTTGAAAAGCTCGCCCTGGGTGCTGGTGTGGAGAGTGAAAGTGAGGAAGGGGGGCTAGTGTAAATGATGCTCAAACTGGTGGAGATCCGCTCACAGAATGATTGTAATTAAATTAATAATAATAAAGTTTGATTTTTTTTTTCTTTTAAGGTCAATCTTCTTGGTTAAGCAACGGCTCCGCTTTTCACTTTTCTAAAATTACAACTTTATTGATATTGGATGGTTAATTGAAATTCCATTAAAACTTAGATGTTTATAAAATTCAACTTTAATTAAAATTTAACTAAGACTTGCATGATCATAAGAAACAAAATTGAAACTTGATTAACACTTAAATGAGCATAAAAATTAAAACGTAACTAAAACTTTGAAACTTAATCACAACTTAAATGATCATATAAAAAAATGACCTAATTAATAAAATTACATATTAATTAAACTTTATTTATTATTTCTACAGAGCCAATTAAGAATTATTAACTCGTACGAAATATGGTGTCTACAAATGCGAATCTTGAAAATTTCAATCTCAAATTAGTTTGCATTACGAACTACATCGGGTCTGATTCTCTATCAAAAGGAGATATGTAAGAAGTATAAGTAATTTAGATGTGAATCTTGAAAATCTCATCTCAAAATCTCATTTGCATCTCAAACTATGCAAGGATCCAATTCTCCTTCAAAAGAAGAAACGTAGGAAGTCTAAGTACCCTTAAATTTGAATGCTCAAAACTTATATCATAGTCTTTTGCACCATAAGGCTTAAAATGAGCAAGTTTAACTCCTTAGACACAGTTTAGGCATTGTTGTGATCGTAAGGAGTAGAATGTGCAACGAAGCAACAACTAGTTAACACATAAAGCACAGAATGAGATGGGTACAGCACAATGCATCTTAGAACTATGAGAGGGTTTAATTTTCCCTCAAAAGGAGATACATAGGAAGCTCGAAAAAATTTGAGTGCAAAGCCTCAAAACATATCACACATCTCAATTTTTTATGGTTATGGAACCATCAGTCTCAGAACAAGGGAAGTACCACACCTGACCTAACCTAGGTATCAAGTGTGACATACTCAAACATCACTTTTGATGCATGGTTTTCACTTTGACGACCTTTAGCAGTACCTTTGGCATTGATTCCAAACCCCATCAAAGTGGGTGGCAAATTGTAGACCCTTAAATTTTCATTCCTACAAATCCTACACATCTAAGACAATGAGGAGACCAATGATAAAAGCTTCAAATGGCTTAAAGGATGCTGAAGGCACTGAAAAAATGTTTATGAGATGCTCTACATGCCAAAAATAAAAATTAAATAAGTTTACAGAAGAAAAATAAAAAATAATAAAATAGAAATATGTTAGAAAGAGCAGTAAGACTCATATGCAAAAGCATGGACCTCTTGTACTTAAGTTGGACCCAACCCAAGGTTGCACTGAACCAAAGCAAGCCTAGGGAGTGCCAACAAGAGAAAGACCCATTAAGACCTTGCCCCAAGCCCATTTTAGCCAATGGGAAGAAAGAGTGAATCTATTCTTCCTTTTGCACTTAAGGGAAAATCATACTAAGAAAGGAAGAAAATAAGAGAGATATTTTCAAAAAAATAAAATAAAAAATACAGAAAGATAGCCAATATTCTATGTTGGCCAAAAATCAAAGACAGAATAAAAGAGGATATCTACTATGTTTAATTAAAGAGGAAGCTATCGGCTCTTTTTAACTGAATAGGAAAAAATCCACTCTTTAAAATAAATAAATAATTAATTAAAAAAAATCTCTTTTAGGCAAGCTTGACTGAAAATTAGAGTGTAAGAGAGAGAATATCTTGCTTTTTGGGAAACTAAATCACCTAAATAGGGATCTCTTCCTAATTAGGCTTGGTTTATTCTTTCTAATTAGCAAAATGCCTAAAAATACACTTCTATACATCTAAGGAGTCATCTTTTCACTTGAGATTGTGATCTTCTCACTTCTTCACTAGCCAAAGAAAGACCTACCAGCCACAACAAGACACTCACACACCACTCTTGCAAGCCACACTCAAGCCACACACCAAACTCTTTTCTTCTACCTTTCTTACTTTCTTTTACTTTGTTTTAATTTCTAGAGGTAAGAACATGACCTATATATGATATAAACATGCAAAACATCTTTTGACATACCACTCTCATGTACTTCAGTTTCTTGTAGTTACTTAAGTCA
Source organism: Hevea brasiliensis (assembly GCF_030052815.1). NCBI lineage: Eukaryota > Viridiplantae > Streptophyta > Magnoliopsida > Malpighiales > Euphorbiaceae > Hevea > Hevea brasiliensis. The sequence goes on along the minus strand of NC_079498.1, from coordinate 71,489,873 downwards.
TAAAACATAATTTCATGGCACTCGCAAAGTATATAGATTTAGGACATCTGGCTACTACCTAATTTATAAGTAATAGTTAGGTTAGTTTTCAAGTCCCCAAAATTTTTTTCCCATATTGATCTAATTTATAGATTTTGAGTTATGATTTTTTAAAGTTTTATGTCTGATTTTGTATAATTATGCAAGGGACATAACTCAATGATGACTTCACCTTTTTACTTGATTCTTGAGCCTAAACTGAAATTCAGAATGTCCCTTACGCCTTTTATATTTTTAGTTTTGCCTAATTCTTTATATAAAATTATGCAAACTCGTTTTTCTAAATGTCATTAGAATCTGGGTAAAAAAAACAACTGTACTTCTCTAATTCGAATTTAATTTTTCATTTACTCTCATATTTACTTTTCTTCCACTTAATTTATCCTATTCATAATACAGAAGGAAATAAAAATAAAAATAAAAGAAATTGTAAGGCAATCGAAGGGGTTCTCTGCCTCCTTCAATAAATCCTTTATTCGAAGCCGATTGCAGATTGCTTTGTGCCCACTGTGCACCAGATATTCTCGATAAGAAATGTAATGCTTGCTTTTCTTTGTATTCTTCAGAATTGATTAAAATCCTTCTACAAAGAACTCTCTTTTTTAGGTTTGTTGTTCTTCTCTGGATAGATAAAATAATTTTTCTTATTTTGTTTTCTGTGGATCAAGACTTTGAGAGGCCAAGTCCAATTGAGTTGTTTGCTGTGTTGGTTTCCTTGAATGTATCGCATTAGAAAAGAACACTCGGTGACGAATTTATTTGGAATAGAGATAATGATAAAATATAGAAGTTGCGAGTTTGGTTGTAAATTTAAGTGAAAGTAGTGACGAATCATTTAAAGATATATCGGCCTAATTTATTTTAGAAGGTATTTCATTGGAGGCATTCGATCCTGCCATCTGAGACTTCTTCAAGTATCGAGCCTTGAGCTTGAAGAAGTGCTAAAATGCTAAAGTTGGTAAAAATACTTCTAACATACCATTTAGGCAATTCTCTCCTATAAGATGTCTTTTAGGAGTTGAGCTTGATTCATCTTATCAACACTTCAAAATCCATAACTAAGAAATTAGTTAAAAGCCCTTGATGACCCTCCAGATATGTTGAATCGACTAAGCCATCTATTACATTTAAATAACAAGTAGCAGGTAATAAGGATTTGAAAATCAAAATTTTCTGGACTAGAAGAGCCAGTTGAGCACAACTAATGCTAACAAAATTAAACACCACAAGTAAATAAATATGGACGTTGTGCAACTGGTGAAAGGTTTATGCATTTCCTACTGTGATTTTGCACAAGTATGTTACTTCTAGCAAATACATCTTTGTATGACCAAATAAAAATATCAGTTACCATGCTTTTGTTATGTAACTAGCTGGTCATTCTTTAGTGCCACTCTTCCTTGCTGTCTTCTTTTTGCCTTCCCTCAAAGCTCTTCTCTTCTCCTCTCTGCAGCAGTTGGTTTTAAATTAGATTCTTACAGTTCTCCTTGAGAGGAAGGTGAGAGAATTGAAATGATACATCCACATTATTATGCTTCAATTTGACCATTGTGAGCCTTCAGATGATATATGACCGTAACTTGTCCAACAGATGGAACAATTGTACAATGATTAAACTGTTCCCATTATTTTTTTAATCTGAACTATGTAAAACAGACAATACACCAGTCTTTCTAATGAATGGAAAGAAGATCGGTACAAATTGAAGAGACGTTTACCTGACTTTTGAGATTTCCTCTCTGGATGGAAATTTTCTTTTCTTTCTGTTCTCGGCAGGGGATGGGGATTCCACATTTCTATTATCAGACACGCCATTAATTAGTCCCCCACCTTTTTTCATAGCACCTGTTTTCTTCAAAGGCTCTGCAATTTTCTTTTCCCTGTTGCTCTCATTTGGTACAGAAGCTTGTTCAACTGATTCTAAAGGTTCAGATGGTGCAACAGTAGGTATTGAATTGCTCATTTTCTTCAACTGCAAAATGTAAAATAGAAATGTTGATCAAAAACTAAACCCCCTGTTTGGAAGAAATGAATTTTACAAGATTTAATGGAATTCATTAGCAATTCCATACTTGTCAAGTTTGATAACCATATATATATTTGGAATATATTCTAAATGTAAATCCTAAAAATTAGATTTTGCAAATGAGCATCACACCACCAATATAAACAACAGGACTAATTAAATGGTTAAAGTAACAACCCCTCAAACCACACAAACATATAAAATGTAGTAAAATTTTAAATCAATGGATGTAAAATTTAATTCTTCATTTGCCTCAAACACAACATCAAACTGAATTTAGTTGAATTCTGTTACTAGGTACTAAAAAAGAAAAATTGCTAATTAATTATTATGTGTAAAATGAAATGAATTCCTCAGTCATTTGCATCTGAATGGAGTGGTAAGATCAAAAATCAAGTGACCACATCAACTTACAAACATGTACCTGAGAAGCTTAACCAAAATTATGATTGGTCATAGGAAAGGATTGTAACAGGGCAACCAAGATTCTCATTGGCATGTTAATCCTATTACCTACACCTCTCATCCTTCATATCCTCCCCTTCAAGCACAAGGAATTACCAGTTACAAAGTTCAACTAACCCATATTCCAAAGCCTTCGTTCCCTTGCAGGTATAACTGCAAAGGGTTCCTAATTTTGGCAACTTGAATTAAACCACTATATCGAAGTTTGGCATCGCATTCAAACTTTAGGCTTATATACCAGTATATATGGTCATTATCATGCACTTGACAAATCCTGAAGAATGTGCTGGTTATTCTCGCAAATATTAGAGATCTTGAACAAGTGCTCTGGTTTATTGCAAATGCAAGTTAACTCTGTTTTGGGTTATTTGTATAACTCTGTTTTGGGTTATCCGTATAGTAATATGTGTCCTTGAGATCAAAACCATCATGTAGAAAGTTTTGACTTTGGTCTAATATTCCAGCATGGCTACTTAAGAAAAGGAATAATGCTTGAGAAAAAATCCAAAGCGTGCATTGGTTAGCCTCACAAGACAGATCTTCAACAAGCACTACCATTAATTATAAGTCTATGCAGAATGCCAAGGGCCTTCAGCACTTAAAAAATCAAGACAAACCTTTGCCACAAAATGTGAAACCAGAAAAATAGTTCAAGTATGCCAAATAGCCAATAATTGGGGGAAGATCAACATTTACCTTTGCCACAAAAAATCCATCCATGTTGTTTACATGAGGGTAGAAACGTCTTGTCTTTTCCAAAGATGGGTGAAAACGGTGTTCCCTAAACCTGATAAACCTATAAGAGGGAGAAAAAAAAAAAGTTATTATAATATTCATGTCTGAAACGTTAATCTGCGACAGTGCACATGAGAGAAAGACTCAGCAATACCCTGGACGCCCAAAGTCAAGTCCACATGGGACAAGTTTGACATCCCTCATTTTAAGAGCATAGTTGATGACTGCTTCATTCTGCAAGATAAAAGTTCAGAGTGATAAAGGGAAAAGTAACAAATGGAAACCCACAAAGGCATATTCTTCTAAACAAACCTCAGCAACCATCATGGAACATGTGGAGTAAACAATGTATCCCCCAGATTTTGAGCTTGCATCGACCATGTCAATTGCAGCAAGAATCAATTGCTGCAGGCAAAAGCATGTTTAAGTGTTTGGTAAAAGGTTCATATGATGAATAAATAAATAAATAAAAAGCAATGATAAAGTTAACGAAAGTAAATCATTTTATTAGGAAACAACAAATAAAATGATAAGACATTTTCTCTAGCCCGGTCAAGAACATGCTATTGCCAACTTTTATGGTGCAGTAACAACTTCCAAGAAAAAGATGGGTCAACTTTGAAAACCTTAGTACTTCGGAATTGCTTAAGCTTATTTTTACACTGAATATGGGACAGCAAGAGAATAAAGCATGATTACATTAGGCCTCTACTCCGTAACCTTCCAGATAAAAGAAACAATAGTTCTTCTAAAACTATTGAATGTCTTAAAAAAACACATAAAGACCATACCTTCTGCAAATGGGCACATTTCTGTATCTCTTCAAAGCTTTTAAAGGTTTTAACAGATTCATCTTTAGATATGACCTACAAAATGCATAAAAACCATACAGTTTCATAGCAGTAAAAAGAAGTTAATGCTTGAGTGAATCTCTATAGCAGCTGTGCTTACCCCAGTCCCACTGCAAGGAGCATCCAACAACACCCTATCAACAGCATTGTGACCCAAAACCTTGGTAAGCTGCAAATATAAAAGGCAAAAAAAAAAAATAGAAAAGGCATGAGCTCTAATTGAAATTTTTATTCAAGTACTTGAAAAATGAAATTCTGGTGAAATATATGACTATGCTCATTACAACCACGTTAGAGTATTGACAATTTTTATCATCAAATATAATATCATACATGCAACATCCATTTCCAAAGGAATTTGTTAAGGTAGTTAACCCTAACAAGAGGACTTTAGAAGAATTTAGAAGAAGAAGAAGAAGAAGAAGAAGAAGAATGATAGAGAGAGAAACAGAAATAGAGCAAGATAGAGAGAGGACTAGAAGAGAGAGAACTGTATTTCTTGTTAATGAATCCAGAATGCCTTAAAAGAATGACTATTGTGCTTATATAATAGCTCAGTAACTGCCTCAGCTATTGCAGGTAGTTATTTCTATCCTCCTAACAGATCTTGTAACCACCTAATCCCTTTCCCTCCAATTTCAACAACTCAATTAATTCCCTTAACAACCCAAACTACTACTGCCTTATTCTATACTTTCTCCTCTGGTATGTAACAGAATTCCTATCAACCAAAAGTTTGCATATTATTAAAGCATAAAAGCCAGTTAACAAATAATATGCGAGGCCCTATTGTCAAGAAATCCTAACAGTTCCTGCAAGGCTGCAACATTAAAACACAGAAGGCAGCAAGACACTAACCTCCCTGCCGTCATAGTTACAAACAATGGTGTTTGTCACTCCCATGCGATGCAGATTTGCAGTAAGTGACTTTAGTCTTGGTACCTTCATCTCATTTGCATAAATTATTCCTGGTGATAATTGCATTCAAATATTCAAATTGTGGAGACATGAAATGATGTACTATAAAGAAGGTAGGAAAGGTAAATGTTCACAAGAATAGTAAGACAGTTAATTCAATGCATTTCTTAATATTTTAAAATAATATTTTGATTCATATTTCAAGTGACTCGACTCATGCTAAAAAAAAATCCACTAAAGAAAAGAGAAGCAGATACATTGAACACATCTTACATTACATTTAAGTCACTTGAGAATTATACAATTGCAATACCTAAGATTGTCACAACAGATAATACATACAATTGACATCTTTACACGATTCAGCAGCTCTATCTTCAAACGCATTTTAAAGCCACAGGTGAAATGACAGCAAAATATCATTTCAATCCACAAAAAAAGTTATTTTGCATAAAAAAAAAATTAAGTCTCTTATCAATCACAACCATGCGACTCTCAGGATAATTTAAGAATTAAGTTGACTTAAAAAGGAAACTTGTTTTACTTGCATGGTCATATCATGCCTGAAATCGAAACAGGATTACAAAAAATCATAAGCAATGCCTCGAGGGTCATAAAATTGATTCTACTTGTCAAGATTAAAAGTGCAGCATGTTAGATAAGCAAGCAAGAAAATTTTAAGAGGGAAAAAAAATTAAAATTGTAATAGAACATGTAAAGCTAAAATACAACTGAAACTGCCAGTATTACCACATACCACTATTTTTCATAAGAGCAGCAATATAAGTTGTTTTACCACCAGGTGCAGCCCTGCAACAGAAATAAATTTTTATTATTATGTGCCATAATATCACAGAACAGTATTAGAACAAGACAAATAATGAAATGAAGATTGATATGAGATAGAATAGAATACCCAACAGATAGTTTATCCATAAAAAAGAACCAACTTACGCCATATCAACAATCCGTTCCTTTTCTTGAGGAGCAAGGGCCATCACAGGCAAGAATGAGCTCGCGCTTTGCAGCTGTGAACAAGCAACAGTAAGCACTAATAAAAAACGTGGTAGAACATGGAGTAGAAAGGATATTGTACCATGTAGAAACCAGCCATATATTCTGGAGTAGCACCAATAGGCACTTGTGAATCATAAACAACCAATCCAACCTACAATAAATTATCAGGGCTCCATGTATTTTCATCATGATAACATAGGACTAAAAAACATAATATAATGAAAAGGCAACAAAGTTTTTACCTTTGACCACTTGCTTAAAGGATCAAGGTTTACTCCTCTGTTTAAGAGTACATCAGCCAAATCCCGTCTCCGCGTCTAAGTACACAAAATTTCACTGTTACGCAAAAATGGAGCAAAAAATGAATAATGAATTGGAGAAATGAATCTAAAATTCATGCTTCACCTTTAAAGTATTTGTGCGTAAACATATTGGTCGTGGCTTTTCAAAAGCCTCAACAAGTTCTATGAGTTCATTAACTGGGAACATCTGTCAATCAAAAAATCATTGCGTAAAAAACCTTCATTATAGAAGCTAAACACATGGGAAAAAAAATTTTGATAATCATAGTGGAAATAAGAACAAATAAAAACTAATTAATTACCTCAACAAAAACCCCAATAAGGAAATCATTGTAACCATAGTATGAACATAAATCCATCTTAAACTGCTCAATGTAATCCTTTCTTCTAGTCCCCTCTTGCTTCAAATCTTTAAAATTTGAAAGCACTCGCACAACTAAGATAAGTTAAAAAAATAATAATTAGTTGCCAAGCAATTGCAAACAATAAAAGAATGATATGCAAAAAATCAGTGAGAATATTACTCTCTCTTATCCTCCTCTGGATATTTGGAAGATCTGGAGGCCTGTGTGCTTCATCTTCAAGTTCCTAAGTCATTAAGAAATAAAAGAATCTTATCATGAAAAGATCCAATAGAAGAAGACAAATTAAATTAAACTTAAGCACGAAGAGAAACAAAAACAGAGACAACTATAAACCTCCTTGGTGGGCAATCTGAATTCATCATGTTCTTCTGCAATGTTGAGCCGCATTTCTTCTTCAGCATCTTTTTCTTCCCTTGCCTTTCGTTCATCAAGAGCTCTTGACTTTTTCTCAATATCAGATTCATCTGAATCTGAACGAGAATCTGAATCTGAACCAGAATCTGAACCTGAATCCTTACCAGAATCTGAACTTGAAACTTTCTCTGCAACAACAAAATGAAATACCCAAAATGTCAACAAACTAAAACGAAAGAAAAGAACAGAACAGTTAAAACAGATAAGTTTAGCACCTTCATCATCATTTCCTTGCAGAAAATCATCAGTGAATGTATCATCACCATCAGAAAGGATATCAGAACCAGAAGCAGATCCCTGCTCATCTATATCAAACTCTTCCTGGTCTTCTACTTCTTCATCTGAGCTACCAGAATCATCCAAAATGTCATCTTCCTTTAGGTGTTTTTCAGTGAAAATATCATTCTTTGGCTTTTTTTTTGGTGGAGGTTTCTGTAATTTTGAGCCTTTTGTTTTGTTAAGTGCAGCAGGGGCCATTAAAGCTGTGTATTACAGAAGAGGTTTTAGCTTGATACTCAAAGAAAGCAATCGAACCAACATTAAGCAAATAATAGAATCACCAAATTCTCAGAATACAGTTATTGACTCAAAGTTCACGTTACATTTAGTTGGCAAGGGATGGAAGAAGGTAGAAAAACCAAAATTTCACATGTAAGCCACGAATCTCCTGATTTTTTTTTTCTTTTTTTTGATCCAAAAGCAAACTTTAACCAATGAATCAGCAAAATCACCCTGGTTAACAGATCCTAGCAATCTATACTAATACACTAAAACCTAGACATCACAGGAACTGTTACTGGAACAGAGTATACAGTGTTTTCTCCTCTTTACCACTGAGAAATTGTTTCTTCCCTTGACTACAGCAGTAACTTGACTTTTTTTGTCCCTCATCAAGAGAAAAGACAAGAACAAGAACAACTATACAGTGTATAACAGCAGAACACATTTCCTATGGTTTTTTTTGCTTCTTTTTTCCTCAGCTATTGATATTAATATTATTGCTTCTACTTAATGCTATCGTCTTATGAATCTATTATTTCATAACCACTAGGAAGTTAACAACGGACTTCTCAAAAATATGAAATGCCACCTTAGTGGATTAAACAAATATTAAAAATCAACAAGTGATGCACACATATGTCAATTGAAAGATGAAACTTCATAGAAGTTTGAATCAACATTAATTCATTAAACAAATATTAAAAATCAACAAGTGAAGCACACATATGTCAATTGAAAGATGAAACTTCATAGAAGTTTGAATGAACATAATCCAGGTGCAGAATCAAATAGAGAATGCAATTCTCAAATGCCTGCAACAATTTGATCATAAAAATTTCAAATATTCTTTAATCCTTAAATGAATATTCTTTGGCCTTTTCCTGTTAAGTACTTTCATAAAAGACTCCAACTAAAATGGGATTCCACCACTGTCCACTTAACTACATGAATAGCATTCAGTTTCCTTGTTGCTTCTGCGCATAGATCAGCAGCCCATAATAATTGTCCCTTCTTAACCAAATTTGTCCACTCATCCTAATAAAAGACAAAGATACAGTAGGAACACCCAACCACCTAACACTCTTCTAGTGGAACATGCTACCACAATACCTCATAACGAGATTTAACCTCATGGTTCCAAATGAGAAAACTTCTCAGAGCATTGCAGCATATTGTAGACTTTAATGGCCTCCAGAAAACTATCTTAACAAGCTAAAACCTTAGCATCACTAGACCAACCACAAGAACCAGGCTAAATCAAGTAAACTAATGAGAAAATTATTAACACATGACTTAAGCTAACCACTTCCACCTATAAAAGAATAAGTTCCAGGTCACCCATAAACTATAATTCAATAAAAGAACCAACGAAACCCATAACAGAAAGCCACAGTTACCATCTCAAGGTGCCAAAATAAACGAAAAATAAATGTAAAAACAAGTGTTCAATGCATATATAGCTCAATAGATGAAGAAAGAATATACCTAGGTCAGTTATGTATATTGTACAGTGAGATGGAAAGCTAGAATTCAGTGGTCTCCTTCTCCTTCCTATGTGCCTTTCCTTTCTTCTTATAGTCGGCTAGGGTTTAGGGTTTAAAACACTGAATATCGAAGCGACTGCGAGAGGAGAGACAGAGAGTGTCTACAACCCTTTTCCTTTTTATTTTCCTAGTAAAAAGGTAACACGTGGCTGCTTTTGGATTGGCTTCTAGGCGAAGTTGGGTTGGGTTCATTTGTTGGTCTTCTGTGTGTGCGCTTAAACAAGGCCCATCAACTCAAGGGAAGGAGAAAAATATTTTCATAAAAATTATTTTTTAATAAAATATTTTTTATTATTTAATTATCATATTAAATTAAAATATATATTTATATAATGCAGATATAATTAATAAGATTTATTAAAATCTGAAAAATATATCTTCCTTCTAAAAAGAAGGTAAAAAGTTTATTTTTATTTTTAAAATTATATCAAATAATCACATAGATATTTAAAATATTTTAAAAATTATATTCAATTAAAATTTTCAACTTTTATAAAATATCAAATAAATTTTTTAAATTTTTAAAAATAAATTAAATAAATTATTAATAATAAATAAATTCTTTAATTTTTAAAAATATAAAAAAATATTAAGTTATCATTTATCTTTAATATAAATTTAATTAAGACTATACACGAAAATTTTTTACAATATAAAATTTTCATTAGTAATTTTATGTATTTAATTTATAATATTTAATGAATATTTTTAATATCATAAAATAAATTGATAAGATCATAAAATAAATTGTTAAGTTATTTTTTATTAAAAAAATTAAAAAATTACTATGAATAAACTATTACGGAAATAATGTATCGATAGAAAGTGCCTTGAATCATGCATCATGGTCACTGCGAACACGGTATGCAATGGATCGCGATATGAAAATATGCTACTTGGTTATTTTTTGAGTATTCTGGGTGTAGACGTGTACTCTAGGAGTAGGCTTCATCGATAAAATGATAATCATTTAATTATTATTAATGGATATAATACTATGTCTAATTTTAAATTAATTAATTAGTTAATGTTTTTTATTTCTATAATATTTTAACTTTTTAAAATAATATAATTTATTTTGGGAATTTATGTAATTATTTTAAAAACAATTTAATTTATATTTAATTATTTTAAAAACAATTTAATTTATGTGACAATTTAAAAATATATAATATTTGAATTAACAAATTTTGAGCCGCTAGCCTACTAATGACTAAAACATTTTTTTTAATCACATTGCTAGAAGCTTCTAGCCTTCCACGGGCACCATAAATATTACACAAGTTCAAAGTAAGGATTCCCCTCTTATTTGGCTTTATCTTCGTCATGACCAACTTTGCTTTCAGTTTCATCTCGTCTCATCTTCTTTTTCTATCTTATCTTTTTATTTTAGCTATGTTTCTACAAAACTTTCAACTCTTTCCTTGCTGTATTCTCTTTCTTGGTCTATTAGGAAACTTCTTGAGTTCTTTATGCCCTTTCTCATTGATATACTTGGAAACTTTTTCATCGACACCGACACATTTTTTACTGTGGGTTTTCTTCCTGATATGAGGAGAGATTAAAACTCGCAGGCTCTCAGCAATGGCAAAACCATAGAAGCGTCGACCATTAACACCCAGAGAAAATTGAAGCCCACTACTAGGAAGAAAACAGAAAAAATCAATCATTTCTATTATAATTTTTTGAATTCTTTGTATTTCTTCTTCTCAAGTCCACTTTCCCCTTTGATTTTGTGTTAACAGTGACAGTGAGTGTTGAGTAAATGGGTTCACCAGATTTGGCGTATCAGAATACGTCTTTCAGCATCTTGGGTCGCATACGTCCCGCGATTTGGGACACATGATTTAGAACGCGAAACTCAGGGGGGGTAGATGAATCTGGCAACCATGTCATGCATTTTTGCTAAAGACAACTTATCAACCTGCTCCTAGATGCTAGATGCAGCAAATACATACATATTGAAATGTTGTATATCATGTATGTAAATTTATCGATGAGAACTTTACGCATTAAAAAAATTTTATTTATAATTTTTATTAGATTTATATTAAAAATAAATTATAATTTAATTTTTTTTATTTATTTTAAAAATTAAAAAGTTATTTATTTATAAAATAATAAAAATTTTATTTATTTTTTTAAATTTAAAAGACTTATTTAAATTTTAAAATATTTTAAAATTTTATATAATTATTAATTCATATTTTAAGAATTAAAATAGATCTTTCACATTAAAAAAAAAAGTCATTTTCCTTCTAATGGCTTAATTTTTTTTATTAAAAATATTTTTTATAAATTAATTTTTTAAATACTTTAAATATTATTTTTTATAAAATAAATAAAGCATAAGTAATTAAATTTTTATATTTTTAATTTTATAAAAAGTTGTATATTTATTAGAAAATATTTTATTATTATTATTATTATTATTATTATTATTATACTGTACTAAAAGCCATTTCACTTTTACCATTCCTCAAGAACGGTAAAAGCTCCTTCCTACCCTTTTTTTTTCCTATAATTTTTAATTTGTTCTGTTATTTTTTCTTTCTAATTTCCCTAACTAACTTGAAAAGCTGTGTGAGTCAAATTTTTTATAAGTTCATCTATGCTATACTCTTTTTATTTTACTTTATAAACATAAAAAATCATGATTAAATGATAAACATAAATTTAATTTAATAATAAATAATCGTCTTTTGTTTTATTCTTTTAATTTTTTACTTATATATATACTAAAATTATTTTAAAGATTTCAAAATTTTATTTTAATTTAAATTATTTTTATATTATTTTTTTTTACTTAAATAATTCTGTTTATAATAGAGTGCAATTCGTTGCTCTAATAACAATATTATAATTATTTCGATTTTTTATTTTTATAATTTTTATTTTTTTTTAAATTAAAGATTTTTTTTTATTTTTACATGATATATCTCAAAATCTTTTTACATGTTATTTTTTTTCAATTATTTTAATATTTTAAATTAGAAGAAATGTACGAATCTCCCTCAAATTTTTGTTCAGATATTTTATTTTATTATTTCAATTTTATGTTTATTTATTTTAACTTTTTAAAATACGTAACTATTTATATATGAATTTAAATTATTTTTTTATTATTTTATTTTTCTTTTATTGTCATTTTAGCTATTTTTGAATTATTTGAATATTTAATCATTAAATTAACGTTATTATTATTATTATTATTATTATTATTATTATTATTATTATTATTATTAAACCAATTTTAATATGATTTTATTTTATAATAAAATTAATTTTTTATATATTATTGTATTCTGGAATATCAGACTTCTATCTCATTATAAAGAAATTTTAATAACAAATTCTTGACCAATTTTAGCAATATTTCTTGCACTTTTTTTATTTTTATTTTACTATAAACACTACTTTTAAATTGTAAGATTTTGGTTGACATTAATTTTTTTTTGTTATAATATGGTAATTATTGTTATTACTATCTAAAAAATATTTAAAAAATAATATTTATAGACTTTTTCACAATATTTATTTGGAGTTGTAAATTTATTAAATTTATAAATTTGGTTTATAAGTAAAAAAATAATTAAATTTGTTTTGCTCTTAAATTTTAATGTAACATATTTAATTTATTTTTATTTATTAAAAAATATTTTAAAATAATATCAATATATGTTATTTTTATATATTAAACCTATTATCATAAGAATATTGAGTATTTTTATTAAACTATGTTAATTAATTTTTTTTAGCTAGTATTACTATTATTTTCTTTTACAATTAGACACTACAATTAAATATTTTTATTATTAAATTATATTTTAGTTAATGTATTATAATAAAGAAATAATAAATATTATATTATTAATATTTGTTATTATTAAACAAAACAATATGTACATGGCTAATATACAATACCGGTTAAAATTTTGTTTTAATATTATAAAAAATAATTAAATATATTTTAAAGATAAATATTTTTTACTTATTAATTCTATTAACATGATAAAAAAATCGCAGCATCACGCCGAGTTTAAAGCTTGAATTAAACCAATTATTAATATTATTATCATTTTGTCCCTCTGCAGAATAGAAAATCTGTTTTCCTTTATTATTTATATATTATTACATTCATATTTGCGTGAGGTCGCGCATATTATTATAATAATATAATAATATAATAATATATATATATATATTATATTATTAACTATAAATTTTAAATTTAATGGAGATGAATTATATGGCACAAAACATGTTAAAAGCAGTGTGTTAATCTGTATCAACAATACTAACCAAATGTCTCATAAAAAAAAATATATTATTATTATTATTATTAAATTAAAAGGGAAGGTATATGAAAAGTACTATTTTACTTTTTTTTTCTTTTGCTTATTTTATTTAACACCTTTCTCCTTTTTTAATTTTTCATGCAATTAAATTTATTCAATATTTGCATAAATAAATATTATCTAAATATTTTCATATAATTTAAATAAATTTAATTAAATTATAAATTAAATAGTAAAAATGTTATCATACTCTTTAGCCTTTTTATCTTGCATTTTTTTTTTAAATGAACAAATAATAATTTCTAAATATTGTATTAAATGTTTCCCGTCCTTTCTCTTCTCTGTTTTCTGTCATCTTTTTTCTCAACAAAGTGGTATATCGGCCGGAAACCAATAAACGTTTGAGCCCTTGGAAGGTAAAGCAACTTCTAGACACAACGCCACGTGCTACTTTTTAGATCCTTCATTCTCAAGTGGTATCAGAGCCAAGTTAGTGGTAGAAGTGGTCATAAGTTCTAGTGAAACCCAAGTCGTGTATCCTACAGCCAGAGAAGCCGAGAGAAAGGCGTGTTAGGCAATTGGAGTAACATCATTGACAGTGATCTAGAACAAATGGATAAACTATTCTCTAGCTTGTTAAATAGCTCTAGGAGTGCTACGTTCGAAGAAAATGAAAACCAAAAATCAAAAAATAAAGAAATATTATTGTTGTCTAATATAGAAAATAATCTAAGTAATTGGAAGTTGCCTCCCATCTCTTCCAATCTTATCTATAAATCTAATACCAGTTTCCGGTTTAAGTCTGATTTTGTAGTGAAAACTGTAGAACAAGCCTCTCCTATCCATGAAGGATTACATTCTAGGAGTCTGTTTTCTGAAGATCTTTTAAAAAAGCATCAAAAGGAATATTCCTTCCTCCATATGGGAATGATTCAAGTTACTCTTAAACCTGCAACTAGGCTAGGATTAAATACCTCAGCTTTAATTTGTGTCCGAGACAAAAGACATAATAACTTCAATGATTCCTTATTAGGAATAGTTGAATCATCTTTATGTGATGGCCCGATTTAATTTTCGTGCTATCCCAATTTTACTCTGTCTATAGATGATCCTCATATCATGAAAGCTTTATCTTTGGATATTAAAACATCTGGTTATGACATGTTATGTAACACCCTCCCGGTAGTAACTCCGTACATTCTACTGCTCCGGTGACCAGTGTCTGTCCGGACAGCTGGAACGTCCGGAAAAATATTTAAACTAAAATGAGGAACCATAATTAATTCAAATATTAATAAGAAAAATTTAGTAAAAATTTTAGAAATAAAATACAACCAAGTTAAATGAGCCGGTGCGCTAGCGATGGGTAGCCTAGTGAGAAGTTGCGGTTCTCGCAACTAGGAGCCCTAGACCCGGGGGAAAATTATAAAATAATTTTTGGGACTCCAGAGAAGGGTCACTGAGGTTCCTATGGCATTAGAATGCCAAGGAAATATTTAGAAAAAATTTTCAATCGGTACAGACAATTTTGGCCTGTTAAGTCAAACGAAGGGCATTTTGGTCATTTCGCCTTCAAAGGTGATTTTTGGCCGACTTTTCCAGTTAAGTAAATAATTATCATGACATAAAATGTGAATAAATATCACTAAAAATTGAATTGAAAATGAGTAGAAAAGAAAAGAAAAAAAAAATGAATTAAATGGGAATTTATGACATCACATGATGTCATTAGTGTACCTTCACCCACTCAAGTGTTGACACATGGCATAAATGTGTTTAAAAGAGACAAATGGGCTAAAAATTGAGAGAAAAAAAATCAGATTTCCATTTCTTCTTCTTCCTTGCCGTGAACCATTCTTCCCTAACCTCCATGGATAAGCTTTTTCAAGCTTGATTTTCCCTAGCTTCCATACCCTAAAAGCCCTAGTTGTCTTCACAAAAAATTCACCCCACACCTTGAGGAAGCTTTGGGCAGCAAAATTTTGAAGAAAAATTAAAGTTTTGGTTGGCTTGGATTTGAGCTAAAAGAGGTTAGTGACCTAAACCTTGAATTTCTCTTTAATTTCATGTTTAAGAACTATATAGGTGAGCAAATGACAAAGGAATTTGATGAAAGACATTGGTATGCTAACCCTAAATTTTGGCAGCCATGGTTAGGGTAATATGGTGCAAATTTTTGGGGAGCTAACATGCATGTATGGCTGCCCTTAAAGTGTAACTTATAAGTGAATTGATAAATACAATGATAATGCTTTGTTTTGAATTGTTGAGTTAGGGTTTGGGTTGAAGAATGAGACTTTGATCTTGTGATAATGGAAGTAGGCTTTAATGGTCAATTAGTGACCATTTGGTTTGGTTTGAACCAAAAATGAAGTGAATTGAGTTGTGGGATTTGAGGTTGGAGTGGCTGCCTTGTGTGACCTGCAGGTGTGGCTGTGAGTCCAGCCTGTTTGGACAGCCATAACTTGAATTGTAGAGGTTCAATTGGTGTTTGGCCAATTGGACATGAAACTAGACAGATAATGTCACAACTTTGATGAAGAAACCATGCCCAGAAAACTAAACCAACTTGACCAAAAGTTTACCCTAATCCGGGTGACCTGCAATCTACCTGGGCAAAATGACTAAATGAATAGTATTTGGTCATTTGGCCATAACTCAATGTAGCAAGGTCCAATTGACCTGAAATTTTACCAGCAACAAGGTGACATATAGACCAACAACTTTCATGAAGAAACTTGACCCAAATTATGACCATAACTTAGTCAAATTGCCAACCAAACATAGGTTACCAAATCTGGCAAAACCAGTTTTGCCCAGATTTTTGGAATCTGCCCAATCCGGCCAGTTATGGTTTTTAGGCCATAACTTGAGCTACAAAACTCCAAATGGAGTGATTCAAAAAAAGAAATTCAACTAGACAAAATGAGGAACAACTTTCATGTTTACCATTTTTCCAAATTCCCACTGCAACAGTAACTAATGGAACAGTAAACCCAAGGCTTGAAAATTGAAAATTCTGTCCAATTCACATTTAGCTTAGAGATGGTATTGGCAACCAATACCAACAAGTTTAAAATGCAAAATCTGGTATGTTGATGATATTTAAACTAAATTACCTATTGTCAATGCAAAAGTCAACATTTTGGTTGACTAATGAAATGAATAGTGGTCATAAAAATTTCAATTTCAAAGAATCACACAAATTAAAAGTGTTAAATGCCCTAGTAGGCCTAATGTGATTAGTTTGGATAGGTTGGCATGCCAATAGGGTTCTGTTAGCAGTACTGCATATGGCTTTATGCCATTCTGTATTTCATGGCTTCCCATGCCATTCTGTGACATAATAGCCTTTGGCTATGATAATGAGTTATTATACTCGGATTTAATCCCCGATAATTATCACAGCTTATTAGCTGTTCTGTTGCACACCGGGAGACACAATGTGACCGATGGTGTGATGGTCCGAGGTACTTAGTACCTAGTACCAGTTTACCCGTTTATCCAGTCCAGTCAACTAGTATAGGTTACTCAGGCAGTATTAATAAATCTTACCAAACTTCAATTGAATAATATTGCAATAACCATTTGAGACTTAGTTCACCCAAAAATGTAAACATACATCCTGTACACATGTTTTATTTTATTTTATTTTATTTTATTTTATTTTATATGGTCACCACTAAGCAGAATTGCTTAGCGCGTCACTTTTGCCACGCGCAGGTACTAGAGACATAGCTGGGGAGTCCAGCAGACCTCACACAGGGTGAGCCTTCATATCTGCACTCAGAGTTCAGAGTCACCTCACATTGCAGTGCATTTGGTAGGACCTTAGGCCATTTTGATATTTTGATATTTTGTATTTTGTAACCTTCTGTAATGTATATTATAAATTCATGTAATTAGGCTTTTGATGTAAATATCTATGAAACATGTTCAGTTATAAATTGAGCATTTTTTTTATTGAGTTGATTGTGTTTTGAATTGAATTAAATTTTTGAGATACTGAAGTGAATTGAGAAATTGTTGAGAATATATTGGATGTTGATTGAGAATAATGTGATGATATTATTGGAAGTTTTTTTAACAGGTTCAGAAGAACTGTTTTTCCAATTTATAGCCGGCACTCTGCCGGATTTTCTATAAAATTTGCGGAAAAATTTAGATTTATCAAAAATTATAGATAAGTGAATTAAAAGAGATTAATTGAAATTGAAATATGAATTGGTATTCCGACACACTGAGTGGCATAACTTGCTCGGCTACACTGTAGACGGGTAAGGGGTGTCACATGTTACCAGGATCTGAAAACATAATTCTTATTTATAGAATCCATTATAAGGCAATGAACACTGTAGTTCCTAACTTAAGGGAAGAAGCCACAAAAATAATTTCTCCAAAAGGAACCACAACCTTCTTTGTCACAGACTTAGGAAAAGGAAACTTAATAGCTCCAAAATCTATTGAGTGGGAACAGTTTAAACTACCTGAAAATTGGATATTAGAAGAAGCAATTCCTCCTAAAAAGCAAGAATCAAGTGACCTTGAATCAGTAGTAGAAACAAACCAAGGAACTGTAGCAATATCTTTTGCTAGGACAAGGTCAAGACATTCATTCTCTGGTAGGTCGATAATTTCAGAACCAATCCTACCTAGATCTTCGTTATCAGGAATAGAACCTTTGGGAAGAACAAATTCAATGGGAAGAATAAATTCAATAGGAGGAACCCAAAGAACTAAAGAACAAGTGGCCCAGCCCTTGTATGAGGACCTGAGAAGTATCCCTTCAAGCCCAAAAAATACAATAGGCCTAAAAAGGCCTGAAAGCCCAACTCCATCGGATATGGGCTATGACAAAGAAAGTCTGAAACCTCCATATAAAATTATGGCTTTAACCAAGGAAGAAACTCCATTTGAAAAATGGTTTCAAATGAACTTTTCAAAAACCCAACAAGACTCTTATTTGCATGAGTATTCTTGGTATCAGCAAAGAGGAGGAATTAAAACATTCCCTAATTTTTTAAAATATATGCTTGCTTATAGAAAAAAACTATTTCTCGATTCTGAAGATAGGACATTCTTAACAACCCTAGAATCATCTTACAGAAATTTTGTTACCACAAAAGGAATACATCCACCTTTGGCCGAAATATCTTATAAGGTATCAGAAGGTCAAGAAATTGACTGTACGCCTTTTTCTAAGATAGATAAACAAAGCAATTTCGCCAATCTTAGTTTATACACCATAGGCCAATAGTTAAACAAAGTGGAAACACAAATTCAAAATTTTAAATCAAGGGATTATCATCCAGAGAAGGAAGAAACATCTAAAACCAGTATAGAGAAAAAGGTTTTATTTAAACCTATGGAATCTGAAAAATTAAGCTTCAAATTAGCTAAGAAAGATCATTCAAAAATGATAGAAGAATTGACTAAAAGGTTAACTGAACTAGGATTAGATTTTAAAAAGAAATCTGTAGCTCCTTTAACTAAGGATCTTGATATGATTGAAGAATTAACTAAAAGATTAAATAATCTTAATCTAGCTCCTGTAATTAAAAAGGAAGAGTCAGAAACTTCTGAATCTGAGTCATCTAATGAAGATGATAACACAAAAATTAATAAGATTGAATCAATTCTAAAAGAATCAAAACACCCAGTGGAAATAAACAGGATTGTTTACCCTAAACCGAGGGCCACAGTAGAAATGAAGCCTTATTATTCTAGGCCATCTCCAATTAATTTACAATTTAAATATACAAGTTATAATTACATATAATATGATGGAACTTCAATTGTAGAATGGAACATAGATGGACTTTCTAATTATCAAATCAAAAATATTATCCAGTTTATGACCATGTACGCCATGGCTGCAAGAACCAAAGGAAATACTGATCAAGCAATAGCGACAGCCATTATAGCTGGCTTTATCGGCCAACTAAGAGGTTGGTGGGACTTTTCCTTATCTGAAGAAGGAAAAGTGCAAGTTCTTAGCGCTGTCAAAACAGAATTACGAACTGAGGGTGCCACTATGGTCTCGGATTGTGTCAATACCTTGTTATACACCATAAGCATGCACTTTATAGGATCGGCTAGCTTATACATGGATAGGTCCCAGGAACAGTTAATGAACTTAAGATGTCCTGATCTGTCTCATTTAAAATGGTATAAAGATGCCTTTTTTGCCCTTATCTTTACTAGGGAAGATAATCAATTTGACTTTTGGAAAGAAAAATTTCTTTCTGGGTTACCCTCGTTATTTGCTGAACGAGTTAAGAAACAAATTAGAGACAAAAATGATGGAGCCCTTCCATATAACCATTATACTTATGGAGAACTAGCCTCAGAAGTAATTTCTGCAGGAATAGCATTATGTAATGAATTAAAAATTCATAGACAAATGCAAAAAGAAAAACTCACCGGTAAAAGAATATTCGGTTATTTCTGCGAACAAATAGGACTTCCACCCATAACTTTTCCTTATAAAAGAAAAGTTAAAGGGGGCAGGAGAGTAGGAAAAGGTAAAAAGAAAACATATAGTACTAAAAGGTATTATAATTCTCTTTTTAGAGAATTTATAAATTTTTCTTTATTCTTGATGTTACTTTTAAGCACATCAATTTCTCTTTCTATTGGTACGGAGATAAATTCAAAAATAATCTCTTTTCCCTCTATTTCAGAAACAATTCCCTTTTCTGTTATTGATTTAATCGGGTACAGGATGTGTAGAAATGGGTTTCCTAATATTACTGGATGAGATAATCCTTTTACTAAAATAAAGGGGATTTCAAAAAATATTCCTTGGTTACAGACAACAGTGTCGGATAATTTAAACCTTACACTCACCTTGCTACTATCTGCTATATGTAATTCCTCTATAGTTTTAGAGAAATACTTTGGCGCCTGAATCTATTCAGGCTATTGTACTAAATAAGTACTCCTTTTGAACTACTATGGTAATTCTTGTATGCCATTTGTGAGTCACAACTCGATCTATTCTATTAACATACTGAAGGTTATTAATACTATTAGTATTATCTTCAACCTTATCTTCTTCTTTTTCTTCTTGCTCAGCTATTAGCGAACCTACCACTCCTAGAGCTACCAGACAAGCTGGAGAATAGTTTGTCAATTTGTTCTGGATCACTGTCAACGATGTTACTCCAATTGCCTAACACTCCTTTCTCTCAACTTCTCTGGCTGTAGGATACGCGACTTGGGTTTCACTAGAACTTATGACCACTTCTACCACTAACTTGGCTCTGATACCACTTGAGAATAAAAGATCTAAAAAGTAGCATGTGGCGTTGTGTCTAGAAGTTGCTCTACCTTTACCAATGAAGGGCTCAAGCGTTTACTAGTTTCCAGCCGATATACCACTTTGTTGAGAAAGAAGATGGCAGAAAACAGAGAAGAGAAAGGATGGGAAACATTTAATACAATATTTAGAAATTATTATTTATTAACCAGATATCTAAGAGACCTATAATTACACAAAACAAAACTAGAGTCCTTTGATGTTCTCGACAATCATAATAGATGGTGTGGGTTTCTAGATGTTGATTGCATAGATCAGTGCCATTTCTTACTAGTTCTTCTCTAAGATGTTCTACTTCTAGTCTATCAGTTAAATTAATGCATAATAAATAAAAAACAACACGCTCAATATAAGTAGACATAAGTAAACATAATTAATAAAGAGATTTCTGATGCACAGGGTCCCTATTTAGGGCAAGTGCAGAGCATACTTATCGTAGTATAGTGAACAGTACTATGGAATAGTATTTAAATAGTAATACTTATAGAGCTACAGTCGTCGTCCCAACCAGTAGGGGTAATGGATGAGCTTGGTATGTTTGCAGATGGTGGAGAAGAATAGTAAACCCAGTAATCGTACTTACCAGATGGTTGTCCAAGAAGATCCACAGTAGTCAAGGGTAGTGTTTCAAGTTCTTAGTTAAGTTCTTTTGCTTGATTAATTAAAACATCTATCTCATTACTAACTCAAGAGAAAGCAGATTGAGATTGAGAAAATACCATATATTTTATTTATAAAATAGTATACACGTAGAACACTTTGAACAAAACAGAAGGCAGAATAGAGAAACTTAGAATAAGAATTTTTACAGAGAAAAACTTAAAGACTTTTATTGCATACTACATTCTGCTTGGTAAGCAGGTCGAGAGTCCTTCTTATAGGAGCTGGAGAGAGTCTTCTGGCGTCATTGAGGACGTTACTTTTAGTGGCAGACAAGGATGAGTGGATGGCTGGCTGGCAGTAGTGGATGGCTGGCAGTAGTGTGTCTTTTAGGCATGATAGATGCTTTAACACAGACACTTTTAGTGCTGATAAGAATCTTCATACCCTTTACAGTCCATAATGGTCTTGGCTGTCTTCAAAGTATTGTCCTTCCATGTCAGTGTCACTGTCACTTTCTTCTTTATCGTGGGCTCTTGAACACTCAGCCGAATCTTTTGCTTTTGAGCTGGCAACTTTTGAGCTGGCTTCTTTGTCGTCTTCTGATAATGCATTGAACAACTGTCGGCGAAGCTCGTCTTTTGGTATTGACTTGAGTAGATCTTTGAATAGGTCAGTAAGATTAGAAGAGACTGATGGACTGGATACTGATGGCTTTTTAGCAAGATGAATTAGTCCTTTGGAGGAGTAAATTGAAGGCGGTTCAAAGAACTCACATTTATCCCACCATTTAATTAGGACTTTTCGAGTTAACCATGGAACATGCTC
Organism: Hevea brasiliensis; assembly: GCF_030052815.1. NCBI lineage: Eukaryota > Viridiplantae > Streptophyta > Magnoliopsida > Malpighiales > Euphorbiaceae > Hevea > Hevea brasiliensis. Next base: position 71,467,649 of record NC_079498.1, on the reverse strand, counting down.
TGTAGAGAACTCGAAAAACTTTTTATATTTCTTTTTTGAGACAATATAATCCCATCTAACTATCCAGGAAATTTTATATAGGATAGTGAATAATAGTCTTGGATCTTTTAAGGAATTATTCGACTCAGCAAACTGCTTATAGACTTCTCTGACCTTATTAGGTAGAGCTATAGGAAAAAGCCCCCAATTGAAAAACTATTCATAGAACCAAGAGGGAAATTCTCAAGAATCTTTATCTAACTGGAACTATATGAACCAGCTAAACTTTCTTTGCCTGTTTTCATATATTAAGGCTCCAGTCCAGGCTTGCATATAATCAAAATAATTAAAGTACCTGAGTTTTCCGAAATTTAATTCCTTTTATTTGAATAGAGAATCTCCCCATTCACCATAGGATATTATCCTTTTAATTATGAATTTGCTGAATGCCCACTCATTAGCGGACCTTTCTGTTGGAGAAAAGACAACCGAATCAGTTTTGTCTAAGATGGCTTGGTAATAAGTGTAGTCCTTGGGTAAATAAGGATTCACTGTATGGTGCTCAGTGTAAAAATTGGCAACCTCATAAGGTTTTAGGTCCTTATGTTTTTTATTTATTGGCATAAGGAAACAGTAGCTGATAGGGATGTAGGGGTAATTAACCTCTTTTGCATTATTGGCTTTGATGCTGACAGCATAAGCATCTTCTCTAAGTTTATCCACCATTTTAGGCGGAGGAGGCGATACCTCATGGGTTCACTTTGAGGGAGTCATTGGTGCCTTTGAACTCATGTCCTGTAAGAAATTCACGAGTTAAAAAATCAGGCAAAGAATTATTTTCTCCCTTGATGAATTCAATATCAAAGTCAAATGCAGATAAGATGGCTTGCCATCTAGCAAAGATTTGTTTTGAAGCAATGTTTTTAACATCTTTTAAGAGTATCTCTTTAGTACTCTTACAATCAACCCTTATAAGGAATTTCTGATTTAATAAATCAGATTCAAACTTTTGTATACAGAGAACTATAGATAAGATCTCTTTTTAATAGTAGAGTAATTAACTCTTGGTACTGTCCATATACGGCTGGTAAATCTAACCAGGCTTTCTTTATCGGCAATTCTTTGTTTTAGAATGACTCTATATCCTTTGTCAGATGCGTCTGTTTCCACTATCTTAAAGGCTTCAGGATGAGGAATAGACAGACAGGGTAATGATTTTACTCTTTGTTTTATTTTTCTGACGGATAAGGTGTGTTCTTAGGTCCAGGGTATTGGATTCTTTTTCAATATTTGGAAAAGTGGTTTGGCATCTTAGGGTAAACTTTTATAAAAGTCAGCAACATAATTGAGGCTACCTAAAAATCTCTATAATTGGGTCTTGTCTTTTATTTCGTTAGGAAATTTGTCGGCAAACTCAATGGCTCGATCTATGGGAATAATATATCCTTTTTCTATGATATGTCCTAAAAATCTTACTTTAGTCTGGAAGAGTTTTATCTTCTTAGCTGAGACTACTAAACCATTTATTTTTACAACTTTGATAAACACATTTAAGTGCTTAAAATGTTGATCTATTGTTCTGGAGAAAATAAGAACATCATCAATGTATACTATTGCAAATGCTGAATAAGCATTAAATATTTCATTCATAATTTTTTGAAATTCTGATGGAGCATTTTTAAGCCCAAATGGCATCACATTCCATTCATAATGCCCAAATGGTACAGTAAAGGCAGTTTTATACCTATCTTCTTCAGCTATTTGGATTTGCCAATAGCCAAATTTCATATCGAACTTTGAAAATATTTGGGCCTCATAGAGTCTGTTTAACATATCTCTTTTATTAGGCAGTGGATATTTGATTCATCTAAGGGCCTTATTTAAAGGCTTATAATTGATGACTAGTCTAGGAACTCCTCTTTCTAATTCAGCAGCATTTTCAACATAAAAAGCTGGATAGCTCCATGGGCTTTGACTTTTTCTAATAAGCCCTTTTACCTCGAGGTCAGCAATTTCCTGTTTACAGATTTTTAGGTGTCTTGGACCCATTGCAATGGGCCGGGCCTTAGTTGGTATCATTTTTTCATCAAAGTCGGGCTCATATGGTAGATTAATCGCATGTCTTTTTCTAGCCCAGAAGGCATTAGGAATGTCAGCACAAATGCTATTAAGCATTTCATCATGTAAACTTTTAATTTTTCTTTGTATTTTAGGTTCATTAACCTTTTCTTCTATAGTTTTGTATTCTACTTCTCTTTTTAGAGAATTTATAAATTTTTCTTTATTCTTGATGTTACTTTTAAGCACATCAATTTCTCTTTCTATTGGTAAGGAGATATATTCAAAAATAATCTCTTTTCCCTCTATTTCAGATACAATTCCCTTTTCTATTTTTGATTTAATCGGGTACAGCATGTGTAGAAATGGGTTTCCTAATATTACTGGATGAGATAATCCTTTTACTAAAATAAAGGGGATTTCAAAACATATTCCTTGGTTACAGACAACAGTGTCGGATAATTTAACCCTTATACTAATCTTGCTACTGTCTTGTAACACCCTCCCCGTAGCAACTCCGTATATTCTACTGTTTCGGTGACCGGTGTCGGTCCGGACAGCTAGAACGTCTGGAAAAATATTTAAATCAAAGTGAGGGACCATAATTAACTCAAATATTAATGAGAAAAATTTAGTAAAAATTTTAGAAATAAAATACAGTTAAGTCAAAAGAGCCGGTGCCCAAGCGATGGGTAACCAGAGGTAAGTTGCGGTTCTCGCAACGAGGAGCCCTAGACCCGGGGGAAAAATTATAAAATAATTTTTGGGACTCCAGAGAAGGGTCATTGAGGTTCCTATGGCATTAGAATGCCAAGAAAATATTTAGAAAAATTTTTCAATCGGTACAGACAATTTTGACCCGTTAAGCCAAACGGAGGGCATTTTGGTCATTTCGCCTTCAGAGGTGATTTTTGGCCGACTTGTCCAGTTAAGTAAATAATTAATATGACATAAAATATGAAGAAATATTGCTAAAAATTAAATTGAAATGTGGTAGAAAAGAAAAGAAAAGAAAAATAAAAAATTAAGCAAATTATGACATATTGTGATGTCACTCACTTACTTCCAACCAATCACAATTAAACAACCTATTAATTAATAAATAAAAAGAGATAAATATGGGCAAAAACAAAAGAAATCAGCAGCCCTTCTTCTCCTTAGAAAAACGTTTTACACCCCCTCCCCTCTTCCTCCATTAAATCTCAACCAAAGCTCCATTTTCATCCTTATTTCATCACAAACTCTCCTAAGTCCTTTCACTAAAAACTTGTCTATACCTCTTGGAAAGTGTTTGGCAGCCAAAAAGAAGAAAGAAAGTGAAGATTGGGACTTGGAAAAATCTGCCTACAAGAGGTTAAAGTGAGGTTAGTGCACATATATACTTAAATCTCCTTTATTCCATGTTAAAGCCTTAAAGTGAGCAAGAATTTGTAACTTAAGTGAATGAAATTTATGTTTATGCATGCCTTGAATTTCTGCAGCCCTAAGGAAGGAACAATAAGGGAGTGTTTTGATGGTTTTAATGGACTTAGAATGAATTGGAGATTATGTTTAAGCTATATATCTACATAGATGATGAATTAGTGTGCTTAACTAAGGTGTATGGGTAAATTGAAATGGAAACTAGGGTTTTGAGGGTGAAAATGTGGACTTGGCTTATGAAATTGTTAAAGGACATTTTAATGGTCAATTAGTGACCATTTGAGGAGATTTGACCATAATATGGACTGAAAAATAGCATGGTAAAAGGGAATGACTATGCTGCCTAGGGACAGCAGCAAAGGACTGAGATTTCAGTCCAATTACACAGCCATAAATTTGGCTGTGTTAGTCCAATTGATGTTTGGCTAATTGGACATGAAACTAGGCTTATAATGACACATTTTTTCTGAAGAAACCATGCCCAAAAGACCAAAGCAAGAGGACCAAAACTTGGCCCCAATCCGGATCCCCTGCAACAGCACCTGCAAAAATGACCAAATGAACAGTAACTGTTCATTTGGCCATAACTCACTGTAGATTTGGTCAATTGACCTGAAACTTTTACAGCAACAAGTTAAGACATAGACAAACAACTTTCATGAAGAAACCTACCCCAAATTATGACCAGAACATAACCCAAATGGCAGTGACAGTTACTGTTCAAACCTGCAACTCTGCAGATTTTCATTTGAGCAGCAACGTTTGGATGGCTATAACTCTCTCTAGAAAACTCGGATTTAGGCGATTCTTGAACTGATGGAAACCTAAGGCATAGTAGAACATTTCATATGAAGAAAGTTAGACCAAATTATGAACTTAACTTGATCAAATTACTGACCAAAGTTGGACCAAAAATCTGCCAGATCCAAAATCTCAGCATGAACAGTGCACGTGAACAGTAAACTTATTTTGGCCATAACTTGAGCTACAAAACTCCAAATGGAGTGATTCAAAAAAGGAAATTCAACTAGACAAAATAAGGAACAACTTTCATGTTTACCATTTCCTCAAATTCCCACTGTAAAAATAACAAATGGAACAGTAAAGATGAAGCATGAAAACCGAAAATTTTGCTCAATTAGCATTAAGCTTAAAAATGGTATTGGCAACCAATACCAACAAGTTTGAAATACAAAATGTGGTATGTTTGAGGTGTTAAGACCAATACACCTATTTTCTATCCAAAAGTCAACATTTTTGTTGACCAATGAGGTAAATAGTGACACCAAAACCAAAAATTGGCAATTTTGCCAAAATGACCTAAACTTTGAGAAAGTGACCAAAACCAACAAGTTTTGAATACAACATGTGGTATGTTGGGAGTACTAAAACCAATGTACCTATTGTTTATGCAAAAGTCAACATTTTAGTTGACTAATGAAATGAATAGTGACATGAAAACTTGAAATTCAAAAATTATGAAACTTAAAAATGCAAAATGCCCTAGTAGGCCTAATGTGATTGGTTTGGATAGTTTGGCATGCCAATAGGGTATTGTTTTAGCAGTACTGCGAAAGGAAAGGCTTTATACCTGTATTCATGGCTTTATGCCCGTATTCATGGCTTTTATGCCTGTATTCATGGCTTTTATGCCGATTATGTGATATCATGGCTTTTTAGCCATACTGACTGCATACGTGGTTGACGTTCTGCGTCCCATGGTATGATGGCCCGAGGCACTGTGGTGTCGGTGCCAGCGACCGTTATCGATCGATCGTCCAAAGATAGGTTACTTGGGCATGGAAAAGTATAACTGTGATTGAACTGATTATTAAAGAAAATACGAAAATTAAGAATCAGGAATGATTACAAAAATACAAAGAAGCTCAAGATCATGAAGAAAATAATTAACGAAATGCATGAAGAAGTTAATATCATAAAACATGATTAGCCCTCGACTAAACAATAAGTTAGTAATTATTCAGTTCTTATGAACACAATGGCTAAGAAATTATGATTTTTATTTGCATATTATTTCTTTCTATTTTATTATTTGCACCACTAAGCTTTATGCTTAGCGCGTCGCTTTTGCAACGCGTAGGTACTGAAGATTTGAACAGAGGGCCCGGTAGACCACAGATTGGGTAAGGCCATTCACAGTTCTGCATAATGTCTGTGTCACCTCAACTTCTGCAGTGCATTGGTAGGACACTAGGTGTCATTTTGACATTCTGTAATAAATTTTGATTTTCTCATATGTAATGAAACTTATGTAATGTATTTTGATTTTCATGTAAATAATGCAAATTTGTGTTTGTAAATGGAAAAGTGAATATTGATCTGTGATTGTTACATGACTATCAAATGAGATGAATGATTGAGAAATAAATGAAATTGCTGAAATTATTCTGAGACTTTGTTGATAATTGGAGTTGGGATTGATTGAATATGATCATAGGAAGTGTTTTTCACAGGTTCTGAAGAACTGTTTTCTCTATTTGTAGCCGGTATTCTGCCGGATTTTCTTTAAAATTTTCGGAACCTCAAATAAATTATAATTTCAATAAATGAATTATATTTCACAAGTTATTTTCAAAACTATGATAAAAATGAATTAAGATAAAATAGAGTGCTCGGCACACTGAGTGGCATACTTGCTCGGCTATACTGTAGTCGGGTAAGGGGTGTCACATGTCTGCTGTATGTAACTCCTCTATAGTTTTAGAGAAATACTTTGAGGGTACTAATCCTTCATTTATACAGCATAAATTAGCGCCTGAATCTATTAAGGCTATTGTACTAAATAAGTACTCCTTTTGAACTACTCTGGTAATTCTTGTATTCTATTTGTGAGTCACAACTCGATCTATTCTATTAACATATTGAAGGTTATTAATACTATTAGTATTATCTTCAACCTTATCTTCTTCTTCTTCTTCTTGCTCAGCTATTAGCGGAGATTCATTTTTTACTTCGAGTAAAACTACTCTTTCTTTTAAGTGATGTAATTCAGTTTTTACCGAATTAATTTCTTATCTTAATTCTTTTATTGTAGGTTCTCTTGGCATTTTAGCCGCTTTAATTTTTTCCATGATTTCTTTAAGATCATATAGATTTTTCTTCTCTTCTATTCTCTTTTCTAAAGGACTTTTCTCCTTATACAAAGTTAAATATTCTTTTAACTTATTTCGTCTCTCTTCCGGGTCTTCAATCTTGTCTATAAGACCTAAGATTAAATCTTCTTCTTTAGTTAAGACATACAGACCATTTAAGGTACTTAGTGATTTGTAATAGTCACAGTTCCCATCATACTCTGATTGTTTATCAGATTCACTAGAAGATTCTTCAGAAGTATAGTCTACCGCATTAACTTCTAAGTCTTCAGGTTCACTATCATTTAAGAATATTTTTATCAATGATTCTTTAAGATTTTCGTCGATTGACAGAGCTTGTATTTGCTCTTTTACCCTACACCTATTAGCATAGTGTCCTAGTTTTTTGCATTTATAACAAACTACTTCAAACTCTTTTTTCTTCTTTTTAGAAGATTTTGTTTTCTTTTTTAGAGTTTTTCTATTAGATGATTCGCCCTTTTCTTTCTTATAATACCTTTTAGTACTATAGGTTTTCTTTTTACCTTTTCCTGCTCTCCTGCCCCCTTTAACTTTTCTTTTATAAGGAAAAGTTATGGATGGAAGTCCTATTTGTTCACAGAAATCACCGAGTAATCTTTTACCTATGAGTTTTTCCTTTTGCATTTGTCTATGAATTTTTAATTCATTACATAATGCTATTCTTGCAAAAACTACTTATGAGGCTAGTTCTCCATAAGTATAATAGTTATATGGAAGGGCTCCATCTTTTTCATCTCTAATTTGTTTCTTAACTCGTTCAGCAAATAAATAGGGTAACCCAGAAAGAAAATTTTCTTTCCAGAAGTCAAATTGATTATCTTCCCTAGTAAAGATAAGGGCAAAAAAGGTATCTTTATACCATTTAAAATGAGATAAATCAGGACATCTTAAGTTCATTAACTGTTCCTGAGACCTATCCATGTATAAGCTAACCGATCCTATGAAGTGCATGCCTATGGTGTATAACAAGGTATTGACATAATCCGAGACCATAGTGGCACCCTCAGTTCGTAATTCTATTTTGACAGCGTTAAGAACTTGCGCTTTTCCTTTTTCAGATAAGGAAAAGTCCCACCAACCTCTTAGTTGGCCGGTAAAGCAAGCTATAATGGCTTTCACTATTGCTTGATCAGTATTTCATTTAGTTCTTACAGCCATGGCGTACATGGTCATAAACTGGATAATATTTTTGATTTAATAATCAGAAAGTCCATCTATGTTCCATTCTACAATTGAAGTTCCATCATATTGTACGTAATTATAACTTATATCTTCAAATTGTAAATTAATTGGAGATGGCCTAGGATAATAAGGCTTCATTTCTATTGTGGCCCTAGGTTTAGGGTAAACAATCCTGTTTATTTCCACTGGGTGTTCTGATTCTTTTAGAATTGATTCAATCTTATTAATTTTTGTGTTATCATCTTCATTAGATAACTCAGATTCAGAAGTTTCTGACTCTTCCTTTTTAATTAAAGGAGCTAGATTAAGATTATTTAATCTTTTAGTTAATTCTTCAATCATATCAAAATCCTTAGTTAAAGGAGCTACAGATTTCTTTTTAGAATCTAATCCTAGTTTAGTTAACCGTTTAGTCAATTCTTCTATCATTTCTGAATGATCTTCCTTAGCTAATTTTAGGCTTAATTTTTCAGATTCCATAGGTTTAAATAAAACATTTTTCTCTATACTGGTTTTAGAGGTTTCTTCCTTCTCTGGATGATAATCCCTTGATTTAAAATTTTGAATTTGTGTTTCCACTCTGTTTAACTATTGGCCTATGGTGTATAAACTAAGATTGGCGAAATTGCTTTGTTTATCTATCTTAGAAAAAGGCGTACAGTCAACTTCTTGACCTTCTAATACCTTATAAGATATTTCGGCCAAAGGTGGATGTATTCCTTTTGGGAGTTTTCCTTTTGAGGTAACAAAATTTTCTGTAAGATGATTCTAGGGTTGTTAAGAATGTCCTATCTTCAAAATCGGGAAATGGTTTTTTTCTATAATCAAGCATATATTTTAAAAAATTAGGGAATGTTTTAATTCCTCCTCTTTGCTAATACCAAGAATACTCATGCAAATAAGAGTCTTGTTGGGTTTTTGAAAAGTTCACTTGAAACCATTTTTCAAATGAGTTTCTTCCTTAGTTAAAGCCATAATTTTATATGGAGGTTTCAGACTTTCTTTGTCATAGCCCATATCCGATGGAGTTGGTCTTTCAGGCCTTTTTAGGCCTATTATATTTTTTGTGCTTGAAGGGATACTTCTCAGGTCCTTATACAAGTGTTGGGCCACTTGTTCTTTAGTTCTTTAGGTTCCTCCTATTGAATTTGTTCTTCCCATTGAATTTGTTCTTCCCAAAGGTTCTATTCCTGATAACAAAGATCTAGGTAGGATTGGTTCTGAAATTACCAACCTACCAGAGAATGAATGTCTTGACCTTGTCCTAGCAAAAGATATTGCTACAGTTCCTTGGTTTGTTTCTACTACTAATTCAAGGTCACTTGATTCTTCCTTTTTAGGAGGAATTGCTTCTTCTAATATCCAATTTTTAGGTAGTTTAACCTGTTCCCACTCAATGGATTTTGAAACTATTAAGTTTCCTTTTCCTAAGTCAGTGACAAAGAAGGTTGTGGTTCCTTTTAGAGAAATTATTTTTGTGGCTTCTTCCCTTAAGTTAGGAACTACGGTGTTCATTGCCTTATAATGAATTCTATAAATAAGAATTATATTTTCAGATCCTGGTAACATGTTATAACCAGATGTTTTAATATCTAAAGATAAAGCTTTCATGATATGAGGATCATCTATAGACAGAGTAAAATTGGGATAGCACGAAAAATAAATCGGGCCATCACATAAAGATGATTTGACTATTCCTAATAAGGAATCATTGAAGTTATTATGTCTCTTGTCTCGGACACAAATTAAAGCTGAGGTATTTAATCCTAGCCTAGTTGCAGGTTTAAGAGCAACTTGAATCATTCCTATATGGAGGAAGGAATATTCCTTTTGATGCTTTTTTAAAAGATCTTCAGAAAACAGACTCCTAGAATGTAATCCTTCATGGATAGGAGAGGCTTGTTCTACAGTTTTCACTAGATAATCAGACTTAAACTGAAAACTGGTATTAGATTTATAGATAAGATTAGAAGAGATGGGAGGCAATTTCCAATTACTTAGATTATTTTCTATATTAGACAACAATAATATTTCTTTATTTTTTGATTTTTTCTTTTCCTTTTCTTCGAACCTAGCACTCCTAGAGCTACCAGACAAGCTAGAGAATAGTTTGTCCATTTGTTCTAGATCACTGTCAACGATGTTACTTCAATTGCCTAACACGCCTTTCTCTCGGCTTCTCTAGCTGTAGGATACGCGACTTGGGTTTCACTAGAACTTATGACCACTTCTACCACTAACTTAGCTTTGATACCACCTGAGAATGAAGGATTTGTACCCTCAAAGTATTTCTCTAAAACTATAGAGGAGTTACATACAGCAGATAGTAGCAAGATGAGTGTAAGGTTTAAATTATCCGACACTGTTGTCTGTAACCAAGGAATATTTTTTGAAATCCCCTTTATTTTAATAAAAGGATTATCTCATCCAGTAATATTAGGAAACCCATTTCTACACATGCTGTACCGGATTAAATCAATAACAAAAAAGAGAATTGTTTCTGAAATAGAGGGAAAAGAGATTATTTTTGAATTTATCTCCTTACCAATAAAAAGAGAAATTGATGTGCTTAAACCAATTTTAATATGATTTTATTTTATAATAAAATTAATTTTTATATATTATTATATTCTAGAATATCATACTTCTATCTCATTATAAAGAAATTTTAATAACAAATTCTTGATCAATTTTAGCAATATTTCTTGCACTTTTTTTATTTTTATTTTACCATAAACACTACTTTTAAATTGTAAGATTTTGGTTGACATTAATTTTCTTTTGTTATAATATGGTAATTATTGTTATTACTATCTAAAAAATATTTAAAAAATAATATTTATAGACTTTTTCACAATATTTATTTGGAGTTGTTAATTTATTAAATTTATAAATTTGTTTTATAAGTAAAAAAATAATTAAATTTGTTTCGCTCTTAAATTTTAATGTAACATATTTAATTTATTTTTAATTATTAAAAAATATTTTAAAATAATATCAATATATGTTATTTTTATATATTAAACCTATTATCATAAGAATATTGAGTATTTTTATTAAACTATGTTAATTATTTTTTTTAGCTAGTATTACTATTATCTTCTTTTACAATTAGACACTACAATTAAATATTTTTATTATTAAATTATATTTTAGTTAATGTATTATAATAAAGAAATAATAAATATTATATTATTAATATTTGTTAGTATTAAACAAAACAATATGTACATGGCTAATATACAATACCGGTTAAAATTTTGTTTTAATTGAATTTATTAAATGATTTTGATAATTATTAATAATATTTATAAAATATAAGAATAATATTTTAAATTATTATAAAAATAATTAAATATATTTTAAAGATAAATATTTTTTTACTTATTAATTCTATTAACATGATAAAAAAAAAACGCAGCAGCATCACGCCGAGTTTAAAGTTTGAATTAAACCAATTATTAATATTATTGTCATTTTATCCCTCTGCAGAATAGAAAATCTGTTTTCCCTCGTTATTTATATATTATCACATTCAGATTTACGTGAAGCCGCGCATATTATTATATTATTATAATATATATATATATATTATTATTAACTATAAATTTTAAATCTAATGGAGACGAATTATATGACACAAAACATGTTGAAAGCAGTGTGTTAATCCGTATCAACAATACTAACCAAATGTCTCATAAAAAAAACATATTATTATTATTATTATTAAATTAAAAGGGAAGGTATATGAAAAGTACTATTTTACTTTTTTTTTTCTTTTGCTTATTTTATTTAACACATTTCTCCTTTTTTAAATTTTCATACAATTAAATTTATTCAATATTTGCATAAATAATTATTATCTAAATATTTTCATATAATTTAAATAAATTTAATTAAATTATAAATTAAATAGTAAAAATGTTATCATACTCTTTAGCCTTTTTATCTTGCATTTTTTTTAAATGATAATGAAAGTGCAATTACGCTTTTATTATAAGTGCAAGTCCATCTTCAATTCTAGCAAGTCTCATTAGTGAATAACTATATTATTAATGTTATAATAAATATAATAATTACATGATAAAAAAATCAAAATACAAGATAAATTACAAGGTATCAAAAAATAAAAAAAAAGATTTTACATTTTAAAATAGTAATTAAATTCAACAAAAATCTAATGAAATAACTGTACATTATTTTTTGATATAAAAATATGCTTGTTTAAATATATTTGTATTACTAAAAAAATTTATATATTTTTTTAATCAATTTTATATTTAATAACAAAAAAGGAATGAAAAAATTCCTAACAATAAAACTGCATGTTGGCTAATGTGAGTTGCCAAATGAATCGACTCTAAAATTAACAAAATCAGCCACTTATTTAATCAAATTTTTATTTTTTTTCCCTAATTTTAGAAGAATTTCTCTCTTTTTTTTTTAAGATTGCTCTTATTATCATCATTAATTATAAATATAGTTATACACGTTATTTTGTTTATATATAAAATATAATAATATGTTTGAAATTTTAAGACATACATAATAAGCAAATCATAACAAAATAAATATTTTATTAATTTTATCATTGCATTTTTATGATATAAATAAATAAATAAATATATATATATAAAATTAAAAAAAATATTATGTTAACTTGCAGCTTGCTGCGAGTAATTATGCTTGTGAGTTGTTATTTTTATTAAGTTTCAGACTTCTATCGTTATGTCTTTTATGATAAATTACTTAACATAAGTAAAAATTAAAATTTACATGAATGGTTCTAAAGCGAAAACACATAAAAAATAACTATAACATTTTTTATTTATCATGTTTTATCTATTAATTTATTATATTTTTATTGTGTTTATTTAAATCCTTATATTTTTATTTTGCAATTCATTAGCCACTTTATGCTAAAATTATTTATTTAATTAATAGTGTTAAAATAAAATAAAATTACAAAAAAATTTATATAAAAAATTATAGTAGATAATTTCATTGGGAGTATGGATTCACTTCGTACTATATAGACACATTATTACTTCATATATTAAATTAAATCATGCAATTTCTCAAATACCAATTCCATAATCTTAGAATTTAGCTAAAGGGGGACCGTTGGAAAAAAAAAAAAATTCAAAGAATTGTTATAGCCTATAACAAATAGAATCTTATTGTTAATTATCAATTTTCATAGTAATCAACGAAATATTATTTTGTTGAAACAGTGAGGTTCTTACTAGATGAATTCATAAAATGCTTTCACTTGGATGTTTCAAAATTCATAAAATTTCAATTTGCTTGAAAAGAACAATTCAAAGACTTAATTAAAAAAAAAAAAACCAACAATAATCGAATGATTCAATAACAAAAAGAAATTAAATATAAAAATATTTTTTTACTTCTAAATAAGTAATCAAATTAGCCTATTAGGTTTCAAAGCAACTTATAATTTAATTAGCAACCGATACTCTTTCAAGAGAATTTTTTTTTAATATAATTTGCTTTAATTCAAACTTGAATTCAAGATCTCGCAATTTTAAATGTGAGTATTGCAAGCTTTGAGTCAGAGCCTTTTAATTTTAATTCATATCATTCACTTTTAGTGAGACAATAATATAAATACTTGATAAGGATGTTATTTTGATTTTATTTTTTTTTAATTATAAGATGTAATTTTATCCTATATATTTGGAAAGTCACTAAAAACTTTTTGAAAGAAAAGAAGGAAATGTAAAAAAATAAAAAAAAATACAAGATTTTATGAAATTTTAGCTTAACAATAGAAAGGATTTTCAATTTAAAAAAAGAAAAGAAAAGAAAAATTTTGAAAGATTAAGAGTTGAAATTCAATGGGAAGAAGGAAAAAAAAAAGAGAAAAAGAAGAAGATGCAAGAGCAATAATAGGAAAAAGAGGTATATAATTTTCAATTCTTCTTAGATTTCTTTTAAAATTTTTTGTGTATAATTTATTTATTAACATATTAAAATTTTTTTTATTAATATTTAAAATTTTATGAATAGAAGAAAAAGAAAAAAAAAGGCATATAATTTTAAGCTCATTTTACATTTTTTAAAATATTTTGTCACTAAATTTCCTTCAATAAAAAAAATGACACGTACGAGTCAATAACTTTTTTGACAGTGTTAATAATTTATTTTAATTTTATGAATAATAATAAATTTATATACATGTTTATGATGAACAAATAACAATCTTAAAATTAAAAACAAAAGCGTGTAATGCTTGATTTCAAAAAAGAAAAAAGGTGTAATACTTTACCTTAATAATAATAAAATTATTTATAATACAAAAATTTAATATAAATTTATTATATTTAAAATTTTGTAGATAAATAAAAAAAAAAAAGAAACTTAACAGATAAAATTTTAGCATGTGCAAAGGATCAAAACTGAAGTAATTTTTTTTTAGTAATAAAAATGATTATGCTTCTAAAAAGAAAAAAACTAAACACTATCAAATGAGTTAGGCCAAAGAGAATAATAATAGAAAGCCAGAAGCACACACCCACACCAACAAAAAAAAAAAACCCTAACAGTCCTCACTTTGAATTCTAATTCTAATTCTCCCCCAATTGTCCATTTCTTTTATTCAATTATCCATGTTTTCTCTCTATTCAACCACAGATTTTTCCTTCTTTTTCTCTCAATTTTACCTTAATCATTTCGTTTGCTTCACACTCTTTAATCTGATTCGGTTTTTATGATCATTTTTATGGCGATCGCTCTTAAAGCGATGTTCATATTCATATTATTATTTGTTAATTTGTTTATGATAGGGGTTTCATTTTGGAAGAATTTAAGAGATTTTGTTTAGCTCGGTGAATGCAAAAAATAAGCACTCAAAGGCAGGTGGCAGTTTAAGACCTGGTGGAGGAAGCAAAGAAGAGGATTATATTTTTGGTTACTTGTGTTGTTGGATTATCTTATCTATTGTTGTGTAAGTTTCTATCTTTCTATTGGTGTCTATAGATTTAGTTGAATTGGTATAGAATCATGAATACGAATATTTACATAGCATTTGAGTTCAAAATATATTAGTTTACCCTTTTTTTTGCTTCCCCACTTTTTAACAAAAATCTTCCTTTTTGTTTATGAACAATAGTTTCTAATAACCCCAACCACTATTCACCTAGAAAAGTAATAAATATATAAATAAAACTAAAGTCTTTTTTCAACAGATCAGGAACATGCATATATACACACAATTTAGGGATACAAAAATGAACATTAGCTTGAGAAGAAAAATGAATATCACTTCCGACACTTTTATACTTGTTAATACATGGCTTTATATTGGCATACAATGATTAAGGAACATGAAATCATTACCAACAAAGGAATTGGTATACATAGATTTCCTCTTAAGGCTAGCAGGGAAAGCACAGGCAGCACAATGGCTCTTCTGGAGGTGGAAGCTATGCCAGCCACACTTCACGAAGAGGGTGTTAGTCTTGTTCCTCCTCTTAAACTCCCTGTTTCCTTACCTTGCAAGTTTCATTCAATTTTACATATCAGTTTACAGAGATGCAGAGAAAGATTGTTTCTTTCTTCAGATGAATGGAGAGAGAGATTGTATCTTTCTTCAGATGAATGGAGAGAGAGATAGGTTTTACAATCTCAGTAGATATAAAGAAACTTGTTTCCTATGGAAAATAGTTCTTCAGAAAACTTGTTTCCTATTGCGCAGGCGTGCCATGTCACACCCTACCCCTCTGTAAGGCATAACATGATCCCGTAGTATCCTAATGAATTACCAACTGCGTCTACTGATAACCCATTAAATACACTACAAGGGATTTTAAAAACTTTTCTTACTTCTTTTACAGTGGTGAGCACTATTTACAGGTGTTAAAAACCTTTTTGAACTGAAGTGATAAAACTAACACATTTGAATTATTTGGAATTTCTGTAAAAATTTTGACAGAGTGCCATCTGTATTTTGGACAAAACAGTTCTTGTAAAACTCAGAAAAAGCACTTCAATATATTTCCAAATCTCAACTCCAACATATTTCTCAACACAACATATTTCTCAACTCAAATCCACAGTGATTTTTCAAAGACTGAGATAAAGAAATACAGTACAAATTTTACAAGTCAAAATATCTCATAATTTACTTTACAACTTCAATGTACAATTTTAATTTACAACTGCTCAAAACCAAAAACACTATGTACATACAGTGGTCATACATTATAGTACAAAATGCAAAATGTGGTATACTCATTATACCCGATAATCTCTCGCTGGATGTACTAGCAGCCTAGTCTGCTGCCCTGTCCGTCTGTCTACCTGCGACAGCAATGAAAAGCTATCACTGAGACAATGTCTCAGTGGTGCACAGCATTAACCAAATACAACTTTAAATCACAGTTCATAAATCATATAAATGATGGATACGTAAAACCATAGTTAAATGCAAGACAATGAACGTCATAAGGAATTTAACACAATATCACAATAAATCTCAGTAATCAAAACGTAGTTAAATTTAAAAGACAGTGAATGTTAATAAGAATTTAAACTCCATTTCACAAATTATCGAAGCTCATAATAACACAATTTAGTCAAATAATTTACGAACACAGTGTTGCCAATTCATACACAACTTAAGCCATGACACAAAATTTCTGATCAATGCCGCATTGTATACCACGATAAAGCAATCACAACCCCACTAATTGAAATTAATGAGGAAGGGAGCTAGCTATATAATGAGTACTCATCCGATCACCTCAACTGGTAAACCAGAGAGGGAGAAAAATAAACGATCACGACTCCATAAATGGAGAAGGAAAATAAACGATCACAACCCCATAAATGGAGAAGGAATGATATGATCTCAGAACGACTCAAATTTGACCCGGTCGGTATTGTCCGCTTTGGCCCGTGGGCCTCACGGATTTGTCCCTTGGGAGGTTTCGCTCCCACAAGCGCGCAGCTTTAGGTGACCCCACATATATGGCCCATTCCCTTCTCCCATTTCCGATGTGGGACGGCGCACTGCAGCGCATGTATCGCCGTCCCCACGATCGTTACAACCCACCAACTTCCGGGGCGTCCTCGCACCCACTGCGTCTGGAGGAGTCGGCTCGATACCAATTGTAACGACCCAGTGATCGGATTTGTCCCTTGGAGGTTTCGCTCCCAAAGCGCTTTGGGAGCGAAACCTCCCAAGGGACAATCCGTGAGGCCCACGCCAAAGCGACAATACCGAGGTTGGTCACATCATCATGCTAAGTGTGAACACAAAATCAATTCCAAACATTTTATTCAAATGATTCGTGAGAATCCAATAAATTTCTAAAGTCATAAATTCATTCACAAAATGGCAACACAATTCATAATTAACTTCAAATTTTCACAAATCACACTAAATCAATTTTTTCACAGTTTCAATCCATTTACAATATTTTTCAAGCAATAAGTATCCATTCAAACACATTTCCATAATTGAAAACAATAATATACAAATAGTCATAATTTATTTCAATTGAAAAATTCAAAAGAAATAACTGTTGTGCACAAACCTCTGATAACTGTCTCCTAGCCTTGACTCAGTGTTTCCTTCCCTTTCCCTGAGTCTTTGCTAACTGAGAAACACAATTTGAAGTGTTTCAGTACTTAATTAAACTATCTCTAACGATAATGTTTGATAATTAATTCACTGAATTCTAATATTTGCTTAGTCAACCTAAGATGTCGACCCTCGATGCATTCTAGATAAATTAGGTTTTAATGTTATTAATATGTCACATTCGATAGTATATTAGAGTTGGTACATGTTACCAAGTTCATTTCCGTGTATACTGCATTTTCTTGCAATTTGCTGGATTCCGGGATACTAGTTTGACCTAGTCGGATGACCTAGTTCCCTCGGTTTTCGGGTTTCGATCAAAACTATAAACTTGTAGATCTATGTCTTGTAGAACGCGGGGCAAAATTTCAGGTCATTCTGAGTTATGTAGGCCATGTTATGGTCATTTTACTATTGCTGGTCAAATTGCATCAAAATTGGTCACTTTAGGTCATTTTAGGTCAATTTTGGTTCGGCCAGTTTTTGGACCCGAACTTGTGCAAGCTGTTTGACTTGCTTATGGTCATTTCTAGGCTTTGGTGTCTTCATAGGACTTGTAGATATGGGTCTTAACTATTCATGGTTAAAATTTCAGGTCAATTGGACCTTTTTTGAGTGAGTTATGGCCTAAATACTAACTGCTGCCCAAATGGTAAATTTTCAGGCCTTATTTGCACTTAATCCAGATTTTGTCATTTTTCAAGCTACCTTGCAGGCAGAATTTTGGCAAGCTTCCTTCATGAAAGTTGGCACATTTTGTGCCTAGTTTCACCTCCAATTGGTCTCATATCAATTGGAGCCACACACTTAAAGTTATAGGCCTAAAACACAAACTGCCTTATTGCATTTCTTTCATACATATCAAGGATCACTCCTAACACTTACCAAACTCAATATTCAAGTCAATTCTGGTTGTATCATGACCTAAACATAATTCACAACACATTATAGATCATTTTGCCAGCTTACAATTACATTCAATGTGCACCATAAAGTGCAGAATTTATCAACTCATTTACAACAATTTAAGCATCTAACCATAACACTTTTACATGTCTATCTTCACACCATCATACATACACTCAAACTGCCATAACCACTATTACAATTCCACATTATTATTCCATAAACCAAGCATGAATTTCAGCATTCTTCAAGAATTAACAAACTGCCGCAATGATACCTTTACATTCCATTAATTTTCAAGCTTCAAATTTCAATTTATATTTACATATACTAAGTATACATCACCCAAACAATTTCCTACACAATATACATTTAATCAATCATTTAATTCACCATTTACAAGCAAAAATAAACTGTCTTTAAAGTGTTTCCATGCCTGCCAAAAGTACACTTCCCCATTCAACATCAAACTTCAAAAATCTCTCCATAAATCAAACACCCATAACATCCTTACAAACTTTAATTAAACAATAATAAAAAACACAAACTTACCACTTTGGAAAATCTTCAAAACCTCACCAAAACTTCTTAAAATTGCTATCAAACTCTTCCTTGTGATGTGGGGATAAACTTTAATGAAGCAACCTTGGTGTTTGGAGGTGGAATGGAGGAGATGTGGGAGCTTGAATCACATGCGGCAATGGAGGATTTGGGAGCTCTTCACTATAGCAATGGTGGTTTTGAAGGTTGAAGATGAAGTGTGAGTGGAGTAATCTGCCCACTTAATGCATATTATAATCCTTAGTGGTCCACTCACATAAATTAAATCATATTATATGTTTTAATTGATAATTACTCCATTTACCCTCCATTTTTGCTATTTACATTAGGTACCCCTAAATTAATTTTTCATTATATTTTCCAAGAGTAATATTATTTATTTTTAATGGACATTTAGGTCAAAAGACAACTCGGGATGTCAAATGACCACAATGCCCATGTTCGGGTTGCATTCCCGATTTTTCGGTAACACCGGGTTTTGTCCATTTTTCGATTTCTCACTTTTCTTTGTACTAATTATTTAATTTTTCTTTGATATTTCTAATGATATTTATACTTCAATAAATATTTATTTGAGTCCTAAAAATGTTTTCCAGGGTTCCCGCAGTCCAGGGCTAGTCAACGGTCCACGCCGTGACTTCTAAGCATGATCCCCATCGCTAGGTTTCCTACCGCTTAACTTGATCACATTTCTTTGCTATTATTTTTCCTTTGTTTTTCTTGTATTTTCTTTTCTTGTATTTCATTATTTAATGTCTCCTCACTCATATTGAAGTGTAGTTCTAGGCATCTTAGCTGTCCGGACAACACTGGTCACCGGAACAGTAGAACGCACTATCGAACTTTGAGGTGTTACAATTCTCCCCCCCTTAAATAAATTTCGTCTCGAAATTTTACCTGGCATTAGTCTCTGAACAGCTATGGGTGCTGTTTCCTCATATCGTTTTCACGTTCCCAAGTAGCTTCCTGGCCTGAATGATGGTTCCACAGCACTTTAACCAAGTGTATCTATTTGTTCCTCAGCTGCTTCACCTCATAAGCCAGAATTTCTATGGGTTCTTCCTCATATGAGAGGTCTGGATTTACTTCAATCTCTTCAACTGATAGTACATGAGATGGGTCTGATCTGTACCTCCTTAACATGGACACATGGAAGACACTGTGTATCCTTGCTAACTCCGGAGGTAATGCCAACCGATATGTCAAAGAACCCACTCTTTCCAGAACTTCATATGGTCCGATGAAACGAGGACTCAGTTTTCCCTTTCTGCCAAATCTCATAATCCTCTTCCAAGGAGAAACTTTGAGGAATACTTTATCACCCACTGCATATTCAATATCTCTTCTCTTCAGATCAACATAGGACTTCTGACGGTCTGATGTAGCCTTAAGTCTATCTCTGATCAATCTAATCTTTTCCTCTGTCTGCTGAACAATCTCTGGCCCAATCATCTTCCTTTCACCTACTTCATCCCAACATAAGGGAGTTTTACACTTTCTGCCATACAAAGCTTCATATGGAGGCATCCCAATGATTGATTGGTAGCTGTTGTTATAAGCAAACTCAATCAAAGGCAAGTGTGTATCCCAACTACCTTCAAACTCAATCACACAAGCCCGTAGCATATCCTCCAATATCTGAATTACCCTTTCAGACTGGCCATCTTTCTGTGGGTGGAATGCTGTGCTGAAGTTCAATCTAGTTCCTAGGGCTCTCTGAAGACTACCCCAGAATCTAGAAGTGAACCTAGGATCTCTGTCAGACACAATTGATACTGGCAGTCCATGCAGTTTTACAATCTCATATATGTACAATCTGGCCAATCTTTCCAGGCTATAGTCCATCTGAACTGGCAAAAAGTGAGTAGACTTGGTCAGTCTGTCAACTATAACCCATACTGCATCATGACTACTCTGTGTCCTTGGAAGTCCTGTAACAAAATCCATAGTTATTCGTTCCCATTTCCACTCTGGTACTGACAAAGGATGTAACAAACCAGCTGAAACTTGATGTTCTGCCTTTACTTGCTGACAAGTTAGGCATTTGGAAACAAATTCAGCTATATCTCTCTTCATACCCATCCACCAGTAATGCTCTTTCAGCCCTTTATACATTTTAGTTCCACCAGGGTGCATAGCAAAAGGAGACTCATGTGCTTCCTTCATAATGACTTGTCTCAATTCTACATCACTAGGAACACACATTTTGCCCTGATGTAGCAATAAACCATCATCTTTCACAGAAAATTCAGGTTTCTTGCCCTGCTGGACTTCTCTCAGTAGCTTCTGATATTTAGCATCATTCTGAGCAGCCATTTTGATCTGATCAATCAACACTGGCTGTACATGCTATGCAACTACTGTTTGTCCCTCATCATCAATCTCTAAACTGGCATGCTGTGCTTTCAATTCATATACCATGGACAAAGGAGAAACTCTGAGACTTGCCATAGTCTTGCGACTTAAGGCGTCAGCCACCACATTTGCTTTCCCTGGCTGATAGTCTATTAAACAATCATAGTCTTTAATCAGTTCTAACCATCTCCTCTGCCTCAAATTCAATTCCTTCTGGGTGCCTAAGTACTTCAAGCTCTTGTGATCTGTGTAAATGTAGCATTTCTCCCCATACAAATAGTGTCTCCAGATCTTCAAAGCAAAAACAATAGCTGCTAGCTCTAAATCATGTGTTGGGTAGTTCCTCTCATGCGGTTTCAGCTGGCGTGATGCATAAGCAATGACATTCCGATCTTGCATCAGTACATAGCCTAATCCATTATGAGAAGCATCACTATAAACTGTTTATTCTTTACCTGGAGTAGGTAAAGTGAGGACTAGAGCTTCAGTTAAACACCTCTTCAACTCATCAAAACTTTGCTGGCATTTATCTGTCCACTGAAATTTCACATCTTTCCGAAGCAGTTTGGTCAGTGGAGAAGATAACATAAAAAACCCCTTCACAAACCGACGGTAATATCCAGCTAAACCCAGAAAACTGCGAATTTCTGTGATATTCCTGGGCGGCTTCCAATTAAGGATAGCTTCTACCTTGCTGGAATCTACCTTGATCCCTTCAACTGACACAACATGTCCCAAAAAGGAGATTTCTTTCAGCCAAAATTCACATTTCGATAATTCGGCGTATAGCTGTTTCTCCCTTAAAGTCTATAGTACAATCCACAGATGTCTGTCATGCTCCTCTACATTCCTCAAATATATCAAAATGTCATCAATAAACACCACCACAAATTGATCGAGATATGGTCTGAAGATAGTGTTCATCAGATCCATAAAAGCAGCTGGAGCATTTGTTAACCCGAATGGCATTACTAGAAACTCATAGTGGCCATACCGAGTTCTAAAAGCAGTTTTTGGAATACTCTGCTCTTGCACCTTCAATTGATAATAACCAGATCGCAAATCAATTTTGGAGAATACAGCTGCACCCTTCAACTGATCAAACAGATCATCAATGCGAGGCAATGGATATCTGTTCTTTATTGTCACCTTATTCAACTGCCGGTAGTCAATACACAAGCGAAGAGTGCCATCTTTCTTCTTAACAAACAATACTGGCGCTCCCCAAGGTGACACACTAGGGCGGATAAAGCCCTTTTCAAGTAGTTCTTGCAACTGTATCTTCAACTCCTTCAACTTTGCTGGTGCCATTCTGTATGGCGTTATGGAGATTGGATTCACACCAGGCATAACATTAATTTCAAACTGCACTTCTCTTTCCGAAGGTAATCCTGGCAATTCATCAGGAAGCACATCCGGAAAGTCATGTACTGTAGGGATGTCCTTCAATGCTAGACTCCCCACTTGGGTGTCTACCACATGTGCCAAGTATGCTTCACACCCCTTTCTGATCATTTTTCTGGCTAGTGTAGCCGAAATGATGTTTGATGGCAATAACTGCCTCTCCCCATGTATTACCACTTCATTGTACTGAGGGAGGCCAAAAGTGGTATCTTGACCTCTGATCCAATCATGGCATGATACCTAGCTAACCAATCCATGCCCAAGATGATATCATAATCTCTGAAGGGCATTTCAATGAAATCAGATAGAAAAGTGTGTCCTTGGATCACCAAAGGACAATCTCTATACATTCTATTAACCCTGACCTCCTGTCCTAGCGGACTTGTTACTAGCACCTCAAAGTCCATTTTTGTAAATGGAACAACAATGCAATCAATAATGCTAGCACTCACATAAGAATGGGTAGAACCCGGATCAAATAACACAAACACATCTTGATTAAAAGTTGAGAAGGTACCAGCCACAACATTAGATGTCTCGGCCTCTTCTCTCTGTCTCATTGCATAGATTCTGACTGGAGCACTGTCTTGCTCTGAATGTTTCACCGTGCCTTGGCTGCCTACTGGGCTACCTCTACCCCTGCCTCTACCTCTGCTGGGTGATTGTGAACTTCTAGTGACAGGGCTCTGAACTGACCCTTCTGCAGTAGTAGGAGGTGGTCCAACTCTGCGACTACTGGTGCAGTCCTTGGCAAAGTGTCATGTGCCTCCACAGTTATAACAAGCTCCAATAGCCTTATAGCATATCCCACCATGATATCTTCCACAAGTTTCACATTGGCGGGAAGGGTAGGAACCTCTGGTACTCTGCTGACCAGATAGAGGAGGCTTCTGTCCTGAATATCTTCCCCTACCAGACTTCTTGCCACCTCTGCCATGTCCCCCATGATTCTTCCTCTTTCCAGTAGGACCACTAGAACTCTGTTCTACTGATTTTTCCTCTTTCTCTGTCTTCTCTGATTTCTTTTTCTCAGGAGCAGCTTCAGACTCAATTCTTTCCAACTCTAGGGCTTGGGAAACAAGTTCAAAGAAGTTAGTGTGTTTGAATCCGACTACTTGTAATCTGATACTGGGCTTCAAGCCAGTTTCAAACCTCTTGCATCTCTCCCTGCTGGTAGCAAGTAAACTTACTGCATAATGACTCAGGCAGGAAAATTCTCTTTCATACTCAGCCACTGATCTACTCCCCTGTTTCAGACTTAGGAACTCTTGTAGCTTCTGGTCTACATAAGCATTAGAGACATATTTTTGTCTGAATTCCCTGAGAAAGTCATTCCATGTTAGCACTGCAGGTTCTACCAGACTGTGGGGAATGGTTTTCCACCAGTCATAAGCATCCCCCTGTAGCAAAGATACTAAGTATTCAAATATGAGCTCCTCTGTGCAGTGCAATTTCTTGAATACCCTATCCATCCTCTCTAACCACTGTTCAGCCTCTAGAGGATCTACTGTCCCTTTGAACTCTGTAGCCCCATACTTCATCAATTTGTCATACTGCCTAGTAGGAGACTGTGGTTGTACCACTGGTGTCTGTATTGGGACTTGAGTAGGCACATTACCAGCCATTTGTTGGAACATTGCAGCCATCTGCTGAGCGAACTGAGCAGGAAACTGCAGATGCTGCGGGTGGTCTTCTTTGAACCATTGACATTATGTAGGGCTGGGGCATCCCCTTGCACCTCAGCCTCTGTAGATTGATCGACTGAATGATCACCCTCTTCCATGGTCAATGCGAGGATCTTAGATCTCCTGAACAAATAACACAAGGAGATTTCCTCCCGTTAGTGCATATTTATAATGTAATGTACTGTATGTATCAAACAATGATATTGAGCAGTTGTACTATGAAGAAAGAATATTCAAATAACAGGTGAAAACAGAATTTAAAAACTAGCTCTGATACCACAAAAACATGTCACACCCTACCCCTCTGTAAGGCATAACATGATCCTGTAGTATACCTAATGAATTACCAACTCCGTCTACTGATAACCCATTAAATACACTACAAGGGATTTTAAAAACTTTTCTTACTTCTTTTACAGTGGTGAGCACTATTTACATGTGTTAAAAACCTTTTTGAACTGAAGCGATAAAACTAACACATTTGAATTATTTGGAATTTCTGTAAAAATTTTGACAGAGTGCCATCTGTATTTTGGACAAAACAGTTCTTCAGAAAACCTGTAAAAAGCACTTCAATATATTTCCAAATCTCAACTCCAACATATTTCTCAACACAACATATTTCTCAACTCAAATCCACAGTGATTTTTCAAAGACTGAGATAAAGAAATACAGTACAAATTTTACAAGTCAAAATATCTCATAATTTACTTTACAACTTCAATGTACAATTTTAATTTACAACTGCTCAAAACCAAAAACACTATGTACATACAGTGGTCACACATTACAGTACAAAATGCAAAATGTGGTATACTCATTATACCCGATAATCTCTCGCTGGATGTACTAGCAGCCTAGTCTGCTGCCCTGTCCGTCTGTCTACCTGCGACAGCAATGAAAAGCTATCACTGAGACAATGTCTTAGTGGTGCACAACATTAACTAAATACAACTTTAAATCACAGTTCATAAATCATATAAATGACAGATATGTAAAACCATAGTTAAATTCAAGACAATGAACGTCATAAGGAATTTAACACAATATCACAATAAATCTCAGTTATTAAAACGTAGTTAAATTCAAAAGACAGTGAATGTCAATAAGAATTTAAACTCCATTTCACAAATTATCGAAGCTCATAATAACACAATTTAGTCAAATAATTTATGAACACAGTGTTGCCAATTCATACACAACTTAAGCCATGACACAAAATTTCCGATCAATGCCGCGTTATACACCACGACAAAGCAATCACAACCCCACTAATCAAAATTAATGAGGAAGGGAGCTAGCTATATAATGAGTAGTCATCCGATCACCTCAACTGGTAAACCAGAGAGGGAGAAAAATAAACGATCACGACTCCATAAATGGAGAAGGAAAATAAACGATCACAACCCCATAAATGGAGAAGGAATGATATGATACTGTCATGCTAAGTGTGAACACAAAATCAATTCCAAACATTTTATTCAAATGATTCGTGAGAATCCAATAAACTTCTAAAGTCATAAATTCATTCACAAAATGGCAACACAATTCATAATTAACTTCAAATTTTCACAAATCACACTAAATCAAATTTTCCACAGTTTCAATCCATTTACAATGTTTTTCAAGCAATAAGTATCCATTCAAACACATTTCCTGTCTCCTAGCCTTGACTCAGTGTTTCCTTCATTTTCCCTGAGTCTTTGCTAACTGAGAAACACAATTTGAAGTGTTTCAGTACTTAATTAAACTGTCTCTAACGATAATGTTTGATAATTAATTCACTGAATTCTAATATTTGCTTAGTCAACTTAAGATGTCGATCCTCGATGCATTCTAGATAAATTAGGTTTTAATGTTATTAATATGTCACGTTTGATAGTATTTTAGAGTTGGTACATGTTACCAAATTCATTTCCGTGTATACTGTATTTTCTTGTAATTTGCTAGATTCCGGGATACTAGTTTGACCTAGCCGGACGACCTAGTTTCCTCGATTTTCGGATTTCGGTCAAAACTATAAATTTGTAGATCTATGTCTTATGGAACGCGGGGCAAAATTTCAGGTCATTCTGAGTTATGTAGGCCATGTTATGGTCATTTTACTATTGCTGGTCAAATTGCATCAAAATTGGTCACTTTAGGTCATTTTAGGTCAATTTTGGTTCGGCCAGTTTTTGGACCCGAACTTATGCAAGCTGTTTGACTTACTTATGGTCATTTCTGGGTTTGGTGTCTTCATAAGACTTGTAGATATGGGTCTTAACTATTCATGGTTAAAATTTCAGGTCAATTGGACCTCTTTTGAGTGAGTTATGGCCTAAATACTAACTGCTGCCCAAATGGTAAATTTTCAGGCCTTATTTGCACTTAATCTGGATTTGGTCATTTTTCAAGCTACCTTGCAAGCAGAATTTTGGCAAGCTTCCTCCATGAAAGTTGACACATTTTGTGCCTAGTTTCACCTCCAATTGGTCTCATACCAATTGGAGCTACACACTTAAAGTTATAGGCCTAAAACACAAACTGCCTTATTGCATTTCTTTCATACACATCAAGGATTACTCTTAACACTTACCAAACTCAATATTCAAGTCAATTCTGGTTGTATCATGACCTAAACATAATTTACAACATATTATAGATCATTTTGCCAGCTTACAATTACATTCAATGTACACCATAAAGTGCAGAATTTGTCAACTCATTTACAATAATTTAAGCATCTAACCATAACACTTTTACATGTCCAACTTCACACCATCATACATACACTCAAACTGCCATAACCACTATTACAATTCCATATTATTATTCCATAAACCAAGCATGAATTCCAACTTTCTTCAAGAATTAACAAACTGCCGCAATGGTACCTTTACATTCCATTAATTTCCAAGCTTCAAATTTCAATTTACATTTACATATACTAAGTATACATCACCCAAACAATTTCCTACACAATATACATTTAATCAATCATTTAATTCACCATTTACAAGCAAAAATAAGCTGTCTTTAAAGTGTTTCCATGGCTTCCAGAAGTACACTTCCCCATTCAACATCAAACTTCAAAAATCTCTCCATAAATCAAACATCCATAACATCCTTACAAACTTTAATTAAACAATAATAAAAAACACAAACTTACCACTTTGAAAATTCTTCAAAACCTCACCAAAACTTCTTAAAATTGCTATCAAACTCTTCCTTGTGATGTGGGGATAAACTTTAATGAAGCAACCTTGGTGTTTGGAGGTGGAATGGAGGAGATGTGGAAGTTTGAATCACATGTGGCAATGGAGGATTTGGGAGCTCTTCACTATGGCAATGGTGGTTTTGAAGGTTGAAGATGAAGTGTGAGTGGGGTAATCTGCCCACTTAATGCATATTATAATCCTTAGTGGTCCACTCACATAAATTAAATCATATTATATGTTTTAATTGATAATTACTCCATTTACCCTCCATTTTTGCTATTTACATTAGGTACCACTAAATTAAATTTTTTGTAACATCCTCCCGGTAGCAATTCCGCACAGTCTACTGTTCCGGTGACCGGTGTCGGTCCGGACAGTTAGAACGTCCGGAAAAATAATTTAATTTAAGTGAGGGACCATAATTAACTCAAATATTAATAAGAAACACTTAGTAAAAATTTTAGAAATAAAATACAACCAAGTAAAACGAGCCGATGCCCAAGCGATGGGTAACCGGAGGGAAGTTGCGGTTCTCGCAACGAGGAGCCCTAGACCCGGGGGAAAAATTATAAAATAATTTTTGGGACTCCAGAGAAGGGTTATTGAGGTTCCCATGGCATTAGAATGCCAAGAAAATACCTAGAAAAATTTTTCAATCGGTACAGGCAATTTTGACCCGTTAAGCCAAACGGAGGGCATTTTGGTCATTTCGCCTTCAGAGGTGATTTTTGGCCGACTTGTCCAGTTAAGTAAATAATTATTAAGATCTTAAATATGAATAAATATTGCTAAAAATTAAATTGAAATGTGGTAGAAAAGAAAAGAAAAGAAAAATCAAAAATTAAGCAAATAATGACATCACATGATGTCACTCACTTACTCCCACCCAATCACCACTTGACAAAACTAATAAAAAGAGATAAAATGAACTTAAAATGAGATAAAAAAACAAAAGAACCAGCAGTTTCCTTCTTCATACGGGCTGGAATAAGAGAGAAAGAGAGAGAAAAGGAAAAGAAAGAAAGAAAGAAAGGAAGAAGGAGAAGGAGAAGTAGCAGAAATAGGGGTTCAGCAGGGCAGCATATCTCTTTTCCGTCCAGGTGAGTTTGGCTCATCATCTAAGGCTGATTTTTGGATATGTTTAAGCTATGTATGTGTGGAAGTTATGGTAAAAAT
The DNA here is from genome assembly GCF_030052815.1 of Hevea brasiliensis. Taxonomy (NCBI): domain Eukaryota; kingdom Viridiplantae; phylum Streptophyta; class Magnoliopsida; order Malpighiales; family Euphorbiaceae; genus Hevea; species Hevea brasiliensis. The sequence goes on along the minus strand of NC_079498.1, from coordinate 71,438,980 downwards.
TTGGTGATTTTTCAACGGTTGGATTTGGAGAAACATATTGTTGAACACAGGCTGTCTGTAGGTTGAATTCTAAATTTTGGCTACTGAAATTTGAGAAAAATAAATAGTTAGGATACTTATAAAATTATGAAATTTGGTACAAATGATATTTGGGATGTTGAGGCTGCTGTGTTAAAATTTGGTGAATTTTAGACTTGTGGTTTATGAGATATAAATTGTTTTGCATGAGCTGTATGAGTAAGACTGATTTCTGCAAAAATTCAGATTGTGAAGGGTTGAATGAATGTTTTGATATCTCATGATATAGAGATGATTTGATGCTGAAATTTTTACTGATATTGTATAGGGATGTCTTGAATATATGGTATAAATTTGGGACTTATCTAACGGTTAGATCATTATATATAAATTTGAATGCACAAGCTGCCAGATTGGGTATTAATGGGTTGTGGATTTAAGATTTATGATGGGAGTTTAGTCCAATTTAAGGGGAAATGCTATTGAATTTTTATTGGATATTTAATTTAGGAAAGTGAAGTTATAATTGATTATGATTATTATGGTTCTAGGAGAAATCTTGAAGAATAACAAGCTCAAGGTTGGTTTCAAAAAGGTTTGTGCATATTAACTTCCTAATCTTGTTTACTTATTGAAATTTAGTTTGAATATGAATAAATAATTAAGAAATTGAAGAAAATCATGTGTGAAATTGAGAAGCAAATTTTGGCCAGCACTTATAGGATGAGGAATTGATGAGTTTTATTGGGCTAAAACCTAAATACAAGCTTAGATAGTGACATATGAATGATTGATGACCTTAATTGGGATGTGTTGCATGATTCATGGATTGGAAGCTAGGGTTTTGAGAAGTGAAATTTGGATTTAGCTTATGAAACTGTGAAAGAACATTATAAGGGTCAATTAGTGACCATTTTAGGTATGTTGACCATAATTAGAACTGAAAAATAGTATGGTAAAGTGAAGGTGAAATCTGCCCTAGGACAGCAGCATAGGGACTAAAAATTTAGTCCCTTTGCACTGCCATAACTTGGGCTGTGTTAGTCCAATTGGTGTTTGGCCAATTGGACATGAAACTAGGCTTATAATGGCACATTTTTGCTGAAGAAACCATGCCCAAAAGACTAAAGCAAGAGGACCAAAACTCAGCCCCAATCCGGATACCCTGAAACTGCCTCTGCAGAATTGACCAAATGAACAGTAACTGTTCATTTGGCCATAACTCACTGTAGATTTGGTCAATTGACCTGAAATTTTTACAGAAACAAGTTAAGACATAGACAAACAACTTTCATGAAGGAACCTACCCCAAATTATGGCCAGAACCTAACCCAAATGGCAGTGGCAGCCACTGTTTAAACCTGCAACTCTGCAGATTTTGATTTGAGCAGCCATGTTTGGATGACTATAACTCTCTCAAGAAAACTCGGATTTAGGCGATTCTTGAACCGATGGAAACCTAAGACATAGTAGAACATTTCATATGAAGAAAGTTAGACCAAATTATGAACTTAACTTGATCAAATCACTGACCAAAGTTAGACCAAAATCTGTCAAAACCCAAAAGTGCAGTATGAACAGTATCCGTGAACAGTAAACTTATTTTGGCCATAACTTGAGCTACAAAACTCCGATTGAGGTGATCCAAAAATGAGAATACACTTAAGACAATAAGGAACATATTCTATGAAGGAAGATTTGTCAAATTCCAACAGTAGACCGACCAATGGAACAGTGCAACCTCGGAGCACCAAAACCGAAAATTGGCAAATTTGCCAAAATGACCAAAGCTTTGAGAAAGTGACCAAAACCAACAAGTTTTAAATACAAAATGTGGTACATTGGGAGTGTTAAAACCAATGTACCTATTGTCTATGCAAAAGTCAACATTTTTGTTGACCAATGAGGTGAATAGTGACACCAAAACTTGAAATTCAAAATTTGAAATTAGAAATGCATCTAGGGGACTTTAAATTGCAATTGGCAATTAATACTAGTAAATGTAAAACTCAAAATGTGGGATCTTGGTGTAATTAGAATTAATATATCCATTAAGTATGAAAAAGTCAACATTTTGGTTGACTAGTAAGGGAATAGTAATCAAAATGATTAGTAAATTAAGATGAAGACCTAGAACCAATTCTAAGCTTAAATGCTTAGAATTGTATGACAAATGTAGACTATGCATCCTAGTCAAAATTGTTAAAAAGAAATTAAGGCCATAAATTTGAAATCCATGAAATGTTTATGGATTACTTGAAACATGAAAAAATAAGTCACCTAATTGATGTGAATAGATAGTTAGGGCATATATGCCCATCACAAATGGAATTCATAAAATATTAGTAACTCAACTTGAAATATAAAATTTGTAACTACATAAGTAGACTCTTGAATGTATAAATGAGAAAGGAAAAATGTTTTGAATACAATGGTACATGTGAACCATTGTTTAGAATTGTGATCAATATGAATAACATAATGAATGGACAAATAAACCGTATTAATGTATGAATGAGACATTAGTTCTCATTATTGTAAAGAGGAGAAGTATTTTGAGTACAATGGTATAAAAGAATAATTGATGTGAATTGTAATCATATAAATGATCAAATGAATGTATGAATTATGATTGAAATTTATCATAAAAAAATAAAGTCATAAAGCACAATATATTAACATTTTAAAATATCAAATGCCCTAGTATACCTAACAAGATTGGTTTGGATAGTTTGGCATGCCAATAGGGTATTGTTTTAGCAGTACTGCGAAAGGAAAGGCTTTATGCCTGTATTCATGGCTTTATGCCCGTATTCATGGCTTTTATGCCCGTATTCATGGCTTTTATGCCAATTATGTGATATCATGGCTTTTTAGCCATGCTGCCTGCATACGTGGTTGACGTTCTGCGTCCCATGGTATGACGGCCCGAGGCACCGCGGTGTCCAGTGCCAACGACCCGTTATCCAGTCCAGTTGTCTAGTATAGGTTACTTGGGCAGTCAATTAAAGTATTATTCAATTCAGGCAGCTAAGTTAAGTTAAGATCCAGTACAATTAAATTAAGTATTGAATGAATAAGCAAAAGAGATTAGCAAAAGAAACATAACAAAAATATAAATTGCGAATCATGCGGACTTGAAATACAATACAGATAGAATAAATTATATACCTGCTAGTATTACTGAAAAGTTATAAACTAAGCACTTCCAAAGAGGAACAAACTAGTATATAAGATCGTTGATACTAGAAATACCATACCAAATTAAATTGACTCTGAGTATCTGAATTATCATTTATTTTTTTCTTTACTTGTATATATTATTTCTGGTTATATTATTGCACCACTAAGCAGAAATGCTTAGCGCGATGGAATTGCTTCCTCGCGCAGGTACTGAAGGTAAAACCAGATGGTGTCATCGTGAGATTTTTGGAGTCCAGATCTGCAGAAGTGTCAGAAGAGTTCAAGATTGTCACCTCCTCAGCAATGCATGTAGATAGGGCTCATTTTATACATGTTATGTATATTGTTCATTCCTAGCACATTGTAAATTGTTTGTATATCTTGTACAAAATAAACTCATGTAATTAACCTATGAATTATGGAAGCTATTCAAAGTAAGTATTTTAGTATGTGAATTGAATTTGAGTTATAATGAGATTATACTTGTGAATATTGAGATATTGAAAATCTAATGAGATTTCTGAGAAATCTGAATACTGTATTGAGATACATTATGATTGAAAATTTTTGAGACTATTAAGTTTGAGAAATTGAGTATATATTGAAATTGTCTTTGGCAGGTTCAGAAGAACTGTTAGTCCAAATTACAGCCGACACTTTGTCGGATTATCGTTAAAATTTTTTAAATTTCCAATTTAGTTAGATTTTGATAAAAGTAAAAATAGCCTAAATCTTCAATAAAGTTTTTGAATAAATAAATCAAGGACTGTAATGAAATCAGATAAAATAGAGTGCTCCGGCACACTGAGTGGCATAACTTGCTCGGCTACACTGTAGTCGGGTAAGGGGTGTCACATTTTTATTATATTTTCCAAGTGTAATATTATTTATTTTTAATAGACATTTAGGTCAAAAGACAACTCGGGATGTCAAATGACCACAATGCCCCTGTTCGGGTTACATTCCCGATTTTTCGGTAACACCGGGTTTTGTCCATTTTTCGATTTCTCACAATTCTTTGTACTAATTATTTAATTTTTCTTTGATATTTCTAATGATATTTATAATTCAATAAATATTTATTTGAGTTCTAAAAATATTTTCCAGGGTTCCCCGCAGTCCAGGGCTAGTCAACGGTCCACGCCGTGACTTCCCGGGTGCGGTCACCCATCGCTAGGGTTCTCAGCTCGCTTAACTTGATTGCATTTCTTTACTATTATTTTTCCTTTGTTTTTCTTGTATTCTCTTTTCTTGTATTTCATTATTTTATGTCTTCTCACTCATAACGAAGTGTAGTTCTAGGCATCCTAGCTGTTCGGACAACACTGGTCACAGGAACAGTAGAACGCACTACCGAACATAGGGGTGTTACATGCCAGATACTGAATATATCATCTGGAATTACGCTCTGACTTCTGGATCAAACGACTATGAGAATTGACTACACTGAACTCAGTTTCATCAATCTCACTCTAAAATTGAAAGGCAAGTAAATTGAAAATCGAAAGGACGTTTTGATTAATTGTAAAGAGAGCACAAGACTTGAAATTAAATGCAATGTCTTGAGAAATAAATGACATATATAAATAAAGATAAAAGACTATTGGAGCCTGAGTTGTTATTTGAGTTGTTTTGGTTGTTGGGGTGTTGGAGCCTTTCATATTGTTGGATATCTGATTCTTATAGCTTTCCTTGCAAGTAATTGAAAGACTCTGGAAGACAACTTTTCACGTTCAGCAGTTACCTATCCACTCCTTGAAACTGCTATTAACCTCTCATCTTTAGATAACCATCCAATAACTTCTTAGATATTTATTGAATAATTACCTTAGGCCATAGATTAATTAAATTAATAAAATAAAATTAACTAAATTAATTGAATTAAAAATTAATTGCATTAATTCTTAGGCATAAAAATAATTAATAAATGAATTAATTATTTTAGTGTAAACAATTGCCCCTGCCCCTGCGCGCCCCCCCCCCCCCCCCACCTAGATTGGCTAACTAAGCAATCTCTTAATGTAAACAATCTTTTAGTGTAAACAATCTCTTCATTACATAATCCCAATTCTAGCTAGGGTTATGATTTATGTCAAACCCTAATTGATTAGAATCATATGTCCTTATCTTAATTGCAATTCTTGTTTAATAAGATTCTTCAATCATAAACTCTTTTCTGAATTAGTCTATCTGTCCTAGCCAGGAACTTTGTTTAACAAGAACAATTGAGATGGACGTAGGATTTTATCCCTATTTACTTAGGACAATAGATTCCATCTTAACTTAATACTTATCTCCATATATAACTAGTTGGAGCCAACACACACCCGTATACTCATACCCAGTACAAGTATGTAAGCGGTATCAAACTCAAACCATATATATACAAGATAACCGTATCATCTCAAGTCAAGAGATTATATATATTATTATGATCTGGATGATAATGTATTGATAAGAGTAAACTCCATGTACATATCATCTTAATGTCACTGGTTCAGCCTACTTATCTTATAAGTGCCAGCCATGTTTGTTATATGGCATGAGACTCATCATTTCATTTTATTAATATCTCATAGTAATCCATGGAAATAAATAGATGTAATAGTAAATACGGATAAATTATATCCAATGAGGTATCCTTGACTATGAACTAAAATTTATAACACTTATACTAGATTATTCCATCACTCATATTCTTAACACTTTAAGAATGGAATATCTAACAAGCCGTTAAAGGATATCTTGCAATTAAATTTAAACAATTTAAATAAAAAGAAAAAATATATGCCATTAAAGAGGAATTAATATTTACAAGATATAAATTGCTAGTTATACTCTAGGGCATACTACTAACAGCACTGCCTATTCAATTGCACTTTAGCTGTTATGTCAGCTTTGTTTATTCCATTTTCAGTAGGGTCCTTAGGAAAAGGTGTAAAGTCAGTTATTTGAGGCCGTAAGTTGGCCTTGGCTGTTTTATGCTTGTTATTATCCCATCAGTTGCTTGCAAAGTGTGATGCTTTTGGACTTATAGAATCACATAATTTGAACCATTACCTTAAAAACCGAGGCGATTGTAATTGTTATAAAAGGAATCTAGACTGTGGAAACATTGATTTCTCTTATACTACCCCCCGAGGGGAATTTTGGGCTGGTGCCCAATGAGTTCTCTAATACTCTTGAAAGTCAAGTTTGGCTCTTCCAGTTTAAGGAATTGGTCATTAGAAATAGCAAGAACTTGAAGACCAAATTTTCCCTCCATCACCTGCAGGATTATTGGCTTGTCCAGAGTCTTATCAATTAGAATTGTGATATTAAAAACCTGGACCATAGGTGTTGGCACCTAGGACATTGGTGCAATTGGCTGAGATACCTACACTATAGATATGTTAGTTCCTCTGAAGTAATTACCCCTCGAGCTAAAGGAGCCAAAGGTCACCTGGGGAGTCTGCACCTACTGAAGGGCTAACACCACCCGAGGACCTGCAACTACCTTTACATCATAAACACTAGGGTAAGTGATCGGGTTAGTGTTACTGAAAACTTCTGTAGGAATAACAGTTTTGCCACTAAGGCAGCTGAGTTGAACTAGTATTCTTGGTTGGCTAGCCACTTGTTCCTCTCTCCTATTAGATGGCTGATACTTTCTTTCGCTTTGAATTTAGCTTCCATTAGAACTACCTTGGTGAGTTTGTGACAGAGTCTACCCCTCGAGTTCCCAGGCACTCTTGGATGCCAAATCAAATTCCTTTGGCCTAGAAGTTAGGAAGTACTAGAACTAGTAAATTGAGTATCTCAAATAATAAATTTATAAAAGAAATTATTTTCTCCATGCTTACATCAATTTTGTCAAAGGCTATATCTATCCACCTTCTTATGCCTTTCTTTAAGACATCAGTGATGGTTGATGCAAGTTTTTCTTCAACAATATAAGACATTTTGTGACACCTTATCAAGAATGTGCATGATAGTGAAATGTGAAATCTTTTGTCCCATTGGGCGTGCCAAAAATTATTTGCTAATTTTTGGTGAAGAATAATGGTGATGTATATTGAGATAAGACTTTTGCAAGCATGGTCCCACTAGAAGTGCCAAAAATTATTTCCTATGAAAAATAATCTCGGTTTTCTTACAGCTTACAGTTGTGAGGGCGTGCCAGATAATGAGTACATCACTTGAGATTGCACTCTAACTTTTGGATCAAACAACTTTGAGAACCAGCTACAATGAATGTAGTTTTGTCAATCTCACTCCAAAATCTTTTAAAGAAGCTAAAGAGTTACATTTCACTCAAGCCAGTAGATTAAATTAAAGAAGTGGAGTTAGTAGAAGGAAGAAAGATAAAGCTTGCAACAATTTTAACAAGCCCGAACAGAGAGGCAGTCATTCAAATTTTGATGGCAAGGTCATCTACTTTTGCATAGAGTCTGAAAGAGGTAACAAGTGTAGATCCTTCAGTCATGATGCATAGTCTGAATGTTGTCTGACCATGAAATCGATCCAGTAGAAGAAGAGGAGGATCACTTCAAACAGGCAATAAGTAGTCAGAGATAAGGTTAATAAATTATTAAATGTTGGGTTAATTAGGGAATTACAACACCCAACATGGTTAGCAAATGTGATGCTAGTGAAAAAAATCTAATGAAAAATGAAGGATGTGTGTCGCACCAACCTAAATTGGGTGTGCCCTAAAGACCACTACCTGTTGCCCACTATAGATAAACTGGTTGACTTAAAAGCTGGCCATGCAACATGTTTATTGGTAAACACTATATCTGGACATCATCATATCAAGATGGATCTAGAGGATGAGGAGAAACTGCATTCATAATGGATTCAGGGGTGTATTAGTATAAAGTAATGCCATTCAGTTTGAAAAATGCAAGAGCAACCTATTAAAGGGATGTGGGCAGCAACTTACCTCTTATAGAGGTCCACTACCCTTCTTTTACCATGAGCCTAATGACCTAAATTTAAGACAAGAGAAGGAAGGTGTTAGGCGCCCTCTCTACCTAGACTTACCTTCGAACAAGGGCTAACCTCTGCTAATGATTTCTAAAACCTGTCTTATTGTTTCTTTATTAATTTCCCTAACACACATTATGAAAACTAAATTATTAAATACACATCTTGTTCATATAAACATGTTAAAGCACACACATATAATTCCTAAACATGTTAAGTTTCTAAGTTAGGTGACATTGCCATATTTACTGTAACGCCCTCACTTCACGTAGTCTGTACATTCTGCTGCTCCGGTGACCTAATGTCTGCTCGGACAAGTCAGGATGGCTGGAACTACACTTCAGTGATAGTGAGAAGGCATAAAATGATGAAATAAATAATAAGAAAATACAAGAAAAATTAAGGAAAAATAAAAGAGAGGAAATGAAACTAAGTTAAACGAGCAGACACCAAAGCAATGGGTGACCGCACCGGGAAGTTACAGCAGGGACCGTTGAATAGCCCTGGACTGCGGGAAACCCTAGAAAATATTTTCAAGACCTAATTAAAGGTCTACTAAGTTATAATTGACATTGAAAATGTCAAAGAAAATTTAGTAAGTCAGTACAAATGAAAATGAAAATTTAAGAAATTGGCGGGACAAGGATTTAATCGGTGTTATCGAAAAATCGAAAATACAACCCGAAGATGGGCATTTTGGTCAATTGACACATCAAGTTGACTTTTGACCTAAATGTCCATGAAAAATAAGTGGTATTACATTTTGAAAATTTAATGAAAATAAGCAATTTGGCATATAATATAAATAGTGAAAGATTGAGGGCATAATTGTAATTTAAGGGACTTTGGATTAATTAATTTTTTAATCAACATTAGTGCTCCACTAAGTGTGATTTAGTGGATCTATATAAACCCAAAGTGGACAGATTTAACTTCATCTTCCTCATACCTTCACATTGCCGAATTCAATTTCTCCATTTTCCTCCATAGCTGGCCATGGAAGCAAGCTTTATGCACCCATTTTCTTTCCATTTTCTTCCTATATTTCTTCACTAAATCTTGTCTACACACCATGGGCAACATAAAGACAGAAAAAAGGAAAGGAAATTCCATAGATTTGTGCAGCACAAGTTGAGGTAAGTGCTATTTTTCTTTCTTTGCTTCATTAAAGTTTGTATGGAGGTTGAGAAGTGTTAAATGGTGAAGAAATTTGAAGGATTTAAGGAGTTAATGATGTGTACTATTTTCAGCAGCCATGTATATTGAAGGAGCTTGATTTCTTTTTACATGTAATTAGTGAGTAATAAAGTTAATTAGGTTATGATGTTATGTATAAGTGGGGAATTGATGTTTAGAGTTAGAATTTCGAAGTAGATTTTGAAGGATTATGCAATGTTGAATTGGGCAACCATGAAAGACATAGAAGATTGTTTAATTCTTATATATAAATTACTATTTGGAAAGTTTATTAAGTTAATTTCATGTACTAGTACTTGATGTCATGTGTATGGTTGATTTTGATTAGTTGAATTTAGGTTTTGATTTGGTTATTTGAGAATTTTATGATTGGTTGAACAATTGACCTAATTGGATTGGGATTGAGTAAATGTATATTGCTGGATCACATATTTTGTTGCTGGATATTGAACAATTGAGTTATTGTTGGACAATTAGCCCAAATGTAATGTGAATGATGTCTATTAGAAGTGCTAATTTTCAATGCAAAGTATGGTTAGTAAGGGCAGTATGCATTTTAGGTTATAAGTGAATTTATGTGACCCCAATTGGTATGAGGCCAATTGGAGGTAAAACTAGACATAAAATAGGCAAACTTTAATGTAGAAGTGTTGCCCAAATTTTGCCTAGAAGTGACCTAAAAGAATAACCAAATCCGGAATTGCATGACATGAAAACCCAGAATTTGACCATATGAACAGTAATCAGTCTTTTGGCCATAACTCACTCAAAACTGGTCCAAGTGACCTGAAATTTATACCGTTGGAAAGCTTAGACATAGGGCTATAACTTTGGTGAAGACTACCAAGCCCAGAAATGCCAATTACCAAGTCAAATTGATCACCAAATTTGGGTTACAAAAACTGGCCGAATTGACTTTGACTTAAAAATGACCTAAACTTTGCAATATAAGTGCAACTTGACCAACATTAGTAAAATAACCATAACTTGGTCCAAAAAACTCTAAATGACCTGAAATCAGTGCTAAAAATTCAATAAGACATAGACCTACAAAATTGGTAATTGGACCAAAACCCAAAAACTAAGAGAAATAGGTCAATTAGTTTGATCAAGTTGATGTATAAAATCTGGAATTGGTACAATTGACCATTAAGTCTAGAAAATTCAAATAGGTATATCTCCCATAAGAAATCTTCCAATGTAATGAGCCATACCAATCTAGAAAGCTAAGAAAGAGATCTAAAACTTTATTTTAGATAACTTCCTCAAATTATAAATGTATAAGATTAGAATTTAAAGTTAAAGCCATTGACCTAATTAAGGACCATGCCAATATAAGATCTTTGAGTCCAAGTTAACAATTTGGCTATAAATAATTTTATAAGACTTTTCAAATTACAAGTAAAATTTTTGATTGACCCTAAGACATAGGGCAACAATACTTATGAAGAATGTTAGACCTCAATGTGATTACAAACAGTCCAAATAAATTAGTAAAATCAGAACCGAAAATGCCTAATAAGGAAGTCAAAATTTAACTTTGACCTAGTTATGGTTAAATGACCATAACTTAAGTTATACAACTCCAAATGGAGTGATTCAAAAAGGAAATTAAAGAAGATACAGTGAGAAACAATTTAATGAAGAGAAATCTATTAAATTTACACTGTAGCTTGGTCCAATAGATAGTAAACATTAGTCATGAAATCTGAATAATTGCAATAAAAATGCAATAAGCTTTGAAATAAAATTGGCAACATATATTAATATGTGAGGAATGAAAAATGAAATATATTAGTGACATTAAAACTAATTCACCTAGTGTGCATTAAAGGTCAACATTATAGGTTGACTAATGAAAGGAATAGTATTAATAAAATTTAATTATTGAACCTTATTATTAGAAATGTCCAGTTGTGATTTGATAAATTAAATTTCTTGCTCAAAGTCATTTTATACAAATGATTTAAATTATTGGCAATGAATATTTTAATTTTTGGAATTTGATGAGTATCAAGATTTTCAAATTATTTGCTGTAATTTTGCTAAGGTATATTGTACTATGTTTTAAGTTATAGTTGTGTACCACTGAGTTCACCACTCAGCGATAGTTTTGTATGCTATCGTAGGTGAAAGTAAGGATAGAGCAACTGAGTGAGAGTTCCTGCAGCTGCGCCTTGAAGACACATTCAGATCAGCTCCAGGTATATCATAGGCATACTCATGTACATAGGTTTGATGTATGCATGTAATAATATGTATGTAAATTATTTGAGCAGTTGTATAAAAACTCTTGTAAAATATTTTGGTATGTAATTAAATGCAAATTATTGTAATATAAATTTGAGATTTTATTTACCTGTATAGTTTTGTAATATTAATTTTTGAGTTTTGTAATCAATGAAATATTTCTTTTATGATGAGGTTAGTTTGAAAATGAATTGATTTGATTATTGAGATTGAATTGTGAGATGAAATGAAGTTTATTAGAGTTCTATTTGAGAAAACATATTGGGAGTGTTTTTCTTTTTAGGTTTGAAGAATTGTTTTCTTAAAATACAGTCGACACTCTGCCGAAATTTTGAAAAATTTTTATAATACCAGATTTTAATCGATAATTTTATCCATGATCAAAATTTCACTTAAAGGCTTTTTAAGAAATATTCAACGTTCCCACCACAATTTAATTTCACAAAAATTATTTTAAAATCCCTTGTAGTATATTTAATGGGTTATCGGTAGGCAAAGTACGGTAATTCATTAGGTGTACTATGGGATCATGTCACATCTTACGGAGGAGTAGGGTATGACATTTACCATCTTAACCTAACTTGTGAATTAAACTAAGTTAATTATATACAATATCTATTTACATGCTACAGAGCATGCGGGATCAAGTAAAGATCATTAAGAGCTTTTCAATCATACCATGCTCGTAAAAAACGGTGTTCCTAAACATGCCTTGGTTTCTAGGTTGTATACTTAGGCATTTTATTACCATATTTTCCTATATACATCTTTACTAAAACTCAATTACATACCAAAGGTTCAATTCAATATTTTCAAAACAAAATAAAGTAATTTAAAGTCCACAAAAAAATAATTAAAGTCCTATAACTAAAGAAAGGGAGAGGAGAATAGAATTTAAGCTTTAAAATGACATTTTACAACCCATACAAAAAATGATCCTACAACTATTACAAGGCCTTAGGCCCAATAACCTCATGCAAGAGGTCTTAAATCTCCAAAGTGGGCTTTGACTACATCCTTCATGGGATTTTACTTGCTCTATCTATGGGCCTTGTGGTTTTTATGGACTTGGGCTTATTTTGTTTATTTAAACAAATTAAAAACTTAAAATAATTAACTAACTAATTAGGATAATTAAAAAAATAAAATAAGATAAATTTAAAGAATAGAATTTAAATTAAACTAAAATATAATATACAATTTAAACTAGAACTCCTAAACGAGGTAAAATTTGACCAAGGATGTAACCCTATACATTTTGCTCCATTTAGACATTGTTGCACCAAAATAGAAGTCATTGAACTCATGCAAAATAGAAAAGCAAAAATTAGTATCAGATCTAAACAAATAAAACAAAATTAAACATAAAATTGACATAAAAAAACTAATAATTCACTATACTGAGCAGCAAATTTTCAACAATAATTAAAAATAGCAAAACACCTAGAAAAATTATGAAATTTTATGATAATATGCCTAACATATCATACTAAAATTCTGAAAAAATAATCATTAAAAACATGGAAAATTGTGTATGCAATAAGCAATGAAATTAACATATCTGATTTTATTACCTAATTTGATCGATGGACAGAAAATGACACTTTCATACCAAACCAGAAAGGCAATAAATAATATAAAAATATGACAAGAAAATTGACATCCTAAAATACAATTTACGCTCAAGAATCACTCAAAATGACCAAATATAGACTAAGTTATGTCCTTTTCAAAATTGGATTTGTGCAATAGTGTGCCTAATCAGGTGCAAACTTTAAAAAACCATAACTAATTCTAGAAAAATCATTTTTAGGTGATTCAAAAAATCAAATCATATGTAACAATGTAAAAAATTCATTGAAAATAATATCAAAGGCAAAAGAAGTCATTTTCAAAAGGTAAAATAGAACTGAAGTAAAAAAGTCTTAAGCATGTGTATGGAGTGATTTCGATACCCAATCAGATGTTCCTTGTTTTAATGCTTCAATTCTGGGATTGAAGGCTTTCTAGGACTCCTAAGAACACCTTTGAATGATGGAAATTAGATATGTGGTAATGGAGATGCAATTGGAGGTTAAAAGGGGACCTAAAGTGAACCTAATGCACTAATTGGCTTGGGTTAGCATTTGTTGAAGGGTGACAGCCTCAAATGGTGGCTACACTGGGACTTTAGGGAGTATTCTAATTTATTTAGAATCTTCCCCAAAGTCCTCCATTAGATTGAGAAATTTTTTTTTAAGTCTTTTAAGATGGGTATTATAGGAAAACCTAAGGCTATTGTGATAAGAGCAGGTTGATCATGTTTAATAGAAAATTAAATTACTCTCTTCCTATCCTTATCTTTGATTTTAAATTAGGCTAAGATAGTGGCTGACCAAATATTTTATTTATCTTTTTAATTAATTTTGAAGATAATAAAGCTAAATTTAATCAAATTCCATTTCCTATTTTAATTATCCTATCTGAATTGGCTTAGAGGTGAGACCTAGCGTGCTTGGTGTCACACCTCATCCCTTGTAAGGCATGACATGTTCCTGTAGCATACCTAATGAATTACTGAACTACACTTACCGATAACCCATTAGTTATACTACAAGGGATTTTAAATAAATCATAGCTTTTTATCTTATCAATTCTATTACGGAAAACTACATGGGAATAGTTAAAATTCAATGTAAACATTCATTGGAAATAATGATAGACTAAATATTACAAAGGTTACATTTCCATAAGTCTCAAAATAAAATACAAATAGTTACAAACTCAAAATACTTTAGTAATGCAGTGCTTTTTAATACAAACTGCTCAATGTACATACATCCATACATATAGGTACAAAATATATCAAAAGGAATCACAAGGGTATACCTAACGTAAATACCCACAATCAATGTAACACCTTCCCGGTAGCAACTCCGTACATTCTACTGTTCCGGTGACCGATATCGGTCCGGATAGCTAGAACGTCCGGAAAAATATTTAAACTAAAGTCAGGAACCATAATTAACTCAAATATTAATAAGAAAAATTTAGTAAAAATTTTAGAAATAAAATACAACCAAGTTAAATGAGCCGGTGCCCAAGCGAAGGGTAATCAGAGGGAAGTTGCGGTTCTATAGCGAGCCTTAGACCCAGGGGAAAAATTATAAAATAATTTTTGGGACTCCAGAAAAGGGTTATTGAGGTTCCCATGGCATTAGAATGCCAAGAAAATACCTAGAAAAATTTTTCAATCGGTACAGCCAATTTTGACCCGTTAAGCCAAACGGAGGGCATTTTGGTCATTTCGCCTTCGGAGGTGATTTTTGACCGACTTGTCCAGTTAAGTAAATAATTATTATGAACTAAAATATGAATTAATATTGATGAAAAATGAATTGAAAGTTAGTAGTGATGAAAAGAAAAGAAAAATATAATATATGCAAATTATGACATCAATGTGATGTCATTTAAAATTGGCCACCAATCACATTTAAACTATCATTTATCTAACTAATAAAAGAGGTAAATAAAGACCAAAGGAAAAGAAAAAAACGTGGGCAGCCATCTCCTTCTCCATTTCAGCCACACCATAGCCAAGAAGCAAACCTCCATTTTTCTTCCTCACTCAAGCTTGAAGATCTCTCAAGCCTCACCCCAAAACCCTAAGTTATCTTCACAAAAATTAATCTACACACCCTAAGCAAGCTCTAGGCAGCCACAAAGAAGAGGAATTCTAGAGTTTTCACAAGCTCAATAAGTTGAGCCAAGAGGTTAGTACTATACTTTCACTCTCACTCCTTTAATCCTTGTTAGAGCATCATTTTAAGTTAAGAAATTGTAAGAAAATGAAGTAAATTATATATGTTAGGGCATCTTCAAAATTTCGGCAGCCCTAAGGAAGGATGAGTTTGATTGTTTAAATGAATTTAGAGTGGATAGAAATGATGTTTAAGGTATGAATATGCATGGATGTTGAACTAGTGTGCTAATTGAGGTTTATGGGTAAATTGAATTGGACATTAGGGTTTTGAGAAGTAAAAATTGAATTGGCTTATCAAACTGTTAAAGAACACTCTAATGGTCAATAAGTGACCATTTGAGGTATGTTGACCATAAATTGGACTGAAAAATAGTATGGCAAAGTGAAGGTGTAATCTGCCCTAGGACAGCAGCAATGGACTGAAATTTCAGTCCAATTACACAGCCATAACTTTGGCTGTGTTAGTCCAATTGGTGTTTGGCCAATTGGACATGAAACTAGGCTTACAATGGCACATTTTTGCTGAAGAAACCATGCCCAAAAGACCAAAGCAAGAGGACCAAAACTTGGACCCAATCCGGATACCCTGCAACTGATTCTGCAGAATTGACCAAATGAACAGTAACTGTTCATTTGGCCATAACTCACTGTAGATATGGTCAATTGACCTGAAATTTTTACAGCAACAAGTTAAGACATAGACAAACAACTTTCATGAAGGAACCTCCCCCAAATTATGGCCAGAACCTAACCCAAATGGCAGTGGCAGTCACTATTCATGTTACTATAGATATGGTAATTTCTGCAGAATGGAAATCCGGCCAGCTGTGGTTTTTGGACCATATCTGGAGCTACAAAACTCCAAATGGAGTGACTCAAAAAAGGAAATTCAACTCGACAAAATAAGGAACAACTTTCATGTTTGCCATTTCTTCAAATTTCCACTGTAACAGTGTTTAAAGGAACAGTGAACTTAGACTCAAAAACTGAAATTTTCTGCCCTCTTGGTTTTAAGTTAGAAATGGTAATGGTGACCAATTCTAACAAGTTTTAAATGTAAAATGTGGTATGTTGGGAGTGCCAAAGTCAATGTACATATTTTCTATCCAAAAGTCAACATTTTTGTTGACCAATGAGGTGAATAGTGACACCAAAACTTGAAATGCACAAATTGAAGAATTTAAAAGTTTCAAATGCCCTAGTATACCTAACATGATTGGTTTGGATAGTTTGGCATGCCAATAGGGTTCAGTTAGCAGTACTGCACATGGCAATATGCCATTCTGTGATTTCATGGCTTTTAGCCATTCTGACTTTGCATTGAGAATTGGCCTTGTGCCTGAGATTATTTACAGCTTGGTAGCTGTTCTGTTGCACACCGGGAGATGCATATGTGACCGATGGTGTGACGGCCCGAGGTACTAGATACCCAGTGCCAGTTTACCCGTTATCCAGTCCAGTCGTCTAGTGTAGGTTACTTGGGGCAACCAAATGAATAAAAGTGAACAAAGTAAATGATATACAAATACCAAACAAATAAAATGTACACATTCACTACACATTTAATTTCTTGCTATTTTCTTTTATTATATTATTGCACCACTAAGCATTATTGCTTAGCGCGTTGCTTTTGCCACGCGTAGGTACTGGAGATACAGATCGTGAGCCCAGTAGACCACAGACTGGGTGAGTCCATCCTGCAGCTCTGCACAGTGTCCGTGTCACCTCAACTTCTGCAGTGCATTGGTAGGACACTAGGTGTCATTTTGACATTTTGTAACTTAATTTTGATTTTCTCATATGTAATTAAACTTGTGTAATGTATATTGAGGTTTATGTAAATTATGAAAATTGTATTTGTGAATGGAAAAGTAAATGGTTATTTATGAATTATATGTGATCATCACATGTGATGGATGGTTGAGAATTGAAATTGAAATGTGAGATCTTGATATTGAGTTTTGTGATGATATTGGAGTTGAGAATGAATGAATTTGTTTATTGGAAGTGTTTTTCACAGGTTCCGAAGAACTGTTTTCTCCATTTTTAGCCGGTACTCTGCCGGATTTTCTTTAAACTTTACGGAACCTCAAATAAATTATGATTTCAATAAATGACTTATATTTTACAAGTTATATTCAAAATTATGATGAAAATTAATTAGGGTATATTAGAGTGTGCCGGTACACCGTATGACATTACTTACTCGGGTATACTGTACACGGGTACGGGGTGTCACAATCAATACCCAAAATGCTGCTTCCAAGTCTCTCACTCGGCAGCCTTCTCCTTTTCCTTGCCTGCGACAGCATAAAGAAGCTAGTGCTGAGTATATCACTCAGTGGCGCACAACTAATAACTTTAAAACTTAAGGTAAAACACAACTTGTCCAAGCATAATAAATCATATTTTTCTTAAGCATAAAAACTTCACAATAGTTCTAAGTCCATAAAGGCCATTTATTAGAATAACATTTCAAATTAGAAATCACACTTCATAAATCACAATTCACAAAGCATTAGTATTGCCAATATCAACAAACAGTTTAGGCCATGACACAAAATTTCACGATCAGTGCAACCTTACTAACCATTATTAATGAGGGAAGGGATAGCTAGCTAATGAGTACTTATTTAGTCTTACCCACTAACCATTATTAATGGGAGACACAATCAATATCCATTATCAACCCCAAGTAGCCGTTACTACTGGGGAGTTTTGAAAGGGACTGTCATGCTAACTATGGTTTTAAAACAGTTTTCAAAAGTTTTCCACTCAACAATCACATTTATAAACCGATAAATATATTTAAATCATCATAATATCCATATAGAGGTGGCAACACCCAAATTTCTCAAATGCAAGAGAAAAACCATACTTTAGTCAAAGTAAACTTGTGCGAAGCAAACTTATTCAAATAAACACATTCCAAACAAATTACAAGTTTAAAAACGAAGAAAAAGTTAGTTGTGCACAAATCTTCAATAATTCTCCTTTTTTCGTTACTTACTTCTCCTTGTCCATTCTAACTTTTTTTTTTCTACTGAAAATACGCAAATAGAATACCTCAATACTCATCTTAATTGCTGCCAAGAACTCATTACATGAATGTCTAATGCATCCCAAGTTAGCTTTGCAAATTTTAGAAAGTTTTAGTTTTTTAGTAGCTTGGTACATCGAAATTGAAACCCAATTTTCACCAAGTTTCAATCATAATTTGACGAGGTGTTCTCCATGAAAATTGTCTCTTTAGGTCTCATCTTTATTTTCATTTTAAATCACCTCATTTGGAGTTGTGTACCCAAAGTTATAGGAAAATGAATTTTACAATTCACGTGAGGCTGATTGTGGCAGCTTTGGTGACTTAACTTTGGCTAACAATTTGATTAGGTTAAGTTCATAATTTGGCTCTAAGTTCTTCATATAAAATGTTCTACTATGTTTTAAATTTCTATTGGTTCAAGAATCACCTAAATCGGAGCTTTCTATAGAGAATTATGGCTATTTAAAATTTACTATTTATGTTACTGTTTACTGCTTTGGCAGATTTATCAACACAATTTTACTCAGCAATTTGGTTGAGTTAAGTTCATAATTAGGCTTCAAGTTCTTCATATGAAATATTCTACTATGTTTTAAGTTTCTATTGGTTTAAGAATCACCTAAATTGGAGTTTTCTAGAGAGAGAGTTATAGCCTTGCAAAGTTTACTATTCATATGGTCAATTTGCAAATTTCCAGATTTTCTGTAGATTTGGTAACTCAAATTTGCTTAGCAATTTGATTGAGTTAAGTCCATAATTTGGCCACAAGTTCTACATATGAAATGTTCTACTATGTTTTAAGTTTCCATTGGTTTAAGAATTGCCTAAATTAGAGTTTTTTAGAGAGAGTTATGGCCATACAAAATTTACTATTTACGTACCTAATTTTGCAGGTTCTAGAATTTTATCTCCAAGTTCAAGCAAACTTTTAGGCAATTTCTGGGCAGTTTCTGGGTTAGGTCTCTTCATGAAAATTCTAGTCACATGTCTTAAGTTTCATTTCTAGTTAGTTTCACACCAATTAGAGTTGTGTAACTCAATTTATGGGCTATCAAACACACTGAACTTGGTGTACAAAATTCTGCCCTAGGTTCAAATTTTCATTTCTTCAATTACTCCCACTAACAAACCTCAATTCACATTTAATTCACCCCAAATGATTACAATTTAGCTTTGATATATCTATAGCACTCATAGCACAAAAACCCCAAATATGCAATTTTCCCTAATCCATGCCATTCCATTACTTCCATTCATAAACCTAATGTCAATTCAAACTAATGGAACCTCAAATGACCATAATTTAACACTACACACATCAATTTCACTCTCTAGCACCAAAGCTCCAATTTTCTCATGAACCCTAATTTTCCATATTTCAATTTATGCAAATCTAATGCAATTTCTTTGCCCTAATCATGCACACAACTTCAACTAAGCTTTTTTCATCATCAATTTCATTAAATACATCAAACCCTAATTTTTCTCAAATTAGCCAAAATCCTAGTTTAGATTCCATGCATATTTCCTTTCAATTTCTCATGAAATTTCATCATAAATTAACTTCATTCAAAGCTTATACAACGAATCTAATATGAAAAGAAACTTACCTCAATTGACCACTTCTAATCTTTAATTTCTTCTAACTCTTTTGTTCTCTTAGCTTTTAATCTCTTAATCAAAGATAAATTTGATATTTTCTATCTAAAAATTTGATATTTTCTACCAATTATATAGAAAATTCATGGAGAAAAAGTGGGAAAAATCAAGGGTTGAGAGATGTTGTAAGTGGAAGAATGAAGAAAGAAGAACGAAAAGAGAGGGAGAGGTGGTGTGTGGGGGGGCAACCAAATGAGGGAGAGAGGAAGATGGCTTCCCTTTATACTTATCCCAATTATTTATTTATTTAATTAATTTTAATTGAGTTTTCCAAAGCCCATTGGTCCTAAAATTTTAATTGGGTCAAAATGGACTTAAAATTCTAGATTTTTTATCTCTTTTATTTTCCTTTCACTTTATACTTGGATTCTTTTCCTAAAAAAAATTATTCCATAATTCAATTCATTAATTTCACTTAAATTAATTAACATTTAGGTCAAAAGTCAATTCTTGAGGTGATTGACCAAAATGTCTCTCATCGGGCCAGAATCCCTCTTTTTTAATATACCCGGTGAGTCCTTATATTTTTGGGTCACTTGTATTTTTATTGTGTCTATTTCAATAAATTTTCATTTTATTTTTGGTCCTCAAGGTGTCTTTGAATAGTACAAGTCATAGACAAAAAATGATACTATTCAGAGCTCAGAGGTTCGGGGTGTTACAATTCTCCCATCCTCAAAAATAAAATTTCGTCCTCGAAATTTACCTGGTCTCATTCTCTGAATAGCTGTGGGTGCTACCTTCTTATGTCCTCCTCATGCTCTCATGTAGTCTCCTAGCCTGAATGATGGTTCCACAACACTTTTACCAGGAGTATCTGCTTGTTCCTCAGTTGCTTCACCTCATATGCCAAGATCTTTATGGGCTCTTCATCATATGTCAAGTATGGATTTACCTCAATCTCCTCTACTGGCAAAATGTGAGAGGGGTCTAATCTATACCTCCTCAACATGGAGACATGGAAGACATTGTGAATCTTTTCCAACTTCAGAAGCAATGCAAGTCTATATGCCAATGGACCCACTCTTTCCAGAACCTCATATGGCCCAATGAAGCGAGGACTCAGTTTCCCCTTCCTGTAACACCCCTATTTGCATAACCTGGTATATTTCACTATTCCGATGATCGGTATCGGTCCGGACAATTAAGGGGATTAGAACCACACTTAAGACAACTAGGTAAGCCCTGAACACAAATAATTAGTAATTGCCAATTAGTTAAGTATAAATAAGAAAAACAGAACATAAGAAGTTAAATGAGCCGAGAGTCACAGCGATGGGTGACCTTCTTGGGAAGGATTGCGAAGTCGATTTAAACTCAAATTTCGAACCATAAAATGTGATGCTGCGGTCCTTAAGACTATTACGAACACAGTGTAAAAGAGAAAATCATGAAAAATAATTGTTAAGCCAGTCAAATAATTGGATCAGGGAGCCAGAAGAAATATTAAATTATTTGCAAACCGGGTCGAACCAGCGAGGGGCAATTTGGTCAATTGACCCCGAGAGCTGACTCCTAACCTAACTGTTAAATAAAATCGGAGAAAAGAAAATTTCAGAATCGGGAATTAAATTAAAGAACTAATGGAAAAATAAATAGAAAAAAAAAGAAAATGAAAAAGTGAAAAGAGATGACATCATGCATGATGCTATAAATATTATAATTAAAAATTTATTAATTTAATTTGTGGTATTCCTAATACACATAAAAGTAAAGAAAAAAAAATAAAATTCATTTATCTTCATAAATGAAAAAGTGAAAAGAGATGACATCATGCATGATGCTATAAATATTATAATTAAAAATTTATTAATTTAATTTGTGGTATTCCTAATACACATAAAAGTAAAGAAAAAAAAATAAAATTCATTTATCTTCATCTTGTTGCCGTCCCTCTCCCTTAGCTGTCTCTCTCTCATTTTTCTTTATTGAAACCACCATGGGAGCTCACCTCAAGCTCTCATAAACCCTAAATTCAGCCACAAATTCCCTAACCCCCTTAAGCAAACCTTGCAAGTGGACCTTGATATGAAGCTTGGATGCCATTAAAACCAAGAAAGTGAGGAGAATTGAAGATTAAAATTCTGCACTAAGGTTAGTGATCCAACTTGAATTTTTTTGGTTTGATTCTAGTGTTTATGATTGAATGAACTTGGAAATAAACTTAAAATGAAATAAAAATAAGTATTGGGGGACAAAGTTAAATTTCGGCCAGCTAGGGTTTGATGGGTGTATACATGTGTTTTGATTGAATTAAAAGTGTAGGTAAGTTTGTATGAGTGTGGAAGTGATGTTGGTATGTTTAGAATTAATTAAGTGTAACAAATTGGTGAATTAGGATTTGGACCTAGGGTTTGAAAGATAAAAATTTGAAGAAATGGTCAAATGATGTGTTTGACCTTGTTTGAGATGAAAAATGATCATTTGTGACCAATTGAGGTATGTTGGAAGTGTTAGAATTAGGCTTGAATTTGGATTGGTTATGGGCAGCCTGTAGGCAGCAGGACCAAGGTCCCTTTCAAGGACCAAAACTGAAAATTTATAAGTCTAATTGGTGTGAGGCCAATTGGGAATGAAACTAGATACCAAATGACACATTTTTCATTCAGGAATGATGCCCAAAAAGTGACAAAAACCTAGTGGACAAATTGACCAAATCCGGATTAGGCAATCTGACCTGTACAAAAATGATCAAATAAACAGTGTTTGTTCATTTGACCATAACTTGGGCTAGGCAGGTATAAATGACCTGAAATTTTACTAGTGGAAAGCTGAGATATAGACCTAAAACTTTCATGAAGAACACAAACCTAAATTATGTCCTTAACCAAGTCATTTGGCCACCCAAATTTGGTGACCTAAAACTGCCAGAACCAGTTTGGTGCCTAGAAATCTGGGTTAAGTCCAATCCGGCAGCCATAATTCAAATGGCTATAACTTGAGCTACAAAACTCCAATTGTATTGATTAAAAAAGGGGAATAAATTTAAGACAATAAGGAACAATTTCTATAAAGAAACCTTAGCCAAATTCTAACAGCAATATGACCAATGGAACAGTACAAAAAAGGACACTAAAACTGAAAATTGGCAATTTTGCTTAAAAGACTTAAGTTTTGAGAAAATAACCAAGACCAACAAAATTGGTGACCAAAATGTGGTATGTGGGTGAAGTTGGAGTTCCCATACCTATTAAGCCTTAGAAAGTCAACAAATTGATTTGAATAGTACCATAAATAGTAACCTCAACATGAAATTGCAAGAATGTAAGTTTAAACATATTGGAATTAGTTATTGGAATTGTTATGAAGTAAAGATACTGAGACACTATAATTTTGTGTTTCAGCTGAAAAAGACTCGGAAAGTCTAAGAGACTGAGTCAAGGCCTAGAGGCGACCCACGTCAGGTTTGTGCACAATAAACCCTATTTTAGCATTTTATCCTTGAAAAATTGATTTAGTACGCATTATGTATTTAAGAACTTTTGTGTTGTCACTTAGTGATGAAATTGTAACTTTGGAAATTGATTTGATTTTTGTATGCAATAGTTGAATAAAATGTTTGAAATGGATTTCTAATTCACACTTAGCATGACAGTGCCTTATTATTCCTCCTCCATTTATGGGGCTGAGATCGATTATTTTCCTCCTTCTCTGGTTTACTAGTTGAGGTTATAGATCGGATGAGTGCTCACTAGCTAGCTAGCCAGCTCCCTCATTGATTTCGATTAGTGGGGTTGTAGATTGCTTTTTCATGGTGTACAAAATGGCATTGATCGGAAATTTTGTGTCATGGCTTAAGTTGTATATGAATTGGCAACACTGTGTTTATTAAATTATTTGACCAAAATTGTGCTATAATGAGTTTTGATAAATTGTGAAATGTGATTATGAAATATTCAAATTGTGAATTTGTCAATGAATGTTTTATGTACTGCATTTCAATTTTTATTGTGCACCATTGAGTATTTTTATACTCAGCGATAGCTTATTTTGCTATCGCAGATAAGGGCAAAGAAAAAGCAGTAGAGTGAGTTGCTGGATTGGCAAGAACTTCTTAATCACTTTTGTACGGATATTTATTTATACCCTTGTAGTTAATTGATGTAAATTTTGTAATGTTTTATGTATCAATGTAAAGTTGAGCAGTTGTATAATAAATTGTAATAATATTATTTTTGTATTTTATATCTGTAAATTAAACTTGTGAATGTAAATTAGCTTTATTGAATGAAATGATGAAATATTTTGAGATGACAAACTTGGATTAAATTGTGGAATTATTTTGAAGTGGTTTGATTTGAGAATTTTGAGTTGATTTGGGTTGGGAGTTGTGGAAAAAATGTATTGGAAGTGTTTTTCTCAGGTATTTGAAGAACTTTTTTCTCAAAATACAGACGGCACTCTTCCCAAATTTTTATAAAATTTACGGAAAAATAAAATGGGCAAAAGTTTTAACTAGTTTTGAAACTTCAATTAAATGATTTTAATTCCTACTAAAATGCTCACCACTTTCAAAATGTAAGAAAACGGTTTTAAAATCCCTTGTAGAGTACTTAATGAATTATTGGTAGGTGAAGTTCGGTAGTTCATTAGGTATTTTACGGGATCATGTTATGCCTCACAGAGGGATAAGGTGTGACATGTTTTAGTAGTATCAGAGCATGGTTTTGTAATAAATTTTGACTATTTATGTGAATATTTCTTTGATAAGTACAACTGCTCAAGTATCTTTAATTGATACATATGACATATTTATATCATGAATATGCACAAACAGAGGTCAACCTCCTTGTGTTTGATCTCAGGAAGTAGAAATTTTAGGGAAATGGAATGGAAGAAGGAGATCATTACGTGGAACAATCTGTTGAGGCTGAGGTTCAAGGGGAAGCCCCAACACTCTAGAACGTGAGTGGGTCAGCCACTCCAGCTCCTACTCCAACATCGCAGTTTCCTGCTCAGTTTGCACAGCAGATGGCTGCATTTTTCCAACAAATGACGGGAAATGTGCCACCTCAAGTTCAGATGCAAGCACTTATAACACAACCACAGCCCTCGGCTCAGCAATATGAAAAATTGATAAAATTTGGAGCCACCGAGTTTAAGGGCACTGTGGATCCATTAGAGGCAGAACAGTGGTTGGAAAGAATGGAACGGGTTTTCAGAAAGCTGCAGTGTACTAAAGAATTAAAATTTGAATATTCAGTATCTCTTCTCCAAAGGCATGCATATGAATGGTGGAAGACCATCCCCCACAGCCTGGTTGAGCCACCTGTGTTGACTTGGTCAGACTTTTTGAGGGTGTTTCGACAGAAGTGGGTTCCCGATGCTTATGTAGATATGAAGTTACAGGAATTCCTGAGTTTAAAATAAGGGGATAGAACAATAGCAGAGTATGAACAAGACTTTTCAAGGCTAAGCCACTATGCTGGAAGCTTAGTCTCCACCCCAGAGACAGATGTAAGAGGTTTGAGTCCGGGTTAAGGCTGAATCTGAGGATGCAAGTTGTGGGATTCAGACACTAGAATTTTCTGAGTTGATTTCACAAGCCCTGGAACTGGAAAGGATAGAATTAGAAGGGGCATTGAAGAAGGGCACATAAGAGAAAGAGAAAACTGAAAAGACTACTTGTCAACACCTAAAAGTGGTTCAGGGAAGAGGACATAGTTTGGAGGATCTAGCTCTCGCAGATCAGGCAGAGGCAGATTCTTTGGCCAAAGACCACCCTAGTCTGGTTAGCAGACCCAACAAGCTTCTCAAGGATCTTTATCAGTCTGGTAATGTGAAACCTATGGTAGAACACACGTTGGGGTGTGTTTCAAGGCCATAGGTGCAGGCTATAACTGTGGAGGGAGTGGACATTTTGCTAAGGATTGTACTAGTCCGCGCCGGTCTGGACCTTCTGCTACATCTGAGGGATCAACCCAAGTCTCTACACCTAGAGGGTCACAGCCAGCTAGTAGAGATAGAGGCAGAGGTAGGGGTCCTGGTAACACTCCTGGAAGTCAAAGCACTATTAACCAGCCAGTAACCAGTGGCACACCAGTCAGAGTGTATACCATGCGTCAAAGGGAGGAGGCTGAAACATCAGATGTAGTAGCTGGTATTTTCTCCATCCTTGACCAAGATGTATATGTGGTGTTTGATCCTAGCTCCACAAATTCATATGTCAGTGTTAGTATGATGTATTCTAATGCTATTCAGTGTGTACCAATGGACTATGATAATGGACTATGATGTGCTAGTAACTAGTCCATTAGGCCAGGAGGTCAGGGTAAATAGACTATATAGGGATTGTCCTTTGGTGATCTAAGGACACACTTTTCTGTCTAATTTGATTGAAATGCCCTTCAGAGATTATGACATTATCTTGGGCATGGATTGGTTAGCCAGGCATCATGCAATGATTGACTGTAGACTGAAGACAGTCACTTTTGGTCTCCCTCAGTATGGTGATGTAGTAATACATGGGGAAAGGCAGATATTGCCTTCAAACATCATTTCATTGACCGGCGGAAAAATGATTAGGAAGGGGTGTGAGGCGTACTTGGCACATGTGATAGATACCCAAGTGGGTAGTCCAGCATTGAGGGACATCCCTATGGTATGTGACTTTCCGGATGTATTTCCTAATGAATTGCCAGGATTACCTCCAGAAAGAGAAGTGCAGTTTGAGATTGATGTTATGCCTGGTGTGGACCCAATCTCCATAATGCCATATAGAATGGCACCAGCAGAACTAAAAGAATTGAAAGTGCAGTTGCAAGAGCTGCTTGACAAGGGCTTTATCTGCCCTAGTGTGTAACCTTGGGGAGCGCCAGTGTTGTTTGTAAAGAAGAAAGATGGCACTCTCTGGTTATGCATTGACTATCGGCAGTTGAATAAGGTGACAATAAGGAATAGATACCCATTACCCCGCATTAATGACTTATTTGATTAATTGAGGGGTGTAGCTGTGTTCTCCAAAATTGATATGAGATCAGGTTATTATCAGCTAAAAGTACAAGAGTAGAGTATTTCTAAAACTGCCTTTAGAACCCGCTATGGCCATTATGAGTTCTTAGTCATGCCATTCAGGTTAACTAATGCTCCAGCTGCTTTTATGGATCTGATGAATACTATCTTCAGACCATACTTCGACCAGTTTGTTGTGGTATTCATATATGATATATTAGTCTATTCGAGGAATACAGAAGAGCATGATAGCCATCTGCAGATTGTACTACAAACTTAAAGGAGAAACAACTATACGCCAAATTGTCGAAGTGTGAATTTTGGCTGAAGGAGATATCCTTTTTGGGACACATAGTATCAGCAGAGGGTATTAAGGTAGATCCTAGCAAGATAGAAACCGTCCTTAATTGGAAGTCACCCAAAAATATCACAGAGATTCGCAGTTTTCTGGGTTTAGCTGGATACTACCGTCGATTTGTGAAGGGATTCTCCATGTTGGCATTTCCATTGACCAAGCTGCTTAGGAAAGATGTGAAATTCCAATGGACGGATAAATGCTAGCAGAGTTTTGATGAATTGAAGAGGTGTTTGACTAAGGCTCCAGTCCTAGCTTTACCTATACCGGGTAAAGATTATACAGTTTATAGTGATGCTTCTCACAATGGGTTAGGCTGTGTACTGATGCAAAATCGAAATGTCATTGCCTATGCATCACGTTAGCTGAAACCGCATGAGAGGAATTATCTGACATATGATTTGGAGCTTGCAGCTATAGTATTTTCTTTTAAGATCTAGAGACACTATTTGTATGGGGAAAAGTGTTACATCTACACAAATCATAAGAGTTTGAAGTATTTGGGCACTCAAAAGGAGTTGAATTTGAGACAGAGGAGATGGTTAGAGTTGATAAAAGACTATGATTGTCTGATAGACTATTAGCTAGGGAAAGCTAATGTGGTGGATGACGCCTTAAGTCGCAAGACTATGACAAGTCTACAGGTTACTCCTTTGTCTATGGTACATGAGTTGAGATCATTACATGTTAGCTTAGAGATTAATGATGAGGGGTAGACAGCAGTTGCATGGCATGTACAGCCAGTGTTGATTGATCAAATCAGAATGGTTGCTTAGAATGATCAAAAGTATTAGAGGCTATTGGAAGAAGTCCAGCAAGGCAAGAAACCAGAATTCTCAATTAGAGATGATGGTCTATTGCTACACCAAGGCAGAATGTGTGTTTTTAATGATGTTGATTTAAGGCAGATCATTTTAAAGGAAGCACATGAGTCTCTTTTTGCCATGCACCCTGCTACAAAAATGTATAGAGGGCTAAAGGAGCATTACTGGTGGATGGGTATGAAAAGAGATGTGGCCGAATTTGTTTCCAAATGCCTAACTTTTAAGCAAGTGAAGGCAGAGCATCAAGTACCAACTGAGTTATTACATCCACTACTAGTGCCAGAATGGAAATGGGAGAGAATAACTATGGATTTTGTGATGGGACTTCCAAGGACACAGAAGAGTCATGATGCGGTTTGGGTCATTGTTGATGGACTGACAAAGTTTGCTCATTTTTTGCCTGTTTGGATGGACTACAGTTTAGAAAGATTGGCCAAGTTGTATATAGATGAGATTGTGAGATTGCATGGAGTGCTAGTATCCATAGTATCAGACAGAGATCCTAGGTTCACTTCTAGATTCTGGGGTAGTCTTCAGAGAGCCCTAGGAACTATATTGAACTTCAGTACGGCATTCCACCCACAGATCGATGGCCAGTCTGAAAGGGTAATTCAGATCTTCGAGGACATGCTACGGGCTTATGTGATTGAGTTTGAGGGCAGTTGGAACACACACTTGCCTTTGATTGAGTTTGCTTACAACAACAACTACCAATCAAGCATTGGGATGCCTCCATATGAAGCTTTGTATGGCAGAAAATGTAGAGCCCCATTGTGTTGGGATGACGTGGGTGAAAAGAAGATGATTGGGCCTGAAATTGTTCAGCAGACTGAGGAGAAAATTAGGGTGATCAGAGATCGCCTTAAGTCCTATGTTGATCTAAAGAGAAGGGATATTGAATATGGAGTGGGTGACAAAATATTCCTCAAGGTTTCCCCATGGAAGAGGATTATGAGATTCTGTAGAAAGGAGAAACTGAGTCCTCGCTTCATTGGGCCATATGAGGTTCTGGAAAGAGTGGGTCCTTTGGCATATCGGTTGGCACTACCTCCAGAGTTAGAGAAGATATATAATGTAACACCCTCCCTGTAGTAACTCCGTACATTCTACTGTTCCGGTGATCAGTGTCGGTCTAGACAGTTGGAGCGTCCGGAAAAATATTTAAACTAAAATGAGGAGCCATAATTAACTCAAATATTAATATGAAAGATTTAGAAAAAATTTTAGAAATAAAATACAACCAAGTTAAATGAGCCGGTGCCCAAGCGATGGATAACCTAGTAAGAAGTTGTGGTTCTCGCAACTGGGAGCCCTAGACCCAAGGAAAAATTCATAAAATAATTTTTGGGACTCCAGAGAAGGGTCATTGAGGTTCCTATGGCATTAGAATGCCAAAAAAATGCTTAAGAAAAATTTTCAATCGGTACAGATAATTTTGGCTCAATAAGCTAAACGAAGGGTATTTTGGTCATTTCGTCTTCAGAGATAATTTTTGGCTGACTTGTCCAGTTAAGTAAATAATTATTATGACATAAAATATGAATAAATGTTACTAAAAATTGAATTGAAAATGAGTAGAAAAGAAAAGAAAAAAAATGAATTAAATGAGAATTTATGACATCACATGATGTCATTAGTGTGCCTCTACCTAATCACATGGTGACACATGGCTATAACCCATTTAAAATGACTAAATGGGTAGAAAAAAGGAAAGAAAAAACTCAGCTCTCTTCCTTCCTTCAGCCAAACGAGATACTTCTCCTAACCCTTACCACCATTAAAACTTATCCAAGCTTTATAACCCACCCAAATCTCACTTGAAACCCTAAGTCTACTTCAACAAAATTTGTCTCTACATCTTCAGCAAGTGTTTGGCTACCAAGAAAGCCAAAGAAAGTGAAGGAATTTTGAGTGGAAAAAATTATGCTCAAAAGGTTAGTGTCCAATCTCCTCCTTTTCTTGCTTAATTCATGTTTAAGGCCATGAGTCAAGTGGAAATTGTCATAAAAACATAATATAATTTATGTGTATTTATCTATACAATTTCTGCAGCTTAGGGATGTTAAGGGTTTCATCAATTTCCTTGAAATAAAATGGTATGTGAGCTGCCTTGACATGAGATGAGTGTTTAAACATTTAAGTGCAAGTGAAATGTATGTATGGAACTAGAAAACTTTGAGACTTGAACAAAATTAGGTTTTGCTCATATAATGGTATATGAAAATTGTAATGGTCAATTAGTGACCATTTGACTATATGTGAGGAGGAATTGAAGTGATTTAGGACAATGGAATTGAGGTTAGGCAAGCTACCCTTGGCTGACCTGCAGGACTGACCATGAGTCCAGCAGGTTTGGGTAGCAATAACTGGAGTTGTAGAGGTTCAATTGGTGCAAGGCCAATTAGACATGAAACTAGACACATAATGGCATTAATTTTAGTGAGGAAACCTTGCCTAGAAAACCAAACGAAGTTGACCTAAAAATTGCCCTAATCCGGGTAACTTGCATTCTGCCTGGGCAAAATGACCAAATAAATAGTGTTTATTCATTTGGTCATAACTCAGTGTAGAAAATTCCAATTGACCTGAAATTTTACCAGCAGAAAGCTGAGACATAGACCTAAAACTTTCATAAAGAACACAAATCCAAATTCTAACCATAACCTAGTCAAATTGACAACCAAACTTAGGTTACCAAATCTGGCAGAACCAGTTTTGCCCAGAATTTTGGATTCTGTCCAATCCGGCCAGTTATGGTGTTTAGGCCATAACTTGAGCTACAAAACTCCAAATGGAGTGATTCAAAAAAGGAAATGTAACTAGACAAAATAAGGAACAACTTTCATGAAGACAATTTTGCCAAATTCCTACGGTACAAATGACCAATAGAATAGTAAATATGAGGCTTGAAATTTGAAAATTTTGAATAACTAACATTAAGCTTAGAAATTGTATTGGCAACCAATACCAACAACTTTAGAATGCAAAATGTGGTATGTTGGGAGTATTAGAACCAATGTACCTATTGTCTATGTAAAATTCAACATTTTAGTTGACTAATGAAATGAATAGTAACACTTAAACTTAAATTTCAAGAATTGTAAAGTTTAAAAGTGTAACATGCCCTAGTACACCTAGCAAGATTGGTTTGGATAGGTTGGCATGCCAATAGGGTTCAGTTAGCAGTACTGCACATGGCATTTTGCCATGCTATGATTTTATGGCTTTTAGCCATTTTGACATTGTGTTGATACTTAGCCTTGTGCCTAATATTTATTACAACTCATTAGCTGTTCTGTTGCACACCGGGAGATACATATGTGACCGATGGTGTGACGGCCCGAGTTACTTGATACCCAGTGCTAGTTTACCCATTTATCCAGTCCAGTCATCCAGTATAGGTTACTCGGGCAACTAAAAATGGAAGTGGATAAATTTAATGAAATTATGAATATAACAAATAAAAATAAATAAGATTACCAATAATGATCAAAAAATTATCTGCATAAGACATCAGAATATGCACTGCATATTTATTTTCTGTTATTTCTTTTTATTTTATTATTGGCACCACTAAGCATCATTGCTTAGCGCATTACTTTTTGCCACGTGTAGGTTTTGGAGAGACTGACCGAGAGCCCAGTAGACCACAGACTGGGTGAGACCATCTACAGCTCTGCATAGTGTCCGTGTCACCTCACCGTCTTCAGTGCATTGGTAGGACACTAGGTTTCATTTTGGTATTATGTAATCAAACTTTTATTTTCTCATGTATATTGAAGACTTATGTAATGTATTTTGATATTAATATAAATAGTGAAAATTGTGTTTATGAATGGAATATTGAGTATTTATTTATGACTTGTATATGAATATTATGTGAAATGAATGAATGAGAAATAGAAATATTATTGAAAAATATTGAGACATTGTTGATGAAATGAAGTTTGGGAATGATAAAAAATTTTGGAAGTGCTTTTCATAGGTTCCGAAGAACTGTTTTATCCATTTTTAGCCGGCACTCTACCGAATTTTCTATAAAATTTGCGGAACCTCAAACAAATTATAATTTCAATAAATGACTTAAATGAATTATATTTCACAAATTGGACTTCATAACTTTGAAAAAAATAAATTAGGAAGGATAAAAATGATTGAAATAAAATAGGGTATTCCAGTACACTGTGTGACATATCTTACTCGACTATACTGTAGACGGGTAAGGGGTGTCATATTTAGTGGTATCAGAGCACAGTTTAGGCGTTTCTAGGCCTAGATTGAGTACATACCATGCATTGCATTTATAAGAGTTGAGGTGACGCTAATGCAGATCTGTTTGTCTTTGTTATTTTGAATAGGATATAGACCCTACATCACAGAGGGCAGTTGAGGAGGAAGTGGAGAGTCATGCTCCACCTGCAGTAGCTGAGACTGGGGGTAGGGGAGAACCTGCTTCGCCAGCTCAAGCATAGCCTGCTCAGCCTCCACAGGCCATGTTCCAGCAAATGGCTGAATTCTTCAGACAAATGGCTAGGGTAATGCCACCACCACCACCACCTCCACAACAGAAATCACACTTGGAAAGACTGAGAAAATTTAGAGCAGTGGGTTTCTTCGGCAAGAGAGAAGATGATTTTGTTGCAGCCAAAAATTGGTTGAACAGAATAGGAAGGGTTTTAAAACAACTCCACTGCACTCCAGAGTAAAATCTAGAAGTTGCTGTATCTATATTGCAAGATGATGCATATGAATGGTGGGATACAGTGTTCAGTGAAGTACAGCCAGAAGTAATAACTTAGGACTTCTTCCTCTCAGAATTTAAGAAAAAATATGTGGGTAGTGTATACCTGGAAGAGAGAAGAAGAGAGTTCATTAACCTGAGGCAGAGACAGCTGACGGTGGCCGAGTATGAAAAAGAATTTGTCAGACTAAGCCGCTATGGAAGGGAGATAGTCCCTAATGAAGCTGAAAGGTGTAAGAGATTTGAAGAGGGATTAAATGACAACATAAAGATCATGATCACTGCCTTGGGAATTACAGACTTCACTAAGTTAGTGGAAGCTGCATTAAAAGTGGAGAAAGTGAGAATAAGTGAGCAAACCAGAAGAGAGAGACAGCAGAAGAGGGGCCCAGGTCAGTCTAGTTCATCTCCTGCACCAGGGAAGAAGTTTAAAGGTCCACCTGTATAGAGTTCAGGTCAACCACAAGGTAAGGGTCAGTCCCAGGGACCCAGGCCACAGTTCACCCCTAGTAGAGGTTAGTCCACACCATCAATGGGCAACTCTCCAAGGACGGGGTTTAGGGGACCAGCCTCAGCATCTTCTGCATGTCTGCATTGCCTGAAGTGGCATAAGGGGGAGTGTTGGAAAGTGATGGGTGCCTGCTTAAGGTGTGGGTCGACAGAGCATCAGTTGAGGAACTGTCCATGCAGAACTACTATAACTGCTCCAACACAAGCAGATAGACCTGCTCCTGCACCACAAAGGGGTAGGAAATCTGGCAAATCTGAGGCAGTGAGACCATCACAGAGGCCTGCATCTGAGCTAGCAGAGAGGCCTGAGGGCAGACCACTTGCCAGAGCCTATGCCATGAGAGCTCAGGAGGAGCAAGATGCCCCAGACGTCATCAGGGGTACGTTCTCCCTCTACAATACATCTGTGCATGCATTGGTGGATCCAGGATCCACTCATTCATACATCTGCATCAACCTACCCGTAGAAAGGGGGATACTGGTAGGGGAGAGTGACCAAGACATCCTGGTCACTAATCCATTGGGCCACAGTGTAGCGGTGAACAAAGTGTACAAGGGTTGCCCGTTAAGGATTCAGGGGTATGAATTCTTGGCAGACCTGATTGAGTTCCCTTTCCATGAGTTTGACGTGATTTTGGGAATGGACTGGTTGTCATGTCATCAGGCAATGGTTGATTGTAAACTGAAGAGGATTTCTTTGAAAACTCCTGAGGGTAATAAGATCACAGTTGTCGGGGAAAGGACAGATTTCTTGTCCAGTGTCATCTCAGTCACAGTTGTAAGAAAACTGATGAGAAAAGGCTGTGAAGCCTACCTAGCACATGTGGTGGATACTAGGCAGGCTAAGCCAGATCTGTGTGACATATCCACAGTTAAAGACTTCCCAGATGTGTTCCCTGAAGAATTGCCTGGCTTGCCACCAGAAAGGGAAGCCGAATTTGCTATTGAGATACTGTCGGGTACAACATCAATGTAACACCCCTAAGTTCGGTAGTGCGTTCTACTGTTCCGGTGACCAGTGTTGTCCGGACAGCTAGAATGCCTAGAACTACACTTCGATAGGAGTGAGGAGACATCAAATAATGAAATACAAGAAAAGAAAATACAAGAAAAATAAAGGAAAAATAATAGTAAAGAAATGCAACTAAGTTAAGAGAGCCGAGAACCCTAGCGATGGGTGACCGCACCGGGAAGTCACGGCGTGGACCGTTGACTAGCCTTGGACCGCGGGGAACCCTAGAAAATATTTTTAGGACTCGAATAAATATTTATTGAAGTATAAATATCATTAGAAATATCAAAGAAAAATTAAATAATTAGTACAAAAAAAATTGAGAAATCGAAAAAAGGACAAAACCCGGTGTTACCGAAAAATCGGCAATGTAACCCGAACAGGGGCATTGTGGTCATTTGACATCCCGAATTGTCTTTTGACGTAAATTTCCATTAAAAATAAATAATATTACACTTGAAAAATATAATGAAAAATTAATTTAGGGGTACCTAATGTAAATAGCAAAAATGGAGAGTAAATGGTGTAATTATCAATTAAAACATATAATATAGTTTAATTAAGGTGAGTGGACCACTATGGATTAAATTAAATACTCAATGGGCAGGTGTAAATCCACTAACCAATCTGCAAGTCATCTCTTCAATTTAAAAGTTCCATTGCTGCATGAAAGCTTTCAAACCCTCCCATGGCCACCCACCTTCAAACCATTACAACTCCATGATCAAGCCATCTTTTCCCACACTTGTCTTCATTAAAGTTTATCCCCACATCACAAGGAAGAGTTTGATACCAAAATCAAGAAGTTTAGTGAAGATTTGAGAAGTCTCATCCATAGGTAAGTTTGAGTTTTTGAATATTGCCTTGTTAAAGTTTGTAAGCATGTTATGGGTGTTTGATTTATGGAGGAATTTTTGAGTTTTGATGTTGAATGGGAATGTGCACTTTTGGCAACCATGGAAGCACCTTGAAGGTAGTTTAATTGTGCTTGTAAATGGTGAGTTAAATGATTGATTAAATGTATATTGTGTAGGAAATTGTTTAGGTGATGTATACTTAGTATATGTAAAGGTAAAATGAAATTTAAAGCTTGGAAAGTAATGGAATGTAAGTGTACTATTGTGGCAGTTTGCTAACCCTTGAAGAATGCTGGAATTCATGCTTGGTTTATGGAATAATGATGTTAAAATGTGTTGGTTGTTATGGCAGTTTGAGTGTGTGTAAGGTGGTGTGAAGTGGGACATGTAAATGAGCATAAAAAGGTGATTGAATTATTGTAAATTGGATTGAAAAATTTTGCACTTGTTGGTGTATGTTGAATGTAATTGTAAGCTGCCAAAATGACCTATAATGTGTTGTGAATTATGTTTAGGTTGTGGTACAACTAGAATTGGTTTGAATGTTAAGTTTGGTGAGTGTTAAAAGTGATGCTTGATGTGTATGCAAGAATTTCAATAAGGCAGTTTGAGTTTTAGGCCTATAACTTTAAGTGTGTGGCTCCAATTGGTATGAGACCAATTGGAGGTGAAACTAGGCACAAAATGTGCCAACTTTCATGAAGGAAGCTTGCCAAAATTCTGTTTGCAAGGTAGCTTGAAAAATGACCAAATCCGGATTAAGTGCAAATGAGACCTGAAAATTGACCATTTGGGCAGCAGTTAGTGTTTAGGCCATAACTCACTCAAAACAGGTCCAATTGACCTGAAATTTTAACCATGAATAGTATCTACAAGTCTTATGAAGACACCAAAGCCCAGAAATTACTATAAGTAAGTCAAACAGCTTGCACAAGTTCGGGTTCAAAAACTGGCCGAACCTAAAGTGACCTAAAGTGACCAATTTTGGTGCAATTTGACTAGCAATAGTAAAATGACCATAACTTAGTCGACATAACTCAGAATGACCTGAAATTTTGCCCCACGTGCAATAAGACATAGATCTACAAGTTTGTAGTTTTGACCGAAACCCAAAAATAGAGGGAGCTAGGTGGTCCGCCTAGGTCAAACTAGTATCCCGGAATCCAGCAAATCGCAAGAAAATGCAGTATACACGGAAATGAATTTGGTAACATGTACCAACCCTAAAAGACTATCGAATGTGACATATTAATGACATTAAAACCTAAATTACCTAGAATGTACCAAGGGTCGACATAGTAGGTTGACTAAGCGAATAAATGAATTCAGTGAATTAATTATCAAGCATTATCGTTAGAGACAGTTTAAATGAGAACTGAAACACTTCAAATTGTGTTTCTCATTTAGGAAAGACTCAAGGAGGGGAAGGAAACACTGAGTCAGAGCCAAGAGACAGTTATCAGAGGTTTGTGCACAATATTTATTTCTTTTGAATTTTTCAATTGAAATAAATTATGATTATTTGTACGTTATTGTTTTAAATTGTGTTTGTGCATAGTAAGTAATTCTTTTGAATATTTGAATTGAAATAAATTATGATTATTTCTATGTTATTATTTTAAATTGTGTTTTTACACAATAGTTATTTCTTTTGAATTTTTCAATTGAAATAAATTATGATTATTTCTATGTTATTATTTTAAATTGTGTTTGTGCACAATAAGTTTGACTTCTCATTTTCTACTTAAAAATTTAATTCAACATTATAGTTTTAAATTGTGTCCGTGCACAATACTTTTATATTCACTGCTTTTACTAGCAAATTTATGTAGAGAAATGAGTTATGAATAAGTTTTGATTGCTTTGGTTTTGGGAATATTATTTGGAACTTATTGTATTGCCAACTTTGCAAATGGAAATTTTGAGATAAAATGTGATTTATGGTTTGTATGAAATATTGTGATTTGAAATTGTTTTGATTCACATTTGGCATGACACTGTTGATATATTCCTCCCTCTTTGACTTATCAGTCTGGGGTGAGTGCGATTATGTTCCTCCCTCTTTGACTTCCCAGTCTGAGGTGAGTGTGGATGAGTACTCATTATTCAGCTAGCTTCCTCCCTTATTGATTTCGATTATTGGGGTGAGTGTGTCTTGTCGTGGTGTACAACACGGCATGTGTGGAGAAAAATTGTGTCATGGCCTAAATTATGTTATCGATTGGCAATATTGTGTTACTCAGTTATTTGATCAAATTTGTGTTAGATGAATTTTGTAAATTGTGAAATGGAATTGTGAATCATTTGATTTGTGAACTGCTAATAAAAGATTTATATATTGCATTTCAAATTGTTATTGTGCACCACTGAGTAAATTTTACTCAGCGATAGCATTTCATTGCTGTCGCAGGTAGACAGACTGACAGGGCAGCAGACTAGGCTGCTAGTACTACATTGAGAGATCATCGGGTATATTGAGTATACCACATTTTGCATTTTATACTATAATGTATGTTCACTGTATGTATATATTGTTCTTAGTTTTGAGCAGTTATAAAATAAAATTGTACATTAAAGTTGTAAAATAAATTATGAGTTATTTTGACTTGTAAAAAAATTGTATTATATTTCTTGTATCTCAGTCTTTGAAAAATTACTATGGATTTGAGTTGAGAAATATGTTGTGTTGAGAAACATGTTGGAGTTGAGATTTGGAAATATATATTGAAGTGTTTTTTACAGGTTTTTTTGAAGAACTGTTTTATCCAAAATATAGATGGCACTCTGACAAAATTTTTACAGAAATTCCAAATAATTCAAATGTGTTAGTTCTATCACTTCAGTTCAAAAAGGTTTTTAACACCTGTAAATAGTGCTCACCAATGTAAAAGAAGTAAGAAAAGTTTTTAAAATCCCTTGTAGTGTATTTAATGGGTTATCAGTAGACGGAGTTA
The DNA here is from genome assembly GCF_030052815.1 of Hevea brasiliensis. Classification (NCBI taxonomy): domain Eukaryota; kingdom Viridiplantae; phylum Streptophyta; class Magnoliopsida; order Malpighiales; family Euphorbiaceae; genus Hevea; species Hevea brasiliensis. The sequence goes on along the minus strand of NC_079498.1, from coordinate 71,400,716 downwards.
ATAATTCATTAGGTATACTACGGGATCATGTTATGCCTTATAGAGGGGTAGGGTGTGACAATCAATCTCTATTGCTCCTTATAGGATGGCACCCATAGAATTGAAAGAACTGAAAATCCAGTCACAGGAGTTACTGGATAAGGGGTTCATACGTCCCAGCGTGTCACCATGGGGAGCTCTAGTGCTGTTTGTAAAGAAGAAGGATGGGACTTTAAGGTTGTGCATCAGTTACTGGCAGTTGAATAAAGTGACTGTGAAGAACAAATATCCATTGCCTAGAATTGATGATCTGTTTGATCAGTTGAAGGGAGTAGGAGTATTTTCTAAAATTGATCTCAGATCAGGGTATCATCAGTTGAGGGTGAAGGATGTAAATGTGACAAAGATTGCATTCAGGACCCGGTATGGGCATTATGAGTTCCTGGTAATGCCCTTTGGCCTAACAAATGCACCAGCAGCATTCATGGACCTTATGAGCCGTATCTTCCATCCATACCTAGATCGGTTTGTAGTGGTCTTTATTGATGATATTTTGGTATATTCCAAGACAAGGGAAGAACATGATGAGCATTTGAGGATTGTTCGGCAAACCCTGAGAGAAAAGAAGCTGTATGCTAAGTTGTCTAATTATGACTTCTGGTTGAATGAGATTGCATTCCTTGGACACATAGTGTCAGCTGATGGGATTAGAGTGGATCCCAAGAAGATAGAAGCAGTGATGGAATGGAAGCCTCTTAGGAATACAACTGAGGTCAAAAGTTTCTTGGGGCTAGTTGGGTATTACAGAAGATTTGTGAAGGGATTTTCCTTAATAGCTACTCCAATGACCAAGTTATTACACAAGAATGTCATATTTGACTGGAATGATAAGTGTCAGACCAGTTTTGAGAAGTTAAAGGCTATGTTGACAGAGGCACCAGTGTTAACACAGCCAGTGTCGGTAAAGGACTTTGTGGTCTACAGTGATGCCTCTCATAATGGGTTAGGGTGTGTATTAATGCAAGAGGGGAAGGTGGTCACTTATGCATCCAGGCAGCTAAGGCCACATGAACAGAATTACCCTACCCATGATCTAGAACTTGCAGCAATTATCTTCGTACTAAAGATATGGAGGCACTACTTGTATGGTGAAAAGTGCTACATTTACATAGACCACAAACGTCTAAAATACTTACCAACCCAGAAGGCGCTCAACCTTAGACAGAGGCGATGGATTGAGTTTCTGAAGGACTATGATTGTGTGATTGACTACCATCCTGGGAAGGCAAATGTAGTTGCCGATGCTTTGAGCAGAAAATCCATCATAGCTTTGAGATCAATGAATGCGCATCTATCCTTGGCTAGAGATGGAGCTATTTTGGCTGAGTTGCAAGTGAGGCCAAACCTGCTACAGCAGATTTTAGATGGGCAGAAGGCAGATGAAAAGTTAATGAATATTATGAGCAAAATCTCAGAAGGGAAAGCAACTGACTATGAGGTGAAAGCAGATGGGTGTCTGTACTACAAAAGAAGAGTATGTGTACCAGATGATGGGGAATTGAAAGCTAGTATTCTAAAAGAGGCACATAGCAGTGTTTATGCTATGCACCCAGGAAGTACAAAAATGTATCATGATCTGAAACTTCAATATTGGTGGCATAGTATGAAGAAGGACATAGCTGACTATGTGACTAAATGCTTGACATGTCAGCAAGTTAAGGCAGAACATCAAGTTCCATCGGGTTTGCTACAGACTATATGCATACCTAAATGGAAATGGGATCGGGTCACCATGGATTTTGTAAGTGGTCTACCTCTCACCTAGAAGAAGCATGATGCAGTATAAGTGATAGTAGATAGATTGACGAAGTCAGCACACTTTCTGCCAGTTAGGACTGACTACTCACTGGAGAAGTTAGCAGAATTGTATATCAGTGAGATAGTTAAAGTGCATGGAATCCCACTTTCCATCATATCTGATCGAGCCCTAAGGTTTACAACGAGATTTTGGAAGAAGTTGCATTAATCCTTGGGTACACAACTCCATTTCAGCATAGCTTTCCATCCTCAGACAGATGGGCAATCAGAAAGAGTAATCTAGGTAAACAATTGAAACCAATTGAACTAATACACATATTGAACTGAAATGATAATAATAACATGAAATATATATCAGGTCCTTGAGGATATGCTGAGGATTTGTGTCATTGAGTTTGAGGGAAGTTGGGATAGATACCTCCCACTGGCAGAATTTGCATACAACAATAGCTATCAAGCTAGCATCCAAATGGCCCCGTATGAATTACTGTATGGGAGGAAATGTAGAACTCCAGTGTGCTGGACTGAATTGGGTGAAGATAAACTGATAGGGCCAGACCTGGTGAAACAGACTGAGGAGAAAGTAAAGCTAATCAAAGCCAATCTGAAGGTTACCTCAGAGAGACAAAAATCTTATGCCGACCTGAAGAGGAAAGAAATGGAATATGCGGTTGGCAACAAAGTGTTCCTCAAGGTGTCACTATGGAAGAAGGTACTGAGATTTGGAAGAAAAGGTAAGTTAAGCCCTAGGTTCATTGGCCCATATGAAGTCATTAAAAGTGTGGGTCCAGTGGCCTACAGGGTAGCTTTACCACCAGAGCTGGACAAGATCTACAATGTGTTCCACGTATCTATGCTAAGAAGATACCGCTCAGATCCTTCACATGTCATCTCCATGGAAGAAATTGAAGTATAACCGAATTTGACATGTGAAGAAGAACCCATACGGATCCTGGCTCGGAAAGTGAAAGAGTTTAGGAATAAGCAGATTCTACTGGTGAAAGTGCTTTGGAGGCACCACAACACTGATGAGGCAACTTGGGAAAGTGAAGAGACAATGAGGCAACAGTTCCCTCAACTGTTTGCATCAGATAAATTTCGAGGACAAAATTTAAATTAGAGGGGAAGAGTTGTAACACCCTCCCTGTAGCAACTCCGTACATTCTACTGTTTCGGTGACCAGTGCCGGTTTGAACAGTTAGAACGTCCGAAAAAATATTTAAACTAAAATGAGGAACCATAATTAACTCAAATATTAATAAAAAAAATTTAGAAAAAATTTTAGAAATAAAATACAACCAAGTTAAATGAGCCGGTGCCCAAGCGATGGGTAACCTAGTAGGAAGTTGCGGTTCTCGCAACTAAGAGCCCTAGACCCAGGGGAAAATTCATAAAATAATTTTTGAAACTCCAGAGAAGGGTCATTGAGGTTCTTATAGCATTAGAATGCCAAGAAAATGTTTAGAAAAATTTTTCAATCGGTACAGACAATTTTAGCTCAATAAGCCAAACGAAGGGTATTTTGGTCATTTCATCTTCAGAGATGATTTTTGGCCGACTTGTCCAGTTAAGTAAATAATTATTATGACATAAAATATGAATAAATATTACTAAAAATTGAATTAAAAATGAGTAGAAAAGAAAAGAAAAAAAATGAATTAAATGGGAATTTATGACATCACATGATGTCATTAGTGTGCCTCTACCCAATCACATGGTGACACATGGCTATAACCCATTTAAAATGACTAATTGGGCAGAAAAAAGGAAAGAAAAAAATTCAGTTCTCCTCCTTCCTTCAGCCAAACGAGACACTTCTCCTAACCCTTACCACCATTAAAGCTTATCCAAGCTTTATAACCCACCCAAATCTCACTTGAAACCCTAAGTCCACTTCAACAAAATTTGTCTCTACATCTTCAGCAAGTGTTTGGCTGTCAAGAAAGCCAAAGAAAGTGAAGGAATTTTGAGTGGAAAAATTATGCTCAAAAGGTTAGTGTCCAATCTCCTCCTTTTCTTGCTTAATTCATGTTTAAGGCCATGAGTCATGTGGAAATTGTCATAAAAACATAATATAATTTATGTGTATTTATCTATACAATTTCTGCAGCTTAGGGATGTTAAGGGTTTCATCAATTTCCTTGAAACAAAATGGTATGTGAGCTGCCTTGACATGAGATGAGTGTTTAAACATTTAAGTGCAAGTGAAATGTATGTATGGAACTAGAAAACTTGGAGACTTGAACAAAATTAGGTTTTGCTCATATAATGGTATATGAAAATTGTAATGGTCAATTAGTGACCATTTGACTATATGTGAGGAGGAATTGAAGTGATTTAGGACAATGGAATTGAGGTTAGGCAAGCTACCCTTAGTTGACCTGTAGGACTGACCATGAGTCCAGCAGGTTTGGGCAACAATAATTGGAGTTGTAGAGGTTCAATTGGTGCAAGGCCAATTAGAAATGAAACTAGATACATAATGGCACAATTTTATTGAGGAAACCTTGCCCAGAAAATGAAACCAAGTTGACCTAAAAATTGCCCTAATCCGGGTGACTTGCATTCTGCCTGGGCAAAATGACCAAATAAATAATGTTTATTCATTTGGTCATAGTTCAGTGTAGAAAATTCCAATTGACCTGAAATTTTATTAGTAGAAAGCTAAGACATAGATCTAAAACTTTCATGAGAACACAAATCCAAATTCTGACCATAACCTAGTCCAATTGCCAACCAAACTTAGGTTACCAAATCTGGCAGAACCAATTTTGCCCAGAATTTTAGATTCTGTCTAATTCGGCCAGTTATGGTGTTTAGGCCATAACTTGAGTTACAAAACTCTAAATGGAGTGATTCAAAAAAGGAAATGTAACTAGACAAAATAAGGAACAACTTTCATGAAGACAATTTTGCCAAATTCCTACTGTACAAATAACCAATGGAATAGTAAATATGAGGCTTGAAATCTAAAAATTTTGAATAACTAAATTAAGCTTAGAAATGGTATTGGCCACCAATACCAACAACTTTAGAATGCAAAATGTGGTATGTTGGGAGTATTAGAACCAATGTACCTATTATCTATGCAAAAGTCAATATTTTAGTTGACTAATGAAATGAATAGTAACACCTAAACTTAAATTTCAAGAATTGTAAAGTTTAAAAGTGTAACATGCCCTAGTACACCTAGCAAGATTGGTTTAGATAGGTTGGCATGTCAATAGGGTTCAGTTAGCAGTACTGCACATGGCATTATGCCATTCTGTGATTTTATGGCATTTAGCCATTCTGACATTATGTTGATACTTAGCCTTGTGCCTAATATTTATTACAGCTCATTAGCTGTTCTGTTGCACACCGGGAGATACATATGTGACCGATAGTGTGACAGCCCGAGGTACTTGATACCCATACGGTGCGGTTTACGCTTATCCAAATTGATCCAGTATAGGTTACTTGAGCAACTAAAAATGGAAGTGGATAAATTTAATGAAATTATGAATATAACAAATACAAAATAAATAAGATTACCAATAATGATCGAAAAATTGTCTGCATAAGACATCAAAACATGCACTGCATATTTATTTTCTATTATTTCTTTTTATTTATTATTGGCACCACTAAGCATTATTGCTTAGCGCGTTGCTTTTTGCCACGTGTAGGTTCTGGAGAGACCGTCCGATAGCCTAGTAGACCACAGACTAGGTGAGACCATCTGCAGCTGTGCATAGTGTCCGTGTCACCTCACAGTCTTCAGTGCATTGGTAGGACACTAGGTTTTATTTTGGTATTATGTAATCAAACTTTTATTTTCTCATGCATAATTAAGACTTATGTAATGTATTTTGATATTAATGTAAATAGTGGAAATTGTATTTATGAATGAAACATTGAGTATTTATTTATGACTTGTATATGAATATTATGTGAAATGAATGAATGAGAAATGGAAATATTGTTGAAAAATATTGAGACATTGTTGATGAAATGAAGTTTGGGAATGATAGAAAATTTTGGAAGTGCTTTTCACAGGTTCCGAAGAACTGTTTTATCTATTTTTAGCTGGCACTCAGCCATATTTTTCTATAAAATTTGCGGAACCTCAAATAAATTATAATTTCAATAAATGACTTAAATGAATTATATTTCACAAATTGTACTTCATAACTTTGAAAAAAATAAATTAGGAAGGATAAAAATGATTGAAATAAAATAGGGTGTTCAGGTACACTGTGTGACATATCTTACTCGACTATACTGTAGACGGGTAAGGGGTGTCACACATAATGTCTTCCATGTGTCTATGTTGAGGAGGTATCGATCAGACCCATCTCATGTACTACCAGTAGAAGAAATTGAAGTGAATCCAGACCTTACATATGAAGAAGAACCCATAGAGATTCTGGTTTATGAGATGAAGCAGCTGCGGAATAAGCAGATCCTGTTAGTGAAAGTACTGTGAAACCATCATTCGGGCCAGGAGACTACTTGGGAACAAGAGGAGGACATGAGAAGACAGCACCCACAGCTGTTTAGAGATTGATACTAGGTAAAATTTCGAGACGCAATTTATTTTAAGGGGGGGGGGGGGAATTGTAACACCCCTATTTGCATAGCCTGGTATATTTCACTATTCCGGTGACTGGTGTCGGTCCGGATAATTAAAGGGATTAGAACCACACTTAAGACAACTAGGTAAGCCCTGAACACAAATAATTAGTAATTATCAATTAGTTAGGTAAAGTAAGAAAAATAGAACATAAGAAGTTAAATGAGCCGAGAGTTACAGCGATAGGTGACCTTCTCGGGAAGGATTGCGAGGTCAATTTAAACTCAAATTTCGAACCGTAAAATGTGACGTCGCAGTCCTTAGGACTATTATGAACACAGTGGAAAAGAGAAAATCATGAAAAAGAATTGTTAAGCCAGTCAAATAATTAGGTCAGGGAGCTGGAAGAAATATTGAATTATTTGCAAACCGGGTCAAACTGGCGAGGGGTAATTTGGTCAATTGACCCCGAGAGCTGACTCCTAACCTAACTGTCAAATAAAATCAGAGAAAAGAAAATTTCAGAATCGAGAATTAAATTAAAGAACTAATGGAAAAATAAATAAAAAAAAGAAAATTAAAAAGTGAAAAGAGATGACATCATGCATGATGCCATAAATATTATAATTAAAAATTTATTTAATTTAATTTGTGGTCTTCCTAATACTCATAAAAGAAAAGAAAAAAAAAATAAAATTCATTTATCTTCATCTTGTTGCTGTCCCTCTCCCTTAGCTCTCTCTCTCTCTCTCTCTCTCTCTCTCTCTCTCTCTCTCATTTTTCTTTCTTAAAACCACCATGGGAGCTCACCTCAAGCTCTCATAAATCCTGAATTCAGCCACAAATTCCCTAACCCCATTAAGCAAACCTTGCAAGTGGACCTTGATATTAAGCTTGGATGCCATTAAAACCAAGAAAGTGAGGAGAATTGAAGATTAAAATTCTGCACCAAGGTTAGTGATTCAACTTGAATTTTTTTGGTTTGATTCTAGTGTTTATGATTGAATGAACTTAAAAATAAACTTAAAATGAAATGAAAATAAGTGTTGGGGGACAAAGTTAAATTTTGGCCAGCTAGGGTTTGATGGGTGTATACATGTGTTTTGATTGAATTAAAAGTGTAGGTAAGTTTGTATGAGTGTGGAAGTGATGTTGGTATGCTTAGAATTAATTAAGTGTAACAAATTGGTGAATTAGGGTTTGGACCTAGGGTTTGGAAGACAAAAATTTGGAGAAATGGTCAAATGATGTGTTTGACCTTGTTTGAGATGAAAAATGGTCATTTGTGACCAATTGAAGTATGTTGGAAGTGTTAGAATTAGGCTTGAATTCGGATTGGTTGTAGGCAACCTACAGGCAGCAGGACCAAGGTCCCTTTCAGGGACTAAAAATGAAAATTTATAAGTCCAATTGGTGTGAGGCCAATTGGGAATGAAACTAGACACAAAATAACACATTTTTCATTCAGGAATGATGCCTAAAAAGTGACCAAAACCTAGTAAACAAATTGATAAAATCTGACCTGTACAAAAATAACCAAATGAACAATGTAGCCACAACTTGGGCTAGGCAGGTCTAAATGACCTGAAATTTTACCAGTGGAAAGCTGAGATATAGGCCTAAAACTTTTATGAAGAACACAAACCCAAATTATTCCCTTAACCAAGTCATTTGGCCACCCAAATTTGGTGACCTAAAACTGCCAGAATCAGTTTGGTGCCCAGAAATCTGGGTTAAGTCCAATCTGGCAGCCATGATTCAAATGGCTATAACTTGAGTTACAAAACTCCAATTGGAGTAATTCAAAAAGGAGAATAATGTTAAGATAATAAGGAGCAATTTCTATGAAGAAACCTTAGCCAAATTCTTACAGCAACATGACCAATGGAATAGTACAAAATAGGACATCAAAACTGAAAATTGGCAATTTTGCTTAAAAGACTTAAGTTTTGAGAAAACAACCAAAACCAACAAAATTGGTGACCAAAATGTGGTATGTGGGTGAAGTTGGAGTTTCCATACCTATTAAGCCTTAGAAAGTCAACAAATTGATTTGAATGGTACCATGAATAGTAACCTTAACATGAAATTGCAAGAATGTAAGTTTAAACATATTAGAATTAATTATTGGAATTCTTATGAAGTAAAGATACTGACACACTATAATTTTGTGTTCCAGCTGAAAAAGACTCGGAAAGTCTAAGAGACTGAGTCAAGGCCTAGAGGCGACTCACGTCAGGTTTGTGCACAATAAACCCTATTTCAACATTTTATCCTTGAAAAATTGATTTAGTACGCATTATGTGTTTAAGAACTTTTGTGTTGCCACTTTGTGATGAAATTGTAACTTTGGAAATTGATTTGATTTTTGTATGCAATATTTGAATAAAATATTTGAAATAGATTTCTGATTCACACTTAGCATGACAATACCTTATTATTCCTCCTCCATTTATGGGGTTGAGATCGATTATTTTCCTCCCTCTCTGGTTTACCAGTTGAGGTTGTAGATCGGATGAGTACTTACTAGCTAGCTATCCACCTCCCTCATTGATTTCGATTAGTGGGGTTGTAGATTGTTTTGTCGTGGTGTACAAAATGGCATTGATCGAAAATTTTGTGTCATGGCTTGAGTTGTGTATGAATTGGCAACACTGTGTTTATTAAATTATTTGACCAAAATTGTGCTATAATGAGTTTTGATAAATGTGAAATATGATTATGAAATATTCAAATTGTGAATTTGTCAAGGAATGTTTTATGTACTGCATTTTAATTTTATTGTGCACCACTGAGTATTTTTATAGTTAGCGATAGCTTATTTTGCTATCGCAGATAAGGGTAAGGAAAAAGCAGCAGAGTGAGCTGCTGGATTGGCAAGAACTTTTTGATCACTTTTGTACGGGTATTTATTTATACCCTTATAGTTAATTGATGTAAATTTTATAATGTTTTATGTATCAATGTAAAGTTGAGCAACTGTATAACAAATTGTAATAATATTATTTTTGTATTTTATATTTGTAAATTAAACTTGTGAATGTAAATTAGCTTTATTGAATGAAATGATGAAATATTTTGAGATGACAAACTTGGATTGAATTGTGAAATTATTTTGAAGTGGTTTGATTTGAGAATTTTGAGTTGATTTGGGTTGGGAGTTGTGGAAAAAATGTATTAGAAGTGTTTTTATCAGGTATTTGAAGAACTGTTTTCTCAAAATATAGACTGCACTCTGCCGAAATTTTTATAAAATTTGCAGAAAAATAAAATGGGAAAAAGTTTTAACTAGTTTTGAAACTTCAATTAAATAATTTTAATTCCTACCAAAATGCTCACCACTTCCAAAATGTAAGAAAATGGTTTTAAAATCCCTTGTAGAGTACTTAATGAATTATCGATAGGTGAAGTTCGGTAGTTCATTAGGTATTCTACGGGATCATGTTATGCCTTACAGAGGGGTAAGGTGTGACACTTCCTACCAAACCTCATGATCCTCTTCCATGGGGAAACTTTTAGGAACACCTTGTCACCCACACTGTACTGAATATCTCTTCTCTTCAAATCATTGTGGGACTTCTGTCTATCCGATGCAACTTTGAGTCTTTCTCTAATGATCTTAACCTTTTCTTTCATCTGCTGCACTAATTCTGGGCCAATCAACTTCCTCTCGCCCACTTCATCCCAACACAAGGGAGTTCTACATTTTCTGCCATAAAGTGCTTCTTATGGAGGCATCCCAATGCTTGACTGATAACTGTTGTTGTAGGCAAATTCAATCAAAGGCAAGTGAGAGTCCCAACTTCCCTCAAATTTAATCACACAAGCTTGAAGCATGTCCTCTAAAATCTAAATGATCCTTTCAGACTGGCCATCTATCTATGGATGGAATGCTATACTGAAGTTCAATCTAGTTCCCAAAGCTTTTTGAAGACTACCCCAGAATCTAAAAGTGAATCTTGGGTCTCTGTCAGACACAATTGACACTGGCACTCCATGTTACCTCACCACATCATCAATGTACAGTTTGGCTAATCTTTCCAAGTTGTAATCCATCCTCACTTGCAAAAAGTGTGCAGGCTTAGTCAATCTATCAACAATAACCCAAACTGCATCATGATTCTTTTGTGTACATGGAAGTCCTGTCACAAAATCCATAGTGATTCTCTCCCATTTCCACTCGAGAATTGGCAATGGCTGTAGCAACCCTGTAGGAACTTGGTGTTGTCACATATGACCCCTCTGTAAGGCATGACATGATCCCGTAGAATACCTAATGAACTATCAAACTTCACTTACCGATAACTCATTAGGTACACTACAAGGGATTTTAAAACCATTTTCTTACATTTTGGAAGTGGTAAGCATTTTGGTAGAAATTAAAATCATTTATTCAAAGCTTAAAAACTAGTAAAATTTTTTGTCCATTTTTATTTTTTCCGCAAATTTTATAAAAATTTTAGCAGAGTGCCGTCTGTATTTTGAGAAAACAGTTCTTCAAATACCTGAGAAAAATACTTCCAATAAATTTCTCCACAACTCCCAACCTCCAAATAATCTCAATTCAACTCAAAATTCTCAGATCAAACCATTCCAAAATAATTTCATCAACATTGCATTCAATAAAGCTAATTTATATTCACCAGTTTAATTTATAGATATAAAATCCAAAAATAATATTATTACAATTTATTATACAACTGCTCACTTTACATTGATACATAAAATAATACAATATTTACATCAATTAACTACAAGGGTATAAATATATACCCGTACAAAAGATCAACGGAAACTTTTGATTCGTGACTCACTTTCTTTGCTTTTCCTTGCTCTTATCTGTGACAGCAAAATAAGCTATCGCTGAGTATAAAAATACTCAGTGGTGCACAGTAAAAATTTGAAATGCAGTACATAAAACATTCATTGACAAATCACAATTTAAATATTTCATAAGTATATTTCACAATTTATCAAAATTCATTATAACACAATTTTGGTTAAATGATTTAATAAACATAGTGTTGCCAATTCATACACAACTTAAGCCATAACACAAAATTTTTGATCAATGCCGTATTGTACACCACGACAAAGCAATCTACAATCCCACTGATCGAAATCACTGATGGAGGTGGCTAGCTAGCTAATGAGTACTCATCCGATCTACAACCTCAACTGGTAAACCAGAGAGGGAGGAAAATAATTGATCTCAACCCCATAAATGGAGGAGGAATAATAAGGCACTGTCATGCTAAGTGTGAATTAGAAATCCATTTCAAACATTTTATTCAAATATTGCATACAAAAATCAAATCAATTTCTAAAGTTACAATTTCATCACAAAGTGGCAACACAAAAGTTCTTAAACTCATAATGTGTACTAAATCAATTTTTCAAGGATAAAATGCTGAAATAGAGTTTATTGTGCACAAACCTGACGTGAGTTGCCTCTAGGCCTTGATGGGTGCCTATCCGCAAGTATACGGGTCATCTCAAGTAATAGAGTGATGAGTCAAGTATCGTTCCCACGAGGATTTGCCGTTTGAGTATCAAACTATGAATGAAGCAATTATTTGGGCTAATGATTGATCAATAAATAGTAAATGTAAATGAGCAAGGTAAATTGATTAATCTAATTGGAATGGGTAAAGAGCAAACAAATAAATTCTAAGTCTAGTTTGCAATTAAACTAAATTAATAATGGGTAATTTAAATCAAAGTCTAATTATGTTAAGAGTGATTCCAGAATTGGGGATTTATGCATAAATTAATTGGGATTTGTCTTAGGCATTCAAATTTTAAGGAAAAATAGAGTTTGAAGGAAATTGATTCTAAATTCCTTTGATATCTTTTTCAAGAAAACCAAAGTGTGTTCTAAAATAACCAAACCTACTTTCGTATGTTATTTGATTACTTTAAAACCCATTAAGTTTTGTAACCAATAATTAATTCCTTTTAAAATCCTACTTTATTTCTAAATCTAGGTGATTTTAAGTTCCAATCCTTGATTATCTATCAATGACTTTCACCTTTTGGTCCTTCAATCAAAGATTAACATAATACCCAATGGGTACCAACATTAGGTAAGTAAATCAAGCACACAAGGAAGGAATCAAAACTCGTATTTATGTAAAATAAGGAAATGCCCAGTACAAATCCTCAAATTAATCTAAAACATATTTCCCAACTCTGAAATCTAAAGAGTTTACTCACTCATAATGGTATTTACAAGAAAGATTGATGGAAAAGTAAAGAAAAACATGATAAGAGGACTAAAATAGAAAAACCCAGGTAGAAGAACCCAAAACTCTGGTTTTTGGAGCTCCAAAAGATGGTTGCAGCAGCTCCTCCCCAGAAAATGGCATCTCCTCCTCCCTCTATTTATATTTTCTTTCCTTTTTGTTTTCTCCCGTTTCCTCTTACGGCAAAAACTAGGAAATGATGAATTTATATGGTCCCAAAAAGTTACCCTAAAAGTAAATAAGAGCCAAGGAGTGGATAGGAAATGAGGTATAAAATTATCCAAGTCAGCAGCATTATTCACATTCTAGCAGTCTGCTTAGGATACGGCTTAACCCTAAGTAGCTTCTTAGCAAATTTTAGTCTCTGGTTGCATTGTCTGCTTAAGGTTAAGCAGACTCTCAGCAAATCTTGGCAGACTTGGAGTAAAATGGACTTTTCTGCTCATGCTTGACTTCCAGCTTAACTTGTGCTGCACCTTAAGCATTTTACCCTAAGCAGGACCTTAAGCAATTCTCGGCAGGTTGTGGAGTAAAAACTTGAATATGTAGGATTTAAGCCATGCTTGACTTTCAGCTTGAACAGGCTTAAGGTTAAGCTTATATGACATACCCTAAGCAACATCATAAGCAAAGTCTCAAGCAAATTTCGGCTAACTTGCTCTTTCAAAGCTTGATTTCTTCAACTTTTCTCCATGCTTAAAGAATTCCAAATTTCTTCAAATCACTTTCTAATGCACTCATTGATCTTCGATTTGCCACAAAATCCTATCGAAAACAACAAAATTACAAAAATCAAATATAAAGTATCTAAAGTTAACAAATAAGCTAAAATAAAGCTAAAAATAAAATATATTAAAATATAAGAGCAAAATAGATGCAAAACTACCCTAAAATGCCTATATGAAATGAGTGTAACAGGCCTTAACTCAGTCTTTTGTCCCTTGAGGGTCTTTTTTAGCTGAAACATAAAATTTATAGTGTCTCAGTATCTTTGCCTCACAATAATTCCAATAATTAATCTCATTATGCTTAAACTTCATTCTTGAATACTTTCATGTTGAGGTTACTATTCATAGTACTGTTCAAGTCAAAATATTGACTTTCTTATGCCTAAAAGGTATGGGAAATCCAACTATACTCACATACCACATTTTGGTCATCAATTTTGTTGGTTTTGGTTGTTTTCTCAAAACTTAAGTCTTTTAAGCAAAATTGCCAATTTTTAGTTTTGGTGTCTTAGATTACACTATTCCATTAGTCATTTTGCTATTAGAATTTTTCTTCATAGAAATTGTCCCTTAATGTCTTAAATTTATTCTTCTTTTTCAATCACTCCATTTGGAGTTTTGTAACTCAAGTTATAGCCATTTGAATCATGGCTGCCGGATTCGACTTAACCTAGATTTCTGGGCACCAAACTGGTTCTGGCAGTTTTTGGTCACAAAATTTGGGTGGCCAAATGACTTGGTTAAGGGCATAACTTAGGTTTGTGTTCTTCATAAAAGTTTTAGGTCTATATCTCAGCTTTCCACTGGTAAAATTTCAGATCATTTAGACCTACCTAGCCCAAGTTATGGCCAAATGAACAAACACTATTCATTTGATCATTTTTGTACAGGTTAAATTACCAATTCCGGATTTGGTCAATTTGTTCACTATGCTATGGTCACTTTCTGAGCATGACTCCTGAATGAAAAATGTTTTATTTTGTGTCTATTTTCATTCCCTATTGGCCTCACACCAATTGGACTTGTAAATTTTTAGTTTTGGTCCTTGAAAGAGACCTTGGTCCTGCTGCCTGTAGCATGACCCTAAACAATCCGAATTTGCATTTGGTTTCAACACTTCTAACAATATTTCTCACCTCAAACCAAGTCAAGAACACCATTTAACATATTCTCACATTTTTGTCTTCCAACCCTAGGTTCCAAACCCTAATTCACCAATTTGTTACACTTAATTAATTCTAAGCATACCAACATCACTTCCACACTCATACAAACTTACCTAAACTTTTAATTCAATCAAAACACATGTATACACCAATCAAAACCTAGCTGGCCGAAATTTAACTTTGTCCCCCAACACTTATTTTCATTTTATTTTAAGTTTATTTCCAAGTTCATTCAATCATAAACACTAGAATCAAACCAAAAAAATTCAAGTTGGATCACTAACCTTAGTGTAGAATTTTAATCTTCAATTCTCCTCACTTTCTTGGTTTTAATGGCATCCAAGCTTCATATCAAGGTCCACTTGTAAGGTTTGCTTAAGGGGGTTAGGGAATTTGTGGCTGGATTTAGGGTTTATGAGAGCCTAAGGTGAGCTCCCATGGTGGTTTTAAGAAAGAAAAATGAGAGAGAGAGAGCTAAGGGAGAAGGACGGCAATAAGATGAAGATAAATGAATTTTATTTTTTTTTTCTTTTCTTTTATGTGTATTAGGAAGAACACAAATTAAATTAAATAAATTTTTAATTATAATATTTATGACATCATGCATGATATCATGCATGATGTCATCTCTTTTCACTTTTTCATTTTCTTTTTTTTTCTATTTATTGTTCCATTAGTTCTTTAATTTAATTCCCGATTCTGAAATTTTCTTTTCTCTTATTTTATTTGACAGTTAGGTTAGGAGTCAGCTCTCGGGGTTAATTGACCAAATTGCCCCTCGTCTGTTCGATTCGGTTTGCAAATAATTTAATATTTCTTCCGGATCCCTGACCTAATTATTTGACTGACTTAACAATTCTTTTTCGTGATTTTCTCTTTTCCACTGTGTTCATAATAGTCATAAGGACCGCAGTGTCACATTTTATGGTTCGAAATTTGAGTTTAAATCTACCTCGCAGTCCTTCCCAAAAAGGTCACTCATCGTTGTGACTCTCGGCTCATTTAACTTCTTATGTTCTATTTTTCTTATTTATACTTAACTAATTGGCAATTACTAATTATTTGTGTTCAGGGCTTATCTAGTTGTCTTAAGTGTGGTTCTAATCCCCTTAATTATCCGGACTGACACCGGTCACCTGGATAGTAAAATATACCAAGCTATGCAAATAGGGGTGTTACAATTCTCTCTCCCCTTAAATAAATTTCGTCTCGAAATTTTACCTGGTATCAATCCCTGAACAGCTGTGGGTGCTGTCTCCTCATGACCTCCTCTCGTTCTCAAGTAGCCTCCTGGCTCGAATGACGGTTCCACAGCACTTTCACTAATGGGATCTGCTTGTTCCGTAGCTGCTTCACCTCATAAGCTAGAATTTCTATGGGTTCTTCTTCATATGTGAGGTTTGGATTCACTTCAATTTCTTCTACTGGTAGTACATGAGATGGGTCTAATTGATACCTCCTTAACATAGACACATGGAAGATATTATGTATCTTCTCTAACTCTAGAGGTAGTGTCAACCGATATGCCAAAGGACCCACTCTTTCCAGAACCTCATATGGCCCAATGAAACGAGGCCTTAGTTTCCCCTTCCTGCCAAATCTCATAATCCACTTCTAAGGGGAAACCTTGAGGAATACTTTATCACCCACTGCATATTCAATATCCCTTCTCTTCAGATCAACATAGGACTTCTGACGGTCTAATGCAGTCTTAAGTCGATCTCTAATCATCCTAATTTTCTCCTCAATCTGCTAAACAATTTCAGGCCCAATCATCTTCCTTTCACCCATATCATCCCAACACAACGGGGTTCTATATTTTCTGCCATACAAAGCTTCATATGGAGGCATCCCAATACTTGATTAGTAGCTGTTGTTGTAAGCAAACTCAATCAAAGGCAAGTGTATGTCCCAACTGCCCTCAAATTCAATCACACAAGCCCGTAGCATGTCCTCTAAGATCTGAATTACCCTTTCAAACTAGCCATCTGTCTATGGGTGGAATGCCGTGCTGAAGTTCAATCTAGTTCCTAGGGCTCTCTGAAGACTACCCCAGAATTTAGAAGTGAACTTAGGATCTCTGTCAAATACGATGGATACTGGCACTCCATGCAGTCTGACTATCTCATAAATGTATAACTTGGCCAATCTTTCTAGACTATAATCCATCCGAACAGGCAGAAAATGAGCAGACTTGGTCAGTCTGTCAATAATGACCCAAATTGCATATTGACTCTTCTGTGTCCTCGGAAGTCCCATCACAAAATTCATAATTATTCTCTCCCATTTCCATTCTGGCACTAGTAGTGGATGTAACAACCCAGTTAGTACTTGATGCTCTGCCTTCACTGCTGACAAGTTAGGCATTTGGAAACAAACTCTGCCACATCTCTCTTCATACCCATCCACCAGTAATACTCCTTTAGCCCTCTATACATTTTTGTACCACCAGGGTGCATGGCAAAAGGAGACTCATGTGCTTCTTTTAAAATGATCTGCCTGAAATCAACATCATTAGGAACACACATTCTGCACTGGTGTAGCAATAGACCATCATCTCTTATTCAGAATTCTGGTTTCTTGCCCTGCTGGACTTCTTCTAACAATTTCTGATACTTCTGATCATTCTGAGCAGCCATTCTGATCTGATCAATCAACACTGGCTGTACATGCCATGCAACTGTTGTCTAGCCCTCATCATTAATCTCTAAACTGGTATGTAATGATCTCAACTCATGTACCATAGACAAAGGAGTAACCCGTAGACTTGCCATAGTCTTGCGACTTAAAGCATCAGCCACAATATTACCTTTCCCTGGCTGATAGTCTATCAAACAATCATAATCTTTTATCAACTCTAACCATCTCCTCTGTCTTAAATTCAGTTCTTTCTGGGTGCCCAAATATTTCAAACTCTTATGATCTATGTAGATGTAGCATTTCTCCCCATACAAATAGTGTCTCCAGATCTTAAGAGCAAATACTATAGCTGTAAGCTCCAAGTCATGTGTCGGATAGTTCCTCTCATGCGGTTTTAGCTGGCGTGATGCATATGCAATAACATTCCGGTCTTGCTTCAGTACACAGCCTAACCCATTGTGAGAAGCGTCACTGTAAACTGTATATTCTTTACCCGGAGTAGGTAAAGTCAGGACTGGAGCCTTAGTCAAACATTTCTTCAATTCATCAAAACTCTGTTGGCATTTATCTGTCCACTGAAATTCACATCTTTCCTAAGCAGCTTGGTCAATGGAGATGCCAACATGGAGAATCATTTCACAAATCGGCGGTAGTATCCAGCGAACCCCAAAAAACTATGAATCTCTGTGATATTTCTGGGTGGCTTCCAATTAAGGACAACTTCTATCTTGCTAGGATCTACCTTAATACCTCTGCTGATACTATGTGTCCCAAAAAGGATATCTCCTTCAGCCAAAATTCACACTTCGACAATTTGGCGTATAGCTGTTTCTCCCTCAAAGTCTGTAGTACAATCGCAGATGTCTATCATGCTCTTCTGCACTCCTTGAATAGACCAGTATATCATCAATAAACACAACTACAAACTAGTCGAGGTATAGTCTAAAGATAGTGTTCATCAGATCCATAAAAGCAGCCGGAGCATTAGTTAACCCGAATGGCATGACCAAGAACTCATAATGGTGTAACACCCTCACTATAACAATTCCGCATATTCTACTGTTTCGGTGACTGGTGTCGGTCCGGACAGTTAGAACGTTTGGAAAAATAATTAGACTAGAGTGAGGAGTCATAAATAACTCAAATATTAATAAGAAAAATTTAGGAAAAATTTTAGAAATAAAATACAACCAAGTTAAATGAGCCAGTGCCCTAGCGATGGGTAACCCAGTGGGAAGTTGCGATTCTCGCAACTAGGAGCCCTAGACTCGGGAGAAAATTCATAAAATAATTTTTAGGACTCCAGATAAGAGTTATTGAGGTTTCTATGACATTCGAATGCCAAGAAAAGGCTTAGAAAAATTTTTCAATCGGTACAGACAATTTTAGTCTGTTAAGCCAAACGGAGGGCATTTCGGTCATTTCGCCTTCAGAGGTGATTTTTGGCCGACTTGTCCAGTTAAGTAAATAATTATTATGACACAAAATGTGAATAAATATTGCTAAAAATTAAATTAAAATTGAGTAGAAAAGAAAAAAAAAGAAAATGGAATTAAATTAGATTTATGACATAGGATGACATCATTAAAAAGCTCTCCACCAATCACCATGAGACAACCATTTAATAAACAAATAAAAAGGAGATAAATGAGTCAAAAAAAAATGAAAAATCCATCTTCTTCTCCAGCATTCTCCCATCCAACCCTCTCTTTCTCCTTTTCCTCTCAAATTCTTTCATTTTCCTATCATTAAAACACCATTTCAAGCTTCCAAATCATTACCTTCCTTCACAAGAATAGTTGGCAGCCATGATAAACCTCCATAGCCAGCCATAAAACCCAAGGAAAGTGGGAATAAAAGTGAAAGGAAAATCTGGTTGGCTGCCCCAAAGAGGTGAATCAAGTGTTGGGTTTATTGAAGGTTGCTTGGAGCTAGAAGAATAAGGTTAGTGCTAGAAATTCTCTTGGAATTTAAAATTTATGCAAGTTGATTTAGGGTTTGCTCAAATATGGAATTTTGTGTTGTGACTTGAATTTGATGATGTTGAGGTTGATTATTGACTATTAGAAGTGCTATAAATGTGAATTGAAGTTTGGAAGTTGGGTGGAATTGAAAATTGGGAGTACTTCTCTTATGTAGGAAATTCGGACCTATGAGTCCAGGGTATTGTTTGACCTATAACTGAAGTTGTGTGACTCCAATTGGTATGAGGCCAATTGGAGGTGAAACTAGACTCAAAATGCCCCATTTTTCATGAAGAAGCCCTACCCAAATTCTATCCATAAGTTGACCAATTTGCTGGTCCAATCCGGATATCCAAACACTGAACCTAGAAAAATGACCAAATGAACAGCACATGTTCATTTGGCCATAACTCTCTTTAGACAGGTCCAAATGACCTGAATTTTATACATTGGAAAAATTAGACATATTACTACAACTTTTAAGAACACCAAACCCAGAAATGCTTCTAACCTAATGAAATTGTTGACTCAAATTAGGACACCAAATTGACCTGAACCATTCTGCCCAGAATTTTCTGGACATAGACTACCCGACCAGTTTTGGCAAAATAGCCATAACTTGGTCTATAAAAGTTTAAATGCAATGCAACCAATAGGAAAAGTTTTATAAGACATAGGTCTACAATATTTGTATTTTGACCAAAACCCAGAACCCAAAGGAATTAGGTCAAATGCTTAAAAGAACTTAGTACATCCAAACCTGGAAATTTACCCAATTTCATCTGACCCCGGATTAGTTTTTATGGCATATCTTCCACTAGAAAACTCCATTTAGGATGAGCCATACGTTTTTAGAATCCTAAGATAGAGGGATCTAACTTTGTTTTAGAAACCTTCCTCAAATTATGAATGTAAGAATCCTAAAAATCCACTTGTACTCACTGAACTGAATTTGGACCCTGAAGACACAGGGTACTAGAGTCTAGGCCAATTAAATTAGTATAATAAATTCTAAAAAGCTTGAAAAATTGTGTTTCAAAATTTTGAGTGACCATAAGACATAGGAAAACAAATTCTATGAAGAGTACTAGACCTAAATGTGACTGCAACTTGGTCAACAAAATTTGTAAAGTGTAACTACAAAATCTGCCTAGCTAAGGAACCAGAACTAGGAAATGAACCAGTTATGTTTATTTGATTATAACTTGAGCTAAAAAAATCCAAATAGAGTGATTCGAAAAAAGAAATTAAACTAGATACATAAAGGAACAACTTTCATGAAGAAAGATTGGCCAAATTCTCACTTTAGCATAGACCAATGAAACAGTAAACATAGGATATAAAAACTGAAAATTTGGAAATAATTTTAGAAGGCTTTGAATTGCAATTGGCAATCAATGCCAACAAATTTAGAACAAAAAATGTGGAATCTTAGTGCAGTTGGAATTAACACACCTATTGTATATGAAAAGTCAACAATTTGAGTGAATAGTAATATGTGAATAGTAACCTTAAAGACATAAGAAATAATAAAAGAAATTAAAGAAGTCATTATGAGTAATGTATAAATATATATTGTAATGGGTGAATTTGAATGACTTAATGAATACCAAAAATTTTGTAATTGAGACTTATACTCCCAACACCAATGGAGTTCATAATCTATTAGCAATACAACTTGAAGTATGAAATGTACCTTACATGATTAGATTGTAAAATGAATATGAAGGAGCGGAAGCGTGAAAAACACAAGTTTATACCATTGAATTCAAAAATTTTCACCTAGGGTCACATGCATCATGCAAGATTTATTTTTATCTATTTGATTTCAATGATAAACAACATATTAAAACTCTTTTAATATATTTTTGGATCTGTATTTTCCATTTAAAATTTTAAAATTAATCAGATTAATTTTAGAACCCTAGATTAAATCAAGAACGATTACACTAACCTCTTGATGCACTGCAGTGTGTCTGCGCCTTTGAGATTTGTCTTCAGGACACCAGATGTTGTCCCTCTAGTTTGTCCACACTAAGAACACCTATGGCAGCCCTTGAACAGCTTCTAAAGCTTTTTTCTATTAATTAGAAATTCAAGTTATTCCTTTTAAGAGATTAGAGATGTAAACAGGACACTAGAAACAATTTCTAGTGTTCTTAATTCAAGGGATTGATGGCTAATCTCTTTGAATTGATGAGAGATGAAGAAGAATAGATGGAGAACCTCAAAATGGCGTGACAAAGGAGAGGAGTGGCTGCTGGTTGTTTTCTTTTTCATAACAACACTTATATAGCTAGGTTAACACATTAAACCCTTGCCACATGTCACCCTTTGCTTAGCTCTAGGTTTAAGTGACCCAATCACATTGTGCCAAGTGTCAAACCTATATTTAATCTTGTTTTTAATCATCTTACATGATTAAAAAACATTTGGCAAGCTTATGTGTAATCCCATGTGTCACCATCTCATGATGCCACGTGTCACATTGTGAAATGACCAAAATGCCCTTGTGTCTTAATTTTGAGTTCTTAACCCAAAATAATTATTTTTCTTCTTCTAATTTATATCAAATATAAATTAATTAATTAATCTCTATTAATTAATTTCTCATTAATTAAATTCATATTTAAACACTTTAAATATAAATTTAACTTATACTATACATCCAATAATCTAGATTTGGTTTCAAGTCATGCTAGGGACTTTGCAATTTAATTGTAAACCAAACCTATTTAATTAATCAATTAAACTCTTTAATTAATTAATTAAATCATATTTAAATAAGTGATAACTTGTGTATGTGTGTGACTTACTAGGCTCATCACTAATTGGCAATGAGACATGATATCAACTCTTAATATCATCAGAACTCTTTCTTACCATAAATGATTTCTCTAAATCATTTTATGAACCTCATAGACCATGGTTAACACCTAGCATAGCATGCCATGGCCACCCAATTAGTAATAAGGTTTACCTTAAATGAACCTATAATCATATGTTACCATGCACTAGAATCTCTCTGTTACAAAATCCCAACTCAAGCTGGAGTCATGGTTTATGTCAAACCCCATTTGCTATGAATATTATGTTCTCTTTTAATTCCAGTTCTTGATTAAAAAGATTTTCTCATCAGAAACTCTTTTCTGAATAAATCTATCTGTCCTGGCCAGGAACTTGAAACATCAAGAACAATTAAATAAATATAGGATTTTATCTCTATTTACTTAGAGGAACAGATTCCATCTTGATCAACACCTACCTCCATATATAACTAGTAGGAGCCAACACATGCCCATATACCCATACATAGTACAAGTATGAAAGCAGTATCAAACTCAAACTACCTATATACAAGATAACTGTGCTATCTCAGGTCTAAAGATTATATGCACTGATATGATTTATGACAAAACATTGTCAAGAGTAAACTCCATGTGCTTATCATAAGTGTCACTGGTTCGGCCTACTTATCATTTATAAGTGCCTATCATATTTGTCATATGGCATGAGACTCACCATTCCATCTTATTTATATCTCATATAAATAACTTGGTAACAAACATGAATACAATCTTTCTGGATAAGTCATGTCCTTATTATGAAGTATCATCGATTGTGAACCTATTTATGATACTTTGTGCTAGAAATATTGTCACTCATATTCTTAACAACTTAAGAATAATATTTCTAATAAAATACCAATGGACCTTTTCTATTACACATAAATATATTATGTAAACGGAAAAGTGGAAATACCTTTTATTAATAAAAATATGTACAAGATACGTACTAAATGATATGCTCTAGGGCATACTACTAACAGAATAAATGTGATAAAAGTGTCATTTGGGATTTAGGTTCCTATCAAGAGAGAAAGGAAAGATGTTTTGAATTTGAATGGTAGATCAAATGAATGTGAATTGTGATCAATATGTATGATGTAAGGAATATATGAATATTATGATGAATGTATAAATTATGGAATTTGTCATGAAATAATGAAGTCATAAAAAACAATATATTAATATTTAATGATATTATGTGCCCTTGTATTGCCTAGACATGTGTGTCAGATTGGATAGATTGGCATGCCAATAGGGTATTGTTTTAGCAGTACTGCGAAAGGCTTTATGCCCGCATTCATGGCTTTATGCCCGCACTCATGGCTTAATGCCCGATTATGTGTTATCATGGCTTTTTAACCATCCTGACTGCATACGTGGTTGACGTTTTGCATCCCATGGTATGACGGCCCGAGGCACAGCAGTGTCCAGTGCCAATGACCTGTTATCCATTTTAGTCAGCCTATCATAGGTTACTTGGGCAGTGAAATTTATTGAAATAAGTTAAGAATATTAGTAATTAAAAATATTAGAAATTAAATAAATGAGTAAGATGACCTAAAAAAAAAATTAGAATAGTTATTTATTAGAAAGAATCGAAATAAACTGAACCGATATCAAAATTTACTTATTATGAAATAATCTGAGACAACCTAGAAAGTATTGAGAAAATGCTAAAAGATTAGCAAAGAAAATTATAACATACATAAATATTGCAAATGTGACTTACATGATAATATAAGCATAAATTTATTATTTTTAGATCATTTTTCTATGTACATTATTACTGTACATTGGCAAAATAAACACTTCCAAAGAAGACTAAATTAGGATAAAACATATTAAATTTTAGAAACCGCATGTGAAGTATAAATAAATCTTAATTATTTAAATTATGTTTTATTTCTATCTTTATTTGTTTATTATTTCCTTATTATATTATTGCACCACTAAGCAGCAATGCTTAGCGCAATGGAATTGTTTCCTCACGCAGGTACTGAAGTTAAAGCCCAGCGAATACTAAACAGAGATTTTGGAGTTCTGATCTGCAGAGCGTTCAAGGTTGTCACCTCCTCAGCAATGCATGTAGATAGGGCTCATATTAAGCATATCATGTATTTTGTGTATGTTATTTATTTCTTATATTGTAATGTAAATTAGCAAATTGTAATTAATTTGTATATTATGTAAATTAAGGATTTATTTAATTATTGTAAATGATGTAAATTAATGCAAATTTGAGAATTTTGCTATAAGAATGGAGCATGAATGAATTTGTAAAAATGAGTATAGATTTGAATTACATAATGATTTTTCAAATGATGATATGAGTATGGAAATGATTATGAAATTGAAATGTATGGATGATATTTGAAATATGAGAAAATTATGAGAATGATTAATGAGATAATTATGATTAGCATGGATGAGATTTTTATTTTAAGATATTATTGAATTTCAAACAGGTGAATATTGAAATACACCAAATGATAATAAAATAGGAGAAACTCCACTAGTTTCTCCGCCGAAAAATAATTGATATTAAATTAAACGAATTCAAAATTATTAAAAAAATAAAGTAAGATAAGTTAGGGTGCTCCGGCACCGATTGTAGCATGCCTTGCTCGGCTACACTATAGTCGGGTGAGGGGTGTTACAAATGGCCATAGTGGGTTCTAAAGGCAGTTTTAGGAATACTCTGCTCTTGTACTTTCATCTTATAATAACCTGATCTCAGGTCAATTTTGGAGAACACAGCTGCAGCCCTTAACTGATCAAATAAGTCATCAATGCGGGCAATGGGTATCTGTTCTTTATTGTCACCTTATTCAACCGTCGATAGTCAATGCATAACCGAAGAGTGCCATCCTTCTTCTTTATAAACAACACTGGTGCTCCCCAAGGTGACAAGTTAGGGAAGATAAAGCCCTTGTCAAACAGCTCTTGCAACTGCACTTTCAATTCTTTTAGTTATGCTGGTGCCATTCTGTATGGCGTTATGGAGATTGGGTCCACACTAGGCATAACATTAATCTCAAATTGCACTTCTCTTTCTGGATGTAATCCTAGCAATTCATCAGGAAATACATCCAAAAAGTCACATATCATAGGGATGTCCTTCAATGCTAGACTACCCACTTGGGTGTCTATCACATGCGCTAAGTACGCTTCACATGCCTTCCTAATCATTTTTCTGGCTAGTGCAGCTGAAATGATGTTTGAAGGCAATAACTGCTTCTCCCCATGTATTACTACATCACCATACTGAGGAAGACCAAAAGTGACTGTCTTTAGTCTACAGTCAATCATTGCATGATGCTTGGCTAACCAATCCATGCCCAAGATAATGTCATAATCCCTGAAGGACATTTCAATCAAATTAGATAGAAAAATGTGTTCTTGGATTACCAGAGGACAATCCCTATATAGTGTATTTACCCTGACCTCCTGGCCTAATGGACTAGTTACTAGCAGATCATAGTCCATTAGTACACACTGAATAATAGTAGAATACATCACACTAGCACTGACATATGAATGTGTGGAGCCAGGATCAAACAAAACATATACATCTTCGTCAAGGATAGAGAAAATACCAGCTACTACGTCTGATGTTTCAGCCTCCTCCCTTTGACGCATGGTATACACTCTAACTGGTGCACCACTGGGTACTCGCTGGTTAATGATGATTTGACTTCCAGGAGTGTTACCAGGACCCCTACCTCTGCCTCTACCTCTACCAGCTGACTGTGACCCTCTAGGTGTAGAGACTTGGGCTGATCCCTCAGATGTAGCAGAAGGTCCAAATCGGCGTGAACTAGTACAATCCTTAGCAAAATATTCGCTCCCTCCACAGTTATAGCATGCACCTATGGCCTTGAAACACACCCGACCGTGTGTTCTACCATAGATTTCACACTGCCGGACTGATAAAGATCCTCGAGAAGCTTATTGGGTCTGGTGACCAGACCAGGGTGGTCTTTGGCTAGAGAATCTGCCTCTGCCAGATCTGCGAGAACTAGATCCTCCAGACTGTTTCTTCTTCCCTGAACCACTTTCAAGTGCTTGACCAGTAGTCTTTTCAGTCTTCTCTTTCTCTTGTGTACCCTTCTTCATTTCCCCTTCTGATTCTATCCTTTCTAGTTCCAGGGCTTGTGAAATCAGCTCAGAAAAATTCTGGTGTCTGAATCCCACATCTTGCATCCTCAGATTTGGCCTTAACCCGGACTCAAACCTCTTACATCTGTCTCTGGGGTGGAGACTAAGCTTCTAGCATAGTGGCTTAGCCTTGAAAACTCCCGCTCATACTCTGCTATTGTTTTGTCCCCTTGTTTCAAACTCAGGAATTCTTGTAACTTCATATCCACATAAGCATCAGGGACCCACTTCTGTCGAAACTCCCTCAAAAAGTCTGACCAGGTTAACACAGGTGGCTCAACCAGGCTATGGGGGATGGTCTTCCACCATTCATATGCACCCCCTTGCAATAGAGAAACAAAGTACTCAAACTTCAGCTCTTCTGCACACTGCAGCTTTCTGAAAACCCGTTCCATTCACTCTAACCACTGTTTTGCCTCTAGTGGATCCACAGTGCCCTTAAACTCGGTGGCCCCAAATTTCATCAAATTTTCATATTGCCGAGCTGAGGGTTATGGTTGTGCTATAGGTGCTTGCATCTAAACTTAAAGTGGCACATTTCCTGTCATTTGTTGGAAAAACGTAGCCATCTGCTGTGCAAACTGAGTAGGAAACTGCGGTGCTGGAGTAGGAGCTGGAGTGGCTGACCCACTCACGTTCTGGAGTGCTGGGGCTTCCCCTTGAACCTCAGCCTCAACAGATTGTTCCACGGAATGATTTCCTTCTTCCATTCCGTTTCCCAAAAATTTCTACTTCCTGAGATCAAACACAAGGAGGTTGACCTCCATTAGAGCATATTCATGATGTAAATATGTCATATGTATCAATTAAAAACACTTGAGCAGTTGTACTTATCAAAGAAATATTCACATAAATAGTCAAAATTTATTGCAAAACCATGCTCTGATACCACTAAAACATGTCACATCTCACCCCTTTGTAAGGCATGGCATGATCCCGTAGAATACTTAATGAACTATTGAACTTGACCTATCGATAACTCATTA
Organism: Hevea brasiliensis; assembly: GCF_030052815.1. Lineage (NCBI taxonomy): Eukaryota > Viridiplantae > Streptophyta > Magnoliopsida > Malpighiales > Euphorbiaceae > Hevea > Hevea brasiliensis. Next base: position 71,373,628 of record NC_079498.1, on the reverse strand, counting down.
GGTACACTACAAGAGATTTTAAAACTATTTTCTTACATTTTGGAAGTGGTGAGCATTTTAGTAGGAATTAAAATCATTTATTCAAAGCTTAAAAAATAACAAAATTTTTTGTCCATTTTTTATTTTTTCCGCAAATTTTATAAAAATTTCGACAGAGTGCCGTTTGTATTTTGAGAAAACAGTTCTTCAAATACCTGAGAAAAACACTTCCAATAAATTTCTCCATAACTCCCAACCTCCAAATAATCGCAATTCAACTCAAAATTCTCGGATCAAACCATTTCAAAATAATTTCATCAACATTGCATTCAATAAAGCTAATTTACATTCACCAATTTAATTTACAGATATAAAATCCAAAAATAATATTATTACAGTTTATTATACAACTGCTCACTTTACATTGATACATAAAATAATACAATATTTACATCAATTAACTACAAGGGTATAAATATATACCCGTACAAAAGATCAACGGAAACTTTTCCAGTTCAGCAGCTCACTCTGCTGCTTTTTCCTTGCTCTTATCTGCGATAGTAAAATAAGCTATCACTAAGTATAAAAATACTCAGTGGTGTACAATAAAAATTTGAAATGCAGTACATAAAACATTCATTGACAAATCACAATTTAAATATTTCACAAGTACATTTCACAATTTATCAAAACTCATTATAACACAATTTTGGTTAAATGATTTAATAAACATAGTGTTGCCAATTCATATACAACTTAAGCCATGACACAAAATTTCAGATCAATGCCGTGTTGTACACCACGACAAAGCAATCTACAACCCCACTAATTGAAGTCAATGAGGGAGGTGGCTAGCTAGCTAATGAGTACTCATCTGATCTACAACCTCAACTGGTAAACCAGAGAGGGAGGAAAATAATTGATCTCAACCCCATAAATGGAGGAGGAATAATAAGGCACTGTCATGCTAAGTGTGAATCAGAAATCCATTTCAAACATTTTATTCAAATATTGCATACAAAAATCAAATCAATTTCCAATGTTACAATTTCATCACAAAGTGGCAACACAAAATTTCTTAAACTCATAATGTGTACTAAATCAATTTTTCAAGGATAAAATGCTGAAATAGGATTTATTGTGCACAAACTTGACGTGAGTCGCCTCTAGGCCTTAACTCAATCTTTTGTCCCTTGCGGATCTTTTCCAGCTGAAACACAAAATTTATAGTGTCTCAGTATCTTTTCCTCACAATAATTCCAATAATTAATCTCATTATGCTTAAACTTCATTCTTGAATACTTTCATGTTGAGGTTACTATTCATAGTACTATTCAAGTCAAAATATTGACTTTCTTATGCCTAAAAGGTATGGAAGATCCAACTATACTCACATACCACATGTTGGTCACCAATTTTGTTGGTTTTGGTTGTTTTCTCAAAACTTAAGTCTTTTAAGCAAAATTGCCAATTTTCAGTTTTGGTGTCTTAGATTGCACTGTTCCATTGGTCATTTTGCTGTTAGAATTGGGCTAAGTTTTCTTCATAGAAATTGTCCCTTAATGTCTTAAATTTATTCTCCTTTTTGAATCACTCTATTTGGAGTTTTGTAGCTCAAGTTATAGCCATTTGAATCATGGCTGCCGGATTGGACTTAACCCAGATTTCTGGGCACCAAACTGGTTCTGGCAGTTTTAGGTAACCAATTTTGGGTGGCCAAATGACATTGGTTAAGGGCATAATTTGGGTTAGTATTCTCCATGAAAGTTTTAGGTCTATATCTCAGCTTTCCACTGGTAAAATTTCAGGTCATTTGGACCTGCCTAGCCTAAGTTATGGCTAAATGAACAAATTCTGTTCATTTGGTCATTTTTGCACAGGTCAAATTGTGAATTTCGGATTTGGTCAATTTGTTCACTATGCTATGGTCACTTTTGGGGCATGATTCCTGAATGAAAAATGTTCCATTTTGTGTCTATTTTCATTTCCAATTGGCCTCACACCAATTAAACTTGTAAATTTTCAGTTTTGTTCCCTGAAAGGGACCTTGGTCCTACTGCCTACAGCATGACCCTAAGCAATCTGAATTTGCATTTGGTTTCAACACTTCTAACATACTCCAACTGGTTACAAATGACCATTTCTCACCTCAAACAAAGTCAAACACACCATTTAACACATTCTCACATTTTTGTCTGGCAACCCTAGGTGCCAAACCCTAATTCATCAATTTGTTACACTTAATTAATTCTAAGCATACCAACATCACTTCCACACTCATACAAACTTATCTACACTTTTAATTCAATCAAAACACATGTATACACCTATCAAACCCTTGCTGGCCGAAATTTAACTTTGTCCCCCAACACTTATTTTCATTTCATTTTAAGTTTATTTCCAAGTTCATTCAATCACAAACATTAGAATCAAACCAAAAAAATTCAAGTTGGATCACTAACCTGTTAGTAGTATGCCCTAGAGCATATCATTTAGTATGTATCTTGTACATATTTTTATTAATAAAAGGCATTTCCACTTTTCCGTTTACATAATATATTTATGTGTAATAGAAAAGGTCCATTGATATTTTGCAAGAAATATTATTCTTAAGTTGTTAAGAATATGAGTGATAATATTTCTAGCACAAAGTATCATAAATAGGTTCACTATCGAGGATACTTCATAATAAGGACATGACTTATCCAGAAAGATTGTATTCATGTTTGTTACCAAGTTATTTATATGAGATATAAATAAGATGGAATGGTGAGTCTCATGCTATATGACAAACATGATAGACACTTATAAATGATAGGTAGGCCGAACCAGTGACACTTATGACAAGCACATGGAGTTTACTCTTGTCAATGTTTTGTCATAAATCATGTCAGTGCATATAATGTTTAGACCTGAGATAGCACAGTTATCTTGTATATAGGTAGTTTGAGTTTGATACTACTTTCATACTTGTACTATGTATGGGTATATGGGCATGTGTTGGCTCCTACTAGTTATATATGGAGGTAGGTGTTGATCATGATGGAATCTGTTCCCTAAGTAAATAGAGATAAAATCCTATGTTCATTTAATTTTTCTTGATCTTTTAAGTTCCTGGCCAATACAAATAGATTTATTCAGAAAAGAGTTTCTGATGAGAAAATCTTTTTAATCAAGAACTGGAATTAAAAGAGAACATAATATTCATAGCAAATGGAGTTTGACATAAACCATGACTCCAGCTTGATTTGGGATTTTATAACAGAGAGATTCTAGTGCATGGTAACATATGATTATAGGTTCATTTAAGGTAAACCTTATTACTAATTGGGTGGCCATGGCATGCTATGCTAGGTGTTAACCATGGTCTATGAGGTTCATAAAATGATTTAGAGAAATCATTTATGGTAAGAAAGAGTTCTGATGATATTAAGAGTTGATATCATGTCTCATTGCCAATTAGTGATGAGCCTAGTAAGTCACATACATACACAAGTTATCACCTATTTAAATATGATTTAATTAATTAATTAAAGAGTTTAATTGATTAATTAAATAGGTTTGGTTTGCAATTAAATTGCAAAGTCCCTAGCATGACTTGAAACCAAATCTAGATTATTGGATGTATAGTATAAGTTAAATTTATATTTAAAGTGTTTAAATATGAATTTAATTAATGAGAAATTAATTAATAGAGATTAATTAATTAATTAATTTATACTTGATATAAATTAGAAGAAGAAAAATAATTATTTTGGGTTAAGAACTCAAAATTAAGACACAGGAGCATTTTGGTCATTTCACAGTGTGACACGTGGCACCATGAGATGGTGACACATGGGATTACACATAAGCTTGTCAAATGTTTTTTTTTTAATCATGTAAGATGATTAAAATCAAGATTAAATATAGATTTAACACTTGGTACAATGTGATTGGGTCACTTAAACCTAAAGCTAATCAAAGGGTGACATGTGGCAAGGGTTTAATGTGTTAACCTAGCTATATAAGTGTTGTTATGAAAAAAAAAAACAACCAGCAGCCACTACTCTCCTTTGTCACACCATTTTGAGGTTCTCCATCTATTCTTCTTCAGCTCTCATCAATTCAAAGAGATTAGCCATCAATCTCTTGAATTAAGAACACTATAAATTGTTTCTAGTGTCCTGTTTACATATCTAATCTCTCAAAAGGCAGAACATGAATTTCTAATTAATAGAAAAAGCTTTAGAAGTTGTTCAAGGGCTGCCACAGGTGTTCTTGGTGTGAAAAAACTGGAGGGACAACATCTGGTGTCCTAAAGACAAATCTCAAAGGCACAGACACGCTGAAGTGCATCAAGAGGTTAGTGTAATCGTTCTTGATTTAATCTAGAGTTCTAAAATTAATCTGATTAATTTTAAAATATTAAATGGAAAATGCAGATCCAAAAACATATTAAAAGAGTTTTAATATATTGTTTATCATTGAAATCAAATAGATAAAAATAAATCTTGCATGATGCATGTGACCCTAGGTGAAAATTTTTGAATTCAATGGTATAAACTTGTGTTTTTCACGCTTCCGTTCCTTCAATTGGTATCAGAGCCACTATATTTGCCATTTAGATTGATGTTTATATGATTTAATTATGTGTTTGATCATGAGATCAAAAGTTCATTGCTGGTTGCAAAGCCAAGGTAGCGGCACAAATGATGAACACCATGGTGCGCATGGTTGATGCACCACAATGGTGTGCAAAGGTAAATGGATGGTGAATGTGCAATTGTTGTGTGATCTAAGATCCATTTTATGCCTAATTAAATTATTTAATTAGAATTTTTATCACACAATTAAATTATGATTCAAATCAGAATTTTAAAAAATTATTTAAATATAATTCAAATTTGAATTTTAAAAGTTGTTTGAATGTGATTCAAATCTGAATTTTTAAAGTTGTTTGAATCATGTTTAAATCTGATTTTTTAAAATTGATTGAATAAAATTCAGATCTGATTTTTTAAAAAATGTTTGAATGTGATTCAAATATGATTTTTAAAAAAATGTTTGAATGTGATTCAAATATGAATTTTTAAAGTTGTTTGAATGTGATTCAAATTTGAATTTTTAAATTTGTTTGAATGAGATTCAAATATGAATTTTTAAATTTATTTGAATCATATTCAAATCTGGATTTTTAAGTTGAATATGAGATATTCAATTTAATTTAAGTATGTATGTTTTATTTAATTGTTAAATAGTGATATGCATGATGGATGATCATGGACTATAAAAGACCAATGTGATTGGATTTATTTCTTTGATGTTTCTTTGGGATTGTAAATTAATTAATTTATTTTAATTTATTTTGGGCATGTATTATTAAGTTTGTAATAATTTTTAGGTTGTAATTTCATTTATTTAAGTTCTTGTAAATTCACCTTGGTATGCCAAGGATTACTATGTAATATTGGATTGCAAGAAGTTCAAGGAGGTCAAGAGCATTGGTGGGACCAGTGGGAGGAATTCAAGATCAAGTGTTGATTATGTACTCCTTCAGCAACTCTTGTAAAATGAATGAATGTCACACCCTACCCCTCTGTAAGGCATAACATGATCCCGTAGTATACCTAATGAATTACCAACTCCGTCTACTGATAACCCATTAAATACACTACAAGGGATTTTAAAAACTTTTCTTGCTTCTTTTATAATGGTGAGCATTATTTACAGGTGTTAAAAACCTTTTTAAACTGAAGTGATAGAACTAACACATTTGAATTATTTGGAATTTCTGTAAAAATTTTGGTAGAGTGCCATTTGTATTTTGGATAAAACAGTTCTTCAGAAAACCTGTAAAAAGCACTTCAATATATTTCCAAATCTCAACTCCAACATATTTCTCAACACAACATATTTCTCAACTCAAATTCACAGTGATTTTTCAAAGACTGAGATACAAGAAATATAATACAATTTTTACAAGCCAAAATAACTCATAATTATTTTACAACTTCAACGTACAATTTGAATTTACAACTGCTCAAAACCAAGAACACTATGTACATACAGTGGTCATACATTACAGTACAAAATGCAAAATGTGGTATACTCATTATACCCGATAATCTCTCGCTGGATGTACTAGCAGCCTAGTCTGCTGCCCTATCCGTCTGTCTACCTGTGACAGCAATGAAAAGCTATCGCTAAGACGATGTCTCAGTGGTGCACAACATTAACCAAATACAACTTTAAATCACAGTTCATAAATCATATAAATGATGGATACGTAAAACCATAGTTAAATTCAAGACAATGAACGTCATAAGGAATTTAACACAATATCACAATAAATCTCTGTAATCAAAACGTCGTTAAATTCAAAAGACAGTGAATGTCAATAAGAATTTAAACTCCATTTCACAAATTATCGAAGCTCATAATAATACAATTTAGTCAAATAATTTACGAACACAGTGTTGCCAATTCATACACAACTTAAGCCATGACACAAAATTTCCGATCAATGCCGCGTTGTACACCACGACAAAGCAATCACAACCCCACTAATCGAAATCAATGAAGAAGGGAGCTAGCTATGTAATGAGTACTCATCCGATCACCTCAACTGGTAAACCAGAGAGGGAGAAAAATAAACGATCACGACTCCATAAATGGAGAAGGAATGATACGATACTGTCATGCTAAGTGTGAGCACCAAATCAATTCCAAACATTTTATGCAAATGATTCGTGAGAATCCAATAAATTTCCAAAGTCATAAATTCATTCACAAAATGGCAACACAATTCATAATTAACTTCAAATTTTCACAAATCACACTAAATCAATTTTTCCACAGTTTCAAAAAATTTACAATGCTTTTCAAGCAATAAGTATCCATTCAAACACATTTCCATAATTGAAAACAATAATATACAAATAATCATACTTCATTTCAATTGAAAAATTCAAAAGAATTAGCTGTTGTGTACAAACCTCTGATAACTGTCTCCTGGCCTTGACTCAGTGTTTCCTTCCCTTTCCCTGAGTCTTTGCTAACTGAGAAACACAATTTGAAGTGTTTCAGTACTCATTTAAACTGTCTCTAACGATAATGCTTGATAATTAATTCACTGAATTCTAATATTTTCTTAGTCAACCTAGTATGTCGACCCTCGATGCATTCTAGGTAAATTAGGTTTTAATGTTATTAATATGCCACATTCGATAGTATTTTAGGGTTGGTACATGTTACCAAGTTCATTTCCGTGTATACTGCATTTTCTTGCAATTTGCTGGATTTCGGGATACTAGTTTGACCTAGCCGGACGACCTAGTTCCCTCGGTTTTCAGGTTTCGGTCAAAACTACAAACTTGTAGATCTATGTCTTATGGAACACGGGGAAAAATTTCAGGTCATTCTGAATTATGTAGACCAAGTTACGGTCATTTCACTATTGCTGGTCAAAATGCATCAAAATTGATCACTTTAGGTCATTTTAGGTTCGGCCAGTTTTTGGACCCGAACTTGTGCAAGCTGTTTGACTTGCTTATGGTCATTTCTGGGCTTTTGTGTCTTCATAAGACTTGTAGATATGGGTATTAACTATTCATGGTTAAAATTTCAGGTCAATTGGACCTGTTTTGAGTGAGTTATGGCCTAAACACTAACTGCTGCCTAAATGGTCAATTTTCAGGCCTTATTTGCACTTAATCCGGATTTGGTCATTTTTCAAGCTACCTTGAAAGCAGAATTTTGGCAAGCTTTCTTCATGAAAGTTGGCACATTTTGTGCCTAGTTTCACCTTCAATTGGTCTCATACCAATTGGAGCCACACACTTAAAGTTATAGGCCTAAAACACAAACTGCCTTATTGTATTTTTTGTATACACATCAAGGATCACTTTTAACACTTACCAAGCTCAACATTCAAACCAATTTTGGTTGTACCACATCCTAAAAATAATTTAAAACATATTATAGGTCATTTTGGCAGCTTACAATTACATTCAATGTGCACCAACAAGTGCAGAATTTGTCCAACTCAATTTACAACAATTCAATCACCAATTCATGCTCATTTACATGTCCAACTTCACACCATCATACATGCACTCAAACTGCCATAACCCCTATCACAAATTAACATCATTATTCCATAAACCAAGCATGAATTCCAGCATTCTTCAAGAGCTAACAAACTGCCACAATGGTACATTTACATTCCATTAATTTCTAAGCTTTAAATTTCATTTCACATTTACATATACTAAGTATACATCACCCAAACAATTTCCTACACAATATACATTTAATCAATCATTTAATTCACCATTTACAAGAAAAAATAAACTGCCTTCAAGGTGTTTCCATGGCTGCCAAAAGTACACATTCCCATTCAACATCAAACCTCAAAAATTTCTTCATAAATCAAACACCCATAACATCCTTACAAACTTTAACAAAGCAACAATAAAAAACTTAAACTTACCTATGGATGAGACTTCTTAAATCTTCACCAAAACTTCTTGAAATTGCTATCTAACTCTTCCTTGTGATGTGGGGATAAACTTTAATGAAGACAAGTAAAGAAAGTGTAGCTTGAAATGGGTGTAAGAAGCCATGCAAATGGGGCGGCCATGGGAGGTTTTGTTGGAGTTCATTCGGCAATGGTGATTCTCAAGGTTGAAGATGAAGTATTTAGTGGAGCAATCTCCCCACTTAAGATTAAATTTAATCTATAGTGCTTCACTCACCAAATATAAATTATTTTATATGTTTAAATGTGATAATTAGTCAATTTACCCTCCACTTTTACTATTTACATTAGGTCCCATTAAATTAATTTTTCATTATATTTTCCAAGTGTAATATTATTTATTTTTGATGGACATTTAGGTCAAAAGACAACTCGAGGTGCCCCTGTTCGGGTTGCATTCCCGATTTTTCGGTAACATCGGGTTTTGTCCGTTTTTCGATTTCTCACTTTTCTTTGTATTAATTATTTAATTTTTCTTTGATATTTCTAATGATATTTATACTTCAACAAATATTTATTTGAGTCCTAAAAATATTTTCCAAGGTTCCCCGCAGTCCAGGGCTAGTCAACGGTCCGCACCGTGACTTCCCAGTGCGGTCACCCATCGCTAGGGTTTTCGGCTCGCTCAACTTGGTTACATTTCTTTGCTATTATTTTTCCTTTGTTTTTCTTGTATTTTCTTGTATTTTCTTTTCTTGTATTTCATTATTTTATGTCTCCTTACTCATATCGAAGTGTAGTTCTAGGCATCATAGCTGTCCGAACAACACTAGTCACCGGAACAGTAGTACGCACTACCGAACATAGGGGTGTTACAATGAATGAAATGCACCTAAGAATGCCCGAATTCAATTCTTGGTGGCTTAGAATTGAATCCCTTAGAAAGTCCATGATCATACCATATTCACTGCTTATCTATAAATGCATGAGATGTATGGGAATGTATGCAATTATATGATATATGCATGCTAAATGGATAATGTGCAAAGTGAGACCTTAATAGTAATTAGGATGACCATAAAATCTTAAAAACAAATGATTAAGTTGGATATGCTATAATTAAAGTAATTATAACATGGGCCCTCCATTAGGGCAATTATTTTAATAAATTTTAAATAGTTGCATAAGATGCAATTAATTTAAGAGATTTTCTTAAGAATAATTGTTAAGCATGAGATGTTGTAAATATGTAAATAGTTTGGTGGCCAATATTGGATGTACCTGAGGACATTAAAATTATTTGCATAATTACTGGCTCAATGGGATCAACTTAACTAATGCAAGATAAGTCAATAATGGATGTACCTAAGATTTTGAGCATTAGGGGCTAGGTAAAGGATTGAACCTCACATGAGATGTGATGGGCAAGGAGTTGCTCACTTATAGTTTATTGTAATTCCAATAATGGATGTACCTGAGGATGATCAATAGAATTATAAGAATTCAATCACCCACTAGAAATCTATTCAACTAGGATTTCCGTTTTCTACTTTGGAAGTGTAGGATTCGCTAAGTTAGTGGGAGGACCAATTTGATTAAAAGACCATAATCATTTTGGTTAATTACATGATACATTTACTAATTAATCTGGTTATTTTCTGCAGTTAATTTTCTGATAAAAATGAGCACAGAACAACCACCACCATCCAATATCCTTGCAAGCATACTTGATCGCAATAGGTTGACAGGACCTAATCTGTCTGATTGGCTAAGTAATTTGAAACTTGTCCTGAACCTTGAACATATAGGATATGTTCTAGATTCAAATGTTCCTGGTCCCTTACCTCCAGAGGCCACACAAGAGGAACATGAAACTTTGGATAAGTGGAAGGAGTATGATATGAGAGCTAAGTGTTACATGCTTGCTTCCATGAGTAATGAGTTACAAAAGCAGCATGAGAACATGTTGAGTGCGAGTGAGATCCTCCTTCACCTACAAGAGTTGTATGGTGAGCACAGTAGGAATGCTAGGTATGAGTTATTTAGACAGTTATTCCGTATGAGGATGTCTGAGGGACAAAATGTTGGGGATCATGTCCACAAGATGATTCGGCTGATTGAGCAGTTGGAACATCTTGACTTCAACATGGATTTCTAACTATAGACGGATTTGATCCTTCAGTCCCTTCTTGAGTCTTTTGGGAATTTTGTGACAAATTTCCATATGACTAAATAGGAATGCATCTTAGCTGATTTACTCAACATGCTGGTTATTGCCCAAAAGAATATGCCAGGCAATAAAGGAAAAGAGGTAGCTTTGATTGCGTCTTCTTCTGCTGGAAAGTCCAACAAGAAGAAGGGTAATAAGAAAAAGAAACCTTAGATTCCTGGTCCTTCCAAGAAAATAGCTAAACAGAAAAGGAAGACTAAAGCTGATGGAGGCAAAGGAAAGTGTTTCCATTGCAAAAAGGATGGGCACTGGAAAAGGAACTGCCCAGAGTATCTTGCTTCTTTGAAGGACAAGAAGGATATACTTTTGGAAGGTATGTCCATATCTTGTTATTTAGATTCTGATGATACTCATAGTTCATCTACAGCTTGGGTTTTAGATACTGGTGCCAGTTCTCACATTTCTAATGATATGCAGGAACTAGCAAATAGTAGCAGCTTGCGTTCTCAAGATATTAGAGTCCGGATTGGCAATGGCTCAACTGTTGAAGCTTTAGCCATAGGATTTAAATCTTTTTACATGTTTGGACATGTTTTGTGTTTGGATAATATTTTATATGTACCTGATGCTTCTAAGAACATCATTTCTATATCTAGTTTGACTGGAAATGGCTATGAATTTCAGTTCACAGATGATGTTTGCAATATTTATTTTGGAAATAAATATGTTGGTTCGGGTTGTATGAATGATGGTCTTTATTATTTGGATAATAATGACAAACACAAATTGAATGCAGGTGATATAAAAGAATGCAATGCCATGGTGAAAACCAACTCAAGTTCAAAATATATTTGGCACTTAAGGTTATGTCATGTTGCAGAAGATAAGATTGCAAAACTGGAGAAAATGGGGATTCTATCCTCATTAGGCTCTGAGCCTACTCCAACTTGTGAATCTTGCCTTCAGGGCAAAATGACTAGATCACCCTTTGTTGGACAAGGGCAAAGAGCTGAAAATATTTTGGAGCTAATACATAGTGATGTATGTGGTCCATTTAAAGAAATGGCTAGAGGGGGCTTTCATTATTTTATTACCTTTACTGATGATAAATCAAGATTTGGGTATTTGTATTTGATGAAATACAAACATGAATCCTTTGAAAAGTTTAAAGAATTTAAATCTGAAGTAGAAAATCAAACAGGAAAGAGTATTAAAGCTCTTCGATCAGATCGTGGAGGTGAATATTTGAATACTGAATTTGATGAATACTTGAGAGAGCATGGCATTGTTTCTCAGCTGACTCCTCCAGGAACGCCACAGCTGAATGGTGTATCTGAAAGGAGAAATCGTACCCTATTGGATATGGTATGTAGTATGATGAGCTATACTGATATGCCAATATTCTTTTGGGGGTTTGCATTAGAATCAGCTTTGTATATTCTGAATAGGATTCCATCAAAATCAGTTTCTTCCACACCTTATGAGATATGGCATGGAAGAAAACCAAGTCTTAAGCATGTTAAGATTTGGGGTTGTCCAGCTTATATCAAAAAGCTGAACACTGATAAATTGGAGACCAGATCAGAAAAAGGTCGATTTGTTGGATATCCAAAAGATAGTTTTGGATATTATTTTTATTTTCCTACTTCACAAAAGGTTGTGATAAGTAGAGATGCCACATTTCTTGAACAATTTTTTCAAGAAGGAGGCAAAGGAAGGCAAATAGAGTTAGAATTGGAGAATTCGACCAACCAATGCATCGATGGATATAGATTCATCTAGTCAACCTATACCCGTTGATGAAACATCTACAGCTGTTCCTCGTAGAACAACTAGGGTATCTCACCCACCAGTGAGATATGGTTTTCTTCATGAAGAAGAACAAGAGTTGTCTACTCATGAAGAAGTAGATCATGGAGATGATCCACATACCTATGAAGAAGCTATATCAGATATAGACTCTTCAAAATGGATTGATGCTATGAAATCCGAGATTGATTCCATGTATAAGAATCAAGTTTGGGATCTTGTTGACCCACCTGAAGGTATTATACCTATAGCGAACAAATGGGTTTTCAAGAAGAAAATTGGTTTTGATGGAAAGGTAGAGACCTATAAGGCAAGGCTAGTAGCGAAAGGGTTTTGCTAAGGGTAAGAGTCGACTATGAGGAGACTTTCTCGCCTGTTGCCATGCTTAAATCAATTAGGATTTTATTAGCAATAGCTACATACTATGATTATGAGATTTGGCAGATGGATGTCAAAACAGCTTTTCTCAATGGATACATTGAAGAAAACATTTTCATGGAACAACCTAGGGGTTTTGAATCCCAAGATGGTTCCAAGGTATGCAAGCTAAAGCGATCCATTTATGGGTTGAAACAAGCTTCAAGGAGTTGGACCATCCGTTTTGCTGAAGCCATTAAATCCTTTGGTTTTATAAAAAATGAGGATGAGCCATGTGTATATAAGAAGGTTAGTGACAGTGCTATTATTTTCCTTGTCTTATATGTGGATGACATACTGTTGATGGGTAATGACTTAGGTATGTTGACAACTATAAAGGTATGGTTGTCAAATACATTCTCCATGAAAGACTTAGGGGAGGCAACCTATATTCTTGGGATTTGCATCTATAGAGATAGAGCAAAAAGAATAATTGGTTTATCCCAAAGTCTATACTTGGAAAAGGCGTTAAAGAGGTTTAACATGCTTGATTCTAAGAGAAGATTGTTACCAGTGAGACATGGTATCCATCTTCCTAAAGAGATGTCTGTAAAGACACCTGAAGAAAGAGATAAGATGGCCAGAATTCCATATGCTTCGCCTATTGGAAGTTTAATGTATGCAATGTTGTGTACTAGGCCGGATATCGCATATGTTGTTAGTTTGACTAGCAGGTATCAATCCAATCCAGGTTTGGAGTACTGGATAGCTGTCAAGAATATCCTTAAGTACTTGAGAAGAACTTAGGATTTATTCTTGATTTATGGAGGTGGAGACTTGCAATTGGATGGTTATACTAATTTTGATTTCCAATCAGATATCGATGTTAGAAAGTCTACCTCTGGATGTATTCATTTGTAATGGAGGTGCAGTCAGTTGGAAGAGTTCCAAACAGAGCACAACTGCAGATTCCACTACAGAGGCTGAGTATATTGCTGCATCAGATGCTGCAAAAGAAGCTGTTTGGATAAAGAAGTTCGGGACAGAACTTACAGTAGTTCATTCCATTGAGTCAGCAGTTCCACTACACTGTGACAATAATGGAGCAGTCATACAGGCTAAGGAACTAAGGTCTCACCCAAAATCCAAACACATAGAAAGACACTACCACATTATCAGAGATATAGTTGGGCAAGGCGATATAGCCATGCAGAAAATAGCATAAGTTGAAAATCCAGCTGATTCATTCACTAAGCCTTTATCACAAGCTCAGCTAGACCGACATGTTGAGAAGATAGGTCTAAGATATTGTAATGAATGGCTCTAGTTCTAGTGGGAGATTGTTAGTAGTATGCCCTAGAGCATATCATTTAGTATGTATCTTGTACATATTTTTATTAATAAAAGGCATTTCCACTTTTCCATTTACATAATATATTTATGTGTAATAGAAAAGGTCCATTGATATTTTGTTAGAAATATTATTCTTAAGTTGTTAAGAATATGAGTGACAATATTTCTAACACAAAGTATCATAAATAAGCTCATAATCGAGGATACTTCATAATTAGGACATGACTTATCCAGAAAGATTGTATTCATGTTTGTTACCAAGTTATTTATATGAGATATAAATAAGATGGAATGGTGAGTCTCATGCCATATGACAAACATGATAGGCACTTATAAATGATAGGTAGGCCGAACCGGTAACACTTATGACAAGCACATGGAGTTTACTCTTGTCAATGTTTTGTCATAAATCATATCGGCGCATATAATCTTTAGACCTGAGATAGCACAGTTATCTTGTATATAGGTAGTTTGAGTTTGATACTGCTTTCATACTTGTACTATGTATGGGTATATGGGCATGTGTTGGCTCCTACTAGTTATATATGGAGGTAGGTGTTGATCAAGATGGAATCTGTTCCTCTAAGTAAATAGAGATAAAATCCTATGTTCATTTAATTTTTCTTGATCTTTCAAGTTTCTAGCTAGGACAGAAAGATTTATTCAGAAAAGAGTTTCTGATGAGAAAATCTTTTTAATCAAGAACTGGAATTAAAAGAGAACATAATATTCATAGCAAATGGAGTTTGACATAAACCATGACTCCAGCTTGAGTTGGGATTTTGTAACAGAGAGATTCTAGTGCATGGTAACATATGATTATAGGTTCATTTAAGGTAAACTTTATTACTAATTGGGTGGCCATGGCATGCTATGCTAGGTGTTAACCATGGTCTATGAGGTTCATAAAATGATTTAGAGAAATCATTTATGGTAAGAAAGAGTTCTGATGATATTAAGAGTTGATATCATGTCTCATTGCCAATTAGTGATGAGCCTAGTAAGTCACACATATACACAAGTTATCACCTATTTAAATATGATTTAATTAATTAATTAAAGAGTTTAATTGATTAATTAAATAGGTTTGGTTTGTAATTAAATTGCAAAGTCCCTAGCATGACTTGAAACCAAATCTAGATTATTGGATATATAGTATAAGTTAAATTTATATTTAAAGTGTTTAAATATGAATTTAATTAATGAGAAATTAATTAATAGAGATTAATTAATTTATTTATTTATATTTGATATAAATTAGAAGAAGAAAAATAATTATTTTGGGTTAAGAACTCAAAATTAAGACACAGGGGCATTTTGGTCATTTCACAGTGTGACACGTGGCACCATGAGATGGTGACACGTGGGATTACACATAAGCTTGCCAAATGTTTTTTAATCATGTAAGATGATTAAAATCAAGATTAAATATAGGTTTGACACTTGGCACAATGTGATTGGGTCACTTAAACCTAGAGCTAATCAAAGGGTGACATGTGGCAAGGGTTTAATGTGTTAACCTAGCTATATAAGTGTTGTTATGAAAAAGAAAACAACCAGCAACCACTCCTCTCCTTTGTCACGCCATTTTGAGGTTCTCCATCTATTCTTCTTCATCTCTCATCAATTCAAAGAGATTAGCCATCAATCCCTTGAATTAAGAACACTAGAAATTGTTTCTAGTGTCCTGTTTATATCTCTAATCTCTTAAAAGGCAGAACTTGAATTTCTAATTAATAGAAAAAAGCTTTAGAAGCTGTTCAAGGGCTGCCATAGGTGTTCTTGGTGTGGACAAACTAGAGAGACAACATCTGGTGTCCTGAAGACAAATCTCGAAGGCGCAGACACGCTGTAGTGCATCAAGAGGTTAGTGTAATCATTCTTGATTTAATCTAGGGTTCTAAAATTAATCTGATTAATTTTAAAATCTTAAATGGCAAATACAGATCCAAAAACATATTAAAAGAGTTTTAATATGTTATTTATCATTGAAATCAAATAGATAAAAATAAATCTTGCATGATGCATGTGACCCTAGGTGAAAATTTTTGAATTCAATGGTATAATCTTGTGTTTTTCACGCTTCCGTTCATTCATAACCTTAGTGCAGAATTTTAATCTTCAATTCTCCTCACTTTCTTGGTTTTAATGGCATCCAA
Organism: Hevea brasiliensis; assembly: GCF_030052815.1. Classification (NCBI taxonomy): domain Eukaryota; kingdom Viridiplantae; phylum Streptophyta; class Magnoliopsida; order Malpighiales; family Euphorbiaceae; genus Hevea; species Hevea brasiliensis. Next base: position 71,357,340 of record NC_079498.1, on the reverse strand, counting down.
GCTTCATATCAAGGTCCACTTGTAAGGTTTGCTTGAGGGGGTTAGGGAATTTGTGGCTGAATTTAGGGTTTATGAGAGCTTAAGGTGAGCTCCCATGGTGGTTTCAAGAAAGAAAAATGAGAGAGAGAGAGCTAAGGGAGAGGGACGGCAATAAGATGAGGATAAATGAATTTTATTTTTTTTTCTTTTCTTTTATGTGTATTAGGAAGACCACAAATTAAATTAAATAAAATTTTAATTATAATATTTATAGCATGATGCATGATATCATGCATGATGTCATCTCTTTTCACTTTTTCATTTTCATTTTTTTTTCTATTTATTTTTCCATTATTTCTTTAATTTAATTCTTGATCCTGAAATTTTCTTTTCTCTGATTTTATTTGACAGTTAGGTCAGGAGTCAGCTCTCGGGGTCAATTGACCAAATTGCCCCTCGCTAGTTCGATTCGATTTGCAAATAATTTAATATTTCTTCTGGATCCCTGACCTAATTATTTGACTGACTTAACAATTCCTTTTTATGATTTTCTCTTTTCCACTGTGTTTGTAATAGTTCTAAGGACTGCAGCGTCACATTTTACGATTCGAAATTTGAGTTTAAATCTACCTCGCAGTCCTTCCCAAAAAGGCCACCCATCCTGTGACTCTCGGCTCATTTAACTTCTTATATTCTGTTTTTCTTATTTATACTTAGCGAATTGGTAATTACTAATTATTTTTGTTCAGGGCTTATCTGGTTGTCTTAAGTGTGGTTCTAATCCCCTTAATTATCCGGACCGACACCGGTCACCAGAATAGTGAAATATACTAGGCTGTGCAAATAGGGGTGTTACAAGTGTTCTACCTTTACTTGCTGACAAGTTAGGCATTTGGCAACATATTTTGCAATGTCTTTCTTCATTCCCCTCCACCAATAGTGCTCTTTCACACTTTTGTACATTTTGGTTCCACTAGGGTGCATCGCAAAAGGTGAATCATGTGATTCCTTTAAAATGATCTGCCTCAGTTCAACATTATCAGGAATGCACATTCTGCCTTGATATAATAATAAGCCCTCGTCATTTATTGACAACTCCGTTTTCTTGCTATCCCGAGACTCTTCCATCAACTTCACATACTTATCATCATTCTGTGCAGCTGCTTTAATTTGTTCTGTCAACATTGGCTTTACTTGCCAAATAGCCCATCTGCCCATCTTCATCAATCTCTAGATTAGCATGCAATACCCTTAACTCATGCACCATGGACAATGGAGAAACCCTCATACAAGCCATAGTTTTGCGACTTAAAGCATCAGCTACAACATTTGCCTTTCCAGGCTGATAGTCTATCAAGCAATCATAATTTTTTATCAGCTCTAACTATCTCCTCTGTCTCAAATTCAACTCCTTCTATGTGCCCAAGTACTTCAAACTTTTATGATCTATGTATAAATAATATATAACATCTCTCCCCATACAAGTAATGTCTCCAGATCTTCAAGGCAAAGACAATGGCTGCCAGCTCCAAGTCATATGTAGGATAATTTCTCTCATGCGGTTTAAGCTGGCAAGACGCATAGGCAATGACATTTCTATCTTGCATCAACACACAGCCCAATTCATTATGAGAAGTATCACTGTATATGGTGTACTCTTTACCCAAAGTGGGCAACGTAACACCCCTATTTGCATAGCCTGGGATATTTCACTGTTACGGTGATCGGAGTCGGTCTGGACAATTAAGGGGATTGGAACCACACTTAAGACAACTAGATAAGCCATAAACATAAATAATTAGTAATTATCAATTAGTTAAGTATAAATAAGAAAAACAAAACATAAGAAGTTAAATGAGCCGAGAGTCACAGCGATAGGTGACCTTTACGGGAACGAATGCGAAGTCGATTTAAAGTCAAATTTCGAATTGTAAAATGTGACACTGCGGTCCTTAGGACCATTACGAACACAGTGGAAAAGAGAAAATCATGAAAAAGAACTGTTAAGCCAGTCAACTAATTAGGTCAGGGAGCCGGAAAAAATATTGAATTATTTGAAAATCGGGTTGAACCGGTAAGGGGCAATTTGGTTAATTGACCCCGAGAGCTGACTCCTGACCTAACTGTTAAATAAAATCGGAGAAAAGAAAATTTCAGAGTCGAAAATTAAATTAAAGAACTAATAGAAAAATAAATTAAAAAAAGAGAAAATGAAAAAGGTGTAGGGAGATGACATCATGCATGATGCCATAAAGATTATAATTAATAAATTTAAATAATTTGATTTTTGGGTCTTCCATAAGGATAAAAGTCATAAAAGAAAAGAAAAAAAAAAAAAGCAAAAGTCTTCTTCTTCTTCCCATTTTGCCGCCTCACCCTCTCCCTCACTTCATCCTCCATGAAAGCTCATCTTTGAGCTTGAAAAACCAAAAATCTCACCATAGAAAATTATTTACCATGGTTAAAGCTTGTTTTGGCAACTAGAAGAGGAGATTGAAGAACAAAGAAAAAGAAAAAGGAAGAGAATTGAAGAATTGGACATCAAATATTGAGGTTAGTGATTTAAGTTGCAAAGTTAGTTTATTAGTTGTGTTTATAGCTTGATTAACATAGAAATAAACTTAAAATGAAATAAAATAAATTGTTGAGGGACCATGAGTAAATTTCAGCCAGCATGTTGTGGAGGTGTATTTGCATGGTTTGATTGAATTTAATATGTTAAGCAAGCTTGTATGGATGTGGTAATGAGATTGATATGCATTGAATTGGTTAAATGCAAGAATTTGTGAATTAGGGTTTTGGACCCTTAGGGTTTAGAGACAAAAATGTGAAAAATTGGCAAATGTTGTCTTTAACCTAATTTGAAGTAAGAAATGGTCAATGGTTACCAAATGAAGTGTGTTGAAAGTGTTGGAGTTGAAACCAAATTCGGATTCAGTGTGGTCATGCTGCTGGCAGTATGACCAAGGTCCCTTTGAGGGACCAAAACTAAAAATTTACAAGTCCAATTGGTATGAGACCAATTGGGAATGAAAATAGACACTAAATGACACAATTTTCATTTAGGAAGCATGCCCAAAAAGTGACCAAAACCTAGTGAACAAATTGACCAAACTTGGAAAATCTCAGTCTGCCCTGTACAAACTGACCAAATGAATAGTGTTTGTTAATTTGGCCATAACTTGAGCTAGGCAGGTCTAAATGACCTGAAATTTTATCAGTGGATAGATGAGATGTAAACCTAAAACTTTCATGAAGAACACAAACCCAAATTATGCCATTAACCAAGTCATTTGGCCACCCAAATTTGGTGACCTAAAACTGCCAAAACTAAAATTTGCCCAGAAATTTAGGTTAAGTCCAATCCGGCAGCCATGGTTCAAATGGCTATAACTTAAGCTACAAAACTCCAATTGGAGTGATTCAAAAAGGAGAATAAACTTAAGACAATAGGGAACATTTTCTATGAAGAAAGTTTTGCCAAATTCTAACAGTAAAATGACCAATGGAATAGTGCAATCTTAGACACTAAAACTGAAAATTATCAAATTTGCCTAAAAGACTTAGAATTTGAATAAACAACCAAAACCAACAAATTTAGTGACCAAAATGTGGTATGTGGGTGAAGTTGAAGTTCCCATACCTATTAAGCCTTAGAAAGTCAACAAACTGACTTGAATAGTACCATAAATAGTAACTCCAAAATGAAAATTTCCAAGAATGTTAGTTTAAGCATATTTGGGCTAAAATTAAATATTTATGAATTAATTATTGGATTTACTGTGAAATAAGATACTGAAACACTATAAATGTTGTGTTTCAGCTGAAAAAGACCAGGAAGGTATAAGGGATTGAGTCAAGGCCTAGAGGCGACTCACGTCAGATTTGTGCACACAAATTTTAAATTATAGTTTTCATAATGGAAATTGATTTGTTATACATTGTGAATGTGTTTGTTCATTATGAATTTCGAGAATGTTGTGTTGCCTATTTTACAATGAAAATTTGGAAGGAAAATTAATTATTGATTTGTATGAAACATTTGAGCAATATGGTTTTGAATTTAGTTATGGCTTTGAAAATCTTATTTGAAAAAAAGTGTGTTGCCTACTTTGTAAATGAAAAGTTTAGAGTGAAATATGATTTGTGAATTGTATAAAATATTTGAATAACTTGATTTAAATTGTTTTTAATTCACACTTGGCATGGCAATACTAATATGTTCCTCCTCCACTTGTGGGGTGAGTTTAATATTTGAACACTTTCCTCCCTCTCTGGCTTTCCAGTCTGAGGGGCGAGTTTGGATGAGTACTCATTAGCTAGCTAGCCACCTTCCTCATTGATTTCGATTAGTGGGGTGAGTATGCCTTGTCGTGATGTACACACGACATGTTCAGAAATTTTGTGTCATCGACTAAGTTGTGTTATTGTTTGGCAACACTATGTTTATTAAATTGTTTGATCAAGTTGTGCTATATTAAGCTTTGAAAATTATAATTTGTTATAAATGTGATTTGAAAAAAAATTGTAAAATGCGATTATGAGATTTTTAAATGATGATTTGTTCATAAATATTTTATATTATGCATTTTATGCTTTATTGTGCACCACTGAGTATTTATATACTCAGCGATAGCTTTAACTTGCTGTCGCAGATAGAGAAAAGGACATAGCATCAGAGCGAGCTGCTACAGTTAGAGAGGAGTATAATTGAAGAATTTTTGTACGGATATTTGTCTATACCCTGGTAGTTTAGTTTGAAGTAAATATGATAGTATGCATATGTATCTCTGTAATTTGAGCAGTTGTACAGATAAAATTGTAATAATATTATTTTTGAGATTTTGCATCTGTAAATTAACTTATGACTATAAATTAATGATTTAAAATGTAATGTGCATGAGTTATAAAATGTTTTGAGATATTAATTCTTGATTTGAAATTTGGATTTTGCTACTGCTGTTGATTTGAAGTTTAGTGGTTACAAATGGAGTTGTGGTTGAGAAATATATTGGGAGTGTTTCTATTTTTAGGTTTTGAAGAACTATTTTCTCAAAATACAGACGGTACTCTGCCGAAATTTTTATAAAAATTGCGGAGATTTTAAATATCCAAAAATTTGATTTATATTTGAACTCTAAATGAAGGTTTTTAAAATTTGAAAAAAAAATTTTATCCACCAATTCCAAAATGAAGGAAAATTATTTTAAAATCCCTTGTAGTATATTTAATGGGTTACCGGTAGTGAAGTACGGTAATTCATTAGGTGTACTACGGGAACATGTTACATCTTACGAGGAGTAGGGTGTGACAGGCAAGGTTAAGACTGGAGCTTCAGTTAAATGCCTCTTGAACTCATCAAAACTTTCCTGGCACCGATCGGTCCACTGAAATTTCACATCCTTCCTAAGCAGCTTTGTCAGTAGAGATGCTAGCATGGAGAATCCCTTCACAAACCTTCAGTAATACCCGGCTAAACCAAGGAAACTCTTAACTTCCGTGATATTTCTAGGTGGCTTCCAATTAAGAATGGCTTTTACTTTACTAGGATCCACTTGGATACCCTCTGTAGATACAATATGCCCCAAAAATGTAATCTCCTTCAGCCAAAACTCACATTTTGACAGTTTGGCATACAACTATTTCTCCCTCAAAGTCTGCAATACTATCCTCAAGTGCTTATCATGTTCCTCTGTATTCTTTGAGTGCACCAAAATATCATCAATGAACACCACTATAAACTCATCCAAATATGGCCTGAAGATAGTGTTCATCAGGCCCATAAAAGCAGCTGGAGCATTAGTCAACCCGAATGGCATCACCAAGAACTCATAATGGCCATACCGAATCCTAAAGGCAGTTTTAGGAATACTCTGCTCTTGCACTCTCAACTGATAGTAGCCCGATCTCAAGTCAATCTTGGAGATTATAGTTGCATCTTTTAACTAATCAAATAGATCATCAATCCATGGTAGAGGATATCTATTCTTTATGATCACCTTATTCAACTGTCTGCAGTCTATGCATAGACGGAGAGTACCATCCTTCTTCTTCACAAACAATACTGGTGCTCCCTAAGGTGACACGCTAGGGCAGATGAAACCCTTATCTAGCAATTCCTGCAATTGCACTTTCAACTCTTTCAACTCAGTAGGTGCCATCCTATAAGGAGTGATGGAGATTGTCTCCACACTAAGCATAGTATCAATTTCAAACTGCATCTCTCTTTTTGGAGGCAATCCCTGCAACTCTTCCGGAAAGACATCTAAAAAATCCCATACTGTAGGAATATCCTTAAGATCTGGACTCCCCACCTGGGTGTCTATCACATGAGCTAGATAAGCTTCACATCCTTTTCTAATCATCTTCCTAGCAAGTGCAGCTGAAATGATGTTGGATGGCAATAACTGCCTCTCCCTATGTATCACTACATCTGCATACTTAGGAAGACTAAAGGTGACTGTTTTTAATCTACAGTTGACCATGGCATGATGCCTAGCTAACCAATCTATGCCCAAGATGATATCATAATCTCAGAAGGGAATTTCAATTAAGTCTGATAGGAATGTATGTCCTTGGATCACCAAAGGACAATCTTCATACAATTTATTCACCCTAACCTCTTGTCCTAAAGGACTAGCACTAGCACATCATAATCAAATTTCACACAAGGAATAGCAACAGAGCATGCAATACTGGCACTAGCATAAGAATGTGTAGAACCAGGGTCAAACAACACATATACATCTTTACTAAAGATGGAGAAAATACCAAGTACAACATCTGATGTCTTAGCTTCATCCCTCTGGAGCATGGTGTATACCTTGGCTGGTGCACCACTGTGCTTTAGTTGGCTCACTGTGCCCTGGCTGCCAGAAGTATTACCTCTACCCCTGCCTCAGCCTCTACTAACTATCTATTGTCCTCTAGAAGCAAAACCTTGAACAGATCCCTCAGTGGTTATAGGTAGCCCAGACCTGTGGGCACTAGTGCAATCTCTAGTAAAATGCCCACTTCCACCACAGCTGTAATAGGCTCCTATGGCCTTATAACATACTCCTCCATGAGTCATACCATAGGTTTCATATGTAAGGACAGGAAAGGAACCCATAGATGTCTATTGTCCGAATCTAGGTGGCCTTTACCCTAAGAATCTTCCCCTACTAGATCCTCTATTACTTGGTCCCCTAAAGCTCTTCCTTTTACCCGAACTACTGCCAGAAGCTTGACCAGAAGTCTTCTTACTCTTGTCTTTTTCTTCTATTCCCTTTCTAGCAGCCCCTTCTAACACAATCCTTTCTAATTCCTGGGCTTGGGATATCAGCTTTGAGAAGTTCTCATGTCGGAACCCAACCACTTGCATTCGTAAGCTGGGCCTCAACCAGGCCTTAAACCGTTTACATCTGTCTTTACTGGTAGTGAGTAAGCTTCTAGCATAGTGGCTGAAGCGGGAAAAGTCTCTCTCATACTCGGCTACAGTCCTGTTCCCTTGCTTCAAACTGAGAAACTCCTATAGCTTCATATCTACATATGTGTCAGGAACATACTTCTGTCTAAATTCTCTGAGAAAGTCATCCCATGTCAACACAGGGGGCTCAACCAAACTGTGAGGAATGGTCTTCCACCACTCATATGCATCTCCATGCAGAAGAGAGATCGAGTATTCAAACTTCAAATTGTCGGTGCAGTGCAGTTTCTTGAATACCCTCTCCATCCGGTCTAACCATTTCTCAGCTTCTAATGGGTCCACTGTACCCTTGAACTCTGTTGCCCCATACTTCATTAACTTGTCATATTGTCTGGCTGGGGATGGTGGTTGCACTGGAGTTGTTGCATAGGAGCTTGGACTGGTATATTGCTAGCTATTTATTGAAATAGTGCAGCCATCTACTGAGTGAGCCGAGCAGGAAACTACATGGGCAGGATGGGTGCAGCTGATCTACTAGCATTGTAAGGAGCTGGGGCCTCCCCCTGTACCTCAGCTACTACTGATTGCTCTACTGTGTGATCCCCCTCTTCCATACTGAATCACAAAGAATTCTACTCCCTGGACAACCAACACAAGGAGATTTCCCTCCATTAGTCCATATTTATGATGCAATGCACTATATGTATTAATTAATGACAGCTGAGCAGTTGTACTTATCAAAATTTTTCAAACATGCAGTTTCAAAACTTAAATAAAAACCATAGCTCTGATACCACTAAAACATGTCACACCTTATCCCTTACAAGGCACGACATGTTCCCGTAGCATACCTAATGAATTACCGAACTACACCTACCGATAACCCATTAGTTATGCTACAAGGGATTTTAAACAAATCATAGCTTTTTATCTTATCAATTCTTTTGTGGAAAACTGCATGGGAATAGTTAAAATTCAATGTAAACATTCATTGAAAATAATGATAGACTAAATATTGCAAATGTTACATTTCCATAAGTCTCAAAATAAAATACAAACAGTTATAAACTTAAAATACTTTAGTAATGCAGTGCTTTTTAATACAAACTGCTCAATGTCCATACATCCATAGATATAGGTATAAAATACATCAAAAGGAATCATAAGGGTATACCTAACGTAAATACCCACAATCAATACCCAAAATGCTGCTTTCAAGTCTCTCACTTGGCAGCCTTCTCCTTTCCCTTACCTGCGACAGCATAAAGAAGTTATCGCTGAGTATATCACTAAGTGGTGTACAACTAATAACTTTAAAATTTAAGGTAAAATACAACTTGTCGAAGCATAATAAATCATATTTTTCTTAAGCATGAAAACTTCACAACAATTCTAAGTCCATAAGGGCAATTTATTAGAATAACATTTCAAATGAGAAATCACACTTCATAAATCACAATTCAGTTGTCTAGCTTATGTCAAAAAGCTGAACACTGATAAATTGGAAATCAGATCAGAAAAAGGTCAATTTGTTGGATATCCAAAAGATAGTTTTGGATATTATTTTTATTTTCCTACTTCACAAAAGGTTGTGATAAGTAGAGATGCCACATTTCTTGAACAACAGTTTGTTCAAGAAGGAGGCAAAGGAAGGCAAATAGAGTTGGAATTGGAGAATTTTGACCAACCAACAGATCATATGGATATAGATCCATCTAGTCAACCTACACCCATTGATGAAACATCTACAACTATTCCTTGTAGAACAACCAGGGTATCTCACCCACCAGTGAGATATGGTTTCCTTCATGAAGAAGAACAAGAGTTGTCTACTCATGAAGAAGTAGATCATGGAGATGATCCACTTACCTATGAAGAAGCTATATCGGATATAAACTCTTCAAAATGGATTGATACTATGAAATCCAAAATTGATTCCATGTATAAGAATCAAGTTTGGGATCTTATTGACCCACCTGAAGGTATTGTACCTATAGGGAACAAATGGGTTTTCAAGAAGAAAATTGGTTCTGATGGAAAGGTAGAAACCTATAAGGCAAGGCTAGTAGCGAAAGGGTTTCACCAAAGGCAAGGACTTGGCTATGAGGAGACTTTCTCGCCTGTTGCCATGATTATATCAATTAGGATTCTATTAGCAATAGCTGCATACTATGATTATGAGATTTGGCAGATGGATGTCAAAACAGCTTTTTTCAATGGATAAATTGAAGAAAACAATTTTATGGAACAACCTAGTGGTTTTGAATCCCAAGATGGTTCCAAGGTATGCAAGCTAAAGCGATCCATTTATGGGTTAAAGCGAGCTTCGAGGAGTTGGAACATCCGTTTTGATGAAGCCATTAAATCATTTGGTTTTATCAAAAATGAAGATGAGCCATGTGTATATAAGAAGGTTAGTGACAGTGCTATCACTTTTCTTGTCTTATATGTGGATGATATATTGTTGTTGGGTAATGACACAGGTATGTTGACAACTATAAAGGTATGGTTGTCAAATACATTCTACATGAAAGACTTAGGGGAGGCAACCTATATTCTTGGGATTCGCATCTATAGAGATAGAGCGAAAAGAATAATTGGTTTATCCCACTGTCTATACTTGGAAAAGGTGTTAAAGAGGTTTAACATGCTTGATTCCAAGAAAGGATTGTTACCAGTGAGACATGGTATCCATTTTTATAAAGAGATGTCTTCAAAGACACCTGAAGAAAGAGATAAGATTGCCAGGATTCCATATGCTTCAACTATTGGAAGTTTATTGTACGCAATGTTGTGTACTAGATCGGATATCGAATATGCTGTTAGTTTGACTAGCAGGTATCAATCCAATCTAGGTTTGGAACACTGAATAGCTGTCAAGAATATCCTTAAGTACTTGAGAAGAACTAAGGATTTATTCTTGATTTATGGAGGTGGAGACTTACAATTGGATGGTTATACTGATTCTAATTTTCAATCAGATATCAATGATAGAAAGTCTACCTCTGGTTATGTGTTCATTTGTAATGGAGGTGCAGTCAGTTGGAAGAGTTCCAAACAGAGCATGACTGCAGATTCCACTACCGAAGCTGAGTATATTGTTGCATCAGATGCTGCAAAGGAAGCTGTTTGGATAAAGAAGTTCGTGACAGAACTTACAGTAGTTCCTTCCATTAAGTCAACAGTTCCACTACACTGTGACAATAATGGAGCAGTCATACAGGCTAAGGAACCAAGGTCTCACCAGAAATCCAAACACATAGAAAGGCGCTACCACATTATCAGAGAAATAGTTGGACGAGGCGATGTAGTCATGCAGAAAATAGTATCAGCTGAAAATCCAGCTGATCCATTCACTAAACCTATGTCACAGACTCAGCTAGACCGACATCTTGAGAAGATGGGTCTAAGATATTATAATGAATGGCTCTAGTGCTAGTGGGAGTTTGTTAGTAGTATGCCCTAAAGCATATCATTTAGTATGTATCTTGTACATTTTTTATTAATAAAAGGCATTTCCAGTTTTCTGTTTACATAATATATTTATGTGTTATAGAAAAGGTACATTGATATTTTGTTAGAAATTCTATTCTTAAGTTGTTAAGAATATGAGTGATAGTATTTCTAGTATAAAGTATCATAAATAGGTTCACAATCAAGGATACTTCACAATAAGGACATGACTTATCCAGAAAGATTGTATTCATGTTTGTGAAGGAACGGAAGCGTGAAAAACACAAGTTTATACCATTGAATTCAAAAATTTTCACCTAGAGTCACATGCATCATGCAAGATTTATTTTTATCTATTTGATTTCAATGATAAACAACATATTAAAACTCTTTTAATATGTTTTTGGATATTTATTTGTCATTTAAGATTTTAAAATTAATCAGATTAATTTTAGAACCCTAGATTAAATCAAGAACGATTACACTAACCTCTTGATACACTGCAGCGTGTCTGCGCCTTTGAGATTCGTCTTCAGGACACCAGATGTTGTCCCTCTAGCTTGTCCACACAAAGAACACCTATGGCAGCCCTTGAACAGCTTCTAAAGCCTTTTCTATTAATTAGAAATTCAAGTTATGCCTTTTAAGAGATTAGAGATGTAAACAGGACACTAGAAACAATTTCTAGTGTTCTTAATTCAAGAGATTGATGGCTAATCTCTTTGAATTGATGAGAGATGAAGAAGAATAGAGGGAGGGCTGCAAAATGGCGTGACCAAGGAGTGTGGCTGCTGGTTGTTTTTTGTTTTCTCATAACAACACTTAAATAGCTAGGTTAACACATTAAACCCTTGCCACATGTCACCCTTTGATTAGCTCTAGGTTTAAGTGACCCAATCATATTGTGCCAAGTGTCAAACCTATATTTAATCTTGATTTTAATCATCTTACATGATTAAAAAAACATTTGGCAAGCTTATGTGTTATGCCATGTGTCACCATCTCATGGTGCCACGTGTCACACTGCAAAATGACCAAAATGCCCCTGTGTCTTAATTTTGAGTTCTCAACCCAAAATAATTATTTTTCTTCTTCTAATTAATTTATATCAAATATAAATTAATTAATTAATCTCTATTAATTAATTTCTCATTAATGAAATTCATATTTAAACACTTTAAATATAAATTTAACTTATATTATACATCCAATAATCTAGATTTGGTTTCAAGTCATGCTAGGGACTTTGCAAACTAATTGCAAACCAAACCTATTTAATTAATCAATTAAACTCTTTAATTAATTAATTAAATCATATTTAATTAGGTGATAACTTGTGTATGTGTGTGACTTACTAGGCTCATCACTAATTGGCAATGAGACATGATATCAACTCTTAATATCATCAGAACTCTTTCTTACCATAAATGATTTCTCTAAATCATTTTATGAACCTCATAGACCATGGTTAACACCTAGCATAGCATGCCATGGCCACCCAATTAGTAATAAGGTTTACCTTAAATGAACCTATAATCATATGTTACCATGCACTAGAATCTCTCTGTTACAAAATCCCAACTCAATTTGAGTCATGGTTTATGTCAAACTCCATTTGCTATGAATATTATGTTCTCTTTTAATTCCAGTTCTTGATTAAAAAGATTTTCTCATCAGAAACTCTTTTCTGAATAAATCTATATGTCATGGCCAGGAACTTGAAACATCAAGAACAATTAAATGAACATAGGATTTTATCTCTATTTACTTAGAGGAACATATTCCATCTTGATCAACACCTACCTCCATATATAACTAGTAGGAGCCAACACATGCTCATATACTCATACACAGTACAAGTATGAAAGCAGTATCAAACTCAAACTACCTATATACAAGATAACTGTGCTACCTTAGGTCTAAAGATTATATGCACTGATATGATTTATGACAAAACATTGACAAGAGTAAACTCCATGTGCTTGTCATAAGTGTCCAGTTGACCTACTTATCATTTATAAGTGCCTATCATGTTTGTTATATGGCATGAGACTCACCATTCCATCTTATTTATATCTCATATAAATAACTTGGGAACAAACATGAATACAATCTTTCTGGATAAGTCATGTCCTTATTATGAAGTATCCTCGATTGTGAACCTATTTATGATACTTCGTGCTAGAAATATTGTCACTCATATTCTTAACAACTTAAGAATAATATTTCTAACAAAATATCAATGGACCTTTTCTATTACACATAAATATATTATGTAAACGGAAAAGTGGAAATGCCTTTTATTAATAAAAATATGTACAAGATACATACTAAATGATATGCTCTAGGGCATACTACTAACAGTTTGTTCCCAAGTTATTTATATGAGATATAAATATGATGGAATGGTGAGTCTCATGCCATATAACAAACATGATAGGCACTTATACATGATAAGTAGGCCGAACTAGTGACACTTATGACCAGCACATGGAGTTTACTCTTATCAATGCATTGTCATAAATCATATCAGTGCATATAATCTTTAGACCTGAGATAGCACAGTTACCTTGTATATAGGTGGTTTGAGTTTGATACTGCTTTCATACTTGTACTGTGTATGGGTATATGGGCATGTGTTGGCTCCTACTAGTTATATATGGAGGTAGGTGTTGATCAAGATGGAATCTGTTCCTCTAAGTAAATAGAGATAAAATCCTATGTTCATTTAATTGTTCTTGATGTTTCAAGTTCCTGGCTAGGACAGATAGATTTAATCAGAAAAGAGTTTCTGATGAGAAAATCTTTTTAATCAAGAACTAGAATTAAAAGAGAATATAATATTCATAGCAAATGGAGTTTAACATAAACCATGATTCTAGCTTGAGTTGGGATTTCGTAACAGAGAGATTCTAGCGCATGGTAACATATGATTATAGGTTCATTTAAGATAAACATTATTACTAATTGGGTGGCCATGGCATGCTATGGTAGGTGTTAACCATGGTCTATGAGGTGCATAAAATGATTTAGAGAAATCATTTATGGTAAGAAAGAGTTCTGATGATATTAAGAGTTGATATCATGTCTCATTGCCAATTAGTGATGAGCCTAGTAAGTCACACACATACACAAGTTATCGCCTAATTAAATATGATTTAATTAATTAATTAAAGAGTTTAATTGATTAATTAAATAGGTTTGGTTTGCAATTAGATTGCAAAGTCCCTAGCATGACTTGAAACCAAATCTAGATTATTTGATGTATAGTATAAGTTAAATTTATATTTAAAGTGTTTAAATGTGAATTTAATTAATGAGAAATTAATTGACAACAATTAATTTATTAATTTATATTTGATATAAATTGATTAGAAGAAGAAAAATAATTATTTTGGGTTGAGAACTCAAAATTAAGACATAGGGGCATTTTGGTCATTTCACAGGGTGACATGTGGTACCATAAGATGGTGACACATGGCATTATACATAAACTTGCCAAATGTCTTTTAATTATATAAGATTATTAAAATTAAGATTAAATATAGGTTCGACACTTGGCACAATGTGATTGGGTCAATTAAACCTAGAACCAATTAAAGGGTGACATGTGGCAAGGGTTTAATGTGTTGACTTAGCTATATAAGTGTTGTTATGAAAAAAAAAATAACACAACCAGTAGCCTCTTTCTTTGGTGCTGCCACCCAAGAAGGTTTCTCTCTTCTTCATCTTCTTCTCTCATCTTTCCAAGAGATTAACAAACAATCTTTTGAATTAAAAATACTAGAAATTATTTCTAGTGTTCTGTTTACATCTTTAATCTCTTAAAAGGCAGAACTTGATTTTCTAAATAATAGAAAAAGCTTTAGAAGCTGTTCAAGGCTGCCATAGGTGTTCTTGGTATGGAAAAGCTAGAGGGACAACATCTGGTGTCCTGAAGACGCATCTCAAAGGCGCAAATACACTGCAGTGCATCAAGAGGTTAGTGTATTTGTTCTTGATTTAATCTAGGGTTCTAAAATTAATCTGATTAATTTTAAAATCTTTAATGGTAAATACAGATCCAAAACATATTAAATGAGTTTTAATATATTGTTATCATTGAAATCAAATAGAAAAAAATAAATCTTGCATGATGCATGTGACCCTAGGTGAAAATTTTTTGAATTCAATGGTATAAACTCGATTTTTCACGCTTCCGTCCCTTCAATCAAGTACCTCGTGCCGTCACACCATCGGTCACATATGTATCTCCCGGTGTGCAACAGAACAGCTAATAGGCTGTAATAACATTAGGCACAAGGCCAATTATCAACATAATGACAGAATGGCTAAACCAATCTTGCTAGGTGTACTAGGGCATGTTATACTTTAAAGTTTTACAATTCTTGAAATTTAAGTTTTGGTGTAACTGTTCATTTCATTTGTCAACTAAAATGTTGACTTTTGCATAGACAATAAGTACATTGGTTCTAATACTCCCAACATACCACATTTTGCATTCTAAAATTGTTGGTATTAGTTGTCAATACCATTTCTAAGCTTAGTGTTACTTATTCAAAATTTTCAGATTTTAAGCCTTATATTTACTGTTCCATTGGTCATTTATACAGTAGGAATTTGAGAAAATTGTCTTCATGAAAGTTGTTCCTTATTTTTTCTAGTTACATTTCCTTTTTTGAATCACTCCATTTGGAGTTTGTAGCTCAAGTTATGGCCTAAACACCATAACTGGCCGGATTGGATAGAATCCAAAATTCTGGGCAAAACTGGTTCTGCTAGATTTAGTAACCTAAGTTTGGTTGGCAATTTGACTAGGTTATAGTCAGAATTTGGATTTGTGTTCTTTATGAAAGTTGTAGGTCTATGTCTCAGATTTCTGTTGGTAAAATTTCAGGTCAATTGGACCTTTTTACACTGAGTTATGACCAAATGAATAGATTGCTCATTTTTCCCAGGCAAAATGCAGGTTACCCGGATTAGGGCAATTTTTAGGCCAACTTGGTTTGGTTTTCTTTTCTGGGCAAAGTTTCTTCACCAAAGTTGTGCCATTATATGTCTAGTTTTATGTCCAATTGGCCTTGCACTAATTGAACCTATACAATCTATTTATAGCGACCTAAACCTGTTGGACTCACAACTAGTCCTGCAGGTCACCAAGGGCAGCATGCCTAAGGTTAACTTGGTTATCCTTACTCACTTCAATTCCTCCTCCCACACATTCAAATGGTCACTAATTGAAATTATAACATTATTTTGTGTCCAATTATATCTACTCACATGTTTGAGTTTCAAACCCTAACCCTAACATTCCAAAGTTACATTTTCTTATACTAAACTCATAAATTAATGTTTTGAGTGATACAATCATATCAAGGGCAGCCCATTCACTCATTTAATCCAAAGAAACCATCAAGACCATAACAAATCCATGGCTGCCAAAAATAGGGTAACACCTTCACATGTTTATCATCAATGAACTTACACATATCCTAGCTCAAATTTGCATTCTAACAAAAATTTAAAGGAAAGAATCAAAGATTTGGACACTAACCTCTTTTGCTAACTATTCCAAGTGTAACACCCCTATGTTCAGTAGTGCGTTCTACTGTTCCGGTGACCAGTGTTGTCCGGACAGATAGAATCCCTAGAACTACACTTAAATATTGATGAGGAGACATAAAGTAATGAAATACAAGAAAAACAAAGAAAAAATAATAGCAATGAAATGTAACGAAGTTAAACGAGCCGAGAACCCTAGCGATGGGTGACCGCATCGGGAAGTTACGACGTGGACCGTTGACTAGCCCTGGATTGTGGGGAACCCTGGAAAATATTTTTAGGACTTAAATAAATGTCTATTGAAGTATAAATACCATTAGAAATATCAAAGAAAAATTAATTAACTAGTACAAAGAAAAGTGAGAAATCGAGAAAACGACAAAACTCGGTATTACCGAAAAATCGGGAATGCAACCTGAACAGGGGCATTGTGGTCATTTGCTACTCTAAGTTGTCTTTTGACCTAAATTTCCATTAAAAATACATGATATTACACTTGGAAAATTTCATGAAAAATTAAATTGGTGGTACCTAATTCAAATAGCAAAAGATAGGAGCTTAATGTGAGAATTTGGAAATTTAAGATTAAACAAATATTAAATCTCACTTAGTGCTCCACTCACCTCACTTAAGTGGACCACTAAACCTTCATTTGGACAGAATATACTTCATCTTCCTCACCTCTCAAAGACCAGCCAAAATGCTCCCAAAGAAATCCTCCATGGCCAAAATGCACAAGCTCCATGCAACCATGAATCCCACCTCCATTCCACTTGATTCCTTCACAAAAATTGTTCTACACCACTTGGGCAGTAGATAGGTAGCAAGAAAATCAAGTTTCAAAAGTGGTAAGTATTTATTTTTTATGCTTGTTTCATTAAACTTTGTATGGATGTTATGGGTAGTTGAATTGTGGAAGGATTTTTGAAGTTTGATGAGTTAAGGGAGAGGTATATTTTTGGCAGCCATGGAAACTCCATAAGAACAGTTTATCCTTACATGTAAATGGTATATTAAAGTGTTGATGAAGTTTTTATGTGTGTAGGAATAAATTGGGTGATGTATACTAAATGTATCTGAATGTACACTTGATTTTGGAAGCTTGGAAGTTAATTGAGAGAGATGTATGAATCGGCAACTTGAAGTGTGAACCAAAATATGTTATTTCACGGTTTGGTTTATGGAATTATATGGTTGAATTATGGTGCTTGTTATGGCAGCTTGTATATGTGTATAAAGGTTTGAGTTTGGACATGCAAATGAGCTAGGTTATGTGGTTAAATTGTTTGTAATTTGAACTTGGAAAATTATGGACTATAATGTGCATATTGAGTGTGGTTATAAGCTGCCAAAATGACAAAAAATGTGTTATGAAATGTGTTTATGTTATGGTAAAAAATAGAAATGGCATGAAGGAAGTGACTTGGTAAGTGTTGAATGTGTCCTTTGGTATGTAATGAAGAGTATGTTGCAGGGCAGTGTATATTTTAACTTAGAACCTTAAGTGTGTGACTCCAATTGGTATGAGACCAATTGGAGGTGAAACTAGGCACAAAAAGTGCCAACTTTCATGAAGGAAGCTTACCAAAATTCTGCTTGGAAGGTGACTTGAAAAATGACCAAATCCGGATTAGTGCATTGAAAGCCTGAAAATTGATCATTTGGGCAGCAGTTAATGCTTTGGCCATAACTCACTCAAAACAGGTCCAATTGACCTAAAATTTTTACCATGAATAGTTAAGACATATATCTACAACTCTTATGAGACACCAACACCCAGAAATGATCATAAGCAAGCCAAATAGCTTGCACAAATTCGGGTCCAAAAACTGGCCGAACCAAAAGTGACTTAAAAATGACCTAAAGTGACCATTTTGATGCATTCTGACCAGCATTGGTTGATTGACCATAACTTGGTCTACATAACTCAGAATGACCTGAAAATTTGCCCCGTGTGCAATAAGACATAGATCTACAAGTTTGTAGTTTTGACTAAAACTCAAAAACCGAGGGAACTAGGTCATCCGGCTAGGTCAAATTAGTATACCGGAATCCGACAAATTGCAATAAAGTGCAATATACATGAAAATGAATTAGGTAACATGTACCAATACTAAAAGGCTATTAAATATGACACATTGGTAACATTAAAACCTAATTCACCTAGACTGCATCGAGGGTCAACATTTTAGGTTGACTAAGGAAATAATAAAATTCAATAAATTAAGTATGAAGCCTTATTGTTAGAGACGGTTTAAATGAGTTCTGAAATACTTCAAATTATGTGTTTCAGTTAGCAAAGACTCAGGGAAGGGGAAGGAAACAATGATTCAGGGCCAAGAGACTGTTATCAGAGATTTGTGCACAACAGTTATTTCTTTTGAATTTTTCAATTGAAATAAATTATGACTATTTGTATATTATTGTTTTAAAATGTGGAAATGTGATTGAATTGATACTTATTGCTTGAAAAGCATTGTAAATGATTTGAAACTATGAGAAATTGTTTGAATGATATTTGATGGATACTTATTGATTGAAAAGCATTGTAAATGGTTTGAAACCACAACTATCATGTATATTGATTGAATTCCTCGCTAGCTTGTCTAGTGGGACGAATTGAATTCCCTCTCTGGCTGAAGTGTTGAGGTGTGTGCCTGTTGAGGACGAATAGAATGAGTACTCATATTTTTGCTAGCTAGCTATGTTATTCCTCATTAGCCATCGGCTTTTGGGATGAATTGAATTCCTCATAAGCCATCGGCTTTTGGGACGAATTGAACTTTGAAACATGATTAAGTTGTGTGTAATTTATTGATATGTATTGTGAGATTGTGAAATGGAGTTTAAATTCTTATTGACATTCACTGTCTTTTGAATTTAACCATATTTTGATTTATTGAGATTTATTGTGATATTATGAAATAGAGTTTAACTTATTTATGACATTCATTGTCTTTGAATTTAACTATGGTTTTAAGTATCCACTGTTTATATGATTTATGGCTTATGATTTAAAGTTGTATTTGGTTAATGTTGTGCACCACTGAGACATTGTCTAAGCGATAGCTTTTTATTGTTATCGCAGGTAGACAGACTGACAGGGCAGCAGACTAGGTTGCTAGTGCTTCAGTGAGAGATCATCGGGTATATTGAGTATACCATATTTTACATTTTGTATTGTAATATATGTTCGCTGTATGTATATAGTATTCTTGGTTTTGAGCAGTTGTAAATTAAAATTGTACATTGAAGTTGTAAAATAAATTGTGAATTATTTTGGCTTGTAAAATTTGTACTATATTTCTTTTATCTCAGCCTTTGGAAATATTGAAAAATTATTGTGGATTTGAGTTGAGAAACATATTGTGTTGATTAAATGTTGGAGTTTTAGATTGAGAAATATATTTGAAGTGCTTTTTACAGGTTTTTGAAGAACTGTTTTATTCAAAATACAGATGGCACTCCGCCAAAATCTTTACAAAAATTATTAATAATTCAAATGTGTTAGCTATTTCACTTCAGTTCAAAAAAATTTGTAACACTTGTAAATAGTGCTCACCACTGTAAAAAGAAGTAAGAAAAGTTTTAAAATCCCTTGTAGTGTATTTAATGGGTTATCAGTAGACGAAGTTGGTAATTCATTAGGTATACTACGGGATCATGTTATGCCTTACAGAGAGGTAGGGTGTGACACTAAGTCTCCAAAACTTCCTTCTTTCTTCTTCTTTTTGCTGGCTAGAGGTTGTTCTGGATGCAAGATCACTTTTTTGTGAAGAATGGTAGTGGTTTCAAGGTGATTTGTTGGGTGGTTCCAAGCTTACCTTAAGCTTTCATGGAGGTTGAGTTGGGGTAAATGGGTTACGGCTGAAATGTTGAGGAAGAAAGGAGTAGATTGCTTTTCCAATTTTTAGTCTCATTTATCCTCTTTTATTAGTTAATTAAGTGGTTATCTAATGGGATTGGTGGGTAAGTGTTTAATGACATCATATGATGTCATAATTAGTATTTTCTTTCATTTTCTTTTCTTTTCTTCTCTACTTATTTTCAATTTAATTTTTAGCAACATTTATTCATATTTTATGTTATAATAATTATTTACTTAACTGGACAAGTCAGCCAAAAGATCATCTCTGAAGACAAAATAACCAAAATGCCCTTTGTTTGGCTTATTGAGCCAAAATTGTCTGTACCGATTGAAAAATTTTCCTAAGCATTTTCTTGGCATTCTAATGCCATAGGAACCTCAATGATCGTTCTCTGGAGTCCCAAAAATTATTTTATGAAAATTCTCCTAGGTCTAGGGCTCTTAGTTGCGAGAACCACAACTTCTTATAGGGTTACCCATCACTAGGGCACTGGCTCATTTAACTTGGTTGTATTTTATTTCTAAAATTTTTCCTAAATTTTTTTTATTAATAATTGAGTTAATTATGGCTCCTCACTTTAGTTTAAATATTTTTTCGGACGTTCTAGCTGTCTGGACCGATACTGGTCACCGAAACAGTAGAATTTACGGAATTGCTACAGTGAGAGTGTTACAATTCTTCCCCTCTAATTTAAATTTCGTCCTCGAAATTTACCTAATGAAAATAGTTGAGGGAACTGTTGCCTCATCATCTCTTCACTTTCTCAAGTTGCCTCCTCAGTGTTGTGGTGCCTCCACAGCACTTTCACCAGTGGAATCTGCTTATTCCTCAACTTTTTCACTTCCTGAGCTAGGATTCGTATAGGTTCTTCTTCATATGTCAAATTTGGTTGTACTTCAATTTCTTCCATGGAGATGACATGTGAAGGATCTAAGCGGTATCTTCTTAGCATAGACACATGGAACACATTGTGGATCTTGTCCAGCTCTGATGGTAAAGCTAGCTTGTAGGCCACTGGACCCATACGTTCAATGACTTCATATGGGCTGATGAACCTAGGGCTTAATTTACCTTTTTTTCCAAACCTCAGTGCCTTCTTCCATGGTGACACCTTGAGGAACACTTTGTCACTAATTGCATATTCTATTTCTTTTCTCTTCAGGTCGGCATAAGATTTTTGTCTGTCTGAGGCAACCTTCAGATTGACTTTGATTAGCTTTACCTTCTCCTCAGTCTGTTTCACCAGGTCTGGCCCTACCAGTTTATCTTCGCCTAATTCAGTCCAGCATACTGGAGTTCTACATTTCCTCCCATACAATGCTTCATACGGGGCCATTTGGATCCTAGCTTGGTAGCTATTGTTGTATGCAAATTCTGCCAGTGGGAGGTATCTATCCCAACTTCCCTCAAACTCAATAACATAACTCATCAGCATATCCTCAAGGACCTGACATATATTTCATGTTATTATTATCATTTTAGTTCAATATTTGTATTAGTTCAATTGGTTTCAATTATTTATCTAGATTACTCTTTCTGATTGCCCATCCGTCTGAGGATGGAAAGCTGTGCTGAAGTGGAGTTGTGTACCCAAGGATTCATGCAACTTCTTCCAAAATCTCGATGTAAACCTTGGGTCTCGATCAGATATGATGAAAAGTGAAATTCCATACAGTCTAACTATCTCATTAATATATAATTCTGCTAACTTCTCTAGTGAGTAGTCAGTCTTAACTGGCAGAAAGTGTGCTGATTGATGGAGCGGAAGCATGAAAAATACAAG
This sequence comes from Hevea brasiliensis, assembly GCF_030052815.1. Taxonomy (NCBI): domain Eukaryota; kingdom Viridiplantae; phylum Streptophyta; class Magnoliopsida; order Malpighiales; family Euphorbiaceae; genus Hevea; species Hevea brasiliensis. The sequence continues at coordinate 71,335,286 of NC_079498.1, read as the reverse complement.
TTTATACCATTGAATTAAAAAATTTTCACCTAGGGTCACATGCATCATGCAAGATTTATTTTTATCTATTTGATTTCAATGATATTAAAACTCTTTTAATATGTTTTTGGATCTGTATTTGCCATTTAAGATTTTAGAATTAATCAGATTAATTTTAGAACCCTAAATTAAATCAAGAACCCTAGATTAAATCAAGAACAAACACACTAACCTCTTGATGCACTGCTGTGTATTTGTGCCTTTGAGATTCATCTTCAGGACACCAGATGTTGTCCCTCTAGCTTGTCCACACCAAGAACACCTATGGCAGCCCTTGAACAGCTTCTAAAGCTTTTTATATTATTTAGAAAATCAAGTTCTGCCTTTTAAGAGATTAAAGATGTAAACAGAACACTAGAAACGATTTCTAGTATTTTTAATTCAAGAGATTGTTTGCTAATCTCTTAGAATATATGAGAGATGAAGAGGAAGAGAGAATATGAGTCTCAAGGGTGGCGGCACACAATGGGAGGCAGCAGCTTGCGTGTTTTATTTTTCATAACAACACTTATATAGCTAGGTGACCACTTAAACCCTTGCCACATGTAATCCTTTGATTGGTTATAGGTTTAATTAACCCAAACACATTGTGCTAAGTGTCAAACCTATATTTAATCTTAATTTTAATCATCTTACATGATTAAAAGACACTTGGCAAGCTTATGTGTAATGCCATGTGTCACCATCTCATGGTGCCACATGTCACCCTGTGAAATGACCAAAATGCCCCTGTGTCCTAATTTTGAGTTCTTAACCCAAAATAATTATTTCTCTTCTTCTAATCAATTTATATAAAATATAAATTAATTAATTAATCTGCATTAATTAATTTCTCATTAATTAAATTCATATTTAAATACTTTAAATATAAATTTAACTTATACTATACATCCAATAATCTAGATTTGGTTTCAAGTCATGCTAGGGACTTTATAATCTAATTGCAAACCAAACCTATTTAATTAATCAATTAAACTCTTTAATTAATTAATTAAATCATATTTAATTAGGTAATAACTTGTGTATGTGTATGACTTACTAGGCTCATCACTAATTGGCAATGAGATATGATATCAACTCTTAATATCATCAGAACTCTTTCTTACCATAAATGATTTCTCTAAATCATTTTATGCACCTCATAGACCATGGTTAACACCTAACATAGCATGCCATGGCCACTCAATTAGCAATAAGGTTTACCTTAAATGAACCTATAATCATATGTTACCATGCACTAGAATCTCTTTATTACAAAATCCCAACTCAAGCTGGAGTCATGGTTTATGTCAAACTCCATTTGCTATGAATATTATGTTCTCTTTTAATTCCAGTTCTTGATTAAAAAGATTTTCTCATCAAAAACTCTTTTCTGATTAAATCTATCTGTCCTGGCCAGGAACTTAAAACATCAAGAACAATTAAATGAACATAGGATTTTATCTCTATTTACTTAGAGGAACAGATTCCATCTTGATCAACACCTACCTCCATATATAACTAGTAGGAGCTAACACATGCCCAGATACCCATACACAGTACAAGTATGAAAGCAATATCAAACTCAGACTACCTATATACAAGATAACTGTGCTATCTCAGGTCTAAAGATTATATGCACTAATATGATTTATGACAAAACATTGACAAGAGTAAACTCCATGTGCTTGTCATAAGTGTCACTGGTTTGGCCTACTTATCAATTATAAGTGCCTACCATGTTTGTCATATAGCCTGAGACTCACCATTCCATCTTATTTATATCTCATATAAATAACTTGGGAACAAACGTGAATACAATCTTTTTAGATAAGTTATGTCCTTATTATGAAGTATCCTCGATTGTGAACCTATTTATGATACTTTGTACTAGAAATATTATCACTCATATTCTTAACAACTTAAGAATAGAATTTCTAACAAAATATCAATGGAGCTTTTCTATTACACATAAATATCTTATATAAACAGAAAAGTGGAAATGCCTTTTATTAATAAAAACATGTACAAGATACATACTAAATGATATGCTCTAGGGCATACTACTAACAACCTCCCACTAGCACTAGAGCCATTCATTACAATATGTTAGACCCATCTTCTCAAGATGTCGATCTAGCTGAGTCTGTGACATAGGCTTAGTGAATGGATCAGCTGGATTTTCAGCTGATGCAATTTTTTGCATGGCTACATCGCCTCGTCCAACTATTTCTCTGATAATGTGGTAGCGCCTTTCTATGTGTTTGGATTTCTAGTGAGACCTTGGTTCCTTAGCCTGTACGACTGCTCCATTGTTGTCACAGTATAGTGAAACTGCTGACTCAATGGAAGGAACTTCTATAAGTTCTATCACAAACTTCTTTATCTAAACAGCTTCCTTTGCAGCATCTGATGCAGTAATATACTCAGCCTCGGTAGTGGAATCTGCAGTCATGCTCTGTTTGGAATTCTTCCAACTGACTGCACCTCCATTACAAATGAATACATATCCAGAGGTAGACTTTCTATCATCGATATCTGATTGGAAATTAGAATCAATATAACTATCCAATTGTGAGTCTCCACCTCCATAGATTAAGAATAAATCCTTAGTTCTTCTCAAGTACTTAAGGATATTTTTAATAGCTATCCAGTGTTCCAAACCTGAATTGGATTGATTCCTGCTAGTTAAACTAACAGCATATGTGATATCTGGCTAGTACACAACATTGCATATATTAAACTTCCAATAGCCAAAGCATATGGAATCCTGGCCATCTTATCTCTTTCTTCAGGTGTCTTTGGAGACATCTCTTTAGAAAGATGGATACCATGTCTCACTGGTAACAATCCTCTCTTGGAATCAAGCATTTTAAACCTCTTTAACACCTTTTCCAAGTATAGACTTTGGGATAAACCAATTATTCTTTTCGCTCTATCTCTATAGATGCAAATCCCAAAAATATAGGTTGCCTCCTCTAAGTCTTTCATGGAGAATGTATTTGATAACCATACCTTTACAGTTATCAACATACCTGTGTCATTACCCATCAACAGTATGTTATCCACATATAAGACAAGAAAAGTGATAGCACTGTCACTAACCTTCTTATATACACATGGCTCATCCTCATTTTTGATAAAACCAAAGGATTTAATGGCTTCATCAAAATGGATGTTCCAACTCCTCGAAGCTTGCTTCAACCCATAAATGGATCGCTTTAGCTTGCATACCTTGGAACCATCTTGGGATTCAAAACCCCTAGGTTGTTCCATGAAAATATTTTCTTTAATGTATCCATTGAGAAAAGCTATGTTGACATCCATCTGCCAAATCTCATAATCATAGTATGCAGCTATTGCTAATAGAATCCTAATTGATTTAAGCATGGCAACAGGCGAGAAAGTCTCCTCATAGTCGATTCCTTGCCTTTGGCGAAACCCTTTTGCTACTAGCCTTACCTTATAGGTCTCTATCTTTCCATCAAAACCAATTTTCTTCTTGAAAACCCATTTGTTCCTTATAGGTACAATACCTTCAGGTGGGTCAACAAGATCCCAAACTTGATTCTTATACATGGAATCAATTTCAGATTTCATAGCATCAATCCATTTTGAAGAGTCTATATCTGATATAGCTTCTTCATAGGTAAGTGGATCATCTCTATGATCTACTTCTTCATCAGTAGACAACTCTTGTTCTTCTTCATGAAGAAAACCATATCTCACTGGTGGGTGAGATACCCTGGTTGTTCTATGAGGAACAGCTATAGATGTTTCATCAATGGGTGTAGGTTGACTAGATGGATCTATATCCATCTGATCTATTGGTTGGTCAGAATTCTCTAATTCCAACTCTATTTGCCTTCATTTGCCTCCTTCTTGAACAAACTATTGTTCAAGAAATGTGGCATCTCTACTCACCACAACCTTTTGTGATGTAGGCAAATAAAAATAATATCCAAAACTATCTTTTGGATATCCAACAAATTGACCCTTTTCTGATTTGGTTTTCAATTTATCAGTGTTCAACTTTTTGATATAAGCTGGACAACCCCAAATCTTAATATGCTTAAGACTTGGTTTTCTTTCATTCCATATCTCATAAGGTATGGAAGAAACTAATTTTAATGGAATCCTATTCAAAATATATAAAGCTGATTTTAATGCAAATCCCCAAAAGGAGATTGGCATATCAGTATAGCTCATCTTACTACGTACCATATCCAATAGGGTATGATTTTTCTTTTCACATACACCATTCAGCTGTGGCGTTCCTGGAGGAGTCAGCTGGGAAACAATGCCATGCTCTCTCAAGTATTCATCAAATTTAGTACTCAAATATTTACCTCCACGATCTGATCGAAGAGCTTTAATACTCTTTCCTGTTTGATTTTCTACTTCAGATTTAAATTCTTTGAACTTTTCAAAAGATTCATGTTTGTATTTAATCAAATACAAATACTCAAATCTTGATTTATCATTAGTAAATGTAATAAAGTAATGAAAATCGCCTCTAGCCATTTCCTTAAATGGACCACATACATCACTATGTATTAGCTCCAAAATATTTTCAGCCCTTAGCCCTTGTCCAACAAAGGGTGATCTAGTCATTTTGCCCTGAAGGCAAGATTCACAAGTTGGAGTAGGCTTAAAGCCCAATGAGGATAGAATCCTCATTTTCTCCAGTTTTGCAATCCTATCTTCTGCAACATGACATAACCTTAAGTGCCAAATATATTTTGAACTTGAGTTGATTTTCACCATGGCATTGCATTCTTTTAGATTGCTATACTCTAGGCAGTTCCTTTTCCAATGCCCATCCTTCTGGCAGTGGAAACACTTTCCTTTGCCTCCATCAGCTTTAGTCTTCCCTTTCTGTTTAGCTATTTTCTTAGAAGGACCAGGAATCTGAGATTTCTTTTTCTTATTGCCCTTCTTCTTGTTGGACTTTCCAGCTGAAGAAGATGCAATCAAAGCTACCTCTTTTCCTTTATTGCCCGGCATATTCTTTTGGGCAATAACCAGCATGTTCAGTAAACTAGCTAAGGTGCATTCCTATTTAGTCATATGGAAATTTGTCACAAAATTCCCAAAAGACTCAGGAAGGGACTGAAGGATCAAATCCGTATGTAGTTGGAAATCCATGTTGAAGTCAAGATGTTCCAACTGCTCAATCAGCCGAATCATCTTGTGGACATGATCCCCAACATTCTATCCCTCAGACATCCTCATGCGGAACAGCTGCTTAGATATCTCATACCTAGCATTTCTACTATGCTCACCATACAACTCTTATAGGTGAAGGAGGATCTCACTCGCACTCTGTACGTTCTCATGCTGCTTCTGTAACTCATTACTTATGGAAGAAAGCATGTAATACTTAGCTCTCATAACATGCTCCTTCCACTTGTCCAAAGTTTCATGTTCCTCTTGAGTGGCCTCTGGAGGTAAGGGACCAGAAACATTTGAATCTAGAACATATCCTATATGTTCAAGGTTCAGGACAAGTTTTAAATTTCTTAGCCAATCAGAGAGATTAGGTCTTGTCAACCTATTACGATCAAGTATGCTTGCAAGGATATTGGATGGTAGTGGTTGTTCTGTGCTCATTATTATCAGAAAATTAACTGCAGAAAATAACCAAATTTATAACATCATCATTTTAGCTAGTCCTACAGTCTACTGTTCCGGTGACTAGTGTCGGTCCAGACAGCTAGAACGTCCAGAAAAATATTTAAACTAAAGTGAGGAACCATAATTAACTCAAATATTAATAAGAAAAATTTAGGAAAAATTTTAGAAATAAAATACAACCAAGTTAAATGAGCCGCTGCCCTAGCGATGGGTAACCTAGTGAAAAGTTGTGGTTCTCGCAACTAGGAGCCCTAGACCAGGGGAAAAAATTATAAAATAATTTTTGGGACTTCAGAGAAGGGTCATAGAGGTTCTTATGGCATTAGAATGCCAAGAAAATACTTAGAAAAAATTTTCAATTGGTACAGACAATTTTGACCCGTTAAGCCAAACGGAGGGCATTTTGGTCATTTCATCTTCAGAGATGATTTTTGGGCCAACTTGTCCAGTTAAATAAAGAATTTATATAACATAAAATATAAATAAATATTTTCAAAAATTTAATTGCAATTAAATAGACAAGAAATGAAGAGTAAATGAAAGAAAATAGCATTATGACATCATAATGATGTCATTAAAGTTCTCCCACTCAATCTAACATTGACACATGGCATAACTCTATTTAAAAGCGATAAAATGGGCTGAAAATGAAAAAAAAAAATAAGAATACCTTCTTTCTTCTTCTCTTTGACGTCAACCCCTCCTCCATGGCCACCATGAACAAGCTTTTTCAAGCTTGATTTTCCCTAGCTTTCTTCCACCAAAAACCCTAATTGTTAACACAAAAACTTGCTCTTACACCTTGGTGATTCTTTTGGGACAAAAAGAAGAGGAAAACAAAAGCTTTAGCAAGTGGGAAAATCTCACTCCTTTGAGGTTAGTGACCTAACCATGAATTTTACTTTAAATTCATGATAAGGACTTTGAATGAGTGTAAATTACAAAGAAAAAATTGTTGAATACCATTTGTATGTAAACCCTAGATTTTTGGTAGCCATGGTTAGGGTTTGATTTTTTTGAGTTTAATGAAACTAAAAGACTATCATGGCTGCCTATAATATGTATTTACTAAGTGGATTGATGAAATGAAGTGAAAATGCATGTGTGGTAATGTTTGAGTTAGGGTTTGGAGTGGAAAAATGGGATTTTGACCATGTGATGATGAAAATAGGTTTTAGTGGTCAATTAGTGACCATTTAGTTCTGTTTAAATAAAAAATGAAGTGTGTTGAGTGATGGGATTAGGTTTATTGTGGCTGCCATTAGAGTGACCTACAGAATTGGAGTGACCTGCAGAATTGGATTTGAGTCCAGCAGGTTTGGGCAGCCATAACTTGAATTGTAGAGGTTCAATTGGTGCAAGGCTAATTGGACATGAAACTAGACACATAATGGCACAACTTTTGTGAAGAAACCATGCCTATAAAACCAAACCAAGTGGACTAAGAGCTTGCCCTAATCCGGGTGATCTGCAGTTTACCTGGGTAAAATGACCAAATGAATAGTGATTGTTCATTTGGCCATAACTCAATGCAGAAAGGTCCAATTGACCTGAAATTTTACCAGCAACAAGCTAAGATATAGATCAACAACTTTCATGAAGAACCTAACCCAAATTATGACCAGAACATATTCAAAAGGTGAGTTGTAATCACTGTTCATTGCACTATAGATATGGTCAGTCTAGAAATTCTAGATAGAATTTCAATCCAGCCAGTTGTGGTTTTTGGACTATAACTTGAGTTACAAAACTCCAAATGGAGTGATTCAAAAAAGGAAATGCAACTAGACAAAATAAGGAACAACTTTCATGTTGATCAGTTTGCCAAATTCCCACTACAAAATTGACCAATGGAACAGTAAATTCAAGGCATAAAAAGTGAAAATTCTACCCAACTAACATTAAGCTTAGAAATGGTATTTGCAACCAATACCAACAAATTTGGAATGCAAAATGTGGTATGTTGATGATATTAAAACCAATGTACTTATTGTCTATGCAAAAGTCAATATTTTGGTTGACTAATGAAGTGAATAGTAACACCAAAACTTGAAATTCAAAAATTGTAAAACTCAAGAGTATAAAATGTCCTAGTATACCTAACAAGATTGATTTGGATAGCTTGGCATGCCAATAGGGTTCTGTTAGCAGTACTGCATATGGCTTCATGCCATTCTGTGTTTTATGGCTTTCCCATGCCATTCTGTAAAATAATAGCTTTTGGTTATGTTATTTGAGTTGATATACTTGGGTTTTAATCCTAATCATTATTACAGCTTATTAGCTGTTCTGTTGCACATCAGGAGACACAATATGACCGATGGTGTGATGGTCTGAGGTACTTAGTACCCAATGCCAGTTTACCCATTTATCCAGTCCAGTCAACTAGTATGGGTTACTCGGGCAATGATAATAAACCTTATCAAAGTTTAATCAAATAATAATGAAATTAATATCAGAAGTTAAGTCTACCAAAAAAATGTAAACACACATTCTGCATATTCGTTTCATTTTATGTTATTTTATATTATTTTATATTGTCACCACTAAGCAGAATTACTTAGCGCGTCGCTTTTGCCACGCGCAGGTACTGGAGACCTAGCTGGGGAGCCCAACAGACATCAGACGGGGTGAGCTTTCAGAGCTGCATCCAGGGTCCAGAGTCACCTCACATCTGCACTGCATATGGTAGGACATTAGGACTATAGGTGGCCCTTTTGTATTTTTGCATTTTGTATTAGTTTGGATTGTAACAATAAACTCCTGTAATTATGTATTAATGTAAATATATGAAATTTCATATTATTGAGATTTTCTGCATAATGTATGTTGATAAATAAAATGTTGAGAATTATTTGTGAATATGCTTCAAGTGATGAAGTGAATAGAAAGGTTTTTGAAAATAGTATTGTGATTTGAGATTGAGATTTTGAGATTGACTTGAATGTGTATAATGGAGTTTGGATTTGGAAATTATTTTGGAAGTGTTTTTAAACAGGTTCAGAAGAACTGTTTTTCCAATTTACAGCCGGCACTTTGCCGGATTTTCTATAAAATTTGCAGATAAATTCAGATTTATCAAAATTGAAAATAAATAAATTAAAAGGGATAAATTATAATAGAAATATAAATTGATGCTCCGGTACACTGAGTGGCATAACTTGCTCGGCTACACTGTAGATGGGTAAGGGGTGTCACAGGATTAATTAGTAAATGTATCATGTAATTAACCAAAATGATTATGGTGTTTTAATCAAATTGGTCCTCCTACTAACTTAGCGAATCCTACACTTCCAAAGTAGAAAACGAAAATCCTAGTTGGATGGATTTCTAGTGGGTAATTGAATTCTTATAATTCTATTGATCATCCTCAGGTACATCCATTATTGGAATTACAATAAACTATAAGTGAGCAACTCCTTGCCCATCACATCTCATATGAGGTTCAATCCTTTACCTAGCCCCTAATGCTCAAAATCTCAGGTACATCCATTATTGACTTATCTTGCATTAGTTAAGTTGATCCCATTGAGCTAATAATTATGCAAATAATTTTAATGTCCTCAGGTACATCCAATATTGGCCACCAAACCATTTACATATTTACAACATCTCATGCTTAACAATTATTCTTAAGAAAATCTCTTAAATTAATTGCATCTTATGCAACTATTTAAAATTTCTTAAAATAATTGCCCCAATGGAGGGCCCATGTTATAATTACTTTAATTATAGCATTTCCAACTTAATCATTTGTTTGGAAGATTTTATGGTCATCCTAATTACTATTAAGGTCTCACTTTGCACATTATCCGTTTAGCATACATATATCATATAATTGCATACATTTCCATACATCTCATGCATTTATGGATAAGCAGTAAATATGGTATGATCATGGACTTTCTAAGGGATTCAATTCTGAGCCATCAAAAATTGAATCAGGGCATTTCTAGGTGCATTTCATTCATTCATTTTACAAGAGTTGCTGAAGGAGTACATAATCAACACTTGATCCTGAATTCCTCCCACTGGTCCCACCAATGCTTTTGACCTCCTTAAACTTCTTGCAATCCAATATTACATAGTAATCCTTGGCATACCAAGGTGAATTTACAAGAAGTAAATAAATGAAATTACAAACCAAAAATTATTACAATCTTAATAATACATGTCCAAAATAAATTAATTAATTTACAATCCCAAAAAAACATAAAAGAAATAAATCCAATCACATTGGTCTTTTATAGTCCATGATCATCCATCATGCATATCACTATTTAATAATTAAATAAAACATATATACTTAAATTAAATTGAATATCTTATATTCAACTTAAAAATCTAGATTTGAATATGATTCAAATAAATTTAAAAATTCAGATTTGAATCTCATTCAAACAAATTTAAAAATTCAGATTTGAATCACATTCAAACAACCTTAAAAATTCAGATTTGAATTACATTCAAACAATTTAAAAAAAATCAAATTTGAATCACATTCAAATAATTTTTAAAAATTCAGATCTGAATATTATTCAAACAACTTTAAAAAATCAGATTTAAATATGATTCAAACAACTTTAAAAATTCAGATTTGAATCACATTCAAACTATTTTTAAAATTCTGATTTGAATCAAAATTTAATTGTGTGATTAAAATTCTAATTAAACAATTTAATTAGATATAGGATGAGCTTTTAGATCATACAACAATTGCAAATTAAAAAAGCCAAATCTTTGCACCATCCATGAAGCCAAACCAAGCGCACCAATGATGGTGTACTTCAAGCATGCCGACACACATCCATTGTAACCAGCAATAGATAAATCATCTCATGATCAAAACACACAATTAAATCATATAATCAACAATCTAAATGGCAAATATAGTGGCTCTGATACCAATTGAAGGAGCGGAAGCGTGAAAAACACAAGTTTATACCATTGAATTCAAAAAATTTTCACCTAGGGTCATATGCATCATGCAAGATTTATTTTTATCTATTTGATTTCAATGATAAACAACATATTAAAACTCTTTTAATATGTTTTTGGATCTGTATTTTCTATTTAAGATTTTAGAATTAATCAGATTAATTTTAGAACCCTAGATTAAATCAAGAACAAACACACTAACCTCTTGATGCACTGCAGTGTATTTGCGCCTTTGAGATTCATCTTTAGGACACTAGATGTTGTCCCTCTAGCTTGTCCACACCAAGAACACCTATGGCAGCCCTTGAACAGCTTCTAAAGCTTTTTCTATTATTTAGAAAATCAAGTTCTGCCTTTTAAGAGATTAAAGATGTAAACAGAACACTAGAAACGATTTCTAGTATTTTTAATTCAAGAGATTATTTGCTAATCTCTTGGAATATATGAGAGATGAAGAGGAAGAGAGAATATGAGTCTCAAAGGTGGCAGCACACAATGGGAGGCAGCAGCTTGTGTGTTTTATTTTTCATAATAATACTTATATAGCTAGGTCACCACTTAAACCCTTGCCACATGTCATCCTTTGATTGGTTATAGGTTTAATTAACCCAAACACATTGTGCCAAGTGTCAAACCTATATTTAATCTTAATTTTAATCATATTACATGATTAAAAGACATTTGGCAAGCTTATGTGTAATGCCATGTATCACCATCACATGGTGCCATATGTTACCTTGTGAAATGACTAAAATGCCCCTGTATCTTAATTTTGAGTTCTTAACCCAAAATAATTATTTCTCTTCTTCTAATCAATTTATATCAAATATAAATTAATTAATTAATCTCTATTAATTACTTTCTCATTAATTAAATTCATATTTAAACACTTTAAATATAAATTTAACTTATACTATACATCCAATAATCTAGATTTGGTTTCAAGTCATGCTAGAGACTTTGCAATCTAATTGCAAACCAAACCTATTTAATTATCAATTAAACTCTTTAATTAATTAATTAAATCATATTTAATTAGGTGATAACTTGTGTATGTGTATGACTTACTAGGCTCATCACTAATTGGCAATGAGATATGATATCAACTCTTAATATCATCAGAACTCTTTCTTACCATAAATGATTTCTCTAAATCATTTTATGCACCACATAGACCATGGTTAACACCTAGCATAGCATGTCATGGCCATCCAATTAGTAATAAGGTTTACCTTAAATGAACCTATAATCATATGTTACCATGCACTAGAATCTCTCTGTTACAAAATCCCAACTCAAGCTGGAGCCATGGTTTATGTCAAACTCCATTTGCTATGAATATTATGTTCTCTTTTAATTCCAGTTCTTGATTAAAAGGATTTTCTCATCAGAAACTCTTTTCTAATTAAATCTATCTGTCCTGGCCAGGAACTTGAAACATCAAGAACAATTAAATGAACATAGGATTTTATCTTTATTTACTTAGAGAAACATATTCCATCTTGATCAATACCTACCTCCATATATAACTAGTAGGAGCCAACACATGCCCATATACCCATACACAGTACAAGTATGAAAGTAGTATCAAACTCAAACTACCTATATATAAGATAACTGTGCTATCTCAAGTCTAAAGATTATATGCACTGATATGATTTATGACAAAACATTGACAAAAGTAAACTCCATGTGCTTGTCATAAGTGTTACTGGTTCGGCCTACTTATCATTTATAAGTGCCTATCATGTTTGTCATATGGCATGAGACTCACCATTCCATCTTATTTATATCTCATATAAATAACTTGGGAACAAACATGAATACAATCTTTCTGGATAAGTCATGTCCTTATTATGAAGTATCCTCGATTGTGAACCTATTTATGATACTTTGTACTAGAAATACTGTCACTCATATTCTTAACAACTTAAGAATAGAATTTCTAACAAAATATCAATGGACCTTTTCTATTACACATAAATATGTTATGTAAACGGAAAAGTGGAAATGCCTTTTTATTAATAAAAAAATGTACAAGATACATACTAAATGATATGCTCTAGGGCATACTACTAACACTGACTTCATCAATCTATCCACTATTACCCATACTGCATCATGCTTCTTTTGGGTGAGAGGTAGACCACTTACAAAATTCATGGTGACCCGATCCCATTTCCATTTAGGTATGCGTATAGGTTGTAGTAAACCCGATGGAACTTGATGTTCTGCCTTGACTTGCTAGCATGTCAAGCATTTAGTCACATAGTCAGCTATGTCCTTCTTCATACCAGGCCACCAATGCTGAAGCTTCAGATCATGATGCATTTCTGTACTTCCTGGGTGCATAGCATAAACACTGGTGTGTGCCTCTTTGAGAATACTGGCCTTCAATTCCCCATCATCTGGTACACATAATCTTCCTTTGTAGTACAGACACCTATCTGTTTTCACTTCATAGTCAGTTTCTTTTCCTTCTAGGATTTTGCTCATAATAGCCTTTAGCTTCTCATCTACCTTCTACCCATCTAAAATCTACTATAGCAGGTTTGGCCTTACTTGCAACTTAGCCAAAATAGCTCCATCTCGAGCCAAAGATAGGTGGGCATTCAATGATCTTAGAGCGGTGATGGATTTTCTGCTCAAAGCATCAACAACTACATTTGCCTTCCCAGAATGGCAATCAATCACACAATCATAGTCCTTCAAGAACTCAATCCATCGCCTCTGTCTGAGGTTGAGCTCCTTCTGGGTTGGCAAGTATTTTAGGCTTTTGTGGTCTGTGTAAATGTAACATTTTTCACCATATAAGTAATGCCTCCATATTTTCAATGCGAAGATAATTGCTGCAAGTTCTAGATCATGGGTAGGGTAATTCTGTTCATGTGGCCTTAGTTGCCTAGAAGCATAAGCGACCACCTTCCCCTCTTGCATCAATACACACCCTAACCCATTATGAGAGGCATCACTATAGACCATAAAGTCCTTTCCCGACACTAGTTGTGTTAACACTGGTGCCTCTGTCAACATAGCCTTCAACTTCTCAAAACTGGCCTAACACTTGTCATTCCAGTCAAATCTAACATTCTTGTGTAACAATTTGGTCATTGGAGCAGCTACTAAGGAAAATCCCTTCACAAATTTTCTGTAATACCCAGCTAGCCCCAAGGATCTTCTGACCTTAGTTGTATTCCTGGGAGGCTTCCATTCCATCACTGCTTCTATTTCTTGGGATCCACTCTAATCCCATCAGCTGACACTATGTGTCTAAGGAAAGCAATCTCATTCAACCAAAAGTCACACTTGGACAACTTAGCATATAGCTTCTTTTCTCTCAGGGTTTGTAGAACAATCCTCAAATGCTCATCATGTTCTTCACTGGTCTTGGAATGCACCAAAATATTATCAATAAAGACCAATATGAACTGATCTAGGTATGGATGGAAGATACGGTTCATAAGGTCTATAAATGCTGCTGGTGCATTTGTTAGGCCAAAGGGCATTACCAGAAACTCATAATGCCCAAACCGGGTCCTGAATGCAGTCTTTGGCACATTTGCATCCTTCACCCTCAACTGATGATACCCTGATCTGAGATCAATTTTGGAAAATACTTCTGCTCCCTTCAACTGATCAAACAGATATTCAATTCTAGGCAATGGATATTTGTTCTTCACAGACATTTTATTCAACTATCGGTAATCGATGCATAACCTTAAAGTCTCATCCTTCTTCTTTACAAATTGCACTGGAGCTCCCATGGTGACACACTGGGGCGTATGAACCCTTTATCCAGTAAACTCTTGCAACTGGATTTTTAGCTCCTTTAACTCAGTAGGTGCCATCCTATAAGGAGCAATAAAGATTGGTGCTGTACCCGGCAGTATCTCAATAGCAAATTCGACTTCCCTTTCTGGTGGCAAGCCAGGCAATTCTTCAGGGAACACATCTGGGAAGTCTCTTACTGTGGGTATGTCATATAGATTTGGCTTAGCCTACCTAGTATCCACCACATATGCTAGGTAGGCTTCACAGCCTTTTCTCATCAGTTTTCTTGCAACTGTGGCTGAGATGATATTGGACAAGAAATCTATCCTTTCCCCCACAACTGTAATCTCATTACCCTTAGGAGTTTTCAATGAGATCCTCTTCAACTTACAATCAACCATTTCCTAATGACGTGACAACCAGTCCATTCCCAAAATCACGTCAAACTCATGGAAAGGTAACTCAATCAGGTTTGCCAAGAATTCATACCCCTGAATCCTTAACGGGTAACCCTTGTACACTTTGTTCACCACTACACTATGGCCCAATGGATTAGTGACCAGAATGTCTTGGTCACTCTCCCCTACTAATATCCCCCTTTCTACGGGTAGGTTGATGCAGATGTATGAATGAGTGGATCCTGGATCCACCAATGCATGCACAGATGTATTGTAGAGGGAGAACGTACCCCTGATGACGTTCGAGGCATCTTGCTCCTCCTGAGCTCTCATGGCATAGGCTCTGGCAGGTGGTCTGCCCTCAAGCCTCTCTACTGGCTTAGATGCAGGTCTCTGTGATGGTCCCATTGCCTCAGATTTGCCAGATTTTCTACCCCTTTGTGGTGCAGGAGCAGTTGTAGCAGTTCTGCGTGGACAATTCTTCAACTGATGCTCTATCAACCCACACCTTAACCAGGCACCAATCACTCTCTAACACTCCCTCTTATGCCATTTTAGGCAATGCGGACATGCAGAAGATGCTGGGGCTAATCCCCTGAACCCCGTCTTTGGAGAGCTGCCCACAGATGGTGTGGACTGACCTCTCCTAGGGGTAAATTGTAGCCTGGGCCCCTGAGACTGACCTTGACCTTGAGGTTGACCTGAACTCTGTGTAGGTGGACCTTTGAACTTCTTTCCTGGTGCAAGAGATGAGCTAGACTGACCCGGGCCCCTCTTCTGCTGTCTCTCCTTTCTAGTCTGCTCACTTATTCTAACTTTCTCAACTTTTAATGTAGCTTCCACTAACTTGGTGAAGTCTGTGATTCCCAAGGCAGTAATCATGATCTTTATGTTGTCATTTAATCCCTCTTCAAATCTCTTACATCTTTCGGCCTCATTAGGGACTATCTCCATTCCGTAGTGGCTCAGCCTGAGAAATTCCTTTTCATACTCTGCCACTGTCAGCTGTCTTTGCCTCAGGTTAATGAATTCTCTTCTTCTCTCTTCCAGGTATACACTACCCACATACTTTTTCTTGAATTCTAAGAGGAAGAAGTCCCAATTTATTACTTTTGGTTGCACATCACTAGACACTGTATCCCACCATTGGTAGGCATCATCTTGCAATAGAGATACAACAGCTTCTAGATTTTGTTCTGGAGTGTAGTGGAGTTGTTTTAAAACTTTGCCTGTTCTGTTCAACCAGTTTTTGGTTGCAACAGAATCATCTTTTCTCTTGCCAAAGAAATCCACTGCTCCAAATTTTCTCAATCTTTCTAGGTGGGATTTCTGCTATGGAGGTGGTGGTGGTGGTGGCATTACCCCAGCCATTTGTCTAAAAAACTCGGCCATTTGCTGGAACATGGCCTGTGGAGGCTGAGTAGGCTCTGCTGGAGCTGGCGGAGCAGGTTCTCCCCTACCCCCAGTCTTAGCTGCTGCAGGTTGAGCATGACTCTCCACTTTCTCCTCAACTGCCCTCTGTGATGTGGGGTCTATATCCTAATCAAAATAACAAAGACAAACAGATCTGCATTAGTGTCACCTCAACTCTCACAAATGCAGTGACACCCCTTACCCGTCTACAGTATATCCGAGTAAGCTATGTCACACGGTGTACCGGAACACTCCATTTTATCTTAATTATTTTTATTCTTCCTTAATTATTTTTTTAAGATAGTTTTGAATATAACTTGTGAAATATAATTCATTTAAGTCATTTATTGAAATTATAATTTATTTGAGGTTCCGAAAATTTTATAGAAAATCCGGCAGAGTACCGGCTAAAAATGGAGAAAACAGTTCTTCGAAACCTGTGAAAAACACTTCCAATAATCATATTCAGTCATTCTCAAACTCCAATATCAAAATCTCAATATAATTTTTATTGTCAACAACATCTCCATTTCTCAATCGTTCCTTTCTCATGTTACTCATATATAAGCAATAAGTAAATACTCAAAATTTTCCATTCATAATCACAATTTTCATTATTTACATGAACATCAAAATACATTACATAAGTTTCATTTACACAAAAGAAAATAAAAGTTAGTTACAAAATACCCAAAATGAAACCTAGTGTCCTACCAATGCACTGAAAATGGTGAGGTGACACGGACACTATGTAGAGCTGCAGGAGGTCTCACCCAGTCTGGGGTCTATCGGGTCTCGGTCAGGATCTCCAGAACCTACGCGTGGCAAAAGCAACGCGCTAAGCAATAATGCTTAGTGGTGCCAGTAATAAAATAAAAAGAAATAACATAAAATAAATATGCAGTGAATATATTGGTTTATTATTGCAAATAAATTTTTGATGAGTATTTGTAGTCTTACTTATTTTGTACTTGTCATATTCATTATTTCATCAAATTTGACCCCTTTTATTTTTGGTTGCCCAAGTAACCTATACTGGACGACTGGACTGGATAAATGGGTAAACTGGCACTGGGTATCAAGTACCTCGGGCCGTCACACCATCGGTCACATATGTATCTCCCGGTGTGCAACAGAACAGCTAATAAGCTGTAATAACATCAGGCACTAGGCCAAATTTCAATACAAGGTCAGAATGGCTAAAAGCCATGAAATTACAGAGTGGCATAATGCCATGTGCAGTACTGCTAACTGAACCCTATTGGCATGCCAAACTATCCAAACTAATCTTGTTAGGTATACTAGGGCATTTGTCACTTTGGAATCTTTCAATTTTTGCATTTCAAGTTTTGGTGTTACTATTCCCTTCATTAGTCAACAAAAATGTTGACTTTTATATAGAAAATAGGTACATTGGTTTTAACACTCCCAACATACCACATTTTGCATTCAAAATTTGTTGGCATTGATTACCAATACCATTTCTAAGCTTAAAATTAATGGAGCAGAATTTTCAGTTTTTATACCCTATTTTTACTGTTCCATTAGTTACTGTTGTAGTGGGAATTTGAGAAAATGATAAACATGAAAGTTGTTCCTTATTTTGTCTAGTTGAATTTCGTTTTTTGAATCACTCCATTTGTAGTTTTGTAGCTCAAGTTATGGTCCAAAAACCACAACTGGCCGGATTGAAAAATTTCAGAACTGATCATATCTACAATGCAGTAAATAGTAACTCCATCTCCCTTGTTGGATAGGTTCTGGTCATAATTTGGGGTAGGTCCCTTCATGAAAGTTGTTGGTCTATATCTCAACTAGTTTCTGGTAAAATTTCAGATCAATTGGACCATTCTACACTGAGTTATGACCAAATGAATATTAAATTTTATTTGGTCATTCTGCAGAAACTGGTTGTAGGACACCCGGGTTGAGGCAAGTTTTTGGTCCACTTGGTTTGGTCTTTTGGGTAGGGTTTCTTCACCAAAGTTGTGCCATTATATGTCTAGTTTCATTTCCAAGTGGCCAAACACCAATTGAACTTACACAGCCCAAGTTATGGCTGTCCAAATAGGCTGGACTCACAGCCACACCTGCAAGTTACCTAGGGCAGCCACACTAATCCTAATTCCTATCACTAAACACACTTCAATTCTTGTTTACCAATAGCCAAATGGTCAATAATTGACCATTAAAACTTTAGTTTATGTCCATTTTCATCCACCACCAAAATTAAATTTCAAAACCCTAACCCTAATTGACCAAGCCTCCAATTCATGCATCTTACTCCTTATTTGCTATACTAATCATATAATTTATAAGAGGGGCAGCTAATATGTTGCTTTAAACCAAAGAATTCTCCTAACTCTAACTCATATCAAGGCTGCCAACATTTCATGGAATATAACCATGCTTCATTAATTCAATTTTTGTCAAATTTTAAACTTAACTTAGCTCAAATTCATGATTAGAAAGATGTAAAAGCAAAGAATATGGCACTAATCTTAGTAGGAAAGAATTTTCTCTTATGAATTCTTCACTTTTTTTTGTTTTATTGGCTGCCAAACACTCTAGCAAGGTTGGGTGACAAATTTTAGTGAATGACTTTATAGAATTTGGGATGAGAAATCGAAGGATTGAAGGTATGAAAGAACAAGAGTTATGGAGGAAGAGGGAAAGGAATTTTGGCTGGCTGAAGAAGAAGGAAGACACCAGAATTTTTTTGGTCCATTTTGTCTCTTTTAAGTGTTTTAAGAAGGCTTGTTAAATTTTGATTGGTTGGGAGTATGTAAATGACATCATGTGATGTCATTATCCCTAATTTCCTTCATTTTTCTTTTCTTTTCTTTTTTACCAAATTTTAATTTAATTTTTAGTAATATTTATTCATATTTTATGTTATAATAATTATTTACTTAACTAGGACAAGTCGGCCAAAAATCACCTCTGAAGGCAAAATGACCAAAATGCCATTCGTTTGGCTTAACGGGTCAAAATTGTCTGTACCGATTGAAAAATTTTTCTAAATATTTTCTTGGCATTCTAATGCCATAGGAACCTCAATGACCCTTCTCTGGAGTCCCAAAAATTATTTTATGAATTTTTTTCCTGGGTCTAGGGCTCCTAGTTGTGAGAACCGCAACTTCTCACTAGGTTACCCATCGCTAGGGCACCGGCTCATTTAACTTGGTTATATTTTATTTTTAAATTTTTTCCTAAATTTTTCTTATTAATATTTGAGTTAATTATGGTTCCTCACTTTATTTTAAATATTTTTCCAGACGTTCTAGCTGTCCGGACCAACACCGTCAGGGACGATGAGAATGTCTGAGTTGCTACAAGGAGGGTGTTACAACTCTTCCCCTCTAATTTAAATTTCGTCCTCGAAATTTACCTGATGCAAACAGTTGAGGGAACTGTTGCCTCATCATCTCTTCACTTTCCCAAGTTGCCTCCTCGGTGTTGTGGTGCCTCCAAAGCACTTTCACCAGTGGAATCTGCTTATTCCTCAACTCTTTCACTTCCCGAGCCAGGATCCGTTTGGGTTCTTCTTCATATGTCAAATCCGGTTGTACTTCAATTTCTTCCATAGAGATGACATGTGAAGGATCTGAGCGGTATCTTCTTAGCATAGACACGTGGAACACATTGTGGATCTTGTCCAGCTCTGGTGGTAAAGCTAGCCTATAGGCCACTGGACCCACACGTTCAATGACTTCATATGGGCCAATGAACCTAGGGCTTAACTTACCTTTTCTTCTAAACCTCAATACCTTCTTCCACGGTGACACCTTGAGGAACACTTTGTCGCCAACCGCATATTCTATTTCTTTTCTCTTCAGGTCGGCATAAGATTTACATGCATGCGAGGCAACCTTGATTGGCTTTGATTAGTTTTACTTTCTCCTCGATCTGTTTCACCAGTGCAGCCCTACCGATTTGTCTTCGCCCAATTCAGTCCGGCCTGCTGAGTTCTACATTTTCTCCCATACAGTGCTTCATACGGGGCCATTTGGATACTAGTTTGGTAGCTATTGTTGTATGCAAATTCTGCCAGTGGGAGGTATCTATCCCAACTTCCCTCAAACTCAATGACACAACCCCTCAGCATATCTTCAAGGACCTGGCATATATTTCATGTTATTATTATCATTTTAATTCAATATTTGTATCAATTCCATTGGTTTCAATTGTTTACCTGGATTACTCTTTCTGATTGCCCATCCGTTTGAGGATGGAAAGCTGTGCTGAAGTGGAGTTGTGTACCCAAGGACTCATGCAACTTTTTCCAAAATCTCGATTTAAACCTTGGGTCTCGATAAGATATGATGGAAAGTGGAATTCCATGCAATCTAACTATCTCACTGATATACAATTCTGCTAATTTCTCTAGTGAGTAGTCAGTCCTAATTGGCAGAAAGTGTGCTGACTTCGTCAATCTATCCACTATCACCCATACTGCATCATGTTTCTTCTGGGTGACAGGTAGACCACTTACAAAATCCATGGTGACTCGATCCCATTTCCATTCAGGTATGCGTATAGGCTGTAGCAAACCTGATGGAACTTGATATTCTGCCTTGACTTCCTGACATGTCAAGCATTTAGTCACATAGTCAGCTATGTCCTTCTTCATACCAGGCCACCAATACTGAAGCTTTAGATCATGATACATCTTTGTACTTCTTGGGTGCATAGCATAAACACTGGCATGTGCCTCTTTCAGAATACTGGCTTTCAATTCCCCATTATCTGGTACACATACTCTTCCTTTGTAGTAGAGACACCCATCTGCTTTCACCTCATAGTCAGTTACTTTTCCCTCTGAGATTTTGCTCATAATAGCCATTAATTTTTCATCTGCCTTTTGCCCATCTAAAATCTGCTGTAGCAGGTTTGGCCTCACTTGCAACTCAGCTAAAATAGCTCCATCTCGAACCAAAGATAGACGGGTATTCAATGATCTCAAAGCTGTGATGGATTTTCTGCTCAAAGCATCAGCAACTACATTTGCCTTCCCAGGATGGTAGTCAATTACACAATCATAGTCCTTCAGGAACTCAATCCATCGTCTCTGTCTAAGGTTGAACTCCTTCTGGGTTGGCAAGTATTTCAGGCTTTTGTGGTCTGTGTAAATGTAGCACTTTTCACCATATAAGTAATGCCTCCATATCTTCAGTGCGAAGATAATTGCTGCAAGCTCTAGATCATGGGTAGGGTAATTCTGTTCATGTGGCCTTAGCTGTCTGGAAGCATAAGCGACCACCTTTCCCTCTTGCATCAATACACACCCTAACCCATTATGAGAGGCATCACTGTAGACCACAAAGTCCTTTCCCGACACTGGCTGTGTTAATACTGGTGCCTCAGTTAACATAGCCTTCAACTTCTCAAAGCTGATCTGACACTTGTCATTCCAGTCAAATCTGACATTCTTGTGTAATAACTTGGTCATTGGAGCAGCTATTAAGGAAAATCCCTTCACAAATCTTCTATAATACCCAGCTAGCCCCAAGAAGTTTCTGACCTCAGTTGTATTTCTGGGAGGCTTCCATTCCATCACTGCTTCTATTTTCTTGTGATCCACTCTAATCCCATCCGCTGACACTATGTGTCCAAGGAATGCAATTTCATTTAACCAGAAGTCACACTTGGACAACTTAGCATACAGCTTCTTTTCTCTCATTGTTTACAGAACAATCCTCAAATGCTCATCATGTTCTTCACTGGTCTTGGAATACACCAGAATATCATCAATAAAGACCACTACGAACCGATCTAAGTGTGGATGGAAGATACGGTTCATAAGGTCCATGAATGCCGCTGGTGCATTTGTTAGGCCAAAGGGCATCACAAGAAACTCATAATGCCCATACCGGGTCCTGAATGCAGTCTTTGGCACATATACATCCTTCACCCTCAACTGATGATACCCTGATATGATATCAATCTTAGAAAATACTCCTGCTCCCTTCAATTGATCAAACAAATCATCAATTCTAGGCAACGGATATTTGTTCTTCACAGTCACTTTATTCAACTGCCGGTAATCAATGCATAACCTCAAAGTCCCATCCTTCTTTTTCACAAACAGCACTGGAGCTCCCCATGGTGACACACTGGGGCGTATGAACCCCTTATCAAGCAACTCTTGCAACTGAGTCTTCAACTCCTTCAATTCAGTGGATGCCATCCTACAAGGAGCAATGGAAATGGGTGCTGTACCCGGCATTACCTCAATAGCAAACTCGACTTCCCTTTCTGGTGGCAAACCAGGCAATTCTTTAGGGAACACATCTGGGAAGTCTTTTACTGTGAGTATGTCACACAGATCTGGCTTAGCCTGCCTAGTATCCACCACATGTGCTAGGTAGGCTTCACAGCCTTTTCTCATCAGTTTTCTCGCAACTGTGGCTGAGATAACATTGGACAGGAAATCTGTCCTTTCACCCACAACAGTGATCTCATTACCCTCAGAAGCTTTTAGAGAAATTCTCTTCAATTTACAATCAACTATTGCCTAATGACGTGACAACCAATCAATTCCCAAAATCACATCAAACTCGTGGAAGGGCAACTCAATTAGATCTGCCGAGAATTCATACCCCTGAATCCTTAACGGGCAACCCTTGTACACTTTGTTCACCACTACACTGTGGCCCAACGGATTAGTGACCAGAATGTCTTGGTCACTCTCCCCTACTAGTATCCCCCTTTCTATGGGTATGTTGATGCAGATGTATGAATGAGTGGATCATGGATCCACCAATGCATGCACAGATGTAGTGTAGAGGGAGAACGTGCCCCTAATGACGTCCAGGGCATCTTGCTCCTCCTGAGCTCTAATGGCATAGGCTCTGGCAGGTGGTCTGCTCTCAGGCCTCTCTGCTGGCTCAGATGCAGGCCTCTGTGATGGTCCCACTGCCTCAGATTTTCCAGATTTCCTACCCCTTTGTGGTGCAGGAGTAGGTCTGTCTGCTTGTGTTGGAGCAGCTGTAGTAGTTCTGCGTGGACAGTTCCTCAGCTGATGCTCTGTCGACCCACACCTTAAGCAGGCACCAGTCACTCTCCAACACTCCCCCTTATGCCATTTCAGACAATGTGGACATGCAGAAGATGCTGGGGCTGGTCCCCTGAACCCCATCCCTGGAGAGCTGCCCACTAATGGTGTGGACTGACCTCTCCTAGGGGTAAGCGTGGCTGGGCCCAACTGGCCCTCACGACATTGTGATCGACTGAACTGCATGCAGGTGGACCCTTGAACTTCTTCCCAGATGCAGGAGATGAACTAAAGCGACTGGCCCCTCTTCTTTGTCTCTCCTACAGTCCGCTCACTTATTCTTACTTTTTCAACTTTTGTTGCAGCTTCCACTAACTTGGTGAAGTCAGTGATTCCCAAGGCAGTGATCATGATCTTTATATTGTCATTTAATCCATCTTCAAATCTCTTACACCATTCAGCTTCATTAGGGACTATCTCCCTTCCGTAGTGGCTCAATCTGACGAATTCCTTTTCATACTCGGCCACTGATAGCTGTCTCTGCCTCAGATTAATGAACTCTCTTCTTCTTTCTTCCTGGTATACACTACCCACATATTTCTTCTTAAATTCGGAGAGGAAAAAGTCCCAAGTTATTACTTCTGGCTGTACTTCACTGGACACCGTATCCCACCATTCATATGCATCATCTTGCAACAGAGATACAACAGCTTCTAGATTTTGCTCTGGAGTGCAGTGGAGTTGTTTTAAAACTCTGCCTGTTCTGTTCAACCAATTTTCGGCTGCAACAGAATCATCTTCTCTCTTGCCAAAGAAGTCCACTGCTCCAAATTTTCTTAATCTTTTCCAGATGTGATTTCTGTTGTGGAGGCGGTGGTGGTCGTGGTGCTGGCATTACCCCAGCCATTTGTCTGAAGAATTTGACCATTTGCTGGAACATGGCCTGTGGAGGCTGAGTAGACTCTGCTTGAGCTGGCAGAGCAGGTTCTCCCCTACCCTCAGTCTCAGCTGCTGCAGGTGGAGCATGACTCTCCACTTCCTCCTCAACTGCTTTCTGTGATGTAGGGTCCATATCCTATTCAAAATAACAAAGACAAACAGATCTGCATTAGTGTCACCTCAACTCTTACAAATGCAATGCATGGTATGGACTCAATCTAGGCCCAGAAACGCCTAAATCGTGCTCTGATACCACTAAATGTGACACCCCTTACCCGTCTACAGTATATCCGAGTAAGCTATGTCACATGGTGTACCGGAACACTCCATTTTATCTTAATTATTTTTATTCTTCCTTAATTAATTTTTTTAAGATAGTTTTGAATATAACTTGTGAAATATAATTCATTTAAGTCATTTATTGAAATTATAATTTATTTGAGGTTCCGAAAATTTTATAGAAAATCCGGCAGAGTACGGGCTAAAAATGGAGAAAACAGTTCTTCGAAACCTGTGAAAAACACTTCCAATAATCATATTCAGTCATTCTCAAACTCCAATATCAAAATCTCAATATAATTTTTATTGTCAACAACATCTCCATTTCTCAATCATTCCTTTCTCATGGTACTCATATATAAGCAATAAGTAAATACTCAAAATTTTCCATTCATAATCACAATTTTCATTATTTACATGAATATCAAAATACATTACATAAGTTTCATTTACACAAAAGAAAATAAAAGTTAGTTACAAAATACCCAAAATGAAACCTAGTGTCCTACCAATGCACTGAAAATGGTGAGGTGACACGGACACTATGCAGAGCTGCAGGAGGTCTCACCGATGCAGGGTCTCTGGGCTCTCGGTCAGGATCTCCAGAACCTACGCGTGGCGAAAGTAACGCGCTAAGCAATAATGCTTAGTGGTGCCAGTAATAAAATAAAAAGAAATAACATAAAATAAATATGCAGTGAATATATTGGTTTATTATTGCAAATAAATTTTTGATGAGTATTTGTAGTCTTACTTATTTTGTAATTGTCATATTCATTATTTCATTAAATTTGACCACTTTTATTTTTGGTTGCCCAAGTAACCTATCTTTGGACAATCGGATGGATAAACGGATGGCGCCTTTGGGTATCAAGTACCTTGGGCCGTCACACCATCGGTCACATATGTATCTCCGGTGTGCAGCGAGCTAATAAGCTGTAATAACATCAGGCACTAGGCCAAATTTCAATACAAGGTCAGAATTGCTAAAAGCCATGAAATTACAGAGTGGCATAATGCCATGCGCAGTACTGCTAACTGAACCCTATTGGCATGCCAAACTATCCAAACCAATCTTGTTAGGTATACTAGGGCATTTGTCACTTTGGAATCTTTCAATTTTTGAATTTCAAGTTTTGGTGTTACTATTCCCTTCATTAGTCAACAAAAATGTTGACTTTTGTATAGAAAATAGGTACATTGGTTTTAACACTCCCAACATACCACATTTTGCATTCAAAATTTGTTGGCATTGATTACCAATACCATTTCTAAGCTTAAAATTAATGGAGCAGAATTTTCAGTTTTTATACCCTATCTTTACTGTTCCATTAGTTACTGTTGCAGTGGGAATTTGAGAAAATGATAAACATGAAAGTTGTTCCTTATTTTGTCTAGTTGAATTTATTTTTTTGAATCATTCCATTTGGAGTTTTGTAGCTCAAGTTATGGTCCAAAAACCACAACTGGCCGGATTGAAAAATTTGAGCCCGACCATATCTACTGATCAAGATGTGATAATTCCATCTCCCTTGTTGGATAGGTTCTGGTCATAATTTGGGGTAGGTTCCTCCATGAAAGTTGTTGGTCTATATTCTAGTTGCTGGTAAAATTTCAGGTCAATTGGACCATTCTACACTGAGTTATGACCAAATGAACAATCACTGTTCATTTGGTCATTCTGTAGAAACTGGTTGTAGGACACCCGGGTTGAGGCAAGTTTTTGGTCTACTTGGTTTGGTCTTTTGGGCAGGGTTTCTTCACCAAAGTTGTGCATTATGTGTCTATTTTCATGTCCAAATGGCCAAACACCAATTGAACTTACATAGCCCAAGTTATGGCTGTCCAAACAGACTGGACTCACAGCCACACCTGCAAGTCACCTAGGGCAGCCACACTAATCCTAATTCCTATCACTAAACACACTTCAATTCTTGTTTACCAATAGCCAAATGGTCAGTAATTGACCATTAAAACCTTAGTTTATGTCCATTTTCATCCACCACCAAAATTAAATTTCAAAACCCTAACCCTAATTGACCAAGCCTCCAATTCATGCATCTTACTCCTTATTTGCTATACTAATCATATAATTTATAAGAGAGGCAGCTAATATGTCACTTTAAACCAAAGAATTCTCCTAACTCTAACTCATATCAAGGCTGCCAACATTTCATGGAATATAACCATGCTTCATTAATTCAATTTTTGTCGAATTTTAAACTTAACTTAGCTCAAATTCATGATTAGAAAGATGTAAAAGCAAAGAATATGGCACTAACCTTAGTAGGGCAGAATTTTCTCTTATGAATTCTTCACTTTTTTTTGTTTTCTTGGCTGCCAAACACTCTAGCAAGGTTGGGTGACAAATTTTAGTGAATGACTTTATAGAATTTGGGATGAGAAATCGAAGGATTGAAGGTATGAAAGAACAAGAGTTATGGAGGAAGAGGGAAAGGAATTTCTGCTGGCTGAAGAAGAAGGAAGACACCAGAATTTTTTTGGTCCATTTTGTCTCTTTTAAGTGTTTTAAGACGGCTTGTTAAATTTTGATTGGTTGGGAGTATGTAAATGACATCATGTGATGTCATTATCCCTAATTTCCTTCATTTTTCTTTTCTTTTCTTTTCTACCAAATTTCAATTTAATTTTTACCAATATTTATTCATATTTTATGTTATAATAATTATTTACTTAACTAGACAAGTCGGCCAAAAATCGCCTCTGAAGGCGAAATGACCAAAATGCCCTCCGTTTGGCTTAACGGGTCAAAATTGTCTGTACCAATTGAAAAATTTTTCTAAATATTTTCTTAGCATTCTAATGCCATAGGAACCTCAATGAACCTTCTCTGGAGTCCCAAAAATTATTTTATGAATTTTTTTCTCGGGTTTAGGGCTCCTAGTTGTGAGAACCGCAACTTGGTTATATTTTATTTCTAAAATTTTTCCTAAATTTTTCTTATTAATATTTGAGTTAATTATGGTTCCTCACTTTAGTTTAAATATTTTTCCAGACGTTCTAGCTATCCGGATCGACATTGGTCACCGGGACAGTAAAATGTACGGAGTTGCTACAGGGAGGGTGTTATAAATGCAATGCATGGTATGGACTCGATCTAGGCCTAGAAACGCCTAAACCGTGCTCTGATACCACTAAATGTGACACCCCTTACCCGTTTACAGTGTAGCTGAGCAAGATATGCTACACAGTGTACCATAACAATATTTTTTTTAATCATTTTAATTATTTTTATCCTTCCTTATTTATTTCTTTCATAGTTATGAAATACAATTTATGAAGTATAATTGATTTAAATCATTTATGAAGAACATAAATTTATTTGAGGTTTCACAAATTTTATAGAAAATCCGATAGAGTACCGGCTAAAAATGGAGAAAACAGTTCTTCGAAACCTGAGAAAAACACTTCCAAAATTCTCAATCAATCCCAAACTCCATTTCATCATCAAAATCTCAATATTTTTCAACAATATTTCCATTTCTCTATCATTCATTTCATATGATATTCATTTACAAGTCATACATAAATATTCAAATTTTTTCATTCATAAACACAATTCTCACTATTTACATTAATACCAAAATACATTACATGAGTTTCAATTGCACATGAGAAAGTAAAAGTTAATTACAAAATATCAAAATAAAACCTAGTGTCCTACCAATGCACTGATGACGGTGAGGTGACACAGACACTATGCAGAGCTGCAGGAGGTCTCACCCAGTCTGTGGTCTACTGGGCTCTCGGTCGGTCTCTCTAGAACCTATGCATGGCAAAAAGCAATGCGCTAAGCAATAATGCTTAGTGGTGCCAATAATAAAATGAAAAGAAATAACAGAAAGGAAATATGCAGTGCATGTTCTGATGTCTTATGCAGACAATTTTCGATCATTATTGGTAATCTTAATTATTTTGTATTTGTTATATTCATAATTTCATTAAATTTATCCACTTTCATTTTTGGTTGCTCAAGTAACCTATACTGGATGATTAGACTGGATAAATGGGTAAATTGGCACTGGGTATCAAGTACCTCAGGCCGTCACACCATCGATCACATATGTATCTCCCAGTGTGCAACAGAATAGCTAATAACCTGTAATAACATTAGGCACAAGGCCAAGTATCAACATAATGACAGAATGGCTAAAAGCCATGAAATCACAGAATGGCATAATTCCATGTGCAGTACTGCTAACTGAACCCTATTGGCATGACAACCTATCTAAACCAATCTTGCTAGGTGTACTAGGGCATGTTATACTTTTAAATTTTATAATTCTTGAAATTTAAGTTTTGGTGTAACTATTCATTTCATTAGTCAACTAAAATGTTGACTTTTGCATAGACAATAGGTACATTGGTTCTAATACTCCCAACATACCACATTTTGCATTCTAAAATTGTTGGTATTAGTTGGCAATACCATTTCTAAGCTTAGTGTTAGTTATTCAAAATTTTCAGATTTGAAGCCTCATATTTACTGTTCCATTGGTCATTTGTAAAATAGGAATTTAGCAAAATTGTCTTTATGAAAGTTATTCCTTATTTTGTCTAGTTATATTTCCTTTTTTGAATCACTCCATTTGGAGTTTTGTAGCTCAAGTTATGGCCTAAACACCATAACTGGCCAGATTGGACAGAATCCAAAATTTTGGGCAAAACTGGTTCTGTCAGATTTGGTAACCTAAGTTTGGTTTGCAATTTGACTAGGTTATGGTCAGAATTTGGATTTGTGTTCTTCATGAGAGTTGTAGGTCTATGTCTCAGATTTCTGCTGGTAAAATTTCAGGTCAATTGGACCTTTCTACATTGAGTTATGACCAAATGAATAAACACTATTTATTTGGTCATTTTGCCCAGGCAGAATGCAGGTCACCCGGATTAGGGCAATTTTTAGGCCAACTTGGTTTGGTCTTCTGGGTAGGATTTCTTCACCAAAGTTGTGCCATTATGTGTCTAGTTTCATTTTCAATTGGCCTTGCACTAATTGAACCTATACAACTCCATTTATGGCTGCCCAAACCTACTGGACTTACAACTAGTCCTGCAGGTCACCAAGGGCAGCATGCCTAAGGTCAACTTGGTTATCCTTACTCACTTCAATTCCTCCTCACACACATTCAAATGGTCACTAATTGAAATTACAACATCATTTTGTGTCCAATTATATCTACTCATATGTTTGAGTTTCAAACCCTAACCCTAACATTCCAAAGTTACATTTTCTTGCACTAAACTCATAAACTAATGTTTTGAGTGATACAATCATATCAAGGGCAGCCCATTCACTCATTTAATCCAAAGAAACCATCAAGACCACAACAAATCCATGGCTGCCAAAAATAGGGTAACACCTTAACATGTTTATCTTCAATGAACTTACAAATATCCTAGCTCAAATTTGCATTCTAACAAAAATTTAAAGGAAAGAATCAAAGATTTGGACACTAACCTCTTTTGCTAACTATTCCAAGTCTCCAAAACTTCCTTCTTTCTTCTTCTTTTTGCTGGCTAGAATTTTTTCAAGATGCAAGATCACTTTTTTGTGAAGCAAGGTATTAGTTTCAAGGTGATTTGGTGGGTGGTTCCAAGCTTACCTTAAGCTTTCATGGAGGTTGGGTTGAGGAAAATGGGTTACGGCTAAAATGTTGAGGAAGAAAGGAGCAAATTGCTTTTCCAATTTTTGGTCTCATTTATCCTCTTTTATTAGTTAATTTAGTGGTTATTTAATGGGGATTGGTGGGTAAGTGTTTAATGACATCATATGATGTCATAATTAGCATTTTCTTTCATTTTCTTTTCTTTTCTTCTCTACTCATTTTCATTTTAATTTTTAGCAATATTTACTCACATTTTATGTCATAATAATTATTTACTTAACTGGACAAGTCGGCCAAAAGATCATGTCTGAAGACGAAATGACCAAAATGCCCTCTGTTTGGCTTATTGAGCCAAAATCGTCTGTACTGATTGAAAAATTTTCCTAAGCATTTTCTTGGCATTCTAATGCCATAGGAACCTCAATGACCCTTCTCTGGAGTTCCAAAAATTATTTTATGAATTTTTCCCTGGGTTTAGGGCTCCTAGTTGCGAGAATCGCAACTTCTCACTGGGTTACCCATCACTAGGGCACCGGCTCATTTAACTTGGTTGTATTTTATTTCTAAAATTTTTTCTAAATTTTTCTTATTAATATTTGAGTTAATTATGGCTCCTCACTTTAGTTTAAATATTTTTCCGGATGTTCTAGCTGTCCGGACCGACACTGGTCATCGGAACAGTAGAATGTACGGAATTGCTATAGTGAGGGTGTTATAATGTTTGTTGCAAACATATTAGAAACCTAATAAGTCACACATATAATGACTATAAGTGAGGAATTAAATTGGATTATCAAGTTAGACTTGATAAAAATAAAATAAAATAATTTTAGAGACTTATGAACTAAAGTACAAATTTTATTTAGACTACTTAATGTCCCAATAATTGAGTGTGGACTTAATTTAAAATTTCAAGAATTGTAGGAATTAATTATGTGAATTATAATTCCTATAGGGGTCAATTTATTATTAATAAATTTAAAGGGTTAAATTTATAATTATGAAAAGTTGCTCCTTATAAAAGGAAGCTTGTCCTCCATTCTCATTTAAAAGAGCTTCCTTTTGAGATAACACTCATAATTTCAAATTCTCTAAAAAGAGTTATGAAAAATTTCCTCACAATCAGTCTGTGTGGATACCATCAGAGGTCGAACATCTGGATGGCTGGTAGTTTGCTACAACCCGACCTGGTGATTAGCAAATTCCCAAATTAATTAGAGGTAATTTGCTAAACAATTAAATTAAAAATTCCACCATTCCACAATTTAATTAAAGTTGATTTTGGGTTTAATTTTCTGCTCAATTAATTTGTGAATTAATGCTTCCTAACACTTAGATGGAACGTCAACTGCCTTACCCAAATCTTCCCTCTAATATCATTTTTCCATTGTACGCTAACATTTTGGCTTGTAGATAATTCTAATTTCTCCAAGTTTATTTGTTGACTAGATGCCAATTCATACTGCTTAATAAGATCATAGATCACCCTAGCTTCTTCAACTATAACCCATCCAAATAAGATGTTGTCATAAGCAAAGAAAAGGTGAGTCACAGATGGTGCTTTATGAGCAATACCAATATCATGTATGTAACACCCCTTACCCGGTCTACTGTGAAGCCGAGCAAGGAATGCCATATTCTGTGTCGGAGTACCTTATCTTATCTTACTTTATTCATTAGAAATTTTAAATTCATTTATTAATTAAATCATAATATTTAAATGGATAAACTACTAGAGTTTCTCCTGTTTTATTTACATTTGACCTATTAAAATCAATTACCCGTTTAAATAAATCCATATCAATCTCAATTTCCAATAATAAGTTTTCAATAATTTCAAATCATGTATCATCTTCATCCATAACATTTCCATCTTATTCCATATCAAATTTACAAATTCAGTTCATATATGAAATTTACAAAATTTATTAATTTACATAATGTACATAATTATTTTACAAATTTAGAATTTACATTACAAACTTAATAATTAAGTACAATATACAATAACAAAAATTTCCTGTAGCTCATGGGCCCTACCAAAAATACTCTGCTGAGGTGACACCAACTCTAGTGTAGATCTGTAGTCCAATTCCCAGTTCTTTGTCTACTGGGCTTTATCTTCAGTACCTACGTAAAGGAAAAATCCATCGCGTTAAGCATATTGCTTAGTGGTGCAATAATAAAATGAGAATAAACTAAACAATTAAAAATAAATATTTCCTATCTGTAGTGTCATTAAAGAAATGCATTTTCATTGATTATGGGTCATTGCACATTTTTGGTGATCTTTAGAAACAATTTTATTCATATGGATCTTTTCCATATATTTACTTAACATTCAATTTCCTTATTACTTTTCAATGCCCAAGTAACCTATAAAAGACTGTTAAGACTGGATGCATGAGAGTATACTAGTTAAACACCCCATGTGCTTATCATGTATATATCTGTTAGGCATAAAGCCAGTGGGTAGGCATAAAAGCTAGTAAAACATGTCAAGCATAAAGTCAACGGGCAGGCATAAAGTCAGAAGAATAACCATATCAAACATACATTATCTATCAATAATCATCCATGCAGTAGGCTCGAAAGCCATGGGAAGTACTGCATTTGTGATCCCTAATTGGCATGCCAATCAATCCAACCCGTACACTAATGTCTACGCATACATGGGCAAATTAGTATCATTATGTATTCATAAGTCTCATTATTTCATTTCATGTGTCATTCATACTCATAGCATTTGCATTCCATTCATGATGTGAACATAAGTCCCAATTACATATTCATGTGGTACATGTGTTCATCAAATCATTTATGGTAAGTATCTATCACATTTCAAGTCATTTTGTGAAAGTTTAATAAATTTCAAAACTGATGCTTTAATTTTCCCTAGCAATTTGGCTAAGATGTAGAATCAGTTTGGTCTCACTTTCTTTATGAAAGTTGTTCCCCTATGTTTTAACTTTAATTCCTTTTTTGAATCATTCAATTTAAAATTTTGGAGCTCTAGTTATGGTCAAATTACTAAGTATTGTTCCAGGGTACTAAACCCTACTCTTTCCTTGTTTTCCAAAATTTCATAAGATTTTGCAATAAATATTTGAGCATTTTAGGCTCAGAATTGGCTTCAGGTTCCTAAAATAAGGTTTTAGGCCTTTATCTTAGGCTTCCAAATATTTTTAAATCACTTCAATTGGAGTTTTTTAGTGAAATTTATGGTTTAATAACCATTTAGAGGTCATAAGGCAAAATGCTTCAGGTGCAGGAATTCCAAATTTGGCATTCCTGAATTATCCTAACAATTCCCCTACTTTTCTCTAAGAACTGGGTTCTGGTCAAAAGAGCAAAGTTTTAGTTCTATGTCTTATGAATATTTTGGATTTGGAATTACCACATTTTCAGTTTTATAGCTTAAGTTATGACATTTTTGCCAAAACTGGTCGGATAACTAAATGATCAAGATTTCAAGTTTAGTCTATAATTCAGGGCAGGTTTCTGGATCAATTTTGTCTAGCAATTTGGTTGAGTTAGGTTCATAATTTAGCTTTATGTTCTTCATATAAAATGTTCTCCTATGTCTCAGAATTCCATAGGTTCAAGAATCACCTAAATTAGAGTTTCATAGAGTGAGTTACGCTAATTTTACTAGATACTGTTCATATGAACAATTCTGCCCAGGTCCAGAATTGCAATTCCGGATTCAAGGCTTAATTAGTGTAACTTATGGTCATTTTTTGGGCAAGCTCTCTCCATGATATTTTTAGCATTATGTCTTAGGTTTCATCTCCAATTGGTTTCATAGCAATTAGAGTTATGTAGCTCAACTTATGGCCAATTAACCATACTAGACTCAAGCTGTCCAGAATCAAGTTCACTACATAACTTCACTTTCTATCAACCAATTTGATGTCTTCTCAACATACTCAAATAATTAACAAATCCAAGAGTTATAATAAACATTCAATTGCATCACTTAGGGCATAAATAAGAAAATTTCTAATTATAGTAAACCCTAACAAAAATTCATAAAACTTCAAAATTGATAGGGATTGTTAGCTCTAACCTTGTCTTCAAGCTCTCCTTAGCCTAAATCAACCTTCCATTCAATCAAATCTTCACTCCCCCTTATGGAACCGTCTTGGCTGAAATTTTCTCTTGCTCTAACTTCAAAATTCTTGTGATTTCTTAGGTGCTCTCTTCAATTTAAGCTTTGGTTTAGGGTTGGCTATGGATTTTCTAAGGAAATTTCAGTTGAAACTTAGGGTTTCAAAGCTTGGCTTATGGGTTTTAATGGAGAATTTAGAGAGAAAAGGAAGAAAGCATGGGTGGATGGGAAACAAAGGAGAAGATGGCAGAATTCTTGGATCAATTATTGATATGTATTAATTTAATATTCAATGGCATATTTGTAAATAAGTGGAAATAACAATTTTGTAATTATTTTTAAGTTTATAATCATTATAATTTGACTTTTCAATAATTATATTTAATTTTTATAATCTCAATTAATTAAACTAATCTAGCTTCTTTAAATTAATAACTCTCATTTTTTGTCAATACTTATAACACCCCTAATTGCATAGCCTAGTATATTTTACTGTTCTGGTGATCGGTGTCGGTCCGGACAATTAAGGGAATTAGAGCCACATCTAAGACACCTAGTTAAGTCCTGAAAATAACTAATTAGTAATTGCCAAATAGTTAAGTATAAAGAAGAAAAATAGAACACGAGAAGTTAAATGAGCCGGGAGTTACAGCGATGGGTGACCTTATCGGGAATGACTGCGAGGTCAATCTAAACTCAAATTTCGAACCATAAAATGTAACGCCGCGGTCCTTAGGACAATTGCGAACATTATAGAAAAGAGAAAATCATGAAAAAGAATTGTTAAGCAAGCCAAATAATTAGGTCAAGAATCCAGAAGAAATATCGAATAACTTGCAAACCGAATTGAACCAGCGAGGGGCAATTTGATCAATTCAACCTAGAGCTGACTCCTGACCTAAATGTCCAATAAAATCAGAGAAAAGAAAATTTCGGGATCAAGAATTAAATTAAAGAAGTAAATGGAAAAGAAATGAAAAATCCAAAAATAAAAAAGTTTATGACATCATGCATGACATAAGCATGATGCAATAAATCTAATATTTAAAAATTGAAATTTTGGGATAATTATGAATTAATAAAGTTGAAAATTCAAAAAGAAATAAAATTGTTTCCTTCTTCTTCTTTTGAATGTCCACCCTCACTTTCTCTCCCTTCACTTACTAAACCTTCATGGAAGCTTGATTGAAGCTTCTCAAAACCCTTACTTTGGCCATAATTTTCCCAATCCATTAAATTAAACCTTGTTCTAGCACTTTAGTTCAACTATTGAAGAAGAAAAGAAATGAGAAAAAGGGAAGAAATTGAAAAATTAAAGTTCAAGTGGAGGTAAGTAATTGAATTTGAAAATCTTAGTTTATTTGTTGTGTTTATAGCTTAATTAACTTAGAGATTGTGTAAAATCAAACAAAAACAATTGTTGAGGGACCAAACAAGAAATTTAGCTAGCTAGGGTTAGGGTTTGAAATGAATGAGTTTGAGGTGTTTGAATGGTTATTTGAGAAGAATTAGGTGTATAAAACATGAATACACACTTTAAATTGCATTAGATTGAACTTTATGTGTAGCTAGGGTTTTGAGCTTGTGAAAAATTAGAAAAAAAGTTGAGAATTGGTCAATTGATGTTATTGACCTTATTTAAGTTGAGAAATGGTCAATTGTGACTATTTGTGGTGTGTATGAATTATTGGAACCAAGTTCCAATTTGGATTAGTGAGAGTCAATCTGTAGGCAGCTCGACTTAGGTCCCTTTCAGGGACCAAAACTGAAAATTTACCGACCCAATTGGTGTGAGGCCAAATGGGAATGAAACTAGACACAAAATGACATATTTTTCATTTAGGAATTATGGCTAGAAAGTGACTATAACTTAGTGAACAATTAGGCCAAATCCGGAATTAGGCAAACTGACCTGTACAAATATGACTAAATGAACAATAGTTACATAAATGACCATAACTTTGTCTAAGAAGGTCCAAATGACCTGAATTTTATATTGATAGAAAGCTAAAATATAGCCCTACAACTTTCATGGAGAAAACAAACCTAAATTTTGACCATAACCTATTTGAAAAACCACCGACAATCAACCTATAAAAACTGCCAATAACCAGGAATTTGCCCAGAATTCTGGGTAATACCAATCCGGCCAACCATGTTCAAATAGACATAACTAGAACTACAAAACTCCAAATGGAGTGATTCAAAAAGGAAAATAAAGTTAATACAATAAAGAACAACATCTATGAAGAAAACTTAGCCAAATTACCATAGCAACTTGACCAATGGAACAGTGCAAAATAGGGAACCAAATCTGAAATTTTAGAAGTTTCACCTAAGAAACTTAAAGTTTGAGAAAATAACAAAAACCAACAAGTTAGGTAACCAAAATGTGGTATGTGGGTAAAATTGAGATTTCCATACCTATTAAGCATTAGAAAGTCAACAAATTGACTTGAATAGTGTCATGAATAGTAACCCCAAACTACAAATTTTAAAGAACATCGGGTTAAGCATATTAAAGTTAGATATAAATAGATTTGAATTTATTTTTAGACTTATGATAAATTATGGTGCTGAAACACTATAAAACTATGTGTTTCAGTTGAAAAGAATACCGGGAAAGAACCTAAGGCATCGAGTCAAAGCAAAGAGGTGACTCGCATAAGGTTTGTGCACAACATAAACATTCTTTAAAATTTCTTTGCAAAGTGCATGAAATGATTTATGGTTTATTTATATTGCAAAATAATGATTAAAATGTACACTATGCTTTTAATCTAAACTGTTGGAAATTTGATGATATGTGATTTAATTATCAGTAAATGTTTGATAGATTGATAAGATAGTTTTGAAACCACAGTGTCATGACCATATATTTGAATGTCTCATTAGCATGACTAGTTGGAGAAATTAGTTTCGAATTTTGATTCCCTCTCTGGCTGAAGTGTTGAGGTGTGTGTCGGTAGAGGAAGAAATTTGAATGGGTACCCATAGATTGAGCTAGCTAGCCTTGTAATTTCTAATAAGCCTCTGGCTATTGAGATGAATATTGTTTCGAATGGCATGATATAACTGTGTGTTTTTATGAAATTATTTTGAGACTATTGTTTGGACTAAAAGTTTATAAATCGTGTTTTATATTTGTCTTTTATTTTCAGTACTGTATTTTAATAAATGTGATTTGAATTATACATAAATGTTATTTAGTATGTTATGCACCACTGAGTCATAGTACTTAGCGATGGCTGTTATTGCTGTCGTAGATATAGAGACTAGAGGAGCAGCAGAGTGAGCTGCTGAGGATTTGGAGCCACATCCCTGAAGTTTTGTCGGGAATATTTTATACCCTGATTGTAAAATTTATTTTGGTGTATGTAATTGTATGTACATGTATAAATTGGTCATGAGCAGTTGTATAGAGTTTGTAATAATATTAGTTTGGATCTTCTCATGTATATTTTGGTTGATGAATATAAATTGTTTTTACTTTAATGAAAAATTAATGGAACTATTGAGTACCATTTTTGATGACAATTGAATTGAGAAATGATGTTGAATTGTATTGAGGTAGTAGTGAGTTTGATGGAAAAAGAATTATTGGAAGTGTTTTTACAGGTTTTTTAAGAACTGTTTTCTTAAAATACAGTTGGCACTCTACTGAAATTTTTCCAAAATTTATAGACAAATAAAGATGGACAAAAATTTTAACTAGCTTTTAAACTTCTATTAAATGTAAGAAAATGCTCACCACTTCCAAAAAGTAAGAAAATGATTTTAAAATTCCTTAGGGTACTTAATTGTTAGTAGTATGCCCTAGAGCATATCATTTAGTATGTATCTTGTACATATTTTTATTAATAAAAAGCATTTCCACTTTTCCGTTTACATAATATATTTATGTGTAATAGAAAAGGTCCATTGATATTTTGTTAGAAATATTATTCTTAAGTTGTTAAGAATATGAGTGACAATATTTCTAGTACAAAGTATGATAAATAGGTTCACAATCAAGGATACTTCATAATAAGGACATGACTTATCCAGAAAGATTGTATTCATGTTTGTTACCAAGTTATTTATATGAGATATAAATAAGATGGAATGGTGAGTCTCATGCCATATGACAAACATGATAGGCACTTATAAATGATAAGTAGGCCGAACCAGTGACACTTATGACAAGCACATGGAGTTTACTCTTGTCAATGTTTTGTCATAAATCATATCAGTGAATATAATCTTTAGACCTGAGATAGCACAGTTATCTTGTATATAGGTAGTTTGAGTTTGATACTGCTTTCATACTTGTACTGTGTATGGGTATATAGGCATTTGTTGGCTCCTACTAGTTATATATGGAGGTAGGTATTGATCAAGATGGAATCTGTTCCTCTAAGTAAATAGAGATAAAATCCTATGTTCATTTAATTGTTCTTGATATTTTAAGTTCCTGGCCAGGACAGATAGATTTATTTAGAAAAGAGTTTCTGATGAGAAAATCTTTTTAATCAAGAACTGGAATTAAAAGAGAACATAATATTCATAGCAAATGGAGTTTGACATAAACCATGATTCCAGCTTGAGTTGGGATTTTGTAACAGAGAGATTCTAGTGCATGGTAAAATATGATTATAGGTTCATTTAAGGTAAACCTTATTACTAATTGGGTGGCCATGGCATGTTATACTAGGTGTTAACCATAGTCTATGAGGTTCATAAAATGATTTAGAGAAATCATTTATGGTAAGAAAGAGTTCTGATGATATTAAGAGTTGATATCATGTCTCATTGCCAATTAGTGATGAGCCTAGTAAGTCACACACATACACAATTTATCACCTATTTAAATATGATTTAATTAATTAATTAAATAGTTTAATTGATTAATTAAATAGGTTTGGTTTGCAATTAAATTGCAAAGTCCCTAGCATGACTTGAAGCCAAATCTAGATTATTGGATGTATAGTATAAGTTAAATTTATATTTAAGTGTTTAAATATGAATTTAATTAATGAGAAATTAATTAATAGAGAATAATTAATTAATTTATATTTGATATAAATTAGAAGAAGAAAAATAATTATTTTGGGTTAAGAACTCAAAATTAAGACACAGGGGCATTTTGGTCATTTCACAGTGTGACACGTGGCACCATGAGATGGTGACACATGGGATTACACATAAGCTTGCCAAATGTTTTTTAATCATTTAAGATGATTAAAATCAAGATTAAATATAGGTTTGACATTGGCACAATGTGATTGGGTCACTTAAACCTAGAGCTAATCAAAGGGTGACATGTGGCAAGGGTTTAATGTGTTAACCTAGCTATATAAGTGTTGTTATGAAAAAGAAAAACAACCAGCAGCCACTCCTCTCCTTTGTCACGCCATTTTGAGGCCCTCCATCTATTCTTCTTCATCTCTCATTAATTCAAAGAGTGTAACACCCCTATGTTCGGTAATGCATTCTACTATTCCGGTGACCAGTGTTGTCCGGACAGCTAGGATGCCTAGAACTACACTTCGATATGAGTGAGGAGACATAAAATAATGAAATACAAGAAAAGAAAATACAAGAAAAAAAAAGGAAAAATAATAGCAAAGAAAAATAATCAAGTTAAGCGAGCCGAGAACCCTAGCGATGGGTGACCGCACCGGGAAGTCACGGCGTGGACCGTTGACTAATACTGGATCATGGAAACCACGGAAAATATTTTAGGACTCAAATAAATATTTAGTGAAGAATCATTATCATTAGAAATATCAAAGAAAAATTAAATAATTAGTACAAAGAAAAGTGAGAAATCGAAAAACGGACAAAATCCGGTGTTACCGAAAAATCGGGAATGCAACCCGAACAGGGGCATTGTGGTCATTTGACACCCCGAGTTGTCTTTTGACCTAAATGTCCACTAAAAATACATGATATTATCTTTGGAAAATGTTATGAAAAATTAAATTGGTGGTACATAAATTAAATAGCAAAAACTAGGAGTTAAATGTGGAAATTGAAAACTTGAATTATTATAATGTTAATGTTAATTAGTGGAGCACTAAGTGGACAAATTCTACTGTAAATTGAGTTGGACAAATTCTGCACTTGTTGGTGCACATTGAATGTAATTGTAAGCTGCCAAAATGACCTATAATATGTTGTAAATTATGTTTAGGTTGTGGTACAACCAGAATTGGTTTAAATGTTAAGTTTGGTGAGTGTTAAAAGTGATGCTTGATGTGTATGCAAGAATTTCAATAAGGCAGTTTGAGTTTTAGGCCTAGAACTTTAATTGTGTGGCTCCAATTGGTGTGAGACCAATTGGAGTTGAAACTAGGCACAAAATGTGCCAACTTTCAAGAAGAAAGCTTACCAAAATTCTGCTTTCAAGGTAGCTTGAAAAATGACCAAATCCGGATTAAGTGCAAATGAGGCCTGAAAATTGACCATTTGGGCAGCAGTTAGTTTTTAGGCCATAACTCACTCAAAGCAGGTCCAATTGACCTAAAATTTTAACCATGAATAGTTAAGACCCATATCTACAAGTCTTATGAAGACACTAAAGCCCAGAAATGACCATAAGTAAGTCAAACAGCTTGCACAAGTTCGGGTCCAAAAACTGGCCGAACCTAAAATGACCTAAAGTGACCTAAAATGACCAATTTTGGTGCAATTTGACCAGCAATAGTAAAATGACCATAACTTGGCCTACATAACTCAGAATGACCTGAAATTTTGCCCCGCGTTCCATAAGACATAGATCTACAAGCTTGTAGTTTTGACCAAAATCCGAAAACCGAGGGAACTAGGTCGTCCGGCTAGGTCAAACTAGTATCCCGGAATCCAGCAAATCGCAAGAAAATGTAGTATACACGGAAATGAATTTGGTAACATGTACCAACCCTAAAAGACTATCGAATGTGACATATTAATGATATTAAAACCTAAATTACCTAGAATGTACCAAGGGTCGACATAGTAGGTTGACTAAGCGAATAAATGAATTCAGTGAATTAATTATCAAGCATTATCGTTAGAGACAGTTTAAATGAGTACTGAAACACTTCAAATTGTGTTTCTCAGTTAGCAAAGACTCAGGGAGGGGAAGGAAACACTGAGTCAGAGCCAAGAGACAGTTATCAGAGGTTTGTGCATAATATTTATTTCTTTTGAATTTTTCAATTGAAATAAATTATGATTATTTGTACGTTATTGTTTTAAATTGTATTTGTGCACAATAATTTTGACTTCTAATTTTCTACTTAAAAATTTAATTGAACATTATAGTTTTAAATTGTGTCCGTGCACAATACTTTTATATTCACTGCTTTTACTAGCAAATTTATTTGGAGAAATGAGTTATGAATAATTTTTTATTGCTTTGGTTTGGGAATATTATTTGGAACTTATTGTATTGCCAACTTTGCAAATGGAAATTTTGAGATAAAATGTGATTTATGGTTTGTATGAAATATTATGATTTGAAATTGTTTTGATTCACACTTGGCATGACACTGTTACTATGTTCCTCCTCCATTCATGGGGTGAGTGTGATATATTCCTCCCTCTTTGACCTATCAATCTGGGGTGAGTGTGATTATGGTCCTCCCTCTTTGACTTGCCAGTCTGAAGTGAGTGTGGATGAGTACTCATTATTCAGCTAGCTTCCTCCCTCGTTGATTTCGATTATTGGGGTGAGTGTGTCTTGTCGTGGTGTACAACACGGCATGTGTGGAAAAAAATTGTGTCATGGCCCAAATTGTGTTATTGATTTGCAAAACGGTATTATTCAGTTATTTGATCGAATTGTGTTATTGATTTGCAAAACGGTATTATTCAATTACTTGATCAAATTTGTGTTAGGTGAATTTTGTAAATTATGAAATGGAATTGTGAATCATTTGATTTGTGAACTATCAATAAAAGATTTATATATCGCATTTCAAATTGTTATTGTGCACCACTGAGTAAATTTTACTCAGCGATAGCTTTCCATTGCTGTCGCAGGTAGACAGACTGACAGGGCAGCAGACTAGGCTGCTAGTACATTCAGTGAGAAATTATCGGGTATATTGAGTATACCATATTCTGCATTTTATATTGTAATGTATGTTCACTGTATGTATATAGTGTTCTTGGTTTTGAGCAGTTGTAAATTAAAATTGTACATTAAAGTTGTAAAATAAATTATGAATTATTTGAACTTGTAAAAATTGTATTATATTTCTTGTATCTCAGTCTTTGAAAAATTATTGTGGATTTGTGTTGAATTATGCTAGAGTTTGAGATTGAGAAAAATATTGAAGTGCTTTTTACAGGTTTTTGAAGAACTGTTTTATCCAAATTACGAAGGGCACTCTGCCAAAATTTTTTTACAGAAATTACGAATGGTCCAAATGAGTTAGCTGTTTCACTTCAGTTCACAAAAGTTTTTAACACCTGTAAATAGTGCTCACCACTATAAAAGAAGTAAGAAAAGTTTTTGAAAATCCCTTGTGGTGTATTTAATGGGTTATCAATAGGCGAAGTTTGTAATTCATTAGGTACACTACGGGATCATGTTATGCCTTACATAGGGGTAGGGTGTGACATGTTTTAGTGGTATCAGAGCTAGTTTTTTTTTTAAATTCTGTTTTCACATGTTACTTGAATATTCTTTCTTTATAGTACAACTGCTCAATATCATTGTCTGATACATACAGTACATTACATTATAAATATGCACTAACGGGAGGAAATCTCCTTGTGTTATTTGTTTAGGAGGTCTAAGATCCTCGCATTGACTATGGAAGAGGGTGATCATTCAGTCGATCAATCTATAGAGGCTGAGGTGCAAGGGGATGCCCCCTACACATAATGTCGATGGTTCAAGAAGACACCGCGCAGCACTACGATTCCTCGATTCGCTCAACAGATGGCTGCAATGTTCCAACAAATGGCTGGTAATGTGCCTACTCAAGCCCTAATACAGACACCAGTGGTACAACCACAGTCTTCTGCTAGACAATATGACAAATGGATGAAATATGGGGCTACAGAGTTCAAGGGGACAGTAGATCCTCTAGAGGCAGAACATTGGTTAGAAAGGATGGATAGGGTATTCAAGAAACTGCACTGCACAGAGGAGCTCAGATTTGAATACTCAGTATCTTTGCTACAGGGGGATGCTTATGACTGGTGGAAAACCATTCCCCACAGTTTGGTAGAACCTGTAGTGCTAACCTGGAGTGACTTTCTCAGGGAATTCAGACAAAAATATGTCCCTGATGCTTATGTAGATCGGAAACTGCAAGAATTCCTAAGTCTGAAACAGGGGAGTAGATCGGTGGCTGAATATGAAAGGGAATTTTTCCGCTTGAGCCATTATGCAGTAAGTCTACTTTCTACCAGTAGGGAGAGATGTAAGAGGTTTGAAACCGGCTTGAAGCCTAGTATCAGATTACAAGTGGTCGGATTCAAACATAACAACTTCTCTGAACTTATTTTCAAGCACTAGAATTAGAAAGAATTGAATCTGAAGTAGCTTTTGAGAAAAAGAAATCAGAGAAGACAGCAAAAGAGGGAAAGTCAGTAGAACAGAGTTCTAGTGGTCTTACTGGAAAGAGGAAAAACTTTGGGGGATACAACAGAGATAGTAAGAAGTCCAGTATAGATAGATCTTCTGGACAGAAACCACCTCGATCCGATCAGCAAACTCAACAGAAACCCAGGAATGCACTGTCAGATCGACTTTGTGAAACTTGTGGTATGCCACATAGTGGGGTATGTTATAGAGCCGTAGGAGCATGTTTTAACTGTGGAGAGACTGGCCATTTTGCTAGGGATTGTGTAAATCCAGGTCGCTCTGGATCATTTACTACACCAAAGGGATCAACCCAAGTTTCTACCCCAAAGAGTTCACCATCAGTTAGTAGAGGCAAAGGTAGAGGTAGGGGTAGTACACCTAGAAGTCGAGATCGTGAATCACCTGAGCAGGTGATGCTCCACTGGAGTATACGCTATACGGCAGAGAGAAGAGACTTAGACTTTTGATATTATTGCTGGTACTTTCTCAAATAGTAACTAAGATATATATATGTATTGTTTGACACTGGGTGCATACTTTTATGTTAGTGTTAGAACTATATGTTCTATTGTTATTCCTTTACAGGGGAATAAATTTTGATGCATTAGTGATTAGCCCTTTAAAATAAGGATTGTGATAATAAGTGAAATTAGTTTTGAAAGAGTTTATTGGCGAAAAGTATTTTCTAACACACCATAAATTATAAAACTAATTGGCGAGCCTACTTAATGTAAGGCAAGAGGACGTAAAAGTAAGATGCAGTAATGGAATTACTCTAGATGAGGGCAAGAATGTCACTGTTAGTAATTGTTAATGGATATTGTAATCATAATAAGTTCGGGATATTAGTAAATTCGAAAAGGATAAAAGATAGGAAAATTTGATCTATTGGGATGTATCGTAGTAACTATGCAATGTTCTTCATGTTTATACTGTAAGCTGCAGATTACAGTATTGACTTGAGATTATTGTGTAGAGCTACGTACTACCTATAGTATACCTAGATAAGAATAGTTACCAACGGCATCTGTTTTTGGTATAGTTATGCCAGGACAGAATTTAATTGTTAGAAATAAGTTTGAAAATCCTACT
Organism: Hevea brasiliensis; assembly: GCF_030052815.1. NCBI lineage: Eukaryota > Viridiplantae > Streptophyta > Magnoliopsida > Malpighiales > Euphorbiaceae > Hevea > Hevea brasiliensis. The sequence continues at coordinate 71,290,501 of NC_079498.1, read as the reverse complement.
TAGGGATCTAAAACTCAAAGGTTAGAATATCGAAAGGTTATAGTTCAGTACAAAAGGAAGTAAGTTATAGAATATTGACAGATAAATAGAGTTATGAAAGTAAAAAAAAATTCGAACAATTGGTTCAAATATAACAAAGAAATGTTACGAATGTGAGGAAGACTATGGACTAGAATGGTCAGAGGACCAATGACTAGATAAATGATTCTAACATGACCTCAAGGGTCATTCAAGAAGGAACATGAATCGAAATATTAGACAGGACAATAGTGAGAGAAGATTGGTGATATACAAACAAATTAAACGTTGTATTAGATTGTTAAAAGTCTTATATAAATTTGAGGAAAAGAAGATTATACGATCGTATAAAAAGGAAAAAAAATAAACGTATGACTATTGTAAGATTACTATTGGGTAAAATTTCGTGGACGGAATTTATTTTAAGGGGGGGAGAATTGTAACACCCCTATGTTCGGTAATGCGTTCTACTGTTCCGGTGACCAGTGTTGTTCGGACAGCTAGGATGCCTAGAACTACACTTCGATATGAGTGAGGAGACATAAAATAATGAAATACAAGAAAAGAAAATACAAGAAAAACAAAGGAAAAATAATAGCAAAGAAAAATAATCAAGTTAAGCGAGCCGAGAACCCTAGCGATGGGTGACTGCACCGGGAAGTCACGGCGTGGACTGTTGACTAGCCCTGGACTGCGAGAAACCCTGGAAAATATTTTTAGGACTCAAATAAATATTTATTGAAGTATAAATATCATTAGAAATATCAAAGAAAAATTAAATAATTAGTACAAAGAAAAGTGAGAAATCGAAAAATGGACAAAACCCGGTGTTACCGAAAAATCGGGAATGCAACGCGAACAGGGGCATTGTGGTCATTTGACACCCGAGTTGTCTTTTGACCTAAATTTCCATTAAAAATACATGATATTATATTTGAAAAATGTTATGAAAAATTAAATTGGTGGTACATAAATTAAATAGCAAAAATTAGGAGTTAAATGTGGAAATTGAAAACTTGAATTATTATAATGCTAATGTTAATTAGTGGAGCACTAAGTGGACACTTAGTGGACCACTTAATCTGCATTTGGACAGCAGATTCATCCTCTTCTTCAACCTCTCAAATTCAGCCGAAATGCTCCCAATGAAGAACTCCATGGCCAAAGCTTCCAATCTCCATGCATGAACTCCAATCCACCATTTCAAGCCATAATTTCTTCACTTGTTCTTCATTAAAGTTGCTCTACATAGCTTGGGAAGTAGATAGGCAGCAAGAAGATCAAGTTTTGGTGAAGTTTTGAAGAGTTTCCAAAGTGGTAAGTAGGTATTTTTGATGCTTGCTTCATTAAAGTTTGTGTGGGTGTTATGGGTACTTGAATTGTGGAAAGAATTTTGGAGTTTGATGTTCTAAGGGCAATGTTTATTTTTGGCAGCCATGGAAACTCCTTAAGGGCATTTTATTCTTGCTTGTAAATGGTAGATTAAAGGATTGAATAAATGTTTATGTGTATAGGTAATCATTTGGGTGATGTATATTTAGAATATGTAAATGTGAAATGAAATTTAAAGCTTCGAAATTAATGGAATGTAAATGTACCATTGTGGCAGTTTGTTAGCTCTTGAGGAATGCTGGAATTTATGCTTGGTTTATGGAATAATGATGTTAAAATGTGTTGATTGTTATGGCTGTTTGAGTGCATGAATGATGGTGTGAAGTTGGACATATAAATGAGCATGAATTGGTGATTGAATTGTTGTAAATTGAGTTGGACAAATTCTGCACTTGTTGGTGCACATTGAATGTAATTGTAAGCTACCAAAATGACCTATAATATGTTGTAAATTATGTTTAGGTTGTGGTACAACCAGAATTGGTTTAAATGTTAAGTTTGGTGAGTGTTAAAAGTGATGCTTGATGTGTATGCAAGAATTTCAATAAGGCAGTTTGAGTTTTAGGCCTAGAACTTTAATTGTGTGGCTCCAATTGGTGTGAGACCAATTGGAGGTGAAACTAGGCACAAAATGTGCCAACTTTCATGAAGAAAGCTTACCAAAATTCTGCTTGCAAGGTAGCTTGAAAAATGACCAAATCTGGATTAAGTGCAAATGAGGCCTGAAAATTGACCATTTGGGCAGCAGTTAGTGTTTAGGCCATAACTCACTCAAAGCAGGTCCAATTGACCTGAAATTTTAACCATGAATAGTTAAGACCCATATCTACAAGTATTATGAAGACACCAAAGCCCAGAAATGAACATAAGTAAGTCAAACAGCTTGCACAAGTTCGGGTCCAAAAACTGGCCGAACCTAAAACGACCTAAAGTGACCTAAAATGACCAATTTTGGTGCAATTTGACCAGCAATAGTAAAATGACCATAACTTGGCCTACATAACTCAGAATGACCTGAAATTTTGCCCCGCATTCCATAAGACATAGATCTACAAGCTCGTAGTTTTGACCAAAATCCGAAAACCGAGGGAACTAGGTCGTCCGGCTAGGTCAAACTAGTATCCCGGAATCCAGCAAATCGCAAGAAAATGCAGTATACACGGAAATGAATTTGGTAACATGTACCAATCCTAAAAGACTATCGAATGTGACATATTAATGATATTAAAACCTAAATTACCTAGAATGTACCAAGGGTCGACATAGTAGGTTGACTAAGCAAATAAATGAATTCAGTGAATTAATTATCAAGCATTATCGTTAGAGATAGTTTAAATGAGTACTGAAACACTTCAAATTGTGTTTCTCAGTTAGCAAAGACTCAGGGAGGGGAAGGAAACACTGAGTCAGAGCCAAGAGACAGTTATCAGAGGTTTGTGCACAATATTTATTTCTTTTGAATTTTTCAATTGAAATAAATTATGATTATTTGTACGTTATTGTTTTAAATTGTATTTGTGCACAATAATTTTGACTTCTAATTTTCTACTTAAAAATTTAATTGAACATTATAGTTTTAAATTGTGTCCGTGCACAATACTTTATATTCATTGCTTTTACTAGCAAATTTATTTGGAGAAATGAGTTATGAATAATTTTTTATTGCTTTGGTTTGGGAATATTATTTGGAACTTATTGTATTGCCAACTTTGCAAATGGAAATTTTGAGAAAAAATGTGATTTATGGTTTGTATGAAATATTATGATTTGAAATTGTTTTGATTCACACTTGGCATGACACTGTTACTATGTTCCTCCTCCATTTATTTGGTGAGTGTGATATATTCCTCCCTCTTTGACCTATCAGTCTGGGGTGAGTGTAATTATGGTCCTCCCTCTTTGACTTGCCAGTATGAGGTGAGTGTGGATGAGTACTCATTATTCAGCTAGCTTCCTCCCTCGTTGATTTCGATTATTGAGGTGAGTGTGTCTTGTCGTGGTGTACAACACGGCATGTGTGGAAAAAAATTATGTCATGGCCCAAATTGTGTTATTGATTTGCAAAACGGTATTATTCAGTTATTTGATCGAATTGTGTTATTGATTTGCAAAACGGTATTATTCAGTTATTTGATCGAATTGTGTTATTGATTTGCAAAACGGTATTATTCAATTACTTGATCAAATTTGTGTTAGGTGAATTTTGTAAATTGTGAAATGGAATTGTGAATCATTTGATTTGTGAACTGTCAATAAAAGATTTATATATCGCATTTCAAATTGTTATTGTGCACCACTGAGTAAATTTTACTCAGCGATAGCTTTCCATTGCTGTCGCAGGTAGACAGACTGACAGGGCAGTAGACTAGGCTGCTAGTACATTCAGCGAGAAATCATCAGGTATATTGAGTATATCATATTCTGCAATTTATATTGTAATGTATGTTCACTGTATGTATATAGTGTTCTTAGTTTTGAGCAGTTGTAAATTAAAATTGTACATTAAAGTTGTAAAATAAATTATGAATTATTTGGACTTGTAAAAATTGTATTATATTTCTTGTATCTCAGTCTTTGAAAAATTATTGTGGATTTGTGTTGAATTATGCTAGAGTTTGAGATTGAGAAAAATATTGAAGTGCTTTTTACAGGTTTTTGAAGAATTGTTTTATCCAAATTACGGAGGGCACTCTGCCAAAATTTTTTTACAGAAATTATGAATGGTCCAAATGAGTTAGCTGTTTCACTTCAGTTCATAAAAGTTTTTAACACCTGTAAATAGTGCTCACCACTATAAAAGAAGTGAGAAAAGTTTTTGAAAATCCCTTGTAGTGTATTTAATGGGTTATCAGTAGGCGAAGTTGGTAATTCATTAGGTATACTACGGAATCATGTTATGCCTTACAGAGGGGTAGGGTGTGACAAAGAGATTAGCCATCAATCTCTTGAATTAAGAACACTAGAAATTGTTTCTAGTGTCCTGTTTACATCTCTAATCTCTTAAAAGGCAGAACTTGAATTTCTAATTAATAGAAAAAGCTTTAGAAGCTGTCAAGGGCTGCCATAGGTGTTCTTGGTATGGACAAACTAGAGGGACAACATCTGGTGTTCTGAAGACAAATCTCAAAGGCGCAGACACGCTACAGTGCATCAAGAGGTTAGTGTAATCGTTCTTGATTTAATCTAGGGTTCTAAAATTAATCTGATTAATTTTAAAATCTTAAATGGCAAATAAAGATCCAAAAACATATTAAAAGAGTTTTAATATGTTGTTTATCGTTGAAATCAAATAGATAAAAATAAATCTTGCATGATGCATGTGACCCTAGGTGAAAATTTTTGAATTCAATGGTATAAACTTGTGTTTTTCACGCTTCCGTTCCATCAATTGGTATCAGAGACACTATATTTGCCATTTAGATTGATGTTTATATGATTTAATTGTGTGATTGATCATGAGATCAAAAGTTCATTGCTGTTTGCAAAGCCAAGGTGGCGGCACAAATGATGAACACCATGGTGCGCATGGTTGATGCACCACAATGGTATGCAAAGGTAAATGGATGGTGAATGTGCAATTGTTGTATGATCTAAGATCCATTTTATGTCTAATTAAATTGCTTAATTAGAATTTTTATCACACAATTAAATTATGATTCAAATCAGAATTTTAAAAATTGTTTGAATGTGATTCAAATCTGAATTTTAAAAGTTGTTTGAATGTGATTCAAATCTGAATTTTTAAAGTTGTTTGAATCATATTTAAATCTGATTTTTTAAAATTGATTGAATAAAATTCAGATCTGATTTTTAAAAAAATGTTTGAATGTGATTCAAATCTGAATTTTTAAAGTTGTTTGAATGTGATTCAAATCTGAATTTTTAAATTTGTTTGAATGAGATTCAAATCTGAATTTTTAAATTTATTTGAATCATATTCAAATCTGGATTTTTAAGTTGAATATGAGATATTCAATTTAATTTAAGTATGTATGTATTATTTAATTGTTAAATAGTGATATGCATGATGGATGATCATGGACTATAAAAGACCAATGTGATTGGATTTATTTCTTTTATGTTTCTTTGGGATTGTAAATTAATTAATTTATTTTAATTTATTTTGGGCATGTATTATTAAGTTTGTAATAATTTTTGGGTTGTAATTTCATTTATTTAAGTTCTTGTAAATTCGCCTTGGTATGCCAAGGATTACTATGTAATATTGGATTGCAAGAAGTTCAAGGAGGTCAAGAGCATTGGTGGGACCAGTGGGAGGAATTCAAGATCAAGTGTTGATTATGTACTCCTTCAGCAACTCTTGTAAAATGAATGAATGAAATGCACCTAGGAATGCCCTGATTCAATTCTTGGTGGCTTAGAATTGAATCCCTTAGAAAGTCCATGATGATCATATTTACTGCTTATCCATTAATGCATGAGATGTATGGGAATGTATGCAATTATATGATATATGCATGCTAAATGGATAATGTGCAAAGTGAGACCTTAATAGTAATTAGGATGACTATAAAATCTTCCAAACAAATGATTAAGTTGGAAATGCTATAATTAAAGTAATTATAACATAGGCCCTCCATTGGGGTAATTATTTTAAGAAATTTTAAATAGTTGCATAAGATGCAATTAATTTAAGAGATTTTCTTAAGAATAATTGTTAAGCATGAGATGTTGTAAATATGTAAATGGTTTGGTGGCCAATATTGGATGTACCTAAGGACATTAAAATTATTTGCATAATTACTGGCTCAATGGGATCAACTTAACTAATGCAAGATAAGTCAATAATGGATGTACCTGAGATTTTGAGCATTAGGGGCTAGGTAAAGGATTGAACCTCACATGAGATGTGATGGGCAATGAGTTGTTCACTTATAGTTTATTGTAATTCCAATAATGGATGTACCTGAGGATGATCAATAGAATTATAAGATTTTAATCACCCACTAGAAATCCATCCAACTAGGATTTCCGTTTTCTACTTTGAAAGTGTAGGATTCGCTAAGTTAGTGGGAGGACCAATTTGATTAAAAGACCATAATCATTTTGGTTAATTACATGATACATTTACTAATTAATCTGGTTATTTTCTGCAATTAATTTTCTGATAAAAATGAGCACAAAACAACCACCACCATCCAATATACTTGCAAGCATACTTGATCGCAATGGGTTGACAGGACCTAATCTATCATATTGGCTAAGAAATTTGAAACTTGTTCTGAACCTTGAACATATAGGATATGTTCTAGATTCAAATGTTCCTGGTCCCTTACCTCCAGAGGCCAGACAAGAGGAACATGAAACTTTGGATAAGTGGAAGGAGTATGATATGAGAGCTAAGTGTTACATGCTTGCTTCCATGAGTAATGAGTTACAAAAGCAGCATGAGAACATGTTGAGTGCGAGTGAGATCCTCCTTCACCTACAAGAGTTGTATGGTGAGCACAGCAGGAATGCTAGGTATGAGATATCTAGACAGCTATTCCGTATGAGGATGTCTGAGGGATAGAATATTGGGGATCATGTCCACAAGATGATTCTGTTGATTGAGCAGTTGGAACATCTTGTCTTCAACATGGATTTCCAACTACAGATGGATTTGATCCTTCAATCCCTTCCTGAGTCTTTTGGGAATTTTGTGACAAATTTCCATATGACTAAACAGGAATGCACCTTAGCTAGTTTACTCAACATGCTGGTTATTGCCCAAAAGAATATGTCAGGTAATAAAGGAAAAGAGGTAGCTTTGATTGCGTCTTCTTCTGCTGGAAAGTCCAATAAGAAAAAGGGCAATAAGAAAAAGAAACCTTAGATTCCTGGTCCTTCCAAGAAAATAGCTAAACAAAAAAGGAAGACTAAAGCTGATGGAGGCAAAGGAAAGTGTTTCCACTGCCAAAAGGATGGACACTGGAAAAGGAACTGCCCAGAGTATCTTGCTTCTCTGAAGGACAAGAAGGATACACCTTCGGAAGGTATGTCCATATCTTGTTATTTAGATTCTGATGATACTCATAGTTCATCTACAGCTTAGGTTTTAGATACTGGTGCCAGTTCTCACATTTCTAATGATATGCAGGAACTAGCAAATAGTAGCAGCTTGCGTTCTCAAGATATTAGAGTCCGGATTGGCAATGGCTCAACTGTTGAAGCTTTAGCCATAGGATCTAAATCTTTTTACATGTTTGGACATGTTTTGTGTTTGGATAATATTTTATATATACCTGATGCTTTTAAGAACATCATTTCTATATCTAGTTTGACTAGAAATGGCTATGAATTTCAGTTCACAGATGATGTTTGCAATATTTATTTTGGAAATAAATATGTTGGTTCAGGTTATATGAATGATGGTCTTTATTATTTGGATAATAGTGACAAATACAAATTGAATGCAAGTGATCTAAAAGAATGTAATGCCATGGTGAAAACCAACTTAAGTTCAAAATATATTTGGCACTTAAGGTTATGTCATGTTGTAGAAGATAAGATTGCAAAACTGGAGAAAATAGGGATTCTATCCTCACTGGGCTCTGAGCCTACTCCAACTTGTGAATCTTGCGTTCAGGGCAAAATGACTAGATCACCCTTTGTTGGACAAGGGCAAAGAGCTGAAAATATTTTGGAGCTAATACATAGTGATGTATGTGCTCCATTTAAAGAAATGGCTAGAGGGGGCTTTCATTATTTTATTACCTTTACTGATGATAAATCAAGATTTGGGTATTTGTATTTGATGAAATACAAACATGAATCCTTTGAAAAGTTTAAAGAATTTAAATCTGAAGTAGAAAATCAAACAGGAAAAAGTATTAAAGCTCTTCGATTAGATCGTGGAGGTGAATATTTGAGTACTGATTTTGATGAATACTTGAGAGAGCATGGCATTGTTTCTCAGCTGACTCCTCCAGGAATGCCACAGCTGAATGGTGTATCTGAAAGGAGAAATCGTACCCTATTGGATATGGTACGTAGTATGATGAGCTATACTGATATACCAATCTTCTTTTAGGGATTTGCATTAGAATCAGCATTGTATATTCTGAATACGATTCCATCAAAATCAGTTTCTTCCATACCTTATGAGATATGGCATGGAAGAAAACCAAGTCTTAAGCATGTTAAGATTTAGGGTTGTCCAGCTTATATCAAAAAGCTAAACACTGATAAATTGGAGACCAAATCAGAAAAAAGGTCGATTTGTTGGATATCCAAAAGATAGTTTTGGATATTATTTTTATTTGCCTACTTCACAAAAGGTTGTGATAAGTAGAGATGCCACATTTCTTGAACAACAGTTTATTCAAGAAGGAGGCAAAGGAAGGCAAATAGAGTTAGAATTAGAGAATTCTGACCAACTAACAGATCAGATGGATATAGATCCATCTAGTCAACCTATACCCATTGATGAAACATCTACAGTTGTTCCTTGTAGAACAACTAGGGTATCTCACCCACCAGTGAGATATGGTTTTCTTCATGAAGAAGAACAAGAGTTGTCTACTCATGAAGAAGTAGATCATGGAGATGATTCACTTACCTATGAAGAAGCTATATCAGATATAGACTCTTCAAAATGGATTGATGCTATGAAATCCGAGATTGATTCCATGTATAAGAATCAAGTTTGGGATCTTGTTGACCCACCTGAAGGTATTGTACCTATAGGGAATAAATGGGTTTTCAAGAAGAAAATTAGTTCTGATGGAAAGGTAGAGACCTATAAGGCAAGGCTAGTAGCGAAAGGGTTTTGCCAAAGGTAAGGAGTCGACTATGAGGAGACTTTCTCGCCTGTTGCCATGCTTAAATCAATTAGGATTTTATTAGCAATAGCTGCATACTATGATTATGAGATTTGGCAGATGGATGTCAAAACAGCTTTTCTTAATGGATACATTGAAGAAAACATTTTCATGGAACAACCTAGGGGTTTTGAATCCCAAGATAGTTCCAAGGTATGCAAGCTAAAGCGATCAATTTTTGGGTTGAAACAAGCTTCGAGGAGTTGGAACATCCGTTTTGATGAAGCCATTAAATCCTTTGGTTTTATCAAAAATGAGGATGAGCCATGTGTATATAAGAAGGTTAGTGACAGTGCTATCACTTTCCTTGTCTTATATGTGGATGACATACTGTTGATGGGTAATGACACAGGTATGTTGACAACTATAAAGGTATGGTTGTCAAATACATTCTCCATGAAAGACTTAGGGGAGGCAACTTATATTCTTGGGATTCTCATCTATAGAGATAGAGTGAAAAGAATAATTGGTTTATCCCAAAGTCTATACTTGGAAAAAGGTGTTAAAGAGGTTTAACATGCTTGATTCCAAGAGAGGATTATTACCAGTTAGACATGGTATCCACTTTTCTAAAGAGATGTCTCCAAAGACACCTGAAGAAAGAGATAAGATGGCCAGGATTCCATATGCTTCAGCTATTGGAAGTTTAATGTATGCAATGTTGTGTACTAGGCCGGATATCGCATATGCTGTTAGTTTGACTAGCAGGTATCAATCTAATCCAGGTTTGGAACACTGGATAGCTGTTAAGAATATCCTTAAGTACTTGAGAAGAACTAAGGATTTATTCTTGATTTATGGAGGTGGAGACTTACAATTGGATGGTTATACTGATTCTGATTTCCAATCAGATATCGATGATAGAAAGTCTACCTCTGGATATGTGTTCATTTGTAATGGAGGTGCAGTCAGTTGGAAGAGTTCCAAACAGAGCACGACTGCAGATTCCACTACAAAGGCTGAGTATATTGCTGCATCGAGATCTCGCAAAGGAAGCTGTTTGGATAAAGAAGTTCGTGACAGAACTTACAGTAGTTCCTTCCATTGAGTCAGCAGTTCCACTACACTGTGACAACAATGGAGCAGTCATACAGGCTAAGGAACTAAGGTCTCACTAGAAATCCAAACAAATAGAAAGGCGCTACCACATTATCAGAGAAATAGTTGGGCGAGGTGATGTAGCCATGTAGAAAATAGCATCAGCTGAAAATCTAGTTGATCCATTCACTAAGCCTATGTCACAGACTCAGTTAGACCGACATCTTGAGAAGATAGGTCTAAGATATTGTAATGAATGGCTCTAATGCTAGTGGGAGATTGTTAGTAGTATGCCCTAGAGCATATTATTTAGTATGTATCTTGTACATACTTTTATTAAGAAAAGGCATTTCCACCTTTCCGTTTACATAATATATTTATGTGTAATAGAAAAGGTCCATTGATATTTTGTTAGAAATATTATTCTTAAGTTGTTAAGAATATAAGTGACAATATTTCTAGCACAAAGTATCATAAATAGGTTCACAATCGAGGATACTTCATAATAAGGACATGACTTATCCAGAAAGATTGTATTCATGTTTGTTACCAAGTTATTTATATGAGATATAAATGAGATGGAATGATGAGTCTCATGCCATATGACAAACATAATAGGCACTTATAAATGATAAGTAGGCTGAACCAGTGACACTTATGACAAGCACATGGAGTTTACTCTTATCAATGTTTTGTCATAAATCATATAAGTGCATATAATCTTTAGACTTGAGATAGCACAGTTATCTTGTATATAGGTAGTTTGAGTTTGATACTGCTTTCATACTTGTACTGTGTATGGGTATATGGGCATCTGTTGGCTCCTACTAGTTATATATGGAGGTAGGTGTTGATCAAGATGGAATCTGTTCCTCTAAGTAAATAGAGATAAAATCCTATGTTCATTTAATTGTTCTTGATGTTTTAAGTTCTGGCCAGATGAGATAGATTTATTCGAGAAAGAGTTTCGATGAGAAAATGTTTTTAATCAAAAGCTGGAATTAAAAGAGAACATAATATTCATAGCAAATGGAGTTTGACATAAACCATGACTCGGCTTGAGTTTGGATTTTATGTGAGAGATTCTAGTGCATGGTAACATATGATTATAGGTTCATTTAAGGTAAACCTTATTACTAATTGGGTGGCCATGGCATGCTATGCTAGGTGTTAACCATGGTCTATGAGGTTCATAAAATGATTTAGAGAAATCATTTATGGTAAGAAAGAGTTCTGATGATATTAAGAGTTGATATCATGTCTCATTGCCAATTAGTGATGAGCCTAGTAAGTCACACACATACACAAGTTATCACCTATTTAAATATGATTTAATTAATTAATTAAAGAGTTTAATTGATTAATTAAATAGGTTTGGTTTGCAATTAAATTGCAAAGTCCCTAGCATGACTTGAAACCAAATCTAGATTTTTGGATGTATAGTATAAGATAAATTTATATTTAAAGTGTTTAAATATGAATTTAATTAATGAGAAATTAATTAATAGAGACTAATTAATTAATTTATATTTGATATAAATTAGAAGAAGAAAAATAATTATTTTGGGTTAAGAACTCAAAATTAAGACACAGGGGCATTTTGGTCATTTCACAGTGTGGCACGTGGCACCATGAGATGGTGACACATGGGATTACACATAAGCTTGCCAAATGTTTTTTAATCATGTAAGATGATTAAAATCAAGATTAAATATAGGTTTGACATTGGCACAATGTGATTGGGTCACTTAAACCTAGAGCTAATCAAAGGGTGATATGTGGCAAGGGTTTAATGTGTTAACCTAGCTATATAAGTGTTGTTATGAAAAAGAAAAACAACCAGCAGCCACTCCTCTCCTTTGTCATGCCATTTTGAGGCTCTCCATCTATTCTTCTTCATCTCTCATCAATTCAAAGAGATTAGCCATCAATCTCTTGAATTAAGAACACTAGAAATTGTTTCTAGTGTCCTGTTTACATCTTTAATCTCTTAAATGGCAGAACTTGAATTTCTAATTAATAGAAAAAGCTTTAGAAGCTGTTCAAGGGCTGCCATAGGTGTTCTTGGTGTGGACAAACTAGAGGGATAACATCTGGTGTCCTAAAGACAAATCTCAAAGGCGGAGACACGCTGCAGTGCATCAAGAGGTTAGTGTAATCGTTCTTGATTTAATCTAGGGTTCTAAAATTAATCTGATTAATTTTAAAATCTTAAATGGAAAATACAGATCCAAAAACATATTAAAAGAGTTTTAATATGTTGTTTATCATTGAATTCAAATAGATAAAAATAAATCTTGCATGATGCATGTGACCCTAGGTGAAAATTTTTGAATTCAATGGTATAAACTTGTGTTTTTCACGCTTCCGTTCCATCATTAATGAGTTATCGGTAGGTGAAGTTCGGTTGTTCATTAGGTATTCTATGGGATCATGTTATGCCTTACAGAGGGGTAAGGTGTGACAATACTGGACCTTTAAATTTTATTGACCAAATTTTGCTCTTACCGGGTTTATATTCGTACTTCCCATAATACCCAATAATTCTTTATCTTCCTTTGCTTTGTACTTATTTCTTTTCATTTTTTTGGCCTATTAACTCATAGAAATCCCCTTAATTAAGTCTTCATTAAGGGTCTTATAAGGTTCTACTTGAATTTAGAGTTACACCAAACTCATTGTCATTTCCTTGTGACGTCACCCATCACTGGGACTTTTGCTCATTTAACCGATTCCTACTTCACTTCTTTTATTTTTATACACCCTTAATTGATCTTTATTTGATTTAATTATGATTCCTCACTCTTATTTAAGTGTGGTTCTATACCTTCTAGTTGTCCGAACAGACCTTAGTCACCATAACAGTGTAACGTACAGAGCTGCCTACAGTGAGGATGTTACAATGTGGATGACCAGTTTCTTCAGCCCTTCAAATTAAAGAAGAAAACCATATTCACATAATAAAAAACATAATAAAAATAGGTAGGGAGTGAAGGGATCAGCCTGTCTTATACCCTTACTAGGATAAAAAAAATAAAAAATAAGTAAAAATAAAAATAAAATAATAAGTAATGAATATGAGACTGATGATAGATATGACATTATTAATTTGACAAACTGAATATAAAAACCCAATTTCGACATGATATATTCTAAGAAAGTCAGTTCAATTCTATCATATGCCTTACTTATGTTAATTTGAGTGGAAAATGCCCTATTTTCTTCTTTCTTTTATTCTTCATATAATGGAAAAGTTTAAAAGCAACTAAAGTGTTATCCTGAGCCAATATACCAGGAACAAATGCACTTTGGGTTTCATAAATAATATCTAGTAGGGTGAGTTTTGAGCTATTACCAATGGATTTAGCAATAAGTGTAAAAATTACATTGTGTGATGCTATAGGATGAAAATCTTTAGGTGCGGTAGGATTTTTAATTTTGGAAAAAGATAATATAGGTGTGATTCAACAATGAAGGGTCAGCTAAATTATTCAAGACATGAAGCAATAAAAAGAGTATCAGGACCTATAACATGCCAGTATGTTTGGAAATAAGCAATGGGCATACCGTCAAGGCTTGGAGCCTTTATAAGATGCATATACTTCAAAGCAATAAGGACTTCCTCAGTTATATAGGGTCTCAAAAGTCGTTCATTCATATGTATAGACACCTTTGAATCAACTTAATTTAGGATTGTTGCCATGTTTGGTTGGTCACCTGTAGTAAATAGACTCTGAAAATAATTTTGAAAGACATCCTCAACACCCCTACAATCCACTACCCAATTACTAAAAGCATCTTTAATACTACTAATAAGATTACACTTATGACGCCGATTAGCCTTTTGATGGAAACACTGCATTAACTGAATTTTTCCATAAGAAAATTAACCCTTCACTTCTCTTTTGACCATCTTTCTTACATTCAATAGTAAAACAATTAGGCCACTCGATTTTCAAGTCAATCTCTCTACTTTAATCTTCTTTAAATGAGTCTCCATAAAAAAAAACAAATTCAGGAGAATGAAGACCCAAGAATGGTTTAAAGAATTGAATACTTTGTTAGGTTCCTAACCCATGACAGTTTCAAATTAAAGCCCTCGATGCTGTCAATGGGGCTATTGAACAGCCTTCTCCGCTTGTAAATTAGAGAAAAATAGGCTGATTTCATCATTTTCCTTTACTTTTTGGCTTCACCTGACCCATAATCGCAGTACTAGTGAATTCACTCTTCCTTGATGTGCCTAAAAAGGGAATTCAAATTAAGAGAAAAAAATAAGAAAACTAATAATAAACAAATAGAAAATAAGTAAAATCAAGTAAGAACACCCGAAACACAAAAATGGAATTTTGCCATATTGAAACTCTTTTAGCATTTTCTAGTTTTAACTTGCAACAAAGTAAAAAGAAAGGATAAAAAAAATATTTTTATAGTTTTTAAAGTTTATAAACTAAAACTAAGAACAAAATAAAAAAAGATAAAAGATAACTAGAAGAGAAAAATTCTTTGACAAGTTCAGAATGCCACAAAAAACCCAATCTTCAAAAATATAGCCACGCAAGGAAACTTGTGAAAAATCAAGTAATTCGCCACAATCACAATTGATTGATAAAAATTAAAATTGATAGCACTTTGCTAAGCTCTCTCTTCATTCTCTGAATTGTCTAAAATCTCTTAATTATGTAAAATATTACATATGTGAGCCTATTTATAGGCAAAGATAAGAAACTAAAGAAGAAAATTATAAAGAAACTAATTAGGAATTAAGAAATGCAGATATGGAATAAACCTAATAGAAATAGAAAAAGAAAAGTCAAAGATTCCTAATTAATAAAGTGCTAGCCAAGATCTTCCAATATAATAATAATCTCCTAATATTGTATTTTGAGTTAACAAGTCAAAATTCATCGATATTATTGCCGGCCTTAATATTTGGAGCATAAAAGGCATCAAAACACTAAAATTTTCTTAATATGTGCTTCCAAAAGTGAAGAAATAATAGGATATTATAGACTCACGAATTTCTTGAAGAATAAAGGCCCACCAGAAGGCAGCCTAATACATGCCCCATTAGTGTGCTCCATTTAGGCTTAATTTTCTTAACTCCAAAGAGACTTAATTCTTTTGCTTTTGCTAAGCCCATGCAACTATAATAAAAGAGTTTCTGTTCTTTGTACATTAGATACTTGTGATGAACATGCTTCAAGGTTCTAAAATTGATGAAATTTTTTGACCCCCTTGTAGGTACATCATACCCCCCACCCCTTCTTGAAAATGATTTATCCTCAAATTCTTGCTAAGGACATTAAAAACAAGATCTGAAATGTTCAATCGTCTTAATTCTCAGTTCTTCATTTGTTTGGATACAACATGATCTCTTTGGGGTAGAGGAATAAAAGTGTCAAACACTTTTAGTACCTTGACCTGCACCTTTTTGAACCTACAATTTGACAAAGACAATGAAATTTCATTGGGAATTATTAGTGATAAAGACATTAATTCCTCATATTCATCATCTTGTACTATGGAATCCAAGGATAGCAATTCTCCCTCATCAGCATACATAACAATTTCTTCCATAATGTCATCTTGCTTCTTCTCTATCAAGAGTACTTCATGCTTGTTCTCAACTTCTTCTTGAATAAGTTGTAAGCTTGTCTCCTCTTTTAGGTTGAAATTTGATGATATAGAAGCTGATTTGATATTATGCATACATTGCTATTCTACCTCATATGCAAGTTGAATTAATTCATCCAAAGAATTAAACTGTTGCAATTCATCTATTCTTGCAATACATGTCTCAACCCTCTAAGAAATCTCGCAATTATTTACTGTTAAGGCTCTTGACAATCATGACATCCAACGAACTCCATCAAATATTCTTTTATACACTTGTCACCTTATTTCAATTTGCACAACCTAGTCATTATTTTTGAAGCTTGAATGATGTTGTGAAATTGTGATAACATCTCTTCATAACCTATTACAAACATTATATATATATATATATAACACTTAATTCACACATTCCCTCACATGTTTGCACTCTCAAGAACACAAAGTGTTGCCACTTAAGCTCTGATACCAAACTAATGTGCCTTGGTGAGGGAAGAAATAACTCAATCCAATTAAACAAAAAGGGGATTCAAATTAAGAGAAAGAAACATGAAAACTAACAATAAACAAATAGGAAATAAGTAAAAATCAAGCAAGAACACCCGAAACACAAGAATGGAATTCTACTAGATTGTAACTCTTTTAGTATTTTCTGATTTTAACTTGCAACAAAGTAAAAAGAAAGGATAAAAGAAAATATTTTTATAGTTTTGATGTTCATGAACTAAAACTAAGAACAAAATAAGAAAGATAAAAGGTTAAGGAAAGAACTGTTTTGATAAGTTTAGAACACCACAAAGATCTTAATCTTCAAAGGTAGGCACCGCACAAGGAACCTTATGATAAGTTAAGTGATTCAATACAATCACAACTGATTGATAAGAATTAAAATTGATAACACTTTGCTAAGCTTTTTCTTCATTCCCTAAATTGTTTGAAATCTCTTAATTGTGTAAAACATTACATATGTGAGCCTATTTATAAGTAAAGATAAGAAACTAAAGAAGAAAATTATAAAGAAACTAATTAGAAAATTAAGAAATACATATATGGAATAAACCTAATAGAAATAAGAAAAAAAAAAGTTAAAATTCCCAATTAATAAAGTGCTAGCCAAGATCTTCTAAGATAGTAATAATCTTCCAAGAATGTATTTTAAGTTGACAAGTCAAAAATTCATCCATATTGTAACACCCCCTTACTTGGTCTACAGTTGTCACACCCTCCTCCCCCATAAGATGTAACATGATCCCGTAGTACACATAATGAATTATCGTACTTCACCTACCGATAACCCATTAGATATACTACAAGGGATTTTAAAAAAATTTTCGTGAAATTTAAATCATAGATTAAAATCTGGTGTTATAAAATTTTTTTCAAAATTTCAGCAAAGTGCCGGCTGTGTTTTGAGAAAACGGTTCTTTAACCTGAAAAGGAAAAACACTCCCAATATGTTTTCTAAAATATAACTCCAAGAAACGTCATTTCATCTCATTATTCAATCTCAATAATCAATCATTTCATTTTCAAACCAACCTCATCATAAAAGAAACATTTCATTGATTACAGGACTCAAAAATTAATATTACAAAACTATTCAGGTAAATGAAACCTCAAATTTACATTTACAATAATTTACATTTAATTACATATCAAAATATTTTACAAGACTTTTTATACAACTGCTCAAATAATTTACATACATATTATTACATACATACATCAAAACCTGTGTACATGGGCATACCTTGAGCTGATCTAAATGTCTCTTCAAAGAAGCTTACTCAATTGCTCTATGCTTTTTTCACCTGCGACAACATACAAAGCTATCGCTGAGTGGTGAACTCAGTAGTGCACAAATATAATTTTAAACATAGTACAATATACCTTAACAAAAATTACAACAATTAATTTGGAAATCTGGATACTCATCAAATTCCAAAACTCAAAATATTCATTGCCAATAATATAAATCATTTGTATAAATTGACTTTGATCACGAAATTCAATTTATCAAATCATAACTAACCATTTAAGGTAATTCAAACAAAATCAATTATATATAAATCATAATTGAAATCACAATTCTTTACTATTCAAAAACATTATTTATCTCGAAAACCATTCTTTATCTCACTAACTATGCAAGACTAATCCGAAAGGGCCATTTTTGGGGTGATTCTAACTCCCTATGGTCGAGGAGGTCGAATCATCGTGCATAGTACACATCACAATAATGAATCTTCAAAAAGGGCCATAATATAAAACTTAGATCTAACCTCTAATAAGAGGAGAATCTAAGCCTGTGCACTTACCATGGTAATCAAAACACAACTAACTCCATTGTCTTCTCAACAAATGAGAGAGACGGGCAATAACCTAGTCAAGCATCTATAGTGAGATATAAAATAATATCACAATCCTCTTAGTCAGCAAAAATCACAATACAATTCGATTCAAAGTCAATTCCAATATCCAATAATTTTTATGCTCATCATAATTCAAATCATAAATTTGCATTTTTCCATGCAAATTGCCCATCACAATTCAAAACATGTTCTATCACAATTTTCCAAAACATAATTTATTCAATTCACAACAAAGCTTAATACTTGTGGAAATACCATTTCACAAAGCTAAATTCATACATACTATAAAAATTTCAATAATCATTGAATTAAATCCAATGCTTGTTAAAAACAATACATAAGAAAAATATGTCATTTAATCATATGAAATATTCAGAACAAAACCAGTTAAAAACTAGTTGTGCACAAACCTCTGATAAATGCCTCTTGGCTTTGACTCAGTGTTTCCTTCCCCTTCCCTAAGTCTTTGCTAACTGAAACACATAATTTGAAGTGTTTCAGTACTCATTTAAACCATCTCTAACAATAAGGCTCAATAATTAATTTATTGAATTCTATTATTTCCTTAGTCAACCTAAGATGTTGACTGTCGATGCATTCTAGGTGAATTAGGTTTAATGTTACCAACATATCACATTTTATAGCCCTTTAGTGCTGGTATATGTTACCAATTTCATTCTCAAGTATATTGCATTTTATTGCAATTTGCTGGATTTCGGTATACTAATTTGACCTAGCTGGATGACTTAGTTCCCTCAGTTTTCGGGTTTTGGTCCAAACTACAAACTTGTAGATCTATGTCTTATTGCACGCGGGGCAAAATTTTAGGTCATTCTGAGTTGTGTAGACCAAGTTATAGTCAATTTACCAATGCTGGACAGAATGCATCAAAATAGTAACTTTAGGTCATTTTTAGGTCACTTTTGGTTCGGCCAGTTTTGATACCTGAATTTGTGCAAGCTATTTAGATTGGTTCTGGCCATTTCTGGGCTTTGGTGTCTTCATAAGAAATGTAGATCTATGTCTGAAATATTCATGCTAAAAATTTTAAGTCATTTGGACTTGTTTTGAGTTATAGCCAAAACACTAACTGCTGCCTAAATGGTCAATTTTTAGGCTTCCAAGTCACTAATCCGGATTTGGTGATTTCTCAAGTTACCTTCTAGGCAGAATTTTGGTAACCTTCCTTCATGAAAGTTGGCACATTTTGTGCCTAGTTTCACCTCCAATTGGTCTCATACCAATTGGAGTCACACACTTAAGGCTCTAAGCCAAAATATACACTGCCCTACTACACACTTCTCATCACTTACCAATTATATATTCAACACTTATCAAATTACTTCCTTCATGCCAATTTTGGTTTGTACCTTACCACTAACACCTTTAATGTAACACCCTCTCGGTAGCGACTCCGTACATTCTACTGTTCCGGTGACCGGTGTCGGTCCGGACAGCTAGAACGTCCAGAAAAATATTTAAACTAAAGTCAAGAACCAAAATTAACTCAAATATTAATAAGAAAAATTTAGGAAAAATTTTAGAAATAAAATACAACCAAGTCAAATGAGCCGGTGCCCAAGCGATGGGTAACCTAGAGGGAAGTTGCGGTTCTCTCAACGAGGAGCCCTAGACCCGGGAAAAAATTCATAAAATAATTTTTGGGACTCCAGAGAAGGGTCATTGAGGTTCCTATGGCATTAGAATGCCAAGAAAATATTTAGAAAAAATTTTCAATCGGTACAGACAATTTTGACCCGTTAAGCCAAACGGAGGGCATTTTGGTCAATTCGCCTTCACAGGTGATTTTTGGCCGACTTGTCCAGTTAAGTAAATAATTATTATGATCTAAAATATGAATAAATAATGCTAAAAATTAAATTGAAAATGAGTAGAGAAGAGAAGAAAAAAAATGAAAGAAAATACCAATTATGACATCATATGATGTCATTAAACACTTACCCACCAATCACATTTAGTCAACACTTAAATTAACTAATAAAATATGTATAAGAATACAACAAAAGCTCCTAAAATTCCAGCAGCCATCACTTTCACAAAGCTCACCCGTAGCTTTCAAATTCCATAGCCAAACCTCCATTGATTTTCAACCAAAGCTTCATTTCTCTCCTCTTTTCACCATAATTCCTCCTACTCCTTTCACTAAAAATTATACCCACACCAAGGAGAAGTGTTTGGCAGCCAAG
Organism: Hevea brasiliensis; assembly: GCF_030052815.1. Lineage (NCBI taxonomy): Eukaryota > Viridiplantae > Streptophyta > Magnoliopsida > Malpighiales > Euphorbiaceae > Hevea > Hevea brasiliensis. Next base: position 71,270,035 of record NC_079498.1, on the reverse strand, counting down.
AAAACAAAAGAAAGTGAAGAATTAACAAGAGAAAATTCTGCCACTAAGGTTAGTGCTATATCTCTCCATTTTTCTCTTTAAATTTGAAGTTAGGTATATGGATTTAGTTAGAAATTCATGAAATCAAAAGAACATATCCATGTATGGACCACTTAAAAATTGTTGGTAGCCTTAGTGATGGATGTTTTGATGAGTGTTGAATAAATTTAAGTTGTATATGGGTGGTCTTGAACATGAGTATGAGACATAAACATCATTAAGTATGTTGAATTGATGTATGTGCATTAATGGTTATTTGAGAATTAGGGTTTCAGAGAGAAATTTGGACTTTTTGTATGTGATGTTGAAAGAACATTTTAATGGTCAATTAGTGACCATTTGAGGTAAGTTAACCATAATTTGAAGTGCATTAGAGGGTTACAAAGAGTTTTGGTAGGCTGCCTAAAGACAGTAGAAATGAGGCTGTGAGTCCAGCCTATTTGGACTGCCATATCTTTGGCTGTGCAGGTCCAATTGGTGTTTGGCCAATTGGACATGAAACTAGACTTATAATGGCACATTTTTGCTGAAGAAAGCATGCCCAAAAGACCAAAGCAAGTAGACCAAAAGTTGGCCTCAATCCGGGTACCCTGTAAGCCAATTCTGCAGAATGACCAAATGAACAGTAACTCACTGTAGAAATGGTCAATTGACCTCAAATTTTTACAGCAACAAGATAAGACATATACAAACAACTTTCATGAAGAAACCTACCCCAAATTATGACCAGAACCTATCCAACAAGGCAGTAGCAGTCACTGTTCATGGTACTGTACATTTGGTAAATTCTGCAGAATTGAAATCCGGCCAGCTGTGGTTTTTGGACCATATCTGGAGCTATAAAACTCCAAATGGAGTGATTCCAAAAAAAAAATTTAACTAGACAAAATAAGGAACAACTTTCATGTTTACTATTTCCTCAAATTCCAACTGCAACAGGACCCAATGGAATAGTAAATTTGGGTCACAAAAACTGAAAATTCTGCTCTCTTGGTTTTAGGTTTGGAAATGGATTTAGTGGTTAATTTCAACAAGTTTTAAATGTAAAATGTGGTACATTGGGAGTGTTAAAACCAATGTACCTATTTTCCATCCAAAAGTCAACATTTTTGTTGACCAATGAGGTGAATAGTGACACCAAAAATTGAAATTTAAAATGTGAAATTAGAAATGCATCTAGGGGACTTTAAATTGCAATTGGCAATTAATACTAGCAAATGTAAAACTCAAAATGTGGGATCTTGGTGTAATTAGAACTAATATATCCATTAAGTAGAAAATGTCAACATTTTGGTTGACTAGTAAGGTGAATAGTAGTCAAAATAATTAGCAAATTAAGATGAAGACCTAGAACCAATTCTAAGCTTAATGCTTAGAATGGTATGACAAATGTGGACTATGCATCTTAGTCAAAATTGTTAAAAGGAAATTAAGAGCATAAATTTGAAGTCCATGAAATTTTCATGGATTACTGGAAACATGAAAAATAAGTCATCTAATTGATGTAAATAGATAGTTAGGGCTTATATGCCCATCACAAATGGAATTCATAAAATATTAATAACTCAACTTGAAATATAAAATTTGCAATTACATAAGTAGATTCTTGAATGTATAAATGAGAAAAGGAAAAATGTTTTGAATACAATGGTACATGTGAACCATTGTTTATAATTGTGATTAATATGAATAACATAAAGAATGAATAAATGAACCATATTAATGTATGAATGAGACATTAGTTCTCATTATCGTAGAAAGGAGAAGTATTTTGAGTAAAATGGTATAAAAGGATAATTGATGTGAATTGTGATCATATAAATGATCAAATGAATGTATGAATTATAATTGAAATTTATCATGAAATAATAAACTCATAAAACACAATATATTAATATTTAATGATATTATGTGCCCTTATATTGCCTAGACATGTGTGTCAGATTGGATAGTTTGGCATGCCAATAGGTTATTGTTTTAGCAGTACTGCGAAAGGCTTTATGCCTGTATTCATGGCTTTAAGCCCATATTCATGGCTTTGTGCCCACATTCACGGCATTATGCCAACATTCATGGCTTCTACGCCCGATTATGTGTTATCATGGCTTTCTAGCCATACTGACTGCATACGTGGTTGACATTCTGCGTCCCATGGTATGACAGCCCGAGGCACCAAGGTGTCCAGTGCCAACGACCCGTTATCCAGTTTAGTCAGCCTCTCATAGGTTACTTGGGCAGTGAAATTTATTGAAATAAGTTAAGAATATTAGCAATTAAAAATATTAGATATGAAACAAAAGAAATGAGTAAGATGACTTAAAATAAATTAGAATAGTTATTTATTAGAAAGAATCGAAATGAACTGGACAGATATTAAAATTTACTTATTATGAGATAATCTGAGACAACCTAGCAAGTATTGGGAAAATGCTAAAAGATTAGCAAAGAAAATTATAAAATAAATAAATATTGCAAATGAGACTTATATAATAATATAAGCATAAATTTATTATTTTCAGATCATTTTTTTTTTCTTGTACATTATTACTGTACATTGGCGAAATAAACGTTTCCAAAGAAGACTAAATTAGGATAAAACATATTAAATTTTAGAAACCGCATGTGAAGTATAAATAGATCTTAATTATTTGAATGATGTTTTATTTCTATCTTTATTTGTATATTATTTCCTTGTTATATTATTGCACCACTAAGCAAAGAATGCTTAGCGCGATGGAATTGTTTCCTGCGCAGTAATCAAGCTATCACCGGACGTTTGATCGAAATTTTGAGAGTTCAGATCAGAGTATCAAAGGTTGTCACCTCCTCAAAGAATGCCTGTAGATAGGGCTCACATTAAGCATATCATGTATTTTGTGTATGTTAATTATTTCTTATATTGTAATATAAATTAGCAAATTGTAATTAATTTGTATATCATGTAAATTATGAAATTTTGTAATTATTTTGTAAATTATGTAAATTAAGGAAATTTGAAAATTTTGCTTATGTAAATTGAGAATGTTTACAAATGAATTGAGTACGAATGGAAATGTATGGAAATGATTATGAAATTGAGTTATATGAATGAGATGTGAATTATGAGAAAATTATGAGAATGATTGATGAGATAATTATGATTAGCATGGATAAGATTTTATTTTGGAAATATTATTGAAATTTTCAAACAGGTAAATAGTAAAATACGTCAACTGGTAATAAAATAGGGGAAACTCTGCTAGTTTCTCCGTCGAAGAATAATTAATATTAAAATATAACGTGATCAAAATATGAAAGGAATAAAGTAAGATAAGATAGGGTGCTCCGGCACCGAATGTAGCACACTTTGCTCGGCTACACTGTAGTCGGGTGAGGGGTGTTACATTTAACAACACATTTTTGGTCATTTTGGACAGCTTGTAACCATTCTCAATATGCACATTATAATACAAAATTTTCCAAAGTTCATTTACACCATTTAACCACATGAACATACCCCATTTACATACCCAATTCCAAACCATTATACACATATACATGCTGCCCTCAATAACAACATCTTAAACAACCCTAAACAAGTAAAAACAAGCTACATATACTAAATTTCCATGGCTACCAAAATGTACATCTCCATTAAAACATCAAACTTTAAAAATTCTTCCATAAATCAACTACCCACAACCTTGGTTACACTTTTAATGAAACAAGAATTGAAAACACTCACTTACCACTTTTGAAGTTCTTCAAAACCTCATCAAAACTTAACTTTCTTGTTCCTAGTATGCTGCCCAAGGTATGGAGGTCAAGTTTAATGAAGGGAGCTTAAGGTTTTTATGGCTAAATCATGGAGCATGGAGGTGTTTTCACTTTGGCCATGGGAGCTTTCATGGGAGAGCTTCGGCTGGTGCAAATTCTGGAGGTTGAAGATGACTTATGCTGTCCCATTTGTGATATTTTATTGTCCACTAACTTTACTTAGTGGAGCAGTAGGTGTGGTTAAGATTAATTAATCCAAAGTTTCATAATTCCCACTTTTTACCTCATTTCTTTTTCTATTTAAATTATGTACCACCATTTTAATTTTTCATGACATTTTCAAAGTTTAATATCATTTATTTTTAATGGACATTTAGGTCAAAAGACAACTCGGAGTGTCAAATGACCACAATGCCCCTATTCGGGTTGCATTCCCGATTTTTCGGTAACACCGAGTTTTATCGTTTTCTTGATTTCTCGTCTTTCTTTGTACAAATTAATTAATTTTTCTTTGACATTTCTAATGAAATTTATACTTCAATAGATGTTCATTTAGGTCTTAAAAATATTTTTCAGGGTTCCCCGAGATTCAGGGCTAGTCAACGGTCCACGCCGCAACTTCCTAGTGCAGTCACCCATCGCTATGGTTTTCGGCTCGTTTAACTTGGTTACATTTCATTGCTATTATTTTTCTTTTGTTTTTCTTGTATTTTCTTTTCTTGTATTTCATTATTTTATGTCTCTTTACTCATATCTAAGTGTAGTTCTAGGCATCCTAGCTGTCCGAACAAATACTGTTATCGGAACAGTAGAATGCACTACCGAACATAGGGGTGTTTCAATTCTCCCCCCCTTAAAATAAATTTCATCTCGAAATTTTACCTGGCATCAGTTTCTGAATAGCTGTGGGTGCTGTCTCCTCATGTCCTCTTCCAAGGAGAAACTTTAACGAATACCTTATTACCCACTGCATATTCAATATCTCTTCTCTTCAGATTAGCATAGGACTTCTGACGGTCTAATGCAGCCTTGAGTTGATCGCTAATCAATATGATCTTTTCCTCTGTTTGCTGAATAATTTCAGGCCCAATCATCTTTCTTTCACCTACTTCATCCCAACATAGGGGAGTTCTGCACTTCCATGCCATACAAAGCTTCATATGGAGGCATCCCAATGCTTGATTGGTAGCTGTTGTTATAAGCAAACTCAATCAAAGGCAAGTGTATATCCCAATTACCTTCAAACTCAATCACACAAGCCCGTAGCATATCCTCCAATATCTGAATTACCCTCTCAAACTGGCCATCTGTCTGTGGGTGGAATGCTGTGCTGAAGTTCAATCTAGTTCTTAGGGCTCTCTAAAGACTACACCAAAATCTAGAAGTGAACCTAGGATCTCTGTCTGATATAATTGATACTGGCACTCCATGCAGTTTTATAATCTCATTTATGTATAATCTGGCTAATCTCTCCAACTATAGTCCATCCAGACTGGCAAAAAGTGAGCAGACTTGGTTAGTCTATCAATTATGACCCATACTGCATCATGACTATTCTGTGCCCTCGGAAGTCTCATCACAAAATCCATAGTTATCCGTTCCCTTACAATGTTTCATAGGGTGCCGTTTGTATGCTAGCTTGACATTTATTATTGTATACAAATTCTGTTAGTGGGAGGTATCTGTCCCATCTCCCTTCGGATTTAAGGACACAAGTTCTCAGTATATTCTTAAGGGCTTATTACATTTTACAAGTTATTATTATCATTTCATTTCATTATTTACAGAAACTCGATGAGTTTCAGAATTTACTTGAATTACTTGTTTCGACTGTCCATTCGTCTAAGGATGATAAGTCGTACTGATATCTCTAAACTTATAGCAATTACTATGGTACAGGTAGTTCACATTATTGTAATCGAGTTACTGACTCCAGCTACCTTACAAGTGTAGTCTTTCAACAGGCTAGTTTTGAAGTTTTAAATTTCTGACTAAAATTTTCACATTTATTTCCCGTAATAGCACTATATTCAGGTGTAACTGTATCAATTTATAGATTACTTACAATATTCTTATTTTATTGTACCACAAGGAAGCACGTAGCTCTACACAATAATCATGTGTCAGTACTATAATCTGCAGCTTACAATACAAATATCGAGAACATTTCATAGTCACTACGTTATAACCTCATGGACTAGGTTTTCTAACATCTTATCTTTCTCAAATCCACTAATATCCTAAACCGATTCTGATTACAATATCCCTTGACAATTACTAACAGTAACATCTTTGCCCTTATCTAGAGCAATTCTATTACTGTAACTTACTTTTAGGTCCTCTTGCCTTGCATTAAGTAGGCTTGCTAATTAGCTTTATAATTTATGGTGTGTTAGAAAATACTTTTAGCTAACAATTCTTCCAAAATTAATGTCAATCATACTTGTTATTATAGTTTTTATCCTAAAGGACTAGTCACTAATACATCAAAATTTATTCCCATGTAAAGAAATAGCAATCGAACATATAGTTCTAACATTAGCACACAACTAAGTAGTGCTAGGATAAAATAATAACTAATTGTTTCTTTCAAAAATTAAGAACTTACCAGCAGCTACATCCGAAGTTTCTGTTCTTTCCCCTTGGCGCATAGTGGACGCTCTGACTGGTGAGCTACTATATTCAAGTTGATTCACTGTGTTATGGTGGTGAGAAGTACTGACTCTATTTCTATCTCAACTCTGACTGACTGTCTATGAACTCTGGAGAGCAGATCGAGGGGCTCTAGTACAATCTCTAATAAAGTGTCCAAGCTTTCCAAAATTGTAGCAGGCTCCAGAGGCCTTACGATAAATACCTCCATGTAGCTTACGTAAACATGGCGTAAAAGGCGAATAGGAACTTCTGGTTGTTCGACGACTAGATCTTGGTGTTCTCTGCCCTGATTATCCGTCTCTGTCATATCCCTGAGCTCAGGGTTCCTCAAATTCTTTTCTCTTCCCCAAATTACTGCTCGAGCTCTGACCCATATATTTCTCCCTCTTCTTCATTTCACACTGCCTTTTGAAAGAACAGAAGCGTGAAAAACACAAGTTTATACCATTGAATTCAAAAATTTTCACCTAGGGTCACATGCATCATGCAAGATTTATTTTTATCTATTTGATTTCAATGATAAACAACATATTAAAACTCTTTTAATATGTTTTTGGATCTGTATTTGCCATTTAAGATTTTAAAATTAATCAGATTAATTTTAGAACCCTAAATTAAATCAAGAACGATTACACTAACCTCTTGATACACTGCAGCGTGTCTGCGCCTTTGAGATTTGTCTTCAGGACACCAGATGTTGTCCCTCTAGTTTGTCCACACCAAGAACACCTATGGAGGCCTTGAACAACTTCTAAAGCTTTTTCTATTAATTAGAAATTCAAGTTCTGCCTTTTAAGAGATTAGAGATGTAAACAGGACACTAGAAACAATTTCTAGTGTTCTTAATTCAAGAGATTGATGGCTAATCTCTTTGAATTGATGAGAGATAAAGAAGAATAGATGAAGAACCTCAAAATGGCAGGACAAAGGAGAGGAGTGGCTGCTGGTTATTTTTCTTTTTCATAACAACACTTATATAGCTAGGTTAACACATTAAACCCTTGCCACATGTCACCCTTTGATTAGCTCTAGGTTTAAGTGACCCAATCACATTGTGCCAAGTGTCAAACCTATATTTAATCTTGATTTTAATCATCTTACATGATTAAAAAACATTTGGCAAGCTTATGTGTAATCCCATGTGTCACCATCTCATGGTGCCACATGTCACACTGTGAAATGACCAAAATGCCCCTGTGTCTTAATTTTGAGTTCTTAACCCAAAATAATTATTTTTCTTATTCTAATTTATATCAAATATAAATTAATTAATTAATCTCTATTAATTAATTTCTCATTGATTAAATTCATATTTAAACACTTTAAATATAAATTTAACTTATACTATACATCCAATAATCTAGATTTGGTTTCAAGTCATGCTAGGGACTTTACAATTTAATTGCAAACCAAACCTATTTAATTAATCAATTAAACTCTTTAATTAATTAATTAATTAATATTTAAATAGGTGATAACTTGTGTATGTGTGTGACTTACTAGGCTCATCACTAATTGGCAATGAGACATGATATCAACTCTTAATATCATTAGAACTCTTTCTTACCATAAATGATTTCTCTAAATCATTTTATGAACCTCATAGACCATGGTTAACACCTAGCATAGCATGCCATGGCCACCCAATTAGTAATAAGGTTTACCTTAAATGAACCTATAATCATATGTTACCATGCACTAGAATCTCTCTGTTATAAAATCCCAACTCAAGCTGGAGTCATGGTTTATGTCAAACTCCATTTGCTATGAATATTATGTTCTCTTTTAATTCCAGTTCTTGATTAAAAAGATTTTCTCATCTGAAACTCTTTTCTGAATAAATCTATCTGTCCTGGCCAAGAACTTAAAACATCAAGAATAATTAAATGAACATAGGATTTTATCTCTATTTACTTAGAGGAACAGATTCCATCTTGATCAACACCTACCTCCATATATAACTAGTAGGAGTCAACAGATACCCATATACCCATACACAGTACAAGTATGAAAGCAGTATCAAACTCAAACTACCTATATACAAGATAACTGTGCTATCTCAGGTCTAAAGATTATATGCACTGATATGATTTATGACAAAACATTGACAAGATTAAACTCCATGTGCTTGTCATAAGTGTCTGGTTCGGCCTACTTATCATTTATAAGTGCCTATCATGTTTGTCATATGGCATGAGACTCACCATTCCATCTTATTTATATCTCATATAAATAACTTGGTAGCAAACATGAATACAATCTTTCTGGATAAGTCACGTCCTTATTATGAAGTATCCTCGATTGTGAACCTATTTATAATACTTTGTGCTAGAAATATTGTCATTCATATTCTTAACAACTTAAGAATAATATTTCTAACAAAATATCAATGGACCTTTTCTATTACACATAAATATATTATGTAAACGGAAAGGTGGAAATGCCTTTTATTAATAAAAATATGTACAAGATACATACTAAATGATATGCTCTAGGGCATACTAATAAAAATCTCCCACTAGCACTAGAGCCATTCATTACAATATCTTAGACCTATCTTCTCAAGATGTCGGTCTAACTGAGTCTGTGACATAGGCTTACTGAATGGATCAGCTGGATTTTCAGCTGATGCTATTTTCTCCATGGCTACATCACCTCGCCCAACTATTTCTCTGATAATGTGGTAGCGCCTTTCTATGTGTTTGGATTTCTAGTGAGACCTTGGTTCCTTAGCCTATATGACTGCTCCATTGTTGTCACAGTGTAGTGAAACTGCTGACTCAATAGAAGGAACTACTGCAAGTTTTGTCACAAACTTCTTTATCCAAACAGCTTCCTTTGCAGCATCTGATGCAGCAATATACTCAGCCTCTGTAGTAGAATCTGCAGTCGTGCTCTGTTTGGAACTCTTCCAACTGACTGCACCTCTATTATAAATGAACACATATCCAGAGGTAGACTTTCTATCATCGATATTTGATTGGAAATCAGAATCAGTATAACCATCCAATTGTAAGTCTCCACCTCCATAAATCAAGAATAAATCCTTAGTTCTTCTCAAGTACTTAAGGATATTCTTGACAGCTATCCAGTGTTCCAAACCTGGATTGGATTGGTACCTGTTAGTCAAACTAACAGCATATGCGTTATCTGGCCTAGTACACAACATTGCTAGTTAAACTTCCAATAGCCAAAGCATATGGAATCCTGGCCATCTTATCTCTTTCTTCAGGTGTCTTTGGAGACATCTCTTTAGAAAGGTGGATACCATGTCTCATTGGTAACAATCCTCTCTTGGAATCAAGCATGTTAAACCTCTTTAACACCTTTTCCAAGTATAGACTTTGGGATAAACTAATTATTCTTTTCGCTCTATCTCTATAGATGCGAATCCCAAGAATATAGGTTGCCTCCCCTAAGTCTTTCATGGAGAATGTATTTGACAACCATACCTTTATAGTTGTTAACATACCCGTGTCATTACCCATCAACAGTATGTCATCCACATATAAGACAAGGAAAGTGATAGCACTGTCACTAACCTTCTTATATACACGTGGCTCATCCTCATTTTTGATAAAACCAAAGGATTTAATGGCTTCATCAAAACGGATGTTCCAACTCCTCGAAGCTTATTTCAACCCATAAATGGATCACTTTAGCTTGCATACCTTGGAACCATCTTGGGATTCAAAACCCCTAGGTTGTTCCATGAAAATGTTTTCTTCAATGTATCCATTGAGAAAAGTTGTTTTGACATCCATTTGCCAAATCTCATAATCATAGTATGCAGCTATTGCTAATAAAATCCTAATTGATTTAAGCATGGCAACAAGCAAGAAAGTCTCCTCATAGTCGACTCTTTGCCTTTGGCGAAACCTTTTCGCTACTAGCCTTGCCTTATAGGTCTCTACCTTTCCATCAGAACCAATTTTCTTCTTGAAAACCCATTTGTTTCCTATAGGTACAATACCTTCAGGTGGGCCAACAAGATCCCAAACTTGATTCTTATACATGGAATCAATATCGGATTTCATAGCATCAATCCATTTTGACGAGTCTATATCTGATATAGCTTCTTCATAGGTAAGTGGATCATCTCCATGATCTACTTCTTCATGAGTAGATAACTCTTGTTCTTCTTCATGAAGAAAACCATATCTCACTGGTGGGTGAGATACCCTGGTTGTTCTACGAGGAACAGCTATAGATTTTTCATCAACGGGTATAGGTTGACTAGATGGATCTATATCCATCTGATCTGTTGGTTGATCAGAATTCTCCAATTCTAACTCTATTTGCCTTTCTTTGCCTCCTTCTTGAACAAAATGTTGTTTAAGAAATGTGGCATCTCTACTTATCACAACTTTTTGTGAAGTAGGCAAATAAAAATAATATCCAAAACTATCTTTTGGATATCCAACAAATCGACCTTTTTCTGATCTGGTCTCCAATTTATCAGTGTTCAGCTTTTTGATATAAGCTAGACAACCCCAAATCTTAACATGCTTAAGACTTGGTTTTCTTCCATGCCATATCTCATAAGGTGTGGAAGAAACTAATTTTAATGGAATCCTATTCAAAATATACAAAGTTGATTCTAATGCAAATCCCTGAAAGAATATTGGCATATCAGTATAGCTCATCATACTACGTACCATATCCAATAGGGTAAGATTTCTCCTTTCAGATACACCATTCAGCTGCGGCGTTCCTGGAGGAGTCAGCTGAGAAACAATGCCATGCTCTCTCAAGTATTCATCAAATTCAGTACTCAAATATTCACCTCCATGATCTGATCGAAGAGCTTTAATACTCTTTCCTGTTTGATATTCTACTTCAGATTTAAATTCTTTAAACTTTTCAAAGGATTCATGTTTGTATTTCATCAAATACAAATACCCAAATCTTGATTTATCATCAGTATAGGTAATAAAATAATGAAAGCCCCCTCTAGCCATTTCTTTAAATGGACCACATACATCACTATGTATTAGCTCCAAAATATTTTCAGCTCTTTGCCCTTGTCCAACAAAGGGTGATCTAGTCATTTTACCCTAAAGGCAAGATTCACAAGTTGTAGTAGGCTCAGAGCCCAATGAGGATAGAATCCCCATTTTCTCCAGTTTTGCAATCCTATCATCTGTAACATGACATAACCTTAAGTGCCAAATATATTTTGAACTTGAGTTGATTTTCACCATGGCATTAAATTCTTTTAGATCACTTGCATTCAATTTGTGTTTATCATTATTATCGAAATAATAAAGACCATTATTCATATAACCCGAACCAACATATTTATTTTCAAAATAAATATTGCAAACATCATCTATGAACTAAAATTCATAGCCATTTCTAGTCAAACTAGATATAGAAATGATGTTCTTAAAAGCATCAGGTACATATAAAATATTATCCAAACAAAAAACATGTCCAAACATGTAAAAAGATTTAGATCCTATGGCTAAAGCTTCAACAGTTGAGCCATTGCCAATCCGGACTCTAATATCTTGAGAACGCAAGCTGCTACTATTTGCTAGTTCCTGCATATCATTAGAAATGTGAGAACTGGCACCAGTATCTAAAACCCAAGCTGTAGATGAACTATGAGTATCATCAGAATCTAAATAACAAGATATGGACATACCTTCCAAAGGTGTATCCTTCTTGTCCTTCAGAGAAGCTAGATACTCTAGGCAGTTCCTTTTCCAGTGCTCATCCTTTTGGCAGTGGAAACACTTTCCTTTGCCTCTATCAGCTTTAATCTTCCTTTTCTGTTTAGCTATTTTCTTGGAAGGACCAGGAATCTAAGGTTTCTTTTTCTTATTGCCCTTTTTCTTATTGGACTTTCTAGTAGAAGAAGATGCAATCAAAGCTACCTCCTTTCCTTTATTACCCGGTATATTCTTTTGGGTAATAACCAGCATGTTGAGTAAACCAGCCAAGGTGCATTCCTGTTTAGTCATATGGAAATTTGTCACAAAATTCCTAAAAGACTCAGGAAGGGACTGAAGGATCAAATCCGTCTGTAGTTGGAAATCCATGTTGAAGTCAAGATGTTCTAACTGCTCAATCAGTCGAATCATCTTGTGGACATGATCCCCAACATTTTGTCCATCAGACATCCTCATACGGAATAGCTATCTAGATATCTCATACCTAGCATTCCTGCTGTGCTCACCATACAACTCTTATAGGTGAAGGAAGATCTCACTCGCACTCAACATGTTCTCATGCTACTTTTGTAACTCATTACTCATGGAAGCAAGCATGTAACACTTAGCTCTCATATCATGCTCCTTCCACTTATCCAAAGTTTCATGTTCCTCTTGTGTGGCCTCTGGAGGTAAGGGACCAGGAACATTTGAATATAGAATATATCCTATATGTTCAAGGTTCAGGACAAGTTTCAAATTTCTTAGCCAATAAGACAGATTAGGTCCTGTCAACCTATTGCGATCAAGTATGCTTGCAAGGATATTGGATGGTGATGGTTGTTCTATGCTCATTTTTATCAGAAAATTAACTACAGAAAATAACCAGATTAACCAAAATGATTATGGTCTTTTAATCAAATTAGTCCTCCCACTAACTTAGCGAATCCTACACTTCCAAAGTAGAAAACGGAAATCCTAGTTGGATGGATTTCTAGTGGGTGATTGAATTCTTATAATTCTATTGATCATCCTCAGGTACATCCATTATTGGAATTACAATAAACTATAAGTGAGCAACTCCTTGCCCATCACATCTCATGCGAGGTTCAATCCTTTACCTAGCCCCTAATGCTCAAAATCTCAGGTACATCCATTATTGACTTATCTTGTATTAGTTAAGTTGATCCCATTGAGCTAGTAATTATGCAAATAGTTTTAATGTCCTCAGGTACATCCAACATTGGCCACCAAACTATTTACATATTTACAACATCTCATGCTTAACAATTATTCTTAAGAAAATCTCTTAAATTAATTGCATCTTATGCAACTATTTAAAATTTCTTAAAATAATTGCCCCAATGGAGGGCCTATGTTATAATTACTTTAATTATAGCATTTCCAACTTAATCATTTGTTTGGAAGATTTTATGGTCATTCTAATTACTATTAAGGTCTCACTTTGCACATTATCCATTTAGCATACATATATCATATAATTGCATACATTCCCATACATCTCATGCATTCATGGATAAGCAGTAAATATGGTATAATCATGGACTTTCTAAGGGATTCAATTCTGAGCCACCAAGAATTGAATCAGGGCATTCCTAGGTGCATTTCATTCATTCATTTTACAAGAGTTGCTGAAGGAGTACATAATCAACACTTGATCTTGAATTCCTCCCACTGGTCCCACCAATGCTCTTGACCTCCTTGAACTTCTTGCAATCCAATATTACATAGTAATCCTTGGCATACCAAGGCGAATTTACAAGAACTTAAATAAATGAAATTACAACCCAAAAATTATTACAAACTTAATAATACATGCCCAAAATAAATTAAAATAAATTAATTAATTTACAATCCCAAAGAAACATAAAAGAAATAAATCCAATCACATTGGTCTTTTATAGTCCATGATCATCCATCATTCATATCACTATTTAACAATTAAATAAAACATACATACTTAAAATAAATTGAATATCTCATATTCAACTTAAAAATCCAGATTTGAATATGATTCAAATAAATTTAAAAATTCAGATTTGAATCTCATTCAAACAAATTTAAAAATTCAATTTTGAATCACATTTAAACAACTTTAAAAATTCAGATTTGAATCACATTCAAACATTTTTTAAAAAATCAGATTTGAATTTTATTCAATCAATTTTAAAAACTCAGATTTAAATATGATTCAAACAACTTTAAAAATTCAGATTTGAATCACATTCAAACAACTTTTAAAATTCAGATTTGAATCACATTCAAACAATTTTTAAAATTCTGATTTGAATCATAATTTAATTGTGTGATAAAAATTCTAATTAAACAATTTAATTAGACATAAAATGGATCTTAGATCATACAACAATTGCACATTCACCGTCCATTTACCTTTGCACACCATTGCGGTGCATCAACCATGCGCACCATGGTGTTCATCATTTGTGCCGCCACCTTGGCTTTGCAACCAGCAATGAACTTTTGATCTCATGATCAATCACACAATTAAATCATATAAACATCAATCTAAATGGCAAATATAGTGGCTCTGATACCAATTGAAAGAACGAAAGCGTGAAAAACACAAGTTTATACCATTGAATTCAAAAATTTTCACCTAGGGTCACATGCATCATGCAAGATTTATTTTTATCTATTTGATTTCAATGATAAACAACATATTAAAACTCTTTTAATATGTTTATAGATTTTTATTTGCCATTTAAGATTTTAAAATTAATTAGATTAATTTTAGAACTATAGATTAAATCAAGAATGATTACACTAACCTCTTGATACACTGCAGTGTCTCTGCGCCTTTGAGATTTGTCTTCAGGACACCAGATGTTGTCTCTCTAGTTTGTCCACACCTAGAACACCTATGGCAGCCCTTAAACAGCTTCTAAAGCTTTTTCTACTAATTAGAAATTCAAGTTCTGCCTTTTAAGAGATTAGAGATGTAAATAGGACACTAGAAATAATTTCTAGTGTTCTTAATTCAAGAGATTGATGGCTAATCTCTTTGAATTGATGAGAGATGAAGAAGAATAGATGGAGAGCCTCAAAATGGCGTGAAAAAGGAGAGGAGTGGCTGCTGGTTGTTTTTCTTTTTCATAACAACACTTATATAGCTAGGTTAATAGATTAAACCCTTGCCACATGTCACCCTTTGATTAGCTCTAGGTTTAAGTGACCCAATCACATTGTGCCAAGTGTCAAAATTATATTTAATATTGATTTTAATCATCTTACATGATTAAAAAACATTTGGCAAGCTTATGTATAATCCCATGTGTCACCATCTCATGGTGCTACGTGTCACACTATGAAATGACCAAAATGCCCCTGCGTCTTAATTTTGAGTTCTTAACCCAAAATAATTATTTTTCTTCTTCTAATTTATATCAAATATAAATTAATTAATTAATCTCTGTTAATTAATTTCTCATTAATTAAATTCATATTTAAACACTTTAAATATAAATTTAACTTATACTATACATCTAATAATCTAGATTTGGTTTCAAGTCATGCTAGGGACTTTGCAATTTAATTGCAAACCAAACTTATTTAATTAATCAATTAAACTCTTTAATTAATTAATTAAATCATATTTAAATAGGTGATAACATATGTATGTGTGTGACTTACTAGGCTCATCACTAATTGGCAATGAGACATGATATCAACTCTTAATATCATCAGAACTCTTTCTTACCATAAATGATTTCTCTAAATCATTTTATGAACCTCATAGACCATGGTTAACACCTAGCATAGCATGTCATGGCCACCCAATTAGTAATAAGGTTTACCTTAAATGAACCTATAATCATATGTTACCATGCACTAGAATCTCTCTGTTACAAAATTTCAACTCATGCTGGAGTCATGGTTTATGTCAAACTCCTTTTGTTATGAATATTATGTTCTCTTTTAATTCTAGTTCTTGATTAAAAAGATTTTCTCATCAGAAACTCTTTTCTGAAAAAATCTATCTGTCCTGGCCAAGAACTTAAAACATCAAGAACAATTAAATGAACATAGGATTTTATCTCTAGTTACTTAGAGGAACAGATTCCATCTTGATCAACACCTACCTACATATATAACTAGTAGGAGCTAACAGATGCCCATATACCCATACACAGTACAAGTATGAAAGCAGTATCAAACTCAAACTACCTATATACAAGATAACTGTGCTATCTCAGGTCTAAAGATTATATGCACTGATATGATTTATGACAAAACATTAACAAGAGTAAACTCCATGTGCTTGTCATAAGTGTCACTAGTTCGGCCTACTTATCATTTATAAGTGCCTATCATGTTTGTCATATGGCATGAGACTCACCATTCCATCTTATTTATATCTCATATAAATAACTTGGTAGCAAACATGAATACAATCTTTCTGGATAAGTCATGTCCTTATTATGAAGTATCCTCGATTGTGAACCTATTTATGATACTTTGTGCTAGAAATATTGTCACTCATATTCTTAACAACTTAAGAATAATATTTCTAACAAAATATCAATGGACCTTTTTTATTATACATAAATATATTATGTAAACGGAAAAGTGGAAATGCCTTTTATTAATAAAAATATGTACAAGATACATACTAAATGATATGCTCTAGGGCATACTACTAACACCTTTGTGGGGGTTGGGTTTGTGCTTGAGCTTGAGCTGACAAAGTATTAGCCATTTGTTGAAAGAAAGTGGCCATTTGCTAGGCCATTTGTGCAGTAATTTGTATCGGTAAAACTGGTACAGTCGGGCCTTCGACACTTTGTGGGGCTGGGGCCTCAACTTGTACTTCTGCCATCACAGACTGTTATATTTTGTCATTCTTCTCTTCCATATCTTTTCACAGGATTTTTTATTCCTATACAACCAACACAAGGAGATTCCTCTCCATTAGTTCATATTTATGATGTAAATGTACCATATGTATCAAACATTTGAGCAGTTGTAGTTACCGATAAAAAGATTTCAAATTTACAGTTCAAAATTTACTTTAAAACCATTGCTCTGATACCACAAAACATGTCACACCTTACTCCCCCATAAGATGTAACATGATCCCATAGTACACCTAATGAATTACCGCACTTCGTCTACCGATAACCCGTTAGATATACTACAAGGGATTTTAAAACAATTTTTGTGAAATTTAAATCATCGATTAAAATCTGGTGTTATAAAATTTTTTTTCAAAATTTCGGCAAAGTGCCGGCTGTGTTTTGAGAAAACAGTTCTTCAACCTAAAAAGGAAAAACACTCCCAATATGTTTTCTCACATACAACTCCAAGAAACTTCATTTCATCTCACAATTCAATCTCAATAATCAATCATTTCATTTTCAAACCAACCTCATCATAAAAGAAACATTTCATTGATTACAAGACTCAAAAATTAATATGACAAAACTATTCAGATAAATGAAACCTCAAATTTACATTTATAATAATTTATATTTAATTACAAACCAAAATATTTTACAAGAGTTTTTATGCAATTGCTCAAATAATTTACATACATATTATTACATACATACATCAAAACTGGTGTACATGGGTATACCTAGAGCTGATCTAAATGTCTCTTCAAAGAAGCTTACTCAATTGCTCTATGCTCTTTTCACCTGCGACAGCATACAAAGCTATCGCTGAGTGGTGAACTCAGTAGTGCACAACTATAATTTAAAACATAGTACAATATACCTTAACAAAAATTACAACAATTAATTTGGAAATCTGGATACTCATCATATTCCAAAACTCAAAATATTCATTTCCAATAATATAAATCATTTGTATAAATTGACTTTGATTACGAAATTCAATTTATCAAATCATAACTAACCATTTAAGGTAATTCCAACAAAATTAATTATACAAAAATCATAATTGAAATCACAATTCTTTACTATTCAAAAACATTATTTATCTCGAAAACCATTATTTATCTCACTAACTATGCAAGACTAATCCGAAAGGGCCATCTTTGGGGTGATTCTAACTCCCTATGGTCGGGGAGGTCGAATCAGATTCTAACTCCCTATGGTCGGGGAGGTCGAATCATCGTGCATAGTACACATCACAATAATGAATCTTCCAAAAGGGCCATAACATAAAACTTAGATCTAACCTCTAATACGAGGAGAATCTAAGCCTGTACACGTACCATGGTGATCAAAACATAACTAACTCCATTGTCTTCTCAACAAATGAGAGAAAGGGGTAATAACCTAGTCAAGCATCTATAGTGAGATATAATACAATATCACAATCCTTTTAGTGAGCATAAATCACAATACAATTCAATTCAAAGTCAATTCCAATATCCAATAATTTTTATGCTCATCACAATTCAAATCATAAATTTGCATTTTTCCATGCAAATTGCCCATCACAATTCAAAACATATTCTATCACAATTTGCCAAAACATAATTTATTTAATTCACAACAATACTTAAAACTTGTGGAAATACCATTTCATAAAGCTAAATTCATACATACTATAACAATTTCAATAATCATTAAATTAAATCCAATGCTTGCTAAAAACAATACATAAGAAAAATATGTCATTTAATCATATGAAATATTCAGAACAAAACCAGTTAAAAACTAGTTGTGCACAAACCTCTGATAAATGCCTCTTGGCTCTGACTCAGTGTTTCCTTCCCCTTCCTTGAGTCTTTGCTAACTGAAACACACAATTTGAAGTGTTTCAGTACTCATTTAAACCGTCTCTAACAATAAGGCTTAATAATTAATTTATTGAATTCTATTATTTCCTTAGTCAACCTAAGATGTTGACCCTCGATGCATTCTAGGTGAATTAGGTTTAATGTTACCAATATGTCACATTTATAGCCCTTTAGTGTTGGTATATGTTACCAATTTCATTCTCAAATATATTGCATTTTATTGCAATTTGTCGGATTTCAGTATACTAATTTGACCTAGCCGGATGACCTAGTTTCCTCGGTTTTCGAGTTTTGGTCCAAACTACAAACTTGTAGATCTATGTCTTATTGCACACGCGGCAAAATTTCAGGTCATTCTGAGTTGTATAGACCAAGTTATGGTCAATTTACCAATACTGGACAGAATGCATCAAAATGGTAACTTTAGGTTATTTTTAAGTCACTTTTGGTTCAGCTAGTTTTGGTACCTGAACTTGTGTAAGCTATTTGGCTTGGTTCTGGCCATTTATGGGCTTTGATGTCTTTATAAGAATTGTAGATTTATGTCTAAAATATTCATGGTAAAAATTTCAAGTCATTTGGACCTATTTTGAGTGAGTTATAGCCAAAACACTAACTGCTGCCCAAATGGTCAATTTTCAGACTTCCAAGTCACTAATCCGGATTTGGTGATTTTTCAAGTTACCTTCTAGGTAGAATTTTGGTAAGCTTCCTTCATGAAAGTTGGCACATTTTGTGCCTAGTTTCACCTCCAATTGGTCTCATACCAATTGGAGTTACACACTTAAGGTTCTAAGCCAAAACATATATTGCCCTACTACACACTTCTCATCACTTACTAATTACATATTCAACACTTACCAAGTTACTTCCTTCATGCCAATTCTGGTTTGTACCTTACCATTACCACCTTTAACAACACATTTTTGGTCATTTTGGATAGCTTGTAACCATTCTCAATATGCACATTATAATACAAAATTTTCCAAAGTTCATTTACACCATTTAACCACATGAACATACCCCATTTACATACCCAATTTCAAACAATTATACACATATCCATGCTGCCATCAATAACAACATCTTAAACAACCATAAACAAGTAAAAAAAAGCTACATATATTGAATTTCCATGGCTGCCAAAATGTACATCTCCATTAAAACATTAAACTTCAAAAATTCTTCCACAAATCAACTACCCACAACCTTGGTTACACTTTTAATGAAACAAGAATTGAAAACACTCACTTACCACTTTTGAAGTTCTTCAAAACCTCACCAAAACTTAACTTTCTTGCTTCTAGTATGCTGCCCAAGGTATGGAGGTCAAGTTTAATGAAGGGAGCTTAAGGTTTTTATGGCTAAATCATAGTGCATGGAGGTGTTTTCACTTTGGCCATGGGAGCTTTCATGGGAGAGCTTTGGCTGGTGCAAATTCTGGAAGTTGAAGATGACTTATGCTGTCCCATTTGTGATATTTTAATGTCCAATAACTTTGCTTAGTGGAGCACTAAGTGTGGTTAAGATTAATTAATCTAAAGTTTCATAATTCCCACTTTTTTCCTCATTTCTTTTTCTATTTAAATTATGTACCACCATTTTAATTTTTTATGACATTTTCAAAGTTTAATATCATTTATTTTTAATGGACATTTTGGTCAAAAGACAACTCAGGGTGTCAAATGATCACAATGCCCCTATTCGGGTTGCATTCCCGATTTTTCAGTAACACCGAGTTTTATCGTTTTCTCGATTTCTCGTTTTTCTTTATACTAATTAATTAATTTTTCTTTGATATTTCTAATGACATTTATACTTCAATAGATGTTCATTTAAGTCTTAAAAATATTTTCCAGGGTTTTCCGCGATCCAGGGCTAGTCAACGGTCCACGCCGCAACTTTCTAGTGCGGTCACCCATCACTATGGTTTTCAGTTCGTTTAACTTGGTTACATTTCATTGCTATTATTTTTCCTTTGTTTTTATTGTATTTTCTTTTCTTGTATTTCATTATTTTATGTCTCCTCACCCATATCTAAGTATAGTTCTAGGCATCCTAGCTGTCCGGACAGATACTGTCACCGGAACAGTAGAACGCACTACCGAATATAAGGGTGTTACAACAGTATGGCCAAGCAAAGGAATGTCACATCCTGTGCCAAAGCTCCTAATCTTATCTTATTCAATTTATTGCTCGATTTCATTCTATTAAAATTTAATTTAAGGAATTTTTAAAGGAAAACTATAAGAGTTTTCTCGTATTATTAACGTTTGACCTGTTAAATAATTAATCTGTTTGAATATCTCAATAATATAATCTTAACTTTAATAATCATTCAATATCACAAATCATAATTCATAATCATTCACATAACCATTTCTATTCATGAATTTCCTTCATTTTACTGATTTACATAATGTACATATTTGTCATACAATCCAAAATTTAATTACATCATTGTTTAATTACATCATACATAATCATGCACTGCTGTGGGCCAAAAATTCTACGCCAAAAATGAAATACTGAGGTGACACTGTTCACCACTGTAGATCCCACCAAAACTCTCTGCTCGACATCTACTGGGTTTTATTTCCTAGACCTGCGCGAGGAAAAATCATCATGCTAAGCAGTGCACTAATAGAATGAAAGTATAATATCCAAATAAAAGTAATAATTTCATACTTAAAGTAATATAAGAAAATGCACATCTAATTTAATCATAAATCATTTACAAGAAATATAGAATTCGTAATATCAACTTTATGTGTAGTCACTTCATTATTTAATCACATAATAATTTTAAGCACCTTTCATAATGTTTTTTTTGTTTTCTCATGTTTACACATTTTTGTGATCTTTAGGAGCATTTATTTTATTGGGATCTTTCCTTTTCTTTATCTTGATATTCAACTTCTTTGATTTATTTTAGTGCCCAAGTAACCTTTAATCAGCCTGTTTGGACTAGATATGCAGGTTATACTAGTGTTGGACACTTGGTGTCTCGGGCTATCATACCGTCGGACACATCGGTGCCTACTGAGTATGCTATGTAATTAGGCATAAAAGCCATCAAATTAAACATGAACAAAGGATAACCACATCGGACACTCAGTGCCTGCCAATGGTATCCAGGCATAAAAGCCAAATGCAGTACTGTTAACCTCATTTCTTCTTGGCATGCCAATCTATCCAACCCTTACACTACTGTCTAGGCACACTTGGGCTAATTTATCATTATTAAAAATTCAACATTTTTAATATTTCATCATTATATCATCATTTCATTCATTATGGAAGCATAGGTCTCAAACACAATTTCACAAGTCATTCATGCAAATCATGCTATTAGCATTAAGTGCCATTCATAATTTAAGCCATTATGTTGATATTTCATAGTTTCCAAATTTATTGCCTCGATTTCTTTAACAATTTTGACCAAGGTATAGCAGGAATTAGGCCATACCCTCTTCATGAGATTTGTAGGTCTATGTATTATGTTTATTTTAGCTTTAGAATCATTTAATTTACATTTGTGCAGCTTAAGTTATAGCCATTTTACCAAAACTAGTCTAGTGACCAATTTCCAGTTTTCAGGGCATTCCAGAATTTAGGCAAATTCTGGATTTATTTTATCAAGCTATTTTGGATAGGTTGCAGTCATAATTTAACTTTATGTTCTTCATATGAATTGTTCTTCTGTGTCTTAAGATTACACAAGTTTAAGAATCACTCAATTTGGAGCTTTGTAGAGTGAGTTATGGCTAAATTTCCAATCCTGATTCACGGATGCAGTATCCTGTGATTTCCAGGTTTCTAGGTTTTCACTTCAGTATTGCATTCAACATTTTAATATTCTACATCTAGAATTTTGGTAAGGTCCCTAAATCAAAGTTGTAGCCTATATCTTAGGTTTCCAGAGCATTTTGAATCACCTTAGTTGGATTTATACAATGAGAGTTATGCCCTATTTACTACATGGAGGTCACAGGGCAATTTACTGGAATTGCAGGAAATTCCAGTTCAGCAACTCTAACTTGCTCTAGCAATTTAACCAAGTTACCCTAGGAATTTGGTCTGGGTCAAAATACAAAAGTTGTAGGTATGGGTTTCAAATTTAATTTGGCTTTAGTTTCACAATAATTAGAGTTATGTAACTCAATTTATGAGCATTTGAACTCACTAGACTCAGGTTGTCCAGAATTAGTCCCAATGCACAACACTACATCCATTCAAGTGTTTTGCTATCTCATCAATATATCCCAACAATTACACACCCAATAGCCATAATGCATACACAAATGCTTTAAATAGGGTATAAACAAGGAAAACCTAATTATGCAAAACCCTAACCAATTTTCCTGAACTTTAAAATTTCAAAAGGTTCCATAGCACTAATCTTGTTTTCAAGCTTCAATTAACTTCAATCAACTTCAATTAGCTTCCAACCCAACCAAACCTTGACTCCTTTCTTGTTTCCCCTTTGACCAAAATCCCTACCTTCATTTACACCCATAATTCTAATCAATTTCCATAGAAAACTTCATAATCACACTTAACTTCCATTAGTTTATAGCTATATAAACTTAAATCATAAATTACCTTGATTTGGTCAACACTTCCTCTTCATCAATCATCCAAACTCCTTGAAATTCTTGTTTGTTCTCTTCAATTCAAGGCTTGATATGAGATTTTCCCTCAATTTCCTATGAGAATTGTGGAAGGAAACAAGGGTTTTAGAGCTTGGGATAAGCTTTAATGGTGGAAATTTGAGAGAGAGAGATGAAGAGAGAGAGCTGACTAGTTGCATGGAAAAGAAGACAACTTTAATTGATTTTTATCTCTTTATTTGATATTTATATTAATTTATTAGATAATGGCATTTTTGTAATTAAGGGGAATGGCAAAGTTGTAATTAAGAACCTAAATCATTTTAATTTGACTTTTTGGTTAATTATATTTGCTTTTACTAATCTTGATTAATTTAGCTAATCCATCTTCATTATCTTTATTTACCTCACTTTTTGTCAATTTTAAGCTCTTAATTTTGATTGATCAAATTTTTCTCTTACTGGGTTTCTGTTCATCTTTTCCATAATACCCGATAAGTCCTTAATTTCATTTTTCACCTTAGCTTTTAATTTACTTATTTATGCTTCTTTCTTTTCATTTTGTTGACTTATTAATTCATAATAATATCCCATTTAAATTTTAATTAAGGATCTCATAAGGTTCTGCAGTAGCAACTGAATCCACAGTTGCTTCCTAGTAGGGTTACTCATCGCCAAAATCTTATGCTCATTTAACCGATTTGTACTCTACTTCTTTTATTTTTCTTCAACCTTACTTGATCTTTATTTAATTTAATTGTGACTCCTCACTCTAGTTTAAGTATAGTTCCAGATGTTCTAGCTGTGCAAACAGACTTTAATCATCGGAATAGTGGAATGTACGAAACTGCCTAAAGTGAGGATGTTACACATAATGTTACTGGGCTAATCTTTGAAGATCTTGGAGAATATTTAGCGATAAAATATGCCAAATTGACTCTCAACCCATATAGGAACATAAAGTGCTTGGAAAACACTAAAATCTCATTCATTTGGGCTTCCAAAAGTGAAGAAATAATAGGATATTAAGGCCCACCACAAGGCAGCCCAATACATGCCCCATTAGCGTGCTCCATGTGGGCCTAATTTTCTTAACTCTAGATAGCTTAATTCTTTTGCTTTCGCTAAGCCCATGCAACCATAATGAAAGAGTTTTTATTCTTTCCACCTTACATGCTTGTAATGAATATGCTTCAAAGTTCTAAAATTGATGAAAATTCTTGACCTCCTTATAGGCATATCATTCCTTTTATCTCTTATTTTAATGAGCTCACCACAACCATCCTTTATACAACATTCTCCATATTTTTCTTGACACTTCTAGGATCTCCTTTTAGTGCTAGAAGGGTTTCCCGAAGGTATCACAACCCAATGGGTCCCCTTGTCCATCGATGAAAATTATGAGAACACATGAGCCACCATCTAGAAGACTAAGACCCTGTTTGGTTTAACTATTGGGTGCAACTGATAATTGATAGTTGATAGCTGTTGCTATTAGCTGATAACTAACGATAACTGATTGATGCTAAGTGTTTGATAAAATTATGTTAGCTATTGCTATTGATATGTAAAATGACCAATAAGGGTATGTATCATGTAATTTATTTTATTATTAAAATAATTATATAATTATTAATTTACTATATATTACTAATTATTTTATTATTAAAATAAATATATAATTATTAATTTATTATTTCAATAATTTATTTTATTATTGACATATAAAAATAAAAATTAAATATTTTAAAGTAATATAATATCTAAATGTACTTAAAATAAATTTGAAACTATAGCAAATAATATTTATTTAAAAAAAATTAATAATCATTGTTAGCTAACATTAAACTACAAGCAATTGGTCACGTAAGGCATTCATTTGAAGTGCTCCACTTTCTTGACTACTTTCTTCCACTTGAATGTCATCTATATCACCAAATACCTCTGGTGGTATAAAATTTGGACTTTTATCCAATTGTTCAAATGCTGGATCAGCCAATGCTTTTCTTCGAATGTAATTACGTAATGTCATGGATACAACTATTATATCTCTTTATACATTAAATGAGTAAAGAGGCATTGTTCGCAATATCTTCCATCTTGCCTTTCAAACTCCAAAAATTCATTCAATGCAACATCTTAGAGATGAATGCCGACGATTAAAATTTTCTTTGAGTCCCTTTGGTCTTCCTCCATGTTGAAAATCAGGTAAATGATATCTAGCCCCTTTATAAGGTGCAAGATATCCTTCCATTTGTTGATAATCAACATCCACTACATAATATTTTCCTACATCTAAAATACATTTTATTAAGAAAACAAATTACTAATGTATAATAATACAAGGTTTGTGTGTATATATTTGTGTGCATTTATCTACTTGCCTTTTTATGACCAATTGAAAAAAGAAATGAGAAAAATGAAAATAAAATGTGCATTTATCTTGTGGTGGTTTGGGGAAGTTTAAATTTTATTTTATTGATAGCGTTTTGGAAAAGGTATCCATTTTGAGTCGTACCTTCCCATCCTACCATTACGAATGTAAATTGCATATCAAAGCTACAAGCAGCCATAATATTCTAGGTAAGCACTCCCTTTCTACCAATAACTAGAATAAAATTTTCTTCTTTAACACAAGCTGACACATGAGTTTCATCAATTGCTCCAATGTAGTCCTATTTTTCAAACATTTAGAATTTTAAATTAAAATACTTAATGATTTTTAATGATATTTTTAATATAGTATTGTACATAAAGAAAAAAATTGAAAAATATACCTTGAAATGAGGCATATATCTGTCATCATTCAGTATCTCAGGAGGAATGTTACTGAACATGGGATCTATCAGTTTTATCTTATCAATTGACAAGCACAACATTGCTTTTAGTACTTCATGAAAGCTCCTACTGATAGTTTCTCCTGAATGTTGAAACCTTTCTTGAACTTGCCTATTTGAAGTTCTCAAAGAGAGAACATATAAAAACATACAAACTTTTTCTAAAAAAGTCATTTTTTCATAATATTTTAATTTGTAATAATGCTTTAAGTTTAGACAAAGTTTTATTAATGTGTCTTCATCAATTTTGAATAAATTAACACATCTTCTCTCATTGCCTCTTATTATTTCATGCAACCATACAAGTTCTGTATTGAATGAATCCATATAAGATTCTTTATGAATATAAGACATGTAATAGCTACATATAATATCAATTGCATATGTGGTTGTTTGCCAAACTTCATCATCATCATCACAAATCATTCACTGAATAACGTCCATTTCTATCAAGAAAAAATAAAAACAAATTAACCTCAAATATAAATTAATATTAAGTACTAAATATTTTAACCTTAAAAGTTCATGATTACACTGAAACTTTATTGCAATGCCAAACTTTATAATTAAGAGTTCAAATAAGCAATGTAAAATAAGAAAAATAGCAAATATAAGCAAAGGCATATACTAAGTAGAAGGCTTCCATACACCATTAGTCCATAATGAGAAATGAAATTGCAGCCATTTCCACTTTATTTCTGCATCTGGGAGAGTATTGTATATCTCTCTTTTTAACTTTTGGTCAAGTAACAATGTGTAGAAAAAATGAATATCGCTTCCTTTCTCTATAAGTAGCAAAGTTAATACATTTTTCATAATTTCTTCAATAGAAGAACCTGCGCGATCTCCCAAAAGACTATACATAGTCACAGTCTTAGATTCCATGCTCTCTTTATAGTTCCTTTAGCTCTTTAACTGTATTAGTCATCTATGTAGCACCTGAAACTTTTTTCCCTTACTATTTTTTTTTCTTTGTTGCAGGGTCATTAGAAAACTCTCTCTTATTTTGTTTTCTCATGTTATGTTGACTATTATCATTTTCTGTATTCTCTAAACCCACATTTTCACCTACTGCTTGCCTGAATGAACCTCCAGATCCAAAACCAGCATTCATCATTTCATTTAAATCATCATCAAAATTAGATTCTACATTAATATTCTTCTCAACATGATCTAAGGTATTAAATTGTTGTGTCTCCTAAGTTTCATTAGGTAAAACTCCAGATGATGTGCATATGCAAATTCTCAAGTAGCTATAGTTCCTAGAAATAATTCTTGATATTTTTCATAAACTCTTGTCCAATTCCTTTCTCCCAAAATTTTGCAAAATTTGAATTTTTCTAATACATATAAAAATGAAAACACAAGTGTCAATAAATAATTAAATGCTTATTTGTTTAATGAAGCCTTAAAAAAAAGTTCTTTATTTAACTTGCCTTAATTTTTTTGCTTCACCACTCATTAGGGGCAATAACTGTGCCTTTTATGGGATCCCATCCTAATCCTGTAACACCCTAGGCAAATCCCACATCGGCAAAACACGGGAGAGATGCTGGGTTTATAAGTTGGTGTTTCGTAACCCCTATTGACGTGTTTTAAAACCGTAAGGGCTTCGGCCTAGAGCAAACAATATCATTAATGGGCCGGGCCATTACATTTGTGGCCATTACGAACCACCAACTTATAAACCCAGCATCTCTCCCGTGTTTTACCGATGTGGGATTTGCCTAGGGTGTTACAATCTTCCCCCCTTATGGGACTCAATATCCTCGCTGAGGTTTGCCCCACCATCGCTCAAGGTTGCACCCGGAGAGGCTCTGATACCACAAATGTAATGGCCTGGCCCACTAGTGATATTGTCCACTCTGAGCCGAAGCCCTCATGGTTTTAAAACGCGTCATTAGGGGTTACAAACCACCAACTTATAAACCCTGTATCTCTCTCGTGTTTTGCCGATGTGGGATTTTCATAGGGTGTTACAAGTCCTATTTCATTCCCTTTTAATGATTTCCACATCTTCCATTGAACTTTCACCCAATCCCACTTGTGCCTTAATTGCTTTTTAGTAAACTCTACACCAACTTGCTTCAATTCATTCTATAACCATGTATATCCTTTGTCACCCCATCCACCATCATTTCTCTTGCCTAAATTAGTTCCTCGAACACAAATATTAACAAACAAATTAAATTGTTCACTACTCCATACAATACCCTCATTTTTGGGAGCCATATGAACCTATAAAGATGAATGCTATTAGCTCCAAATTAAAAACAAGAGCTAGTAAATAAAAGTATGCATATCTATTTGTTGAATTGCAATTACTGTAGGTTCAAAAGATCACAACAAAGGCTCAATAGGTCCCATACGATATCAAGGAATACAAGAACAATAACCCAATTTATAGAGTATAATAAGAATCTGTAAATTTTTATGTGCATATGTAATTATGTTTTCATCTTCTATTATATCTAATATGGTATATTATATGTGCTTATAATATTTCAAAGTTTACTACCCTACTTAGATTCATCTATTCAAACAATTATCATTTAACTAATAATTAAATCTTATTTATATAAAATTAGAAAATTAAAACATAAATATTAATTTTTAATTTTAAAAAAAAGCATAAAAATCTACTTTTAGATAATCAAATGGTTCCATGGTAATGTCTAATCTCCACTAAGTTTTTATAAAATTAATGTGCCATATTTTTTATTACATGCATAAGGCACAATGATCCAAGATTTTATCTCCCATAGCTCACACTAAAAATTGAATTTTTTTAAATCTATAATTCTTAACAAAAAATCATCAAATATGTTCATATTCCACTTTATTTAATAAGCTACACTGAACATATACGTAATCCCAAAGAAGAAAAAGGATTTTTTTTTTTAAACCTCTCCCATGCTCCATATTGAATAGTAGGCAAAAACTATTCTATGACAACTAATATGAAGAAAAAATAAACTCCAATTAACCTAGTAGAAAAATATAAACAATAATAGGAAAAAAGGCTTAATTCATTTGTATTGAATGTTCTCCAAATTTATTATAATTATATTATTTATGGTTTCTTTAAATAATTTATTATGACTATACCAAGTCAATTCATCAACCCACATCATTGAAACTAATGCAAAATAACATATATCAATTTGTAACAGATTCCTATCTACTACAAGTAATAATTTGACAATAATTTTTAGCTATTATAATTTTGTTTTAAATCATAATATAAAAAAAAATAAATTCTATAATGTGCCAAGTTAGCCTTCTCACTTGCATTGATGTAGCTGCGCTGCAACAAAAATGGAATGATGTGATATTGTCGTTGAGATTTACTTCTAATTGACTTTATAATCCATATATGCACTGATTAAGGTTGACCTATATAAATCCTAGAATTAGTTATATATGTTTATATATGAAAATGCAGTTGTAAACTGTTTAATGATGTCTTTTATAGAAATGTGAACTAAAATGAATTTGATGTCGATTTCTATCTCAACTAATCTATCTTTGTGACATTCCTTAAATTGTTTCCTTACAAAAAAAGAAAAAAAAAAGAT
Organism: Hevea brasiliensis; assembly: GCF_030052815.1. Taxonomy (NCBI): domain Eukaryota; kingdom Viridiplantae; phylum Streptophyta; class Magnoliopsida; order Malpighiales; family Euphorbiaceae; genus Hevea; species Hevea brasiliensis. The sequence continues at coordinate 71,240,149 of NC_079498.1, read as the reverse complement.
TAAGAATTGGGGGATTAGGTAGGGCCAGGAACAAGAACTTTGCATAACAACTTTTGTTTCTTTTTTGAATAGTATAATAATATTGATGTGGTGTTGCTTTTGCTTTGTCTGTAGTTTTCAATTTTATGATTTGAAATTTTGTTTTCTAAAAATTATTTTTATAGGAATTTTTTATTAGGTGAAAAAGCTATGTTTAAGAGCTTTATTGATGAGGGACTAGGTCCAATCCCACCTAAAAATTATTTTTATTGGAATGTTTTGCGTGTTTTCCTTGTTTGTTGTTATAAATATGAATTTTCAACTGAAATCAAATATGAACAGAAATCAAGAGCTCTATATAATAAATTTTTTTTAATAAAAAAAATTCATACAAGCCTAGAAAAAGCCCCAAAATTGGGATTAGTGGAAAATACACAAACCTCATATTAATTTCAAGCTCTACCAATAACCAACAATACAAACAGGAGTGATAGCATCAACAAATATAAAATTAGAAATTATAAAATTAGCAAACCTTATAATCCATTACACTCAATGCCACAAACCAATTCAACCTTGAGAAGAAATAAGTATTCTGAGCAACAAGCTCAGGAAGGAGATACAATAATGATGTAAAGATTGAGAAAAAAAAAAGTTCTAATTGAAATAGGAGAGAAAATAAAATAAAGAAGATACAGATAGAAGAAATTAGTGTGTTCATTAAAATAAGAGCAAGAAGATAAAAAAAAAAATGAAAATACAGTAGAGAAGAATGTTAGAGTAGGGATTTTTTTGTCAAAAAATAAAATAAACATATAGTTATTCTCAATTAGCTCCTATTTTAGAGCTGCTAGAAACAATTGTTGATAGGTATCCTATCAGGTAAAAATCAGCTATACTTTAACCTTTTGAATATTTACCAAAAACATAGGTTCAGCTGTTTGGATGCCTATAGGTTCAGCTGTTTAGATGACCATTAGCTATCAGCTGCATCCAATAGTTGAACCAAACACCCCTAAGATGCTACATTTCAGTAAGTGATTGCACTTCATGCACTAAAATTCCATCCGAACCCTTATATATTGAAGGAGCGGAAGCATGAAAAACATAAGTTTAGATCATTGAATTCAAAATTTTTCTTCTAGGGTGTCATGCATCATGCAAGATTCATTGTTTATCTATTTGATTTCAATGTTAAACAGCATATTAAAACTCTTTTAATATGTTTTTGGATCTACATTTGCCATTTAAGATCTTAGAATTAACAGATTAATTCATTAGAACCCTAGATTAGATCAAGAATAAGTGCACTAACATTTTGATGCACTGCAGTTGTGTTTGGCACCTTTAGAATGCGCCTAGGACACCAGATGTTGTCCCTCTAGCTTGTCCACACCAAGATCACCAATGGTAGCCCCTTGAATAGCTTCTCAAGCTTTTCTAATCCATTAGAAATTTAGGTTTTGCCTTTACAGAGATTACAAATGTATATAGGACACTAGAAACGATTTCTAGCAATTTTAATTCAAGAGAATGTTGGCAATTCTCTTTGAATTGATGAGAGATGAATAAGAAGAGAGGAAGAGCACTCCAAGGGTGGCGGCACCTATGAAGAACAATAACTTGTTATTTTGTTCTTTCATCCTTTCCCATATATAGCTAGGTCATCACTTAAAACCCTTGCCACATGTCATCCTCTAATTGGCTTTTAGTTTAATCGACCCAATCACATTGTGCCAAGTGTCAAACTTAGATTTAATCTTGACTTTGATCATCTTAAATGATTAAAAGACAAATGGCAAGCTTATGTGTAGTGCCATGTGTCACTATCTCATGGTGCCACATATCACCCTGTGAAATAACTAAAATACCCTTGTGTCTTAATTTTTGAGTTCTCAATCCAAAATAATTATTTCTCTTTTTTTAATCAATTTATATCAAATATAAATTAATTAATTAATCTCTATTAATTAATTTCTCATAATTAAATTCATATTTAAACACTTTAAATATAAATTTAACTTATACTAAACATCCAATAACATAGATTTGGTTTCAAGCCATGCTAGGGACTTTGCAATCTAATTGCAAATCAAACCTATTTAATTAATCAATTAAACTCTTTAACTAATTAATTAAATCACATTTAATATGGTGATTACTTGTGTATGTGTGTGACTCACTAGGCTCATCACTAATTGGCAATGAGATATGATATCAACTCTTAATATCATCAGAACTCTTTCTTACCATAAATGATTTCTCTAAATCATTTTAGGCACCTCACAAACTATGGTTAATACGTAGCATAGCCACCCAACTAGTAATAAGGTTTACCTTAAATGAACCTATAATCATATGTTACCATGCACTAGAATCTCTCTGTTACAAAATCCCAATTTGAGCTGGAGTCATGGTTTATGTCAAAGCCCATTTGCTATGAATATTATGTTCTCTTTTAATTCCAGTTCTTGATTAAAAAGATTTTCTTATCAGAAACTCTTTTCTGATTAAATCTATCTGTCCTGGCCAGGAACTGGAAACATCAAAAACAATTAAATGAACATAGGATTTTATCCCTATTTACTTAGGGTAATAGATTCCATCTTGATCAACACCTACCTCCATATATAACTACTAGGAGCCAACACATGCCCATATACCCATACACAGTACAAGTATGAAAGCAATATCAAACTCAAACCACCTATATACACGATAACTGTGCTATCTCAGGTCTAAAGATTATATGCACTGATATGATTTATGACAATGCATTGACAAGAGTAAACTCCATATGCTTGTCATAAATGTCACTGGTTCGGCCTACTTATCATGCATAAGTGCCTATCATGTTTGTTATATGGTATGAGACTCACCATTCCATCTTATTTATATCTCATATAAATACATTGGAAACAAACATGAATACAATCTTTCTGGATAAGTCATGTCCTAAGTGAAGTATCCTCGATTGTCAACCAATTTATGATACTTTGCGTTATAAATACTGTCACTCATATTCTTAACAACTTAAGAATAGAATTTCTAATAAAATATCAATGGACCTTTTCTATTACACATAAATATATTATGTAAACAGAAAAGTGAAAATGCCTTTTATTAATAAAAAATGTATAAGATACATACTAAATGATATGCTCTAAGGCATACTACTGACAATCTCCTACTAGCACTAGAGCCATTCATTACAATATCTTAGACCCATCTTCTCAAGATGTCGGTCTAGCTGAGTTTGTGACATAGGCTTAGTGAATGGATCAGCTGGATTTTCAGCTGATGCTATTTTTTGCATAGCTACATTGCTTCGCCCAACTATTTCTCTGATAATATGGTAGCGCCTTTCTATGTGTTTAGATTTCTGGTGAGACCGGGGTTCCTTATATCTAAACAGCTTCTTTTACAGCATCTGATGAAACAATATGCTTAGCCTCTGTAGTGGAATCTACAGTCGTACTCTGTTTGGAACTCTTCCAACTGACTGCACCTCCATTACAATTGAACACATACCCAGAGGTAGACTTTCTATCATCGATATCTGATTGGAAATCATAATCAATATAACCATCCAATTGCAAGTCACCACCTCCATATATCAAGAATAAATTCTTAGTTCTTCTCAAGTACTTAAGGATATTCTTGACAGCTATCTAGTGTTCCAAACCTAGATTGGATTGATACCTACTAGTCAAACTAATAGCATATGCGATATCCGGCCTTGTACACAACATTGCATACATCAAACTTCCAATAGCCGAAGCATATGGAATCCTAGCCATTTTATCTCTTTCTTCAGGTGTTTTTGGAGACATCTTTTTAGAAAGGTAGATACCATGTCTCACTAGTAACAATCCTCTCTTTGAATCAAGCATGTTAAACCTCTTTAACACCTTTTCTAAGTATAGACTTTGGGATAAACCAATTATTATTTTCGCTCTATCTTTATAGATGTGAATCCTAAGAGTATAGGTTGCCTCCCCTAAGTCTTTCATAGAGAATGTATTTGACAACCATACCTTTACAGTTGTCAACATACCTGTGTCATTAGCTATCAATAGAATATCGTCTACATATAAGATAAGGAAAGTGATAGCACTATTACTAACCTTCTTATATAGACATGGCTCATCCTCATTTTTGATAAAACTAAATGACTTAATGGCTTCATCAAAATGGATGTTCCAACTCCTCGAAGCTTATTTCAACCCATAAATGGATCGCTTTAGCTTGTGCACTTTGGAACCATCTTGGGATTCAAAATCCCTAGGTTGTTCCATGAAAATGTTTTCTTTAATGTATCCATTGAGAAAAGTTATTTTGACATCCATCTGCCAAATCTCATAATCATAGTTTGCAGCTGTTGCTAATAGAATCCTAATTGAGTTAAGCATGGTTGATCTACGAGGAACAACTGTAGATGTTTCATCAATAGGTGTAGGTTGACTAAATGGATCCATATCCATCTAATCTGTTGATTGGTCAGAATTCTCCAATTTTAACTAAATTTGCCTTCCTTTGCCTCCTTCTTGAACAAACTGTTGTTCAAGAAATGTGGCATCTCTACTTACCACAACCTTTTGTGATGTAGGCAAATAAAAATAATATCCAAAACTATCTTTTGGATATCCAACAAATTGACCCTTTTCTAATCTGGTTTCCAATTTATCAGTTTTTAGCTTTTTGATATAAGCTGGACAACCCCAATTCTTAACATGCTTAATACTTGGTTTTCTTCCATGCCATAGCTCATAAGGTGTGGAAGATACTGATTTTGATAGAATCCTATTCAGAAAATGCAAAGCTAATTCTAATAAAAATCCCTAAAAGGAGATTGACATATCAGTATAGCTCATCATACTACATACCATATCCAATAGGGTATGATTTCTCCTTTCAGATACACTATTCAACTGTGGTGTTCCTGGAGGAGTTAGTTGGGAAACAATGCCATGCTCTTTCAAGTATTCATCAAATTCAGTACTCAAGTATTCACCTCCACGATCTGATCAAAGAGCTTTAATACTTTTTCCTGTTTGATTTTCTACTTCAGGTTTAAATTTTTTGAACTTTTCAAAGGATTCATGTTTGTATTTCATCAAATACAAATACCCAAACCTTGATTTATAATCAGTAAAGGTAATAAAGTAATGAAAACTGCCTCTAGCCATTTCTTTAAATGGACCACATACATTATCATGTATTAGCTCCAAAATATTTTCAGCTCTTAGTCCTTATGCAATAAAGGGTGATCTAGTCATTTTGCCCTGAAGGCAGGATTCACAAGTTGGAGTAGGCTTAGAACCCAATGAGGATAAAATCCTCATTTTCTCCAGCTTTGCAATCCTATCTTCTGCAACATGACCTAAACTTAAGTGCCAAATATATTTTGAACTTGAGTTGATTTTCATCATGGCATTGCATTCTTTTAGATTGCTTGCATTAGATTTTTATTTAACATTATTATCTAGATAATAAAGTCCATCATGCATATAACTCGAACCAACATATTTATTTCCAAAATAAATATTGCAAACATCATTTATGAACTGAAATTCATAACCATCTCTAGTCAAACTAGATATAGAAATGATGTTCTTAAAAAGCATCAGGTACATGCAAAACCTTATTTAAATGCAAAACATGTCCACACATATATAAAGATTTAGATTCTATGGCTAAAGCTTCAATAGTTGAGCTTTTGCCAACCCAGAGTCTAATATCTCATTACTGCAAGCTGCTACTACTTGCTATACTCTAGGCAGTTGCTATTCTTGTGCCCATTCTTCTGGCAGTGGAAACACTTTCCTTTGCCTTCATCAGCTTTAGTCTTCACTTTCTGTTTAGCTATTTTCTTGGAAGGACCAGGAATTTGAGGTTTCTTTTTCTTATTGCCCTTCTTCTTATTGCCCTTCTTCTCATTTGACTTTTCAGCAAAAGAAGATGCAATCAAAGCTACCTCTTTTCCTTTATTGCCTGGCATATTCTTTTGGGCAATAACCAACATGTTAAGTAAACCAGCCAAGGTGCATTCCTGTTTAGTCATATGGAAATTTATCCCAAAATTCCCAAATGATTCAGGAAGGGACTGAAGGATCAAATCCATCTGCAGTTGGAAATCCATGTTAAAGTCAAGATGTTCCAGCTACTCAATCAGCCGAATCATCTTGTGGACATGATCCCCAACATTCTGTCCCTCAGACATTCTCATGTGGAATAACTACCTAGATATCTCATACCTGGCATTCCTGCTATATTCACCATACAACTCTTGTAGGTGAAGGAGGATTTCACTCGCACTCTGCATGTTCTCATGCTGCTTCTATAACTCATTACTCATTGAAGCAAGTATGTAACACTTGGCTCTCATATCATGCTCCTTCCACTTGTCCAAAGTTTCATGTTCCTCTTGAGTGGCCTCTGGAGGTAAGGGACCAGGAACATTTGAGTCTAGAACATATCCTATATGTTAAAGGTTCAGGACAAGTTTCAAATTTCTTAGCCAATAAGAGAAATTAGGTCCTGTCAACCTATTGCGATCAAGTATGCTTGCAAGAATATTGGATGGTAGTGGTTGTGGTGTGCTCATTATTATCAGAAAATTAACTGCAAAAAATAACCAGATTAATTAGTAAATGTATCATGTATTTAACCAAAATGGTTATGGTCTTTTAATCAAATTGGTCCTCCCACTAACTTAGCGAATCCTACACTTCCAAAGTAGAAAACGGAAATCCTAGTTGGATAAATTTCTAGTGGGTGATTGAATTCTTATAATCCTATTGATCATCCTCAAGCACATCCATTATTGGAATTTCAATAAACTATAAGTGAGCAACTCCTTGTCCATCACATCTCATGTGAGGTTCAATCCTTTACTTAGCCACTAATGCTCAAAATCTTAGGCACATCCATTATTGACTTATCTTGCATTAGTTAAGTTGATCCCATTGAGCCAGTAAACATGCAAATAAATTTAATTTCCTCAGGCACATCCATTATTGCCACTAAATCATTTACATATTTACAACATGTCACACCCTACTCTTAGGTGAGATGTAACATGATCCTGTAGTAAACCTAATGAATTACCATACTTCGCCTATCGATAACCCAGTAGATATACTACAAGGGATTTTAAAACAATTTTTATGAAATTTAAATCATCGATTAAAATCTGGTGTTATAAAATTTTTTTCAAAATTTCGGCAGAGTACCGGCTGTATTTTGAGAAAACAGTTCTTCCATCCTGCAAAGGAAAATACTCCCAAAATATTTTCTCAAATACAACTCCAATAAACTTCATTTCATCTCATTACTCAAATCTTAATAATCAAATCAATTCATTTTCAAACCAACCTCATCATAAAAGAAACATTTCATTGATTACAAGATTCAAAATTAATATTATAAAACTATTCAAGTAAATGAAATCTCAAATTTACATTTACAATAATTTACATTTAATTACATACCAAAATATTTTACAAGAGTTTTTATACAACTGCTCAAATAATTTACATACATATTATTGCATACATACATCAAAACCTGTGTACATGAGTCTACCTGGAGCTGATCTGAATGTGTCTTCAAAGAAGCTTACTCAACTGCTCCATGTTCTCTTCACCTGCGACAGCATACAAAGCTATCGCTGAGTGGTGAACTCAGTGGTGTACAACTATAATTTAAATCATAGTACATTATACATTGACAAAATTTACAGCAAATAATTTGGAAATCTGGATACTCATCAAATTCCAAAAATCAAAATATGTTCATTGCCAATAATATAAATCATTTGTATAAAATGACTTTGATCACAAAATTCAATTTATCAAATCACAACTAAACATTTAAGGTAGTTCCAACAATATATGGAAATAAGATTAATTCTAATAAAATCACTTATACATAAATCATAATTGAAATCATAATTCTTTACTATTCAAAAACCATTCTTTATCTTGAAAACTATTCTTTATCTCGAAAACCATTCTTTATCTTACTAACTATGCAAGACTAATCCGAAAGGGCCGTCTTCGGGGTGATTCTAACTCCCTATGGTCGGGGAGGTCGAATCGGATTCTAACTCCCTATGGTCGCGGAGGTGGAATCATCGTACACAGTACACATCACAATAATGAATATTCCGAAAGGGCCATAACATAAAAACTTAGATCTAACCTCTAATAAGAGGATAATCTAAGCATGTGCACATACCATGGTAATCAAAACACAACTAACTCCATTGTCTTCTCAACAAATGAGAGAGACGGGTAATAACCTAGTCAAGTATCTATAGTGAGATATAAAACAATATCACAATCCTTTTAGTGATCATAAATCACAATACAATTCGATTCAAAGTCAATTACAATATCCAATAATTTTAATGCTCATCATAATTCAAATCATAAATTTGCATTTTTCCATGCAAATTGCCCATCACAATTCAAAACATGTTATATCACAATTTTCCAAAACATAATTTATTCAATTCACAACAATGCTTAATACTTATGGAAATACCATTTCACAAAGCTAATTTCATATATATTATAACAATTTCAATAATCATTGAATTAAATCCAATGCTTGTTAAACATAATACATAAGAAAAATATGTCATTTAATCATATGAAATATTCAGAATAAAATCAGTTAAAAACTAGTTGTGCAAAAACCTGATTTGAGTCGCTCCAAGGGCTTGACTCAATGTTCTTTATGCTTCTCAATATTCTTATCAACCGAAACACACAATTTAAAGTGTTTCAGTACTCAATGAATTTGTTTCCAACCACAAAATCCAATATTTAAATATTCTTGGTACCATTCCCTTCAATTCATTTTATTAGTTAACTTATAATGTTGACCCTTGATGCACTCTAAGTGAGTCAATTCTAATGTTACCAACATGTCACATTTTATAGCCCATTAGTGTTGGTATATGTTACCAATTTCATTTCCAAGTGTATTGCATTTTATTGCAATTTACCGAATTTCGGTGTACTATTTTGACCTAGCCGGACGACCTAGTTTCCTCGGTTTTTGAGTTTCGGTCCAAACTACAAACTTGTAGGTCTATGTCTTATTGCACACGGGGAAAAATTTCAGGTTATTCTGAGTAGTGTAGACCATGATATGGTTAATTTACTAAAGTAGGACATAATGCACTAAAATGGTAGGCTTAGGTCATTTTTAGGTCACTTTTGGTTTGGCCAGTTTTGGTACCCGAACTTGTGCAAGCTATTTGGCTTGGTTCTGGCCATTTCTGGGCTTTAGTGTCTTCATAAGAATTTTAGATATATGTCTAAATATTCATGGTAAAAATTTCAAGTTAGTTGGACCTGTTTTGAGTAGGTTATGGTCAAAACACTAACTGCTACCCAATTAGTCAATTTCCAGGATTTCAAGTCACTAATTCGGATTTGGTCATTTTTCAAGTCACCTTCTAGGCAGAATTTAGGTAAGCTTCCTTCATGAAAGTTGGCACATTTTGTGCCTAGTTTCACCTCCAATTGGCCTCATACCAATTGGAGCCACACACTTAGGGTTATAGGTCTATTTGCACACTGTCCTCTACATGCTTTTCAAACACCAAACCAAACACATGTTTACTAATTATATTTTCACTTCCCATACTATTCTGCATTTGGCACTAACCAAAACCATTCCATTCTCTACATTGTAGGTCAACTTGGACAGAATATAACCACTTCAAATACACTAAATGCACCCACCATTCACAAAGTTCAATCCCAATAATATATACACATAAATACTTCTAATTATCACACAAACTTCCATCATCAAATTACATACCTGTCACTACTATTCCACATACATATATGCTGTCATTCTTTTGTACAATATTTCAACAACATTTCATGAATTTGAACCTTACCAATTTCCATTTTGAGGCTGCACAAAAATTACACATACACATCAACTTCCATTTTCACTTTTCAAGCCTACAAATCAAACTTTATACATGGAATTCAACTTCAATACAATTAAACATTTAAATCAATACCCCAAATCACCAATTATATGAAGAAAACAAGTTACATATTAAACTTCCATGGCTACCGAAATGGAGCAGCACCCTTACTTATCAAACTTCAACTTCAACTTTTCTTCCATATATCAACTTATCTCAATACCCACACAAACTTTAACAAAGAAAAGTTGAAGAAATGGATACTTACCCCTTATGAGCTTGACCAAACTTCACCTATTCCTCTTGAAATTACTATCAAATTCTTGCTTGCAAGGTGGGGATAAACTTTAATGAAGACAAGTTGCGGAAAGCATGGCTTGATCATGGAGATTTGTGCTTGGGAAGTAGGTGGCCATGGATGAAAGCTTGGGAGGATTTTTGGCTGGTTTCTTTGGGAGGTTGAAGATGACAGATTTTCTGTCCCAATATACTATATTATATGTCCATTAACTTCACTTAGTGGAGCACTAAGTATGGTTAAAGTATTAATTAATCCAAAGTTTCCAATTTCCCATATTTTCCTCATATCTTTTACTATTTAGATTATGTACCACCATTTTAATTTTTCATGACATTTTTCAAGTGTAATATCATTTATTTTTAAAGAAAATTTAGGTCAAAAGGCAACTCGGGATGTCAAATGACTACAATGCCCCTATTCGGGTTACATTCCTGATTTTTGGTAACATCGAGTTTTGTCATTTTCTCGATTTCTAATTTTTCTTTGTACTAATTAATTAATTTTTCTTTAATATTTCTAATGAAATTTATAGTACAATAAGTCTTTAATTATGTCTCGAAACAAAATTTCGAGGGTTCCCTACAGTCCTGGGGTCGGCTATCGCCTGCGCCATAACTTCCCCGTGCGGTCACCCATCGCTGCAGTGCTGGCTCGTTTAACTTAGTTTCATTTCATTGTTATTATTTTTCCTTTGTTTTTCTTGTATTTCATTATTTTATGTCTCCTCACTAATAATTAAATATAGTTCTAGGCATCCTAGCTGCCCAGACCGACACTGGTCACCGGAACAATAGAACACACTACCGAACATAGGGGTGTTACAATTCTCCCCCCCCCTTAAAATAAATTTCATCCTCAAAATTTTGCCCAATAGCCGTATTACAATATTCACACGTTTATTTTCTCCTTTCTATATGATCGTATAATCTTCTTTCCTCTAAATTTGTGTAAAATTTTTAACAATCTAATATAACATTTACTTTGTTTATATAGTACTAATCTTTTCTTACTATCGTTCTGTCTAATATTTCGATTCATGTTCCCTTTTTGAAAGACCATTGAGGTCATGTTAAAATTATTTATCTAATCATGGGTCCTTTGACCATTCTAGTCAACAATCTTACTCACATTCGTAACATTTCTTTGTTATATATGAACCAACTGTTCAAATTTTTACTTCCACAACTCTTTTTATCTATTAATATTCTATAACTTACTTCATCTTGTACTAAACTATAACCTTTCAATAATCTAATTTTTGAGTTTTAACTCCCTAAGTAGGATTTTCAAACTTATTTCCAACAATAAAATTCTGTCCTGGCATAACTATACCAAAACAGATGCTGTTGACAACTATTCTCATCTTGGTGTACTATCGAGTAGTATGTAGCTCTACACAATAATCTCAAGTCAGTACTGTAATCTGCAGCTTACAGTATAAACATCAAGAACATTGCATAGTTACTACGATACATTCCCATAGATCAAATTTTCCTATATTTTATCCTTTTCGAATTCACTAATATCCGAAACTTATTTTGATTACAATATCCACTGACAATTACTAACTGTAACATATTTGCCCTCATCTAGAGCAAGTCTATTACCGCAACTTACTTTTACGTCCTCTTGCCTTACATTAAGTAGGCTTGCCGTTTAGCTTTATAATTTATGGTGTGTTAGAAAATACTTTTCGCTGATAAACTCTTCCAAAACTAATTTCACTTATTATCACATTCCTTATCTTAAAGGACTAATCACTACTGCATCAAAATTTATTCCCATGTAAAGGAATAACAACAGAACATATAGTTCTAACACTAACATACAACTAAGTAGTGTTGGGATCAAACAATAATAATTAATGGTTTCTTTCAAAAATTAAGAACTTACCAGCAGCTACATCCGAAGTTTCTGTTCTTTCTCCTTGGCGCATAGTGGATGCTCTAACTGATATGCTACTATATTTGGGTTGATTCATTATGTTATGGTTGTGAGGAGTACCAACTCTGTTTCTGTCTCGACCTCTACTGACTGTCTGTGAACTTTCGAGAGTAGATCGAGGTACTCTAGTACAATTTCTAACCAAGTGTTTAAGCTTTCCATAATTGTAGTAGGCTTCAAAGGCCTTGCGATAAATATCTCCATGTAGTTTACCACAAACATGGCAGAAACGGGCAGAATAGGAACTTCTGATTGTTCGATGACTAGATCTTGGTATTCTCTACCCTGATGATTTGCCTCTGTAATATTCCTGAGCTCGGGGTTCCTCAAATTCTTTTCTCTTCCCCAAATTACTGTTCGAGCTTTGACCCATAGGTTTCTCCCTCTTCTCTATTTCACACTACCCTTGTGGGGGTTGGGTTTGTGCTTGAGTTTGAGCTGACAGTGTATCAGCCATTTATTGAAAGAAAGTGGCCATTTGCTAGGCCATTTGTGCAGTAATTTGTACCGGTGAAACTGGTACAGTCGGGCCTTCGACACTTTGTGGAGCTGGGGCCTTAACTTGTACTTCTACCATCACAGACTGTTCTATTGTCCCATTTTTCTCTTTCATATCTTTTCACAGGATTTTCTATTTCTTGTACAACCAACACAAGGAGATTTCTCTCCATTAGTTCATATTTATGATGTAAATGTACTATATATATCAAAAATTTGAGCAGTTGTAGTTACCTACAAAAAGATTTCAAATTCACAGTTCAAAATTTACTTTAAAACCATTGCTCTGATACCATAAAACATGTCACACTCTACTCCTCTGTAAGATGTAACATGATCCTGTAGTACACCTAATGAATTACCGTACTTCGCCTATCGATAACTCATTAGATATACTACAAGGGATTTTAAAATAATTTTCGTGAAATTTAAATCATCGATTAAAATCTGGTGTTATAAAATTTTTTTCAAAATTTCGGCAGAGTGCCAGCTATATTTTGAGAAAACAGTTCTTCCATCCTGCAAAGGAAAATACTCCCAAAATGTTTTCTCAAATACAACTCCAATAAACTTCATTTCATATCATTACTCAAATCTCAATAATCAAATCAACCTCATCATAAAAGAAACATTTCATTGATTACAAGACTCAAAATTAATATTACAACAAGTAAATGAAATCTCAAATTTACATTTACAATAATTTACATTTAATTACATACTAAAATATTATACAAGATTTTTTATACAACTGCTCAAATAATTTACATACATATTATTACATACATACATCAAAACCTGTGTACATGAGTCTACCTGGAGTTGATCTGAATGTGTCTTTAAAGAAGCTTACTCAACTGCTCTATGTTCTTTTCACCTGCGACAGCATACAAAGCTATCGCTGAGTGGTGAACTCAGTAGTGTACAACTATAATTTAAAACATAGTACAATATACATTGACAAAATTTACAGCAAATAATTTGGAAATCTGGATGCTCATCAAATTCTAAAAATCAAAATATGTTTATTGCCAATAATATAAATCATTTGTATAAAATGACTTTGATCACAAAATTCAATTTATCAAATCACAACTAAACATTTAAGGTAGTTCCAATAATATATGGAAATAAGATTAATTCTAATAAAATCAATTATACATAAATCATAATTGAAATCATAATTCTTTACTATTCAAAAACCATTCTTTATCTCGAAAACCATGCTTTGTCTCGAAAACCATTCTTTATCTCGAAAACCATTCTTTATCTCACTAACTATGCAAGACTTGTAACACCCCTAAGTTCGGTAGTACGTTCTACTGTTCCAGTGACCAGTGTTGTCCGGACAGCTAGGATGCCTAGAACTACATTTCGTTATGAGTGAGGAGACATAAAATAATGAAATACAAGAAAAGAAAATACAAGAAAAACAAAGGAAAAATAATAGCAAAGAAATGTAACCAAGTTAAGCGAGCTGAGAACCCTAGCAATGGGTGACCGCACCGGGAAGTCACGGCGTGGACCGTTGACTAGCCCTGGACTGCGGGGAACCCTAGAAAATATTTTTAGGACTTAAAGAGACATCAATTGAAGTATAAATATCATTATAAATATCAAAGAAAAATTAAATAATTAGTACAAGGAAAAGTGACAAATCGAAAAACAGACAAAACCCGGTGTTACCGAAAAATCGGGAATGCAACCCGAATAGGGGCATTGTGGTCATTTGACATCCCTAATTGTCTTTTGACCTAAGTGTCCATTAAAAATAAATAATATTACACTTGGAAAAAATAATGAAAAATTAAATTGGTGGTATATAAAATAAATAGCAAAAATTATGGGTTTAATGTGGAATAAATGAGAATTAAACATAAAATATATTTGATTTGGTGTAAGTGGACCACTTAGGATTATAATATGTGTTTAGTGGGCAGAATTGCTCCACTAAACACTTCATCTTCCTCACTTGGTTCACCCATGCCGAAATGAAGAAGTGAAAAGCTCCCATGGCCGCCCATCTTCAAAGCTTAACAATCCCATGATCAAGCCTCCTTTTCCCACATCTATCTTCATTAAAATTTATCCCCACTTCACAAGGAAGAAGTAGATACCAATATTAAGAAGTTTTAGTGAAGATTAAGCAAGTCCCAACAATAGGTAAGTTTGAGTTTTTGAATATTTCTTTGTTAAAGTTTGAAAACATGTTATGGGTGTTTGCTTTGTCAACAAATTTTTAAGTTTTGAGGAGTTATTGATATATCCAGTTTGGACAGCCATGGAGTTGTATATTTGATGATTTATTCTTACATATATTTGATGGGAAATTATGTTGAGTAGGGTAATTAATGTCCTAGTAAGTTATTTCCATGTATATGTGGTGATTGTGCAATTGGGATTGAAGTTGACGAAATTATGGACACTTTGGCAATGTGAAGCATTTCGGCAGCCTTAAGGCTTCTTGATGAGTGTTTAAATTCATGAAGATATTGGGTAAATTGTGAGATTGAGGATTGATGAATATGTATGTAAATTGGTTGTGGAAATTGTATGTAACAATTAGGAGTGTTTATGTGTATTTATGGTTGTATTTGGACTTTGTGAATTAGAGTTTCATTTGGTGTATTGAGGATATTTGTATTCTTCCCAAAGTGATTTTAATGTGAAGTGGTAAATGGTTTTGGTAATGTACCAAATCAGAATTGGTAAGGGAAGTGGACTTATAGCAAGTAAATGTGCAATTGATAGATGTTAAGCAATGCATTTAAGGGCAGTATGCATTTTAGCCCATAACACTAAAAGTGTAACTCCAATTATAATCCGATTTCTAGAGATCGCCCAAATGATGTAATCAGATCTTTTCGAAAATAAAATTTATTTTGACAACTGTTGTTTTATTATTATTGCATTGATTATTTTTCGATCTCTGAAGTATTTATCCGATCCAACTCTTTTTTTGAATAACACTTATCTGATCCGTAATTCAAAACACCTTAATCTGCCGCTCTATAGTTAACCGATCTCATTATGGAATCTCCAGAATATTCGTGAGACGTGTCAGAACAGTTGGCTAGTCCCGCTATCCGATGCACTACCTGGAACATCGTGAGCATTAAATGCTCGGACGAGTATAAATAGGGGTGGGATTAGCCAGTCGCTCCTTTATGTCATTTTCAGTCTCTCGCGAACAACTTCCGAATTCTCTCGTTTTCTCAAGTTCCTCCGACACCGATCAAGCTTCGATAAGGGTTTTGATCTTTCTTTTAGTTTAAATTTTCTGTTTCCCTTGAAAATGAGCGGTGCCGAGGGTCAGAGAGCAGTAAGCCCCCCTTCCATTTAGTTCTCGTGGTCGTCCGATGAGGTAGAGGTGGTCGGACCAAGAGCGCAGCCTGAACTTCCTAGGGTCTCTGTTCCAGCTCGGGGACAACCAGCACCATCAAGGCAAGTGCCTTCTTCGGGGAGGGAAAATCTTCCCATGGACGAGCTGCCATCAATCTTGCAAGAAACCGACCTACAGTCGTTCAGCCAAGAGTATAACATCCGGCCCGATTCCTACGAATTGATTAAGTGTCACGGAGATCTTTGTGCCGATCACTTCTTCGAGGAGAACGATATGATGGTGGTCTACGAAGAACAATTAAAGGTCGGTCTGCGGTTCCCTTTGGACAACTTCTTCAAAGAAGTTTTGAAATATCACCAAGTGTGCATCGCTCAAGTTCACCCGAACTCGTGGCGGATCTTGGTAGCCTTCCGAGGCCTATGCCGAGCTAAAGGGCTCCGACCCACGGCAAAGGTGTTCGCTGAACTGTACCGGCTAACTCGTCGAAAGGACGACGAGTATTGGTTCTTCCAGGCGAAACCCCATTGTGGGTTTTTTACCGATCTACCTTCCTCTTTGAAGAATTGGAAGAACCGCTTCTTCATCTTGAGGAGCAAAATTCCGAACGCTTTTGAGGGCTTCCCTCGGAGCTGGCTACATCAAGGTCCCTTGCTTACGAAGCACATCGCCCTAAATAGGGAAGAGGGTGCAATGGTAATGGAGTTGAAGGAGCAGACATCCAGAGAAAAGTTCTCTTGTTTGGATGCAGTGACGGCTGAGCTACACCATTGGACTATGCAGCTGGTCACTGGTCAAGATCGCGGGCTTCAGCTCTCTGATCTCGGCATCAATATTTTCTATATCTCAGATCTTTGGACTTTAGCTATCTCACTGACCTCTTCTTTGTGCAGGTATGGCAAGCGGCGAAGCCTCTAAGGAGAGCTGGAAGCGGAAGAGAGAGATCTCCCAGAAAGTATGGGAGATGAAGCGTTCCGAGCTGCTTCAAACACCTGGTCATGAGCCCGGGGAAATACAGGAAGGCTCGTCTCAACCTTCTGGGCCTCCGGTCATAGAAGTGGTCCGATCTCCTCCTCGCCGAGAAGAGCCGCCTCCACCTCCTCCAGTCGCTTTGAGTGCGGAAGGGGGTCCTTCCCAACCTCCTGTAAGGTCCCTTTCCCGTGGTGCCCAAGTGCTGATCCACTCGTTGGAGAAAAACCGTACGTTTCGAGAGAACCCTGGTTTCTCCAAGGTCTTGGCGTCCTCCATCTGTCTTTGAGAAGATGGGGATAGGCTATCTCCGGATAACCTTGATGATATCTTGACCAGATATATGAGCCTGAACGTGGAGTGTTTGGTGAACCAGCACATGGTCCGGGAGAAGGCTCATCGCCTGGGTAAGGAAGTCGAGAGGATGAGTCATGAGATGTCTTCTCTCTGATCCCAACTTTCGTCCGCTCAGGACTACATATCTCAAATTGAGGGACGAAAGAAGTTCTATGAGGACAAGCTGGCCGAGCAAGCTCATGTTCTGGCCGAGCGAGATCGTGTTCTCGAGGGAGTTCAGGCGCTCCGAGCTAATGAAGCTGCTCAACTCGCTCATCTTGCTGAGGAGCTCAAGGCGAAAGAAGAAGAAATGGTGACCAGAGTGGCCGGCGCTTATGTGAATGCTCATAGAGATCTCCTGGCTGAGCTCAAGAAGCGTTATCCTGAGGAGGACTTCTCCTGGATGGCCAACCTAGCTCCCGAGGACGAAGGTGAGGATAGCGAAGAGGAGGCTGAAGGTGAGAGAGAAAATGAACAACATGTAGTTCAGGCTGGGGGTGATCCCCCAGCCGAATGACTTGTATAAATTTTGAAATGAAATGAAAGTTCCCTTTTTGTTCAATGATTGATTGTGATCGGAAAGTTTCTAAATTGCATTAGCACTTGATTGTTTGAACATATTAGAATGACAACTGAAAGTGATTATTAATCTAAGTGTAGGAGATCGGAAAACACAATATGCATGAGATCAGTTACGAAACGGGACTTAATTAAAATTAGAAATGTGGCTTTGAACACTTAAGATCGAGATCATCTTTAAACCGAGTCGAAACCTTTATCATTCTCAAATTTTTAAATGAGAGATCGGCAATAAGACTGGTGGTACGAAGGCCTTATGTTGGTTCAATCTTATTTGACAAGAAAGATCAGAAATATGATTAAATGATCAGGGGACTCGAGAATTGGATTGAGGGATCTGTGAGACTTTAAATGACCTGGAGACTTGGTATTAATTAAATTCTTTTTGAGGGGAGATCGGAAGTGTGGTTGGTTGGCAAAAGGGACTGTGTTGGGGATCGGCTTCAAAGTTTATTAATTTTGGGGGATCAGCCAAAATATAGTGTCGACAAATAGAACAGTAAGAAATGAGAAAAACACTAGATGAGAGTTTGCCACTAGGGCAAATGACTTACTTAAGACGTGTAATAATATCCAGAACTATTTTATCAAGAAGGAAATAAGTTAAACAAAAGCAAACAAGATAGTACAAAATGGCACATAGGCCTTGGTCATAAATGGAGATAGTAAGATAATGGTTATGGACCTATGGCCAAGAAAGAGATAAATAGTTTATATATGATCAACAAGGTCATATAAAAAAAAAAGACTATAAAGAAAAATAATTGTTAAAACAACAACAAGAAAAGACTAAAATATTCTAAACTAAACTGAAGGTTGCATCAAATGATCAAGAGATTTGATAAGAAAAGAGTAAAACTAAGTTCTCCCCCATAGGATCATACGAGGTCCTAGAAAGAGTGGATCTACTAGCACACAGATTTGGTTACCTCTAAAATTGAAATGAAATTGAATCTAACTTATGACAGAAGCGCATAAGAAACTTGGCACACGAGGTAAGCAATTGATGAGTAAATAGTGTTGGTTAAAGTGCTACAGACCATTATTCCGATTATGAAGCTACACAGAAATGTGAGAAAAACACGAGAAAACAATATGTATGACTATTTGAGGACAGATAGTGAACACAATTTTGAGGACGAAATTATTTTAAGGAGGGGAGAATTGTAACACCCCTATTTGTATAGCCTGGTATATTTCACTGTTCCGGTGACCGGTGTCGGTCTGGACAATTAAGGGGATTAGAACCATACTTAAGACAACTAGATAAACCATAAAAACAAATAATTAGTAATGTCCAATTAGTTAAGTATAAACAAGAAAAACTGAACATAGGAAGTTAAACGAGCCGAGAGTCACAGTGATGGTGACCGTCTCGGGAACGACTGCGAAGTCGATTTAAACTCAAAATTTGAACTGTAAATGTGACGCTGCGATCCTTAGGACCCTTATAAACACAGTGGAAAAGAGAAAATCATGAAAAAGAACTGTTAAGTCAGTCAAATAATTAGATCAGGGAGCCAAAATAAATATGGAATTAATTACAAACCGGGATGAACTGACGAGGGGCAATTTGGTCAATTAACCCCGAGAGCTGACTCCTGACCTAACTGTCAAATAAAATTGGATAAAAGAAAATTTTAGAATCGAGAATTAAATTAAAGAACTAATAGAAAAAATAAATAAAAAAAAGAAGAAAATGGAAAAGTCAAAAGGTGATGACATCATGCATGACCTCATGCATGATGCCATAAAAATAATAATTAATATATTTACTTAATTAGATTTTTGGTCTTCCTAAAGACATAAAAACAAAAAGAAAAGAAAGAAAAAAAAAAGGAGATAAAGGTCTTCTTTAAAACGTCACTTTCCCTCTCCCTCTCATCTCCATGGAAATTCCTCCATTAAAGTTGTCTTCAAGCTTTGAAACCCTCACTAAACCTCAACTTCTCCCATACTTGCTTCATAAAAACTTGTTCTAGTCACTTGGGAAGGAGCTTGACAACAAAAAGAAAAAGAAAGGAAGAAGTTTTGAAGAAAAAAAAATTCTACATAAAAGGTTAGTAATCAAATTTGATAAATTGAGTTTGATTCTTACATTTCAAACTTATTGAGCTTGTAAATAAACTTAAAATGGAAAGAAAATTTGTTGAGGGATTATATAGAATTTTGGACAGCTAGGGTTTGGTTGGACAAAGTATAAATTTGTTTGAGCTAAACATGTCAGGAAGCTTAATTGAGTTAAGGGAGCATGGTTATAAGTGTTTAATTAGCTAAATGCAACAAATGACATGAATTAGGGTTTTGAACATTAGGGTTTAGAGACCAAAAATGTGAAGAAGTGCTAAATGATGTCTTTGACATAGTTTAAGAGAAGAAATGGTCATTTGTGACCTAATTAAGTGTGTTAGAAATGTTTAAATCAAAGCCAAATTCGGATTGGGTATGAAGCATGACCAAAAATCAACTTTGAGGGACCAAAAATAAAATTTTACAAGTCCAATTGGTATGGGACCAATTGGGACTGAAAATAGGCACTAAATGATACAATTTTCATCTAGGAAGCATGCCCAAAAAGTGACTAAAACCTAGTGAACAAACTGACCAAACTTTAAAATCTGCAGTATGAACAGTACACATGAATAGTAATTGTGTTTGGGTCATAACTCGAGCTAGGCAGGTCAAAATGACCTAAAATTTTACCAGTGATTAGTTGAGATATAGACCTAAAACTTTCATGAAGAACACCAACCCAAATTATGCCATTAACCCAATCAAATTAGTGAGCAAAGTTGACTCACTAAATCTGCAAAACTGCAGATTTACCACATAAACAGTAAAGTTTCA
Source organism: Hevea brasiliensis (assembly GCF_030052815.1). Taxonomy (NCBI): domain Eukaryota; kingdom Viridiplantae; phylum Streptophyta; class Magnoliopsida; order Malpighiales; family Euphorbiaceae; genus Hevea; species Hevea brasiliensis. The sequence continues at coordinate 71,219,395 of NC_079498.1, read as the reverse complement.
ATGGCTATAACTCTCTTTAGAAAACTCCGATTTAGGTGATTCTTGAACGATGGAAACCTAAGACATAGTAGAACATTTCATATGAAGAAAATTATACCAAATTATAGACTTAACTTGATCAAATTGCTGAACGAATTTGGATCAATAAATCTGCCAGAAATAAATTCTGCAGCATGAGCGATGTGATGATTCAGCTATAACTTGAGCTACAAAACTCCAATTGGAGTGATTCAAAAAGGAGAATAAACATAAGACAATAGGGAACATTTTCTATGAAGGAAGTTTTTCCAAATTTCAACAGTAAGGTGACCAATGGAATAGTACAACTTTAAACACCAAAACTGATTATTTGGCAATTTTGCCTAAAAGACCTAAGTTTTGAGAAAATGACCAAAACCAACAAATTTAGTGACCAAAATGTGGTATGTGGGTGAAATTGGAGTTCCCATACATATTAAGTCTTAGAAAGTCAATAATTTGACTTGAATAGTATAGTGAATAGTAACCCGAAACACAAAATTTCAAGAACGTCGAGTTAAGCGCGTTAGAGCTAGGTAAAAGTGAAGCTAAAATTATTTTGGATTTATTTTAAGTTCTAGTAACGAAATACTGTAAAATTGTGTGTTTCAGTTGAAAAGAATACCGGGAAAGAACCCGAGGAACCGAGTCAAGGCCAAGAGGCGACTCACTTGAGGTTTGTGCACAACTAACTCTTTTGTTATTTTTCAATTCCAAATAGATTTGAAATAAATTTATTGTATGATTTATGATTTTTATTGTGTTGAGAATTTTAACTTATTGAATGAAATTGTATAATTTGAATATAAATTTTGTAACACCCCAAAGTTCGGTAGTGCGTTCTACTACTCCGGTGACCAGTGTTGTCCGGACAGCTAGGATGCCTAGAACTACACTTTGACATGAGGGAGGAGACATAAAATAATGAAATACAAGAAAAGAAAATACAAGAAAAACAAAGGAAAAATAATAGCAAAGAAAGGTAATCAAGTTAAGCAATGAAACCTAACGATGGGTGATCAGACTTTGGGAAGTCACGGCGTGGACCGTTGACTAGCTCCTGATCTGCGGAAAACATTTTTAGGACTTAAATAGACCCTTGTTGAAGAAGAAATATCATTAGAAAGATCAAAGAAAAATTAAATAATTAGTACAAAGAAAAGTGAGAAATCGAAAAACAGACAAAATACGGTGTTACCGAAAAATCGGGAACGTAACCCGAACAGGGGCATTATGGTCATTTGACATCCCGAAGTTTCTTTTGACCTAAATGTCCATTAAAAATAATTAATATTACACTTGGAAAATAAAATGAAAAATTAGTTTAGTGGTACCTAATACAAATAACTAAAATCAAGGGCTTAATGTGGGATTAAGTGAAAGTTTACCTTAAAATATGATTTAATTTGTTTAGTGGTCCACTAAGAACATTAAAATGGTTAAATATATTCATTAGTGGGCAGATTCTTCCCACTCAAAAGGGTCATCTTCTTCATTCCATAACCCATGCCGTGAATGAAGATGAAAAAAAATCCACCATTGATGTTTTGCATGAGCTTGATTTCCTCTCTCCATTTCAACTCCAACCTCTTAGGTTTCTTCATTAAACTTTGTCTACACATCACAAGGAAGATATTGATACCAATTTTGAGAAGTTTGGTGAAGGTTTAGCAAGTTACAATTAAAGGTAAGTTTGCATTTTTGAGAATTTCCTTGTTAAACTTTATGTTTATGTTATGGGTGTTAGTTTTGTGAAGGAAATTTTGAAGTTTAAATAGTTATTGAGATAGCCATTTTTGGACAGCCATGGGGTCACACATTTGATGATTTATTATGCATATAATTGATGAGAAATAATGTTGATCATGGTAAATTAATATCCTAATGAATTGTTTCACATATACATGGTGATTTTGGCACTTGGATGAGAATTGATGGATTGTAGGGCAATGTGATGTTGAAGGACAAATTTCGGCAGCCTTGGGGACACTTGAATAAATGTGTATATTCATGGGAGTGTTGGCAGAATTGTGGCATTAAGGAATGAAGGATATGTGTATGAAATTATTGTGTAAAGTGTATGTGAGAATTAGTGGTGTTTAGGTGTGTATGTAATGGTATTGAGATATTGTAAATGTGAATTATATTTGGTGTGTTGAGGGTAATGGTAATCTGCCCAAAATAATGCTAATGTAATGTAGAAAATGCTTTTGGTAATGTGCCAAAACAGTTTGGTAGGTAAGTAAACAAATGGCAAAGGTAAGTGTGTGTTTGAAGTTAGGGTGTGAAATGCATATTGAGGGCAGTGTATATTTTAGCCTATAACCTTGAATGTGTAACCTCAATTGGTATGAGACCAATTTGAGGTGAAACTAGGCACAAAATGTGCCAACTTTCATTGAGAAACCATGCCAAAATTCTGCTTGCAAGGTGACCTAAAAAAATGACCAATTCGGATTAGGTGCAATTAGGACCTGAAAAATGACCAATTGGGCAGCAGTGAGTGTTTAGGCCATAACTCACTCAAACCAGGTCCAATTGACCTGAAATTTTGACCAAGAATAGTTAAGACCCATACCTACAAGTCTTATGAAGACACCAAAGCCCAGAAATGACCATAAGCAAGTCAAACAACTTGCACAAGTTCGGGTCCAAAAACTGGCCGAACCAAAGTTGACCAAATTGACCTAAAATTGACCTAATTTGATATTAATTGACCAGCAATAGTATAATGACCATAACTTGGTCTACTTAACTCGGATTGATCTGAAATTTTGCCCCGCGTGCAATAAGACATAGATCTACAAGTTTGTAGTTTTGACCGAAACCCGAAAACCGAGGGAACTAGGTCGTCCGGTTAGGTCAAACTAGTATCCCGGAATCCAGCAATTTGCATTAAAGTGCACTAAGCAAGGAAATGACTTTGGTAAAACATACCAAACCTAAAACCCTATCGAATGTGACATATTAACGACACTAAAACCTAATTTACCTAAAACGCAATGAGGGTCGGTATATTAGGTGATTAAGTGAATAATTGAGTTCAGTGCATTATTTACCAAACACCATCAATAGAGACAGTTTAATTTAGTACTGAAACACTTCAAATTGTGTTTCTCAGTTACCAAAGACTCAGGAAAGGGGAAGGAAACACTGAGTCCAGACCAGGAGACAATTATCAAAGGTTTGTGCACAACTAGTTTTTAACTGATTTTGTTTTGAATATTTCATATGATTAAATGACATATTTTTCTTATGTATTATGTGTAACAAGCATTGGATTTAATTCAATGATTATTGAAATTGTTATAGTATGTATGAATTTAGCTTTGTGAAATGGTATTTCCACAATTATTAAGCATTGTTATGGATTGAATAAATTATGTTTTGGAAAATTGTGATGGTAAATTTCATGGAAAAATGTAAATTATGATTTGAATTGTGATGAGCATAAAAAAAATTATTGGATATTGGAATTGAATTTGAATCGAATTATATTGTGATTTATGCTCACTAAAAGGATTGTGATATTGTTTTATATCTCACTATAGATGCTTGACTAGGTTATTACCCGTCTCTCTCATTTGTTGAGAAGACAATGGAGTGAGTTGTGTTTTGATTACCATGGTACGTGCACAGGCTTAGATTTTCCTCTGATTTGAGGTTAGATCTAAGTTTATTTTATCGTTATGGCCCTTGCGGAAGATTCATTACTGTGATGGTACTGTGCACGATGATTCGACCTCCCCGACCATAGGGAGTTAGAATCAGATTCGACCTCCCCGACCATAGGGAGTTAGAATCACATCGAATATGGCCCTTTCGGATTAGTCTTGCATAGTTAGTGAGATAAAGATTGATTTTTGAGATACATAATGATTTTTGAGATACAGAATGGCTTTTGAATGGTAAGGAATTGTGATTTCAATTATGATTTATGTATAATTGATTTTGTTGGAATTACTTAAATGGATATTCATGATTTGATAAATTGAATTTTGTGATCAAAGTCATTTAGACAAATGATTTATATTATTGGCAAATGAATATTTTGAGTTGTGGAATTTGATGAGTATTCAGGTTTCCAAATTATTTACTGTAAATTTTGTCAATGTATATTGTATTATGTTTTAAATTATAGTTGTGCACCACTGAGTTCACCACTCAGCGATAGCTTTGTATGCTGTCGCAGGTAAGAAGAACATAGAGCAGTGAGTAAGTTTTTTGAAGACACTTTCAGATCAGCTCCAGGTATATCATAGGTATACCCGTGTACATAGGTTTTGATGTATGCATGTAATAATATGTATGTAAATTATTTGAGCAGTTGTATAAAAACTCTTGTAAAACATTTTGGTATGTAATTAAATGTAAATTATTGTAAATGCGAATTTGATATTTCAATTACTTGAATGGTTTTGTATTATATTTCCTTTATCTCAGTCTTTTAAATATCACTATGGATTTGAGTTGACAAAAATGTTGTGTTGAGATTATATTGGAGTTGAGATTTGGAAATATATTGAAGTGCTTTTACAGGTTTTCTGAAGAACTGTTTTATCCAAAATACAGATGGCACTCTGCCAAAATTTTTACAGAAATTCCAAATAATTCAAATGTGTCAATTCTATCACTTGATTCAAAAGGTTTTAACACCTGTAAATAGTGCTCACCACTGTAAAAGAAGTAAGAAAAGTTTAGAAAATCCCTTGTAGTGTATTTAATGGGTTATCAGTAGACGGAGTTGGTAATTCATTAGGTATACTACGGGATCATGTTATGCCTTACAGAGGAGTAGGGTGTGACATGTTTTAGTGGTATCAGAGCAATGGTTTTAAAGTAAATTTCGAACTGTGAATTTGAAATCTTTTTGTCGGTAACTACAACTGCTCAAATGTTTGATACATATAGTACATTTACATCATAAATATGAACTAATGGAGAGGAATCTCCTTATGTTGGTTGTACAGGAATAGAGAATCTTGTGGAAAGATATGGAAGAGAAAAATGAGACCGTAGAAACAGTCCATGATGGCGAAGTACAAGTTGAGGCCCAGCTCCACAAAGTGTCGAAGGCCGATTGTGCAGTTTTACCAAGTACAAATTCTTGCACAAATGGCCCGACAAAAGAATGGCCACTTTCTTCCAACAAATGGCTGATAATCACCCAAACCCAAAAATCTGGACCCAACTCCCACAAGGGCGGTGTGAAATGGAAAAGAGGAGAAACCTATGGGTGAGCTCGAGCGATAATTTGAGAAAGAGAAAAGAATTTGAGGAACCCAGAGCTCGGGGATACAATAGAGGTGGATCGTAAGGCGAGAGACCATCAAGGTCCGATCGTCGAACAACTAGAAGTTCCTACCCTTCCCGCCAATGTGAAACTTGTAGAAGATATCATGGAGGTATTTGTCGTAAGGCCTCTGGAGCCTGCTACAATTGTGGAAAACTCGGACACTTTGCTAAAGATTGTACTAAACCACCTCGATCTGCTCTCCAGAGTTCACAGACCGTCAGTCAGAGTCAAGATAGAAGTAGAGTTAGTACTCCTCACCACTATAACACAGTGAATCAACCCGAATATGGTAGCACACCAGTCAGAGCGTCCACTATGCGCCAAGGAGAAAGAGCGGAAACTTCAGATGTAGCTGCTGGTAAGTTCTTAATTTTTTGAAAGGAACAATTAGTTATTATTTGATCCCAGCACTACTTAGTTGTGTGTTAGTGTCAGAACTATATGTCCTGTTGTTATTCCTTTACATGGGAATGAATTTTGATGTATTAATGACTAGTCTTTTAGGATAATAATTGTAATAACAAGTATGATTGACATTAATTTTGGAAGAATTTTAGCTAAAAGTATTTTCTAACATACCGTAAATTATAAAGCTAATTGGCGAGCCTACTTAATGTAAGGCAAGAGGACCTAAAAGTAAGTTACAGTAATAGAATTGCTCTAGATGAGGGCAAAGATGTTACTGTTAGTAATTGTCAAAGGAAATTGTAATCAGAATCGGTTTGGGATATTAGTGGATTCGAGAAAGATAAGATGTTAGAAAACCTAGTCCATGAGGTTATAACGTAGTGACTATATAATGTTCTCGATGTTTGTATTGTAAGCTACAGATTACAGTACCGATACGAGATTATTGTGTAGAGCTACGTACTTCCTCGTGATACAGTAAATTAAGAATATTTGTAAGTAATCTATAAATTGATACAGTTGCACCCGAATAGAGTACTATTACTGGAAATGAATGTGAAAATTTTAGTCAGAAATTTAAAACTTCAGAACTAGCCTGTCGAAAGACTACACTTGTAAGGTAGCTAGAATCAGTAACTCGGTTACAATAATGTGAACTACCAGTACCACAGTAATTGCTATAAGCTTAGAGATATCAGTACAACGTATCATCCTCAGACAGATGGACAATTGAAACAAGTAATTCAGGTAAATTTGGAAACTCATTGAGTTCCTATAAATAATGAAATGAAATGATAAAAATAACCTGTAAAATGTGATAAGCCCTCAAGAATATATCGAGAACTTGTGTCATTGAATCCGAGAGGAGATGGGACAGATACATCCCACTAACAGAATTCGTATACATTAATAAGTGTCAAGCTAGCATACAAGTGGCACCCTATGAAACATTGTAAGGGAACAGATAACTATGGATTTTGTGATGAGACTTCCGAGGACACAGAATAGTCATGATGCAGTATGGGTTATAATTGATAGACTAACCAAGTCTACTCACTTTTTGCCATTCTAAATGGACTATAGTTGGAGAGATTGGCCAGATTTTTACATATATGAAATTGTAAAATTGCATGGAGTGCCAGTATCGATTATATCTTATAGAGATCCTTTGTTCACTTCTAGATTAGGGTAATCTTGAGAGAGCCCTAGGAACTAGATTGAACTTCAAAGACAAGATTCCACCCACAGACAGATGGCCAACCTGAAAGAGTTATTCAGATATTGGAGGATATGCTACGGGCTTGTGTGATTGAATTTGATGGTAGTTGGGATACACACTTGCCTTTGATTGAGTTTGCTTATAACAACAGCTACCAATCAAGCATTGGGATGCCTCCATATGAAGCTTTGTATGGCAGAAAGTGCAGAACTCCCCTATGTTGGGATGAAATTGGTGAAAGAAAGATGATTGGGCCAGAAATTGTTCGTGAGACATAGGAAAAGATCAAATTGATCAGAGATAGACTCAAGGCTGCGTCAGACCGTCAGAAGTCCTATGTTGATCTGAAGAGAAGAGATATTGAGTATGCAATGGGTGATAAGGTAGTCCTCAAAGTTTCTCCTTGGAAGAGGATTATGAGATTTGGCAGAAAAGGGAAACTGAGTCCTCGTTTCATCGGATCATATGAGGTTTTGGAAAGAGTGGGTCCTTTGGCATATCGGTTGGCATTACCTCCAGAGTTAGCAAGGATACACAATGTCTTCCATGTGTCCATATTAAGGAGGTACAGATCAGACCCATCTCATGTACTATCAGTTGAAGAGATTGAAGTAAATCTAGACCTCTCATATGAGGAAGAACCCATAAAAATTCTGGCTTATGAGGTGAAGCGGTGAGAACAAGCAGATACACTGGTTAAAGTCTTTGTGGAACCATCATTCAGGCCAGGAAGCTACTTGGGAACATGAAGAGGATATGAGGAAACAGCACCCACAGCTGTTCAGAGACTAATGCCAGGTGAAATTTCGAGACGAAATTTATTTTAAGGGGGAGAGAATTGTAACACCCCAAAGTTCGGTAGTGCGTTCTACTGCTCCGGTGACCAGTGTTGTCCGGACAGCTAGGATGCCTAGAACTACACTTTGACATGAGGGAGGAGACATAAAATAATGAAATACAAGAAAAGAAAATACAAGAAAAACAAAGGAAAAATAATAGCAAAGAAAGGTAATCAAGTTAAGCAGTAGGAAACCTAACGATGGGTGATCAGACTTTGGGAAGTCACGGCGTGGACCGTTGACTAATACGAATTTGCGAGCATTTGGAAAACATTTTTAGGACTTAAATAGACCCTTGTTAAAGAAGAAATATCATTAGAAAGATCAAAGAAAAATTAAATAATTAGTACAAAGAAAAGTGAGAAATCGAAAAAGCAGGACAAAATACGATTATTCTGAAAAATCGGGAACGTAACCCGAACAGGGGCATTATGGTCATTTGACATCCCGAAGTTTCTTTTGACCTAAATGTCCATTAAAAATAATTAATATTACACTTGGAAAATAAAATGAAAAATTAGTTTAGTGGTACCTAATACAAATAACTAAAATCAAGGGCTTAATGTGGGATTAAGTGAAAGTTTACCTTAAAATATGATTTAATTTGTTTAGTGGTCCACTAAGAACATTAAAATGGTTAAATATATTCATTAGTGGGCAGATTCTTCCCACTCAAAAGGGTCATCTTCTTCATTCCATAACCCATGCCGTGAATGAAGATGAAAAAAATCCACCATTGATGTTTTGCATGAGCTTGATTTCCTCTCTCCATTTCAACTCCAACCTCTTAGGTTTCTTCATTAAACTTTGTCTACACATCACAAGGAAGATATTGATACCAATTTTGAGAAGTTTGGTGAAGGTTTAGCAAGTTACAATTAAAGGTAAGTTTGCATTTTTGAGAATTTCCTTGTTAAACTTTATGTTTATGTTATGGGTGTTAGTTTTGTGAAGGAAATTTTGAAGTTTAAATAGTTATTGAGATAGCCATTTTTGGACAGCCATGGGGTCACACATTTGATGATTTATTATGCATATAATTGATGAGAAATAATGTTGATCATGGTAAATTAATATCCTAATGAATTGTTTCACATATACATGGTGATTTTGGCACTTGGATGAGAATTGATGGATTGTAGGGCAATGTGATGTTGAAGGACAAATTTCGGCAGCCTTGGGGACACTTGAATAAATGTGTATATTCATGGGAGTGTTGGCAGAATTGTGGCATTAAGGAATGAAGGATATGTGTATGAAATTATTGTGTAAAGTGTATGTGAGAATTAGTGGTGTTTAGGTGTGTATGTAATGGTATTGAGATATTGTAAATGTGAATTATATTTGGTGTGTTGAGGGTAATGGTAATCTGACCAAAATAATGCTAATGTAATGTAGAAAATGCTTTTGGTAATGTGCCAAAACAGTTTGGTAGGTAAGTAAACAAATGGCAAAGGTAAGTGTGTGTTTGAAGTTGGGGTGTGAAATGCATATTGAGGGCAGTGTATATTTTAGCCTATAACCTTGAATGTGTAACCTCAATTGGTATGAGACCAATTTGAGGTGAAACTAGGCACAAAATGTGCCAACTTTCATTGAGAAACCATGCCAAAATTCTGCTTGCAAGGTGACCTAAAAAAATGACCAATTCGGATTAGGTGCAATTAGGACCTGAAAAATGACCAATTGGGCAGCAGTGAGTGTTTAGGCCATAACTCACTCAAACCAGGTCCAATTGACCTGAAATTTTGACCAAGAATAGTTAAGACCCATACCTACAAGTCTTATGAAGACACCAAAGCCCAGAAATGACCATAAGCAAGTCAAACAACTTGCACAAGTTCGGGTCCAAAAACTGGCCGAACCAAAGTTGACCAAATTGACCTAAAATTGACCTAATTTGATATTAATTGACCAGCAATAGTATAATGACCATAACTTGGTCTACTTAACTCGGATTGATCTGAAATTTTGCCCCGCGTGCAATAAGACATAGATCTACAAGTTTGTAGTTTTGACCGAAACCCGAAAACCGAGGGAACTAGGTCGTCCGGTTAGGTCAAACTAGTATCCCGGAATCCAGCAATTTGCATTAAAGTGCACTAAGCAAGGAAATGACTTTGGTAAAACATACCAAACCTAAAACCCTATCGAATGTGACATATTAACGACACTAAAACCTAATTTACCTAAAACGCAATGAGGGTCGGTATATTAGGTGATTAAGTGAATAATTGAGTTCAGTGCATTATTTACCAAACACCATCAATAGAGACAGTTTAATTTAGTACTGAAACACTTCAAATTGTGTTTCTCAGTTACCAAAGACTCAGGAAAGGGGAAGGAAACACTGAGTCGGACAGAGACAATTATCAAAGGTTTGTGCACAACTAGTTTTTAACTGATTTTGTTTTGAATATTTCATATGATTAAATGACATATTTTTCTTATGTATTATGTGTAACAAGCATTGGATTTAATTCAATGATTATTGAAATTGTTATAGTATGTATGAATTTAGCTTTGTGAAATGGTATTTCCACAATTATTAAGCATTGTTATGGATTGAATAAATTATGTTTTGGAAAATTGTGATGGTAAATTTCATGGAAAAATGTAAATTATGATTTGAATTGTGATGAGCATAAAAAAAATTATTGGATATTGGAATTGAATTTGAATCGAATTATATTGTGATTTATGCTCACTAAAAGGATTGTGATATTGTTTTATATCTCACTATAGATGCTTGACTAGGTTATTACCCGTCTCTCTCATTTGTTGAGAAGACAATGGAGTGAGTTGTGTTTTGATTACCATGGTACGTGCACAGGCTTAGATTTTCCTCTGATTTGAGGTTAGATCTAAGTTTATTTTATCGTTATGGCCCTTGCAGAAGATTCATTACTGTGATGGTACTGTGCACGATGATTCGACCTCCCCGACCATAGGGAGTTAGAATCAGATTCGACCTCCCCGACCATAGGGAGTTAGAATCACATCGAATATGGCCCTTTCGGATTAGTCTTGCATAGTTAGTGAGATAAAGATTGATTTTTGAGATACATAATGATTTTTGAGATACAGAATGGCTTTTGAATGGTAAGGAATTGTGATTTCAATTATGATTTATGTATAGTTGATTTTGTTGGAATTACTTAAATGGATATTCATGATTTGATAAATTGAATTTTGTGATTAAAGTCATTTAGACAAATGATTTATATTATTGGCAAATGAATATTTTGAGTTGTGGAATTTGATGAGTATTCAGGTTTCCAAATTATTTACTGTAAATTTTGTCAATGTATATTGTATTATGTTTTAAATTATAGTTGTGCACCATCGAGTTCACCACTCAATGATAGCTTTGTATCTCGTCATGAGTAAGAAGAACATAGAGCAGTGAGTAAGTTTTTTGAAGACACTTTCAGATCAGCTCCAGGTATATCATAGGTATACCCGTGTACATAGGTTTTGATGTATGCATGTAATAATATGTATGTAAATTATTTGAGCAGTTGTATAAAAACTCTTGTAAAACATTTTGGTATGTAATTAAATGTAAATTATTGTAAATGCGAATTTGATATTTCAATTACTTGAATGGTTTTGTATTATATTTCCTTTATCTCAGTCTTTTAAATATCACTATGGATTTGAGTTGACAAAAATGTTGTGTTGAGATTATATTGGAGTTGAGATTTGGAAATATATTGAAGTGCTTTTACAGGTTTTCTGAAGAACTGTTTTATCCAAAATACAGATGGCACTCTGCCAAAATTTTTACAGAAATTCCAAATAATTCAAATGTGTCAATTCTATCACTTCAGTTCAAAAAGGTTTTAACACCTGTAAATAGTGCTCACCACTGTAAAAGAAGTAAGAAAAGTTTAGAAAATCCCTTGTAGTGTATTTAATGGGTTATCAGTAGACGGAGTTGGTAATTCATTAGGTATACTACGGGATCATGTTATGCCTTACAGAGGAGTAGGGTGTGACAAATTTTCTTATGCATTTAAGGATTTATTGCATTGTTTTCAGGATTGTAAATTTTAAGTTTGATATGTTGCCAACCTTGAGCATGAATTTATGATGATTAAATATATTAATGATTTGTAAACACTTTGTAAATAGAAATTGTTTTGAATATGATTTGAAACCACAGTTGACATGACAAAATATGTTGTGAATTCTCATTAGCTTGTCTAGTGAGATAACTCCTCCACTTGATGGGGCGAGTTTCTTCCTCTCTGGCTTGCCAGTTGGGGAATGATGTGAATGAGTACTCATATATACTAGCTAGTCTTTGTTTCTCCCTTTTAGCCTCGGTTATTGGGAGAATGTGAAATGTCGTGGTGTACAACACGGCATCTATTTGAATTTTGGGTCATGGGTTTGATTGTGTGTATTGTTGGCAACGCCCTTTAAATTATGCATGATTTGATAAATTGTGATTGAAATAAATAATTTCTTAGTGATTCAAAAATTTTTGTATTGTTTCGGAATTTAAAAGAAATGTAAATAAATAGTTACTATTTGATCAAAATGTTATTCAAATGAATAATTTATATGAATGATAATGTTGATTTCTGAAGGTCATGGATTTTGAAGAATTTAGAAATTTTAAAATTCTATTTGTTATGAATTGTCAAGCATAATTTGTATTAAGTTTTAAATTACTAGTTTGTGCACCACTGAGTTCACCACTCAGCGATAGCTTTGTATGCTGTCGCAGATATAGAGACTAGAGGAGCTGCAGATTGAGCTGCTGAGGAAAGGGGAGGTACCTGCTAGAAGTTATCGGGTATAATTTATATCCTGACTGTAAATATTCATTTTGATGTATGTATTGCACGTAATTGTACGGACTTGTAAAATCGGTCTTGAGCAGCTTATACAAAGTTTGTATAAAGTTATAATAAATTTAGTTTGGATTTTCTTAACGTAAATTTCTAGTATGATGAATATAAATTATTTTGTCTCTAATGAAATATGAGTGTAACTATTTTATTTAATCTGAATGAAATGTATTGCTAGTATTTTGAGGATTATTGAATTTTGGACTTGAGAAATTGATTGAAATGATTGTGGAGTTATTGAAATGGATTGAGTTTGATTGTGAAATTGAAGTAGTTGTTGAGAAAATTTTTAGAAGTGCTTTTTACAGGTATTTGAAGAACTGATTTATCAAAATACAGACAGAACTCTGTCAAAATTTTTATAAATTTTGCAGAAAAATAAAATGGGCCAAAAGTTTTAACTAGTTTTTAACTTCAATTAAATGTTTTAAATACCTATTAGAAAATTCTCACCACTTATCAAAAATAAGAAAAAAAAATTGTTTTAAAATCCCTTGTAGGGTACTTAATGAGTTATCAGTAGGTGAAGTTCCATAGTTCATTAGGTATTCTACGGAATCATGTTATGCCTTACAGAGGGGTAAGGTGTGACACAATAAATATGGTATGATCATGGACTTTCTAAGGGATTCAATTCTGAGCCACCAAGAATTGAATCAGGGCATTCCTTGGTGCGTTTCATTCATTCATATTACAAGAGTTGCTAAAGGAGTACATAATCAATACTTGATCTTGAATTCCTCCCACTGGTCCCACCAATGCTCTTGACCTCCTTAATCTTTTTATAATCCAATTACATAGTAATCCTTGGCATATCAAGGCAAATTTCCAAGAACCAAATAAATGAAATTACAACCCAAAAAATATTACAATCTTTATGATACATGCCACCAAAATAAATTAAAATAAATTAATTAATTTACAACCCAAAGAAATATAATTGTAACACTCCTATGTTTGGTAGTGCGTTCTACTGTTTCGGTGACAAGTGTCTATCCGGACAGTTAGGATGCCTAGAACAACATTTAAATATTAGTGAGGAGACGTAAAATAATGAAATAAAAGAAAGGAAAATACAAGAAAAACAAAGGAAAAATAATAGCAATGAAATGTAATCAAGTTAAACGAGCCGAAAACCGTGGCGATGGGTGACCGCACCGGGAAGCTGCGGCGAGGACCGTTGAGTAGCCTTGGACTGCAGGAAACCCTGGAAAATATTTTTAAGACTTAAATAAATATCTATTGAAGTATAAATGACATTAGAAATATCAAAGAAAAATTAATTAATTAGTACAAAGAAAAATGAAAAATCGAGAAAACGACAAAACTCGGTGTTACAGAAAAATAGGGAACACAACCCGAATAGAGGCATTGTGATCAATTGACACTCCGAGTTGAATTTTGACCTCAATTTCCATTAAAAATAAATGATATTAAACCTTGAAAATATCATGAAAATTAAAGTGATGGTACATAATTTAAATAGTAAAAGAAATGAGGCAAACTTGCAAAATTTGGAAACTTTGAATAAATAAATCATTTCCTAAAGTTAGTGCTCCACTAACTTACAGTGTGGGACACCTTATTAAGCATTTGGACAGGTTAAAATTCATCTCCAACCTTCAGAAACCACACCAACCGAAACTCTCCCAAGGTTCATCCATGGTCATCCACCATGTAAGGGCCAATCCACCATGATCAAGCCACCCCATCATCAAGTTGTCTTCACCAAAGTTGTTCTATACAACATGGGCAACAATTAGGAAGCAAGAAAGATAGGTTTTGGTGAGTTTTTAAGAAGCTTCAAAAGAGGTAAGTGATTGTTTTCAATTCTTGTTTCATTAAAATTGTAACTAAGGTTGTGGGGAGTTGATTTATGGAAGAAAAGTTAAAGTTTTGATGAGTTAGGTTGAGCTCCAGTTCGGCAGCCATGGAAATTCATCATGAATAGCTTGTTTTTGCCTATAAATGGTAGTTTGAGATGTTAAATTAAGTGCTTATATGTATTGAAGTTGATTTCCATGTATAAAGTTTGAATGGTGAGCTTGAAAAGTGAAAATGGAAGTTTGATGTGAATGTATTACTTGGGCAGCCTCATAATGAAAATTGATAATGTTTAAGTTCATGAAATATTGTTGAAGTATTGTACAAAAAAATGGCAGCATATGTATGTGGAATAGTAGTGATAAGGTGTGTAAATTGATGATGGAAGTAATGTGTAATATTTAGGAAAGTTTATGTGTATATATTGTAGGGTTTGGACCTTGTGAATTATGGTTGCATTTGGTGCATTGTGAAATTGTTATATTCTGTCCAAGTTGACCTATAATGTAAGGTAATGAATGGTTATGGTTAGTGCCAAATGCAGAATGGTATGGGGAAGTGAAGATGTAGTTGGTAAATATGTGTTTAGATTAGTGTTTGAAAGGCATGTAGAGGGCAGTGTGCAAATGAGCCTATAACCCTAAGTGTCAATCCAATTGGTATGAGGTTAATTGGAAGTGAGACTAGGCACAAAATGTGCCAACTTTCATGAAGAAAGCCTACCTAAATTCTGTCCAGAAAGTGACTTGAAAATTGACCAAATCCAGATTAGTCACTTGAAAACCTGAAAATTGACCATTTGGACAGCAGTTAGTGCTTTGGCCATAACTCACTCAAAACAGGTCCAAATGACCTAAAATTTTTACCATGGATATATTAGACATAGAGCTACAACTCTTATGAAGAGACAAAAACCTAGAAATGACCATAAGCAAGTCAAAATACTTGCACAAGTTCAGGTATAAAAACTGTCAGAACCGGAAATGACCTGAAAATGACCTAAGTTTGCCATTTTAGTGCAATCTGACCAGCAATAGTTAAATGATCATAACTTGGTCTAGTAAACTCCAAATGATCTAAAATTTGTGGCAAAAGTGCACTAAGACATAGACCTACAAGTTTGTAAGTCGGACCAGAAATCAAAAATCGAGGGAACTAGGTCGTCCGACTAGGTCAAAACAGCATACCAAAATCCGATAAATTGCAATAAAATGCAATACACTTAAAAATGGAATTGGTAACTTATACCAGCACTAAAGGACTATAAAATGTATTATATTGGTAACATTAAAATTAATTCACCTAGAGTGCATCAAAGGTCAACATTATAGGTTGACTGAGGAAAACAATAGTATTAAATAAATTAATTATTGAACCTTATTATTAGAGACAGTTTAAATGAGTACTGAAACACTTTAAATTGTGTGTTTCAGTTAGCAAAGACTTAGGGAAGGGGAAGAAAACACTGAGTCAAGGCCAAGAGGCATTCATCAGAGGTTTGTGCACAACAGTTATGTCTTTTGAATTTTCAATTGAAATAAATTATGACAATTTGTATATTATTGTTTTAAATTGTGGAAAATTGTTTGAATAGAAATTTGATGGATACTTATTGCTTGAAAAATATTGCAAATGGTTTGAAACCACAACTATCATGTATATTTGATTGAATTCCTCACTAGCTTGTCTAGTGGGACGAATTGACTTTGAATTTTCTCTCTGGCTGAAGTGTTAAGGTGTGTGCCTGTTGAGGACGAATAGGATGAGTACTCATTTATTTGCTAGCTAGCTATGTTATTCCTCATTAGCCATCGACTTTTGGGATGAATTGGACTATGGAATCATGATTAAGCTGTGTGAGTGATTTATTGATATTTATTGTGATCTTGTGAAATGGAGTTTAATTTTTTATGACATTCACTATCTTTTGAATTTAACTATGATTTTAAGTATCCACAGTTTATATGATTTATGGTTTATGGTTTTAAATTGCATTTTCTTAATGTTGTGCACCACTGAGACATTGGCTCAGTGATAGCTTTTTCATTGCTGTCGCAGGTAGACAGACGGACAGAGCAGCAGAATAGGCTGCTTGTGCTACATTTTGAGATTTCGCCAGGTACTGGTTTTGAGATATTGTACTGGTTTTGAGCAATTGTAAGCTAAAATTAAAAATTATTTTGGCCTGTAAAAATATTATGATATATTTTTCTTATCTCAGTTTTTTTTGAAACACTGGAAATTTGATGTTGAATTGAGTTGAGAAATTTAAGCTAAAATTAAAAATTATTTTGGCCTGTAAAAATATTATGATATATTTTTCTTATCTCAGTTTTTTTTGAAACACTGGAATTTTGATGTTGAATTGAGTTGAGAAATTTATTGTTTTGAACTATTATTGGAGTTTGGGATTGAAGAAATATATATTGAAAGTGCTTTTTACAGGTTTTTGAAGAACTGTTATTCAAAATACAGATGGCACTCTGGCAAAATTTTTACAGAAATTATTGATACTCAAATTTGTTATTTGGTGTCACTTCAGTAAAAAAAATTTTTTTAACACCTGTCAAAAGTGCTCACAACTGTAAAAAGAAATAAGAAAAGGTTTAAAATTCCTTGTAGTGTATTTAATGAGCTATCAGTAGGCAAAGTTTGGTAATTTATTAGGTATACTATGGGATTATGTTATACCCTACGGAGGGGTAAGGTGTGACATGTTTTAGTGGTATCAAAGCTAGTTTTTAAATTCTGTTTTGACTTGTAATTTGAATGTTCTTTCTTCATAGTACAACTGCTCAATGTCATGTTTGATACATATAATACATTACATTATAAATATGCACTAATGGGAGGAAATCTCTTTGTATTATTTGTCCAAGAGGTGTAATATCCTTTAATTGACTATAGAAAAAGGGGACTGTTCAGTCAATCAATTAATAAAGGCTGAGGTATAAGGGGAAGCCCCCAGCCCTTCACAATGTGAGTGGATCACTTTGACCCCTCGATCTGTGATTTCTGCTCGGTTGCAGATAGATGGCTACAATGTTCCAACAAATGGCTGGAAATATGCCTACTCAAGTCCCACTACAGACACCAGTGGTACAACCATAGTCTTCAGCGAGGCAGTATGACAAGCTGATTAAATATGGGGCTACTGAGTTCAAAGGGACAGTAGATCCTCTTAAGGCAAAACAATGGTTAGAGAGAATGGATAGGGTGTTCAAGAAACTGCACTGCACAAAAGAGATGAGATTTGAGTATTCAATGTCACTACTACAAGGAGACACATATGACTGGTGGAAAACCATTCTAAAGGAGCGGAAGCATGAAAAACACAAGTTTATACCATTGAATTCAAAAATTTTCACCTAGGGTCACATGCATCATGTAAGATTTATTTTTTATCTATTTGATTTCAATGATAAACAACATATTAAAACTCTTTTAATATGTTTTTGGATCTGTATTTTCCATTTAATATTTTAGAATTAATCAGATTAATTTTAGAACCCTAGATTAGATCAAGAACAAGTGCACTAACCTCTTGATGCACTGCAGTGTGTTTGGCACCTTTGGGATGTGTCTTTAGGATACCATATGTTGTCCTTCTAGCTTGTCCACACCAAGAACACCTATAGTAGCCCTTGAACAACTTTTGAAGCTTTTTTTATTATTTAGAAAATCAAGTTCTGCATTTTAAGAGATTAAAGATGTAAACAGGACACTAAAAACAATTTCTAGTATTTTTAATTCAAGAGATTGTTTGTTTATCTCTTGGAAAGATGAGAGAAGAAGATGAAGAAGAGAGAAACCTTCTTGGGTGGCGGCACCAAAGAAAGAGGCTGATGGTTGTGTTATTTTCTTTTCAAAACAACACTAACATAGCTAGGTCAACACCTTAAACCCTTGCCACATGTCAACCTCTGATTGGTTCTAGGTTTAATGGACCCAATCACATTGTGCCAAGTGTCAAACCTATATTTAATCTTAATTTTAATCATCTTACATGATTAAAAGACATTTGGCAAGCTTATGTGCAATGCCATATGTCACCATCTCATGGTGCCACATGTCATCCTGTGAAATAACCAAAATGCCCCTATGTCTTAATTTTGAGTTCTTAACCGAAAATAATTATTTCTTTTCTCCTAATCAATTTATATCAAATGTAAATTAATTAATTAATCTCTATTAATTAATTTTTCATTAATTAAATTCATATTTAAACACTTTAAATATAAATTTAACTTATACTATACATCCAATAATCTAGATTTGGTTTCAAGTCATGCTAGGGACTTTGCAATCTAATTGCAAATCAAACCTATTTAATTAATCAATTAAACTCTTTAATTAATTAATTAAATCATATTTAATTAGATGATAATTTGTGTATGTGTGTGACTTACTAGGCTCATCACTAATTGGCAAAGTACATCGCCTAAATGATATGCTCTAGGGCATACTACATCGCCTCGGCCAACTATTTCTCTGATAATGTGGTAGCGCCTTTCTATATGTTTGGATTTCTGGTGAGACCTTGGTTCCTTAGCCTGTATGACTGCTCCATTGTTGTCACAGTGTAGTGGAACTATTGATTCAATGGAAGGAACTACTATAAGTTCTGTCACGAACTTCTTTATCTAAACAGCTTCCTTTACAACATCTGATGCAGCAATATACTCAGCCTCGGTAGTGGAATCTGCAGTCGTGCTCTGTTTGGAACTCTTCCAACTGACTGCACCTCCATTACAAATGAACACATATCCAGAGGTAGACTTTCTATCATCGATATCTGATTAGAAATCAGAATCAGTATAACCATCAAGTTATAAGTCTCCACCTCTATAGATCAAGAATAAATCCTTAGTTCTTCTTAAGTACTTAAGGATATTCTTGACAGCTATCCAGTGCTCCAAACCTAGATTGGATTGATACCTGCTAGTCAAACTAACAGCATATGCGATATCCGGCCTAGTACACAACATTGCATACATTAAACTTCCAATAGCCGAAGCATATGGTATCCTGGCCATCTTATCTCTTTCTTCAGGTGTCTTTGGAGACATCTCTTTAGAAAGGTGGATACTATGTCTCACTGGTAACAATCCTCTCTTGGAATCAAGCATGTTAAACCTCATTAATACCTTTTCCAAGTATAAACTTTGGGATAAACCAATTTTTCTTTTTGCTCTATCTCTATAGATGCGAATCCCAAAAATATAAGTTGCCTCCCCTAAGTCTTTCATGGAGAATGTATTTGACAATCATACCTTTACAGTTGTCAACATATCTGTGTCATTACCCATCAACAGTATATCATCCACATATAAAATAAGAAAAGTGATAGCATTGTCACTAACCTTCTTATATACGCATGGCTCATCCACATTTTTGATAAAACTAAATGATTTAATGGCTTCATCAAAACGGATGTTCCAACTCCTCAAAGCTTGCTTCAACCCATAAATGGATCGCTTTAGCTTGCATACCTTGGAACCATCTTAGGATTCAAAACCCCTAAGTTATTCCATGAAAATGTTTTCTTCAATGTATCCATTGAGAAAAACTGTTTTGACATCCATCTGCCAAATCTCATAATCATAGTATGCAGCTATTGCTAATAGAATCCTAATTGATTTAAGCATGGCAACAGGTGAGAAAGTCTTCTCATAGTCGATTCCTTGCCTTTGGCGAAACCCTTTTCGCTACTAGCCTTGCCTTATAGGTCTCTACCATTCCATCAGAACTAATTTCTTCTTGAAAACCCATTTATTCCCTATAAGTACAATACCTTCAGGTGGTCAACAAGATCCTAAACTTGATTCTTATACATGGAATCAATCTCGGATTTCATAGCATAAATCCATTTTGAAGAGTCTATATCTGATATAGCTTCTTCATAGGTAAGTGGATCATCTCTATGATTTACTTCTTCATGAGTAGACAACTCTTGTTCTTCTTCATGAAGGAAACCATATCTCACTGGTGGGTGAGATACCCTAATTGTTCTACGAGGAACAGCTCTAGATGTTTCATCAATGGGTATAGGTTGACTTGATGGATCTATATCCATTTGATCCGTTGGTAAGACAGAATTCTCCAATTCCAACTCTATTTGCCTTCCTTTGCCTTCTTCTTGAACAAACTGTTGTTCAAGAAATGTGGCATCTCTACTCACCACAACCTTTTGTGATGTAGGCAAATAAAAATAATATCTAAAACTATCTTTTGGATATCCAACAAATGGACCCTTTTCTAATCTGGTTTTCAATTTATCAATGTTTAGCTTTTTTATATAAGTTGGACAACCCTAAATCTTAACATACTTAAGACTTGGTTTTCTTCCATGCCATATCTCATAAGGTGTGGGAGAAACTGATTTTGATGGAATCCTATTCAGAATATACAAAGCTGATTCTAATGCAAATCCCCAAAAGGAGATTGGCATATCAATATAGCCCATCATACTACGTACCATATCCAATAGGGTACGATTTCTCCTTTCAAATACACCATTCAGCTGTGGCATTCCTAGAGGAGTCAGCTGGGAAACAATGCCATGCTCTCTCAAGTATTCATCAAATTCAGTACTCAAATATTCACCTCCACGATCTGATCGAAGAGCTTTAATACTCTTTCCTGTTTGATTTTCTACTTCAGATTTAAATTCTTGAACTTTTCAAAAGATTCATGTTTGTATTTCATCAAATACAAAAACCCAAACCTTGATTTATCATCAATAAAGGTAATAAAGTAATGAAAACCACCTCTAGCCATTTCCTTAAATGGACCACATACATTACTATGTATTAGCTCCAAAATATTTTCAGCCCTTAGCCCTTGTCCAACAAATGGTGATCTAGTCATTTTGCCCTGAAGGCAAGATTCATAAGTTGGAGTAGGCTCAGAGCCCAATGAGGATAGAATCCCCATTTTCTCCAGTTTTGCAATTCTATCTTCTGCAACATGACATAACCTTAAGTGCCAAATATATTTTGAACTTGAGTTGGTTTTCACCATGGCATTGCATTCATTTAGATCACTTGCATTCATTTTGTGTTTGTCATTATTATCCAAATAATAAAGACCATGATTCATATAACCCAAACCAACATATTTATTTCCAAAATAAATATTACAAACATCATCTGTGAACTGAAATTCATAGCCATTTCTAGTCAAACTAGATATAGAAATGATGTTCTTAAAAGGCATCAGGTACATGCAAAATCCTTTTAAATACAAAACATGTCCATACATGTATAAAGATTTAGATCTTATGGCTAAGGCTTCAATAGTTGAGCCATTGCCAATCTGGAGTCTAATATCTCGTTACTGCAAGCTTTTATTAATGGCTATACTCTGGGCAGTTGCTATTCTAGTGCCCATCATTCTGGCAATGGAAACACTTTCCTTTTGCCTTTGTCAGCTTTGGTCTTTACTCTTTCTGTTTAGCTATTTTCTTGGAAGGATCAGGAATATGAGGTTTCCTTTTCTTATT
The DNA here is from genome assembly GCF_030052815.1 of Hevea brasiliensis. Classification (NCBI taxonomy): domain Eukaryota; kingdom Viridiplantae; phylum Streptophyta; class Magnoliopsida; order Malpighiales; family Euphorbiaceae; genus Hevea; species Hevea brasiliensis. Next base: position 71,197,425 of record NC_079498.1, on the reverse strand, counting down.
GCTCATCTTCTTGTTCGACTTTCCAGTAGAAGAAGATGCAATCAAAGCTACTTCTTTTACTTTCTTGCCCGGCATATTTTTTAGGCAATAACCAACATGTTGAGTAAACCAGCCAAGGTACATTCCTGCTTAGTCATATGGAAATTTGTCACAAAATTCCAAAAAACTCAGGAAGGGACTGAAGGATCAAATCCGTCTGTAGTTAGAAATCCATGTTAAAGTCAAGATGTTCCAGCTGCTCAATCAGCCGAATCATCTTGTGGACATGATCCCCAACATTCTGTCCCTTAGACATCCTCATACGGAATAGCTGTCTAGATATCTCATACCTAGCATTCCTGCTGTGCTCACCATACAAATCTTGTAGGTGAAGGAGGATCTCACTCACACTCTGCATGTTCTCATGTTGCTTCTGTAACTCATTACTCATCAAAGCAAGCATGTAATACTTAGCTCTCATATCATGCTCCTTCCACTTGTTGAAAGTTTCATGTTCCTCTTAGGTGGCCTCTGGAGGTAAGGGACCAGGAACATTTGAGTTTAGAACATATCCTATATGTTCATGGTTCAGGACAAGTTTCAAATTTCTTAGCCAATCAGACAAATTAGATCCTGTCAACCTATTGCGATCAAGTATGCTTGTAAGGATATTGGATGGTGGTGGTTGTTCTGTGCTCATTATTATCAGAAAATTCACTGCAGAAAATAACTAGATTAATTAGTAAATATATCATGTAATTAACCAAAATAATTATGGTCTTTTAATCAAATTGGTCCTCCCACTAACTTAGCAAATCCTACACTTCCAAAGTAGAAAACGAAAATCCTAATTGGATGGATTCCTAGTGGGTGATTGAATTCTTATAATTCTATTGATCATCCTCAGGTACATCCATTATTAGAATTACAATAAACTATAAGTGAGCAACTCCTTGCCCATCACATCTCATGTGAGGTTCAATCCTTTACCTAGCCCTTAATGCTCAAAATCTCAGGTACATCCATTATTGACTTATCTTGCATTAGTTAAGTTGATCCCATTGAGCCAGTAATTATACAAATAATTTTAATGTCCTCAGGTACATCCAATATTGGCCACCAAACCATTTACATATTTACAACATCTCATGCTTAACAATTATTCTTAAGAAAATCTCTTAAATTAATTGCATCTTATGCAACTATTTAAAATTTCTTAAAATAATTGCCCCAATGGAGGGCCCATGTTATAATTACTTTAATTATAACATTTCCAACTTAATCATTTGTTTGGAAGATTTTGTGGTCATCCTAATTACTATTAAGGTCTCACTTTGCACATTTTCCATTTAGCATGCATATATCATATAATAGCATACATTCCCGTACATCTCATGCATTCATAAATAAGCAGTAAATATGGTATGATCATGGACTTTCTAAGGGATTCAATTCTGAGCCACCAAGAATTGAATCAGGGCATTCCTAGGTGCATTTCATTTATTCATTTTACAAGAGTTGCTGAAGGAGTACATAATCAACACTTGATCTTGAATTCCTCCCACTGGTCCCACCAATGCTCTTGACCTCCTTGAACTTCTTGCAATCCAATATTACATAGTAATCCTTAGCATACCAAGGCGAATTTACAAGAACTTAAATAAATGAAATTACAATCCAAAAATTATTACAAACTTAATAATACATGCCCAAAATAAATTAAAATAAATTAATTAATTTACAATCCCAAAGAAACATAAAAGAAATAAATCCAATTACATTGGTCTTTTATAGTCCATGATCATCCATCATGCATATCACTATTTAATAATTAAATAAAACATACATAATTAAATTAAATTTAATATCTCATATTTAACTTAAAAATCCAGATTTGAATATGATTCAAATAAATTTAAAAATTCAGATTTGAATCTCATTCAAACAAATTTAAAAATTAAGATTTGAATCACATTCAAACAACCTTAAAAATTTAGATTTGAATCACATTCAAATAATTTTTAAAAAATCAGATTTGAATCACATTCAAGCAATTTTTAAAAATTCAAATCTGAATATTATTCAAACAACTTCAAAAAATCAGATTTAAATATGATTCAAACAACTTTAAAAATTTAGATTTGAATCACATTCAAACAACTTTTAAAATTCAGATTTGAATCATATTCAAACAATTTTTTAAAATTCTAATTTGAATCAAAATTTAATTGTATGATTAAAATTCTAATTAAACAATTTAATTAGAAATAGGATGAGCTTTTAGATCATACAACAATTGCAAATTAAAAAGCCAAACCTTACACCACCCATGAAGCCCAAAGATGGCACACCAATAATGGTGTTCTTCAACCAAGCCGCCACCAGCAATGGATCTATCATCTCATGATTATTCCACATAATTAAATCATATAATTAACAATCTAAATGGAAAATATAGTGGCTCTGATACCAATTGAAGGAGCGGAAGCATGAAAAACACAAGTTTATACCATTGAATTCAAAAATTTTTACCTAGGGTCACATGCATCATGCAAGATTTATTTTTATCTATTTGATTTCAATGATAAACAACCTATTAAAACTCTTTTAAAATGTTTTTAGATCTATATTTGCCATTTAAGATTTTAGAATTAATCATATTAATTTTAGAACCCTAGATTAGATCAAGAACAAGTGCACTAACCTCTTGATGCACTGCAGTGTGTTTGGCACCTTTGGGATGCATCTTTAGGATACAAGTTATTGTCCCTCTAGCTTGTCCACACCAAGAACACCTATGGTAGCCCTTGAACAGCTTCTGAAACTTTTTCTATTATTTAGAAAATCAAGTTCTGCCTTTTAAGAGATTAAAGATGTAAACAGGACACTAGAAATAATTTCTAGTATTTTTAATTCAAGAGATTGTTTGTTAATCTCTTGGAAAGATGAGAGAAGAAGATGAAGAAGAGAGAAACCTTCTTGGGTGCTGGCATCAAAGAAAGAGTCTGCTGGTTGTGTTATTTTCTGTTCATAACAATACTTATATAGCTAGGTCAACACATTAAACCCTTGCCACATGTCACCATCTGATTGGTTCTAGGTTTAATTGACCTAATCACATTGCGCCAAGTGTCAAATCTATATTTAATCTTAATTTTAATCATATTACATGATTAAAAGACATTTGGCAAGCTTATATGCAATGCCATATGTCACCATCTTATGCTGTCATATGTCATCCTATGAAATGACCAAAATGCCCCTGTGTCTTAATTTTGAGTTCTTAACCAAAAATAATTGTTTCTCTTCTTCTAGTCAATTTATATCAAATGTAAATTAATTAATTAATCTCTATTAATTAATTTCTCATTAATTAAATTCATATTTAAACACTTTAAATATAAATTTGACTTATACTATACATCCAATAATCTAGATTTGGTTTTAAGTCATGCTAGGGACTTTGCAATTTAATTGCAAACCAAACCTATTTAATTAATCAATTAAACTCTTTAATTAATTAATTAAATCATATTTAATTAGGTGATAACTTGTGTATGTGTGTGACTTACTAGGCTCATCACTAATTGGCAATGAGATATGATATCAACTCTTAATATCATCAGAACTCTTTCTTACCATAAATGATTTCTCTAAATCATTTTATGCACCTCATAGACCATGGTTAACACCTAGCATAGCATGCCATGGCCACCCAATTAGTAATAAGGTTTACCTTAAATGAACCTATAATCATATGTTACCATGCACTGGAATCTCTCTGTTACAAAATCCCAACTCAAGCTGGAGTCATGGTTTATGTCAAACTCCATTTGCTATGAATATTATGTTCTCTTTTAATTCCAGTTCTTGATTAAAAAGATTTTCTCATCAAAAACTCTTTTCTGATTAAATCTATCTGTTTTGGCCAGGAACTTGAAACATCAAGAATAATTAAATGAACATAGGATTTTATCCCTATTTACTTAGAGGAACAGATTCCATCTTGATCAACACCTAGCTCAATATATAACTAGTAAGAGCTAACACATGCCCATATACCCATACACAGTACAAGTATGAAAGCAGCATCAAACTCAAACTACCTATATATAAGATAACTGTGCTATCTCAGGTCTAAAGATTATATGCACTGATATGATTTATGACAATACATTGACAAGAGTAAACTCTATGTGCTTGTCATAAGTGTCACTGGTTCAACCTATTTATCATGTATAAGTGTCTATGATGTTTATCATATGGCATGAGACTCACCATTCCATTTTATTTATATCTCATATAAATAACTTGGAAACAAACATGAATACAATTTTTCTGGATAAGTCATATCCTTATTGAGAAGTATCCTCGATTGTGAACCTATTTATGATACTTTGTACTAGAAATACTGTCACTCATATTCTGAACAACTTAAGAATAGAATTTCTAACAAAATATCAATGGACCTTTTCTATTACACATAAATATCTTATGTAAATGAAAAAGTGGAAATGCCTTTTATTAATAAAAACATATATAAGATACATACTAAATGATATGCTCTAGGGCATACTACTAACACATTCCTCATAGTTTGGTGGAACCTCCAGTACTAACTTAGGATGAATTTCTGTGGGAGTTCAGACAAAAAAATGTCCCAGATGCCTATATGGACCAGAAGCTACAGGAGTTCTTAAGTCTGAAACAAGGAAGTAGATCAGTGGCAGAATATGAAAGGGAATTTTCCCGCCTGAGCCACTATGCTGGAAGTCTCCTTTCTACCAGCAGGGAAAGATGTAAGAGGTTTAAAATCAGCTTGAAGCTTAGTCTCAAACTACAAGTGGTCAAATTCAAACATACTAACTTCTCTGAGCTCATTTCTCAAGCACTAGAATTAGAAAGAATTGAGTCAGAAGCAGCCCCAGAGAAAAAGAAATCAGAGAAGACAGAAAAAGAGAAAGAGGGGAAGTCAGTAGATCAGAGTTCCAGTTGTCCTACTAGAAAAAGAAAGAACTTTGGGGGACACAGCAGGGGTGGTAAAAAGTCCAGTAGGGGAAGATTTTCAGGACAGAGACCTCCTCCATCTGGTCAGCAAACTGCGAGAAGTTCCTACCCTCCCCGTCAATGTGAAACTTGTGGAAGAAATCATGGTGGGGTATGCTATAAGGCTACAGGAGCCTGTTATAACTGTGGAGGCACAGGACACTTTGCCAAAGACTGCACTAGTGCCCGTAGAGTTGGGCCACCTCCTACTACTGCCGAAGGGTCAGCTTAGAATCCTGCCACCAGAGGTTCACAACCACCTAGCAGAGGTAGAGGCAGGGGTAGAGGTAGTCCAGCAGGCAGCCAAGGCACAGTGAATCAATCAGAGCAAGGCAGTGCTCCAGTTAGAGTCTACGCAATGAGACAGAGAGAAGAGGTAGAGACATCTGATATTGTGACTGGTACCTTCTCAACTTTAATCAAGATGTGTTTGTGTTATTTGATCCAGGTTCTACCCATTCCTATATGAGTACTAGCATCATTGATTGCATTGCTGTTCCGTGTACAAAAATGGACTTTGAGGTGCTAGTAACAAGTCTGCTAGGACAAGAGGTCAGGGTCAATGGAATGTATAGGGATTGTCCTTTGGTGATCCAAGGACATACTTTTCTGTCTGATCTCATTGAAATGCCCTTCAGAGATTATGATATCATCTTGGGCATGGATTGGTTAGCCAGGCATCATGCCATGATTGACTGTAGACTGAAGATAGTCACTTTTGGTCTCCCTCAGTACAGTGATGTGGTAATACATGGGGAGAGGCAGCTATTGTCATCAAACATCATTTTGGCTACACTAGCTAGAAAAATGATCAGAAAGGGGTGTGAAGCATACTTGGCACATGTGGTAGACACTCAAGTGGGGAGTCTAGCATTGAGGGACATTCCTACAGTATATGACTTTCCAGATGTGTTTCCTGATGAGTTGCAAGGATTACCTCTGGAAAGAGAAGTGCAGTTTGAGATTAATGTTATACCTGGTGTGGATCCAATCTCTATAACACCATATAGAATGGCACCAGTAGAGTTGAAGGAGTTGAATGGACAGTTGCAAGAACTACTTGAAAAGAGCTTCATCCGCCCTAGTGTGTCACCTTGAGGAGCACCAGTATTGTCTGTTAAGAAGAAAGATGGCACTCTCTACTTATGTATTGACTACCGGCAGTTGAATAAGGTGACAATAAAGAACAAATATCCATTGCCTCGCATTGATGATCTGTTTGATCAGTTGAAGGGTGCAACTATGTTCTCTAAAATTGATTTGCGATCTGGTTATTATCAGTTGAAAGTGCAAGAGCAAAGTATTCCAAAAACTGCTTTCAGAACTCGATATGGCCACTATGAGTTTCTGGTAATGCCATTCGGGTTAACTAATACTCCAGCTACTTTTATGGATCTGATGAACACTATCTTCAGACCATATCTCGACCGGTTTGTAGTAGTGTTTATTGATGATATTTTGATATATTCGAGCGATGCAGAGGAGCATGATAGACATCTGCGGATTATACTGCAGACTTTGAGGGAGAAACAGCTATACACTAAATTGTCTAAATGTGAATTTTGGCTAAAAGAAATCTCTTTCTTGGGGCATATTATGTCGGCTGAAGGGATCAAAATAGATTCCAGCAAGGTAGAAGCTATCCTTAATTGGAAGCCACCCAAGAATATTACAAAAATTTGCAGTTTTTTGGGTTTAGCCGGATATTACCGTCGATTTATGAAAGGGTTTTCTATGTTAGCTTCTCCACTGACCAAGCTGCTTCAGAAAGATGTCATTGGTTCGGCATACTTATCATGTATAAGTGCTTATCATGTTTGTTATATGGCATGAGACTCACTATTCCATCTTATTTATATCTCATATAAATACATTTGGAACAAACACGAATACAATCTTTCTGGATAAGTCATGTCTTGTGTGAAGTATCCTCGATTGTGAACCAATTTATGATACTTTGTGCTATAAATACTGTCACTCATATTCTTAACAACTTAAGAATAGAATTTATAACAAAATATCAATGGACCTTTTCTATTACACATAAATATATTATGTAAATGGAAAAGTGAAAATGCCTTTTAATCATAAAACATGTACAAGATGCATACTAAATGATATGCTCTAGGGCATACTACTAACATATATTTCCCCCTAGTTAATATGTAGTATTTTCCTTATAGTGGACTTTACTTGTAATGCAATATGCATCATATTGTTGGAAGAGTTATTAATCATACGTGCAGTAGAAGGGTTAATAGTATTATGTAGCGATTCTTTACATAACTACCTATAAGATAAGACTACACCACCTTGTATTTGAATTGCACCTAATCCAATAATTATCTCCACATAGTCCAACAGTTGAGGATAATGTAAGTGGAGTCCTTTTCCAATACCATCACTCTGAGTATCACCAGGGACTAAATTACTAGAAGAGTCCTTCCCTTCTCCATTGCAACTACGCAAACTAGACTATGAAGTAAATAATGATCATTGAGCAAAAGAAGTAGTATCCTCCTTTACATAAACACTAACTCGACCTTTCTTAATAAGTGATGCCCACATGCAATCCATAAAGCATATCTTTGGTTAACAATCTAGATCATCTGTCATCTCCAAGAAGCAATCATAATCCTTAAATACATGACTAAGACACCCATAATAGTAACAAATTGAAGGGAGTCTTTCATACATAAAGTGAACCCAAACTAATTGTCTGAATGTAAAGTAACCACAATCCCCCTTTGTAAGGGAATGCGATCATCTAACAAAGTCTTAACACACATATATCGACCCCATCCCTTTCTATTCATCTCATCATATTACTTTATCTTTCCAATTTTCAAACAATCATATACACAATACCTTAGGCACACACCTTAAGAGGAAGATTATAGATATGAACCTAGTAAAGAACATGATTAAATTACAGCAAAGAAGGTTGTTCATCCCCCAACACATCTTTAAGAATGAACACTTAGTTCTCAAAATGCCATGGCTATGTTTCACGAACTTTTTGCTTGTCTCTCCAATAAAAGAATTGAAACAAAAAAAGATTATTTTATATAAGCCTAGCTTCAACTCCCTTAGAAGTTTTCCATGCCTTTGTCATGGTATCCATATGCATAGGCATTAAAATGATTATTAGTTTAGAGCTTACCAATCAAACTAAGACTTGTCTTCTCATTTACATCCCCTTCAATAGATTTCAGAATATAGACTTCATTACCTTTTTTTATAGTCAGATCTGCTACCTTCAGAGGATCCATACTTGACAGGCAGTAAGAACTCAAAAATAAACTAATCCACAGGAGCCTACAAAATAGAAAGAAATAAACAAAATTATGAGAATTCTTATATACAAAAGAGAAGAACCCTAATACTAAGGAACATGAGCCCCTACATAAGTGAAGAGAGAAAAGGCCTTTACAGAGACAGGAGATTAATTTGTGTCTATGTGTATGAAGATAATATTAAATTTTGATGATACAAAAAATAACTATATATAAAAGTATATATATAATAATGTTAAAATTTATTTAATTTTATTTCTATAGATTCCATTATAAGAATCTTGCTAATAGTATATTTACCTTATTAAAGTTTTGACTTTCAATCTCAATATCTTCTTTAATAAATTTATAATTTGGTTCCAATACTGTGACAATATCCTTGAAAAAAAAATATTGATACTACTCGCCTAAAATCTAAGTCAAATAGTCAAAACTCTACACAAATGTCCAATGTGACAATAAAAAAAGTCAAACACTAGTTTAAATGGTCAAAAGACCAAGTGAGTCGTACAAAGCACAATTGGACTGGAATAAGATTGAATAAAGGCCTTCGCTTGCCTGATAAAGCGGGCGAAACATATATTGAGCAATAGTCATGCCAGTAATGAAGCAAAACCAGATGTCACACCTTACCCCTCTGTAAGGCATAACATGATTCCGTAGTATACCTAATGAATCACCAAACCTTGCCTACCGATAACCCATTAAGTATACTACAAGGGACTTTAAACAAATTTTCATTCATTTTAAAGTGTAAGGTAATATTACATGATTATTAAAAGTCTTTAATTGAAGTTTATGTCATGAGTCAAAATTTTAATTAATTTAGTATCGCAAAAATTTTACAAAAATTTCGGTAGAATGCCGGCTGTAATTTGAGAAAACAGTTTTTCAAAACTTGTTAAAAACACTCCCAATATTTTTCAATATCGACTGCTCCATTTAAATCAACAATCCAAACTCAATCAACACAGTTGCAATACATTTTCAATAAACCTCATTCACATACAAAAATCTCAATTTACTGAAAAGAAAACAAAAATAATATTAATATAAATTTTACTGTACAACTGCTCAGTAAGTTCTACAGATATATATAAACAAAAATTTTACATCAAAGTAAATTTACAAGGGTATAAAATATTATCTTCACTGCAGCCAAAAGTAGCTCACTCTACTGCTTTATCTACCTCTTTGCTTGCAACAGCATAAGAAAGCTATCGCTAGGTATTACACCCAGTGTTATACAACTAAACTTTAAAAACTCATTTATAAAGCACATCATTTATATATATCAAAACATAACAAAGAAGAATTCTCAAAATTTCAAGTCAATAAGATTCATCTATTTCAAACCATATTTAACAAATCACAAAGTAAGGGTGTTGCCAAGAACACACAATCTAGACCATGACACAAAATTTCACGATCAATGCCGTGTTGTACATCTCGACAAAGCAAATCACCTCACTAGCCGTTATTAATGAGGGAAGGGCTAGCTAGCTAATGAGTACTCATATAGTCTTATCCCACTAACCGTTATTAATGGGAGACATAAGTAATTTTTAATTATCAAACCCCAAATAGCTGTTACTACTGAGGAGTTCTGAACGGGACTATCATGCTAACTGTGGTTTAAAATAATTTCATAAAATTTCTATTCAAATTTGCATTTCAATTCACATAACAAATTTCATTCAATGAAAATTTTCTTATAGGGTTGGCAACACATAATTTATAAAATTCAAAGAAAAATCATAATTGCATCCAAATAGTTTATAATCACAATTATTCAACTCATTTACAAAATTAAAATCAATTGAGAAGCTTAGTTGTGTACAAACCTCTTTCGCTTGCTTTAATTCAATCCCCTCTACTTCCTTCCTTGGAATTCTCTTTTTCCACGGAAACACATAATTAAAGTATTTCAATACCTATCCAAATTATTTCTAATAATAATTTCAATGATTAAACTTTGCATTTTCAATTTACTTAGGTAGTCCCATAAGTTGAGTTTTTTTTTATTTTTGTTATGGTGGTTACTATTCATTTGACTAGTTATGTAAAATGTTGACTTTCCATATTTAATAGGTACACCAATTCTAAACTCATGGTCATACCACATTTTGGGTTTTACATTTGTTGGCATTAGTTGCCACATTCAATTCAAAGTTTCCTAAGAGAATTTGCAAATTTTCAGTTTTTGTCTCTAAGGTTTACTATTCCATTGGACCAATCTACAGTGAACATTTGTCTAAACTTTCTTCATCAAAGTTGTTCCTTAACTACAGTGAGTTTTGTAGCTCAAGTTATGTCACTTTTGCCATAAATAGCAGGATTGGTCAAATTCCAGAATTCTAGGCAACTTTTTGGTTCTGGCAGTTTTGATGACTTAATTTTGGTTAGCAATTTGAATGTGTTATGGTCAGAATTTGGGTTTCTGTTCTTCATGAAAGTTGTTCTAATATGTCTAAGCTTTCGATGGTCATAAAAATCAGGTCATTTGCACCTTTCTACACAAAGTTATGACCATTTGAACATATACTATTTATTTGGTCAATTTTGTCCAGTAACAGGGTACTAATCCTGGATTCAAGCAGACTTTAGGTCAACTTGGGGTTAATTTTAAGGCAAGGTTTCTACATGAAAAATGTTGCATTATGACCCTATTTTCATCTCCAATTAGCCTCACACCAATTGGAGTAACAGAATTCAACTTATAACCTCTCAAATGGACAAAGGTCAAGCTATCCTGAATTCAACCTTACCACATTTACACTCACTTCAATTCCATTCATCAAATTGCACTTATAAGTACCTTAATTGACCAAATTAAGCATTAACAATACCAATTAGTCATCAATTCTCAAAAATCCCCTATTACTAATCAAAACCCTAATTATCAAGAACCCTAATTTCCAATTACTTAATTCATGTCAAATTCACTACACTAATCATGTCCAACACCTTATAAAATATCATAAAACATGTTTAATTCAAATTAACTCATCAAATCCTTCACTCTCACAAGCTAGCCGAATTTTTACCTCTCCTTAATTTTTCAATTTTTAAGTTAATTTTTACTTACTCACATCATTTCCATAAGTAATAATCAATTTAACTTAGGAGAAAGAGACTTACCTCTATGGTGATCTTGAATCCTCAAGTCTTTCTCTAATATCTTCGAATTTCTCCCTTCAATTCTTCTCTTCTAGGGTCAATTAAGAGTTTTCTATGGGTTTTTGTTAGGGTTTATGGGAAGAAATGAAGCTTTGAAAGCTTGAAGTAGCTTGTTAATGGAGGAATTTAGAGAGAGAGTTTGAGAGAGAGTGGGATGACAAAGGGGCAGAAGAAGACCCAATTTTTTTTTTAAAATTTGTAATTATCTCCTTTTTTACTTATCCCAAAATTAATTTAATTAAATTAAACTCCTTTATTGTGTCATGCTAGTGTAATGATGATATCATAATTCACTTTATTTACATTTTCTTTTCTTTTCCATTTTCCTTTCTTCCATTCACCTCTTCACTTTTAATCCATTTTTCATAATTTTAATTTCCTACATTTTAATGGACATTTAGGCCAAAAATCACCTCTAAGGGTGAATTGACTGTATTGCCCCTTACCGGTCTGATCAGTTTTTCTAGTAACACTGAGTTACTTCCTGAAGTTTATCTCAATTATTTGAACTTGTTCTTTATTCTTTTATGTGGTTTTCACAATACCATTAACTTCGCAATTATCCTTAGGCCTGGGGTGTCACACGGTCTCACACGAAATTAGGGCAACAACTAAATTCATAGTCACTTCCTGGTACGATCACCCATCGCTGGGACCTCAGTTCATTTAACCCATTATGCTTTGTTTTTTCTTATTTGTATTTCACCTTCATATAATTTTTAATAATTTTTATTTAGGGCTTTTTTAGATGACATAGATATAGTTATAGACATCCTAACTATCCGGACAGGCACCCGTTACCAAAACAGTAAAATGTATAGACTACTTAATATGGGGGTGTTGCACTAGATTTGACGGAAACAATCTCGACATATCAACTGAGATCCTCGCTATTAATGATGCAATGATTATTTTCCTAAAAAGCTTATATATACCAACCAAGTAACCAGAAAGGAGGTATGTATATTCTCATTCTCAAATTCTCATTACAATTCTTCTTTATATTTTCACATCCAGTTCTCTAACTTAAGCGTCAGAGTGATTTGATAGAAAGCCACCCACCTCACCCCTTTTTCTTTATTGCATTACTACATGGCATTGGGACTAGACCCCAGGAACTCACGGCACTATCAGTGGGAAAACTCAGATCACTAGCTGAGAACCTATGCCTGAAATCATTTCTCTTCTTTTTAACATTTTCTGTGCTGTTAGTAATTTTTTATTCTTGGTCCTAATTATTTTTTGTTGTGGTTTTTATCATCCTAATAGCTGTAGATTTTAGGACTCTTAGTAAAAGCATCATCTCCACTAACCCCTCACTAGGAGGAGATCCACCTGTGATAACAATGACTTAAAATCTAGCTACACCCACTATCCCATCTAGTGTTTAGATTCTGCCACATAACATTATCACCCCAGATCAATAAAACCTATTTCAAGGAATGACACCAAAGTAGGTGTGCCAACACATCTGGGAGATAAAAACCCAAATTGCCTTAAAGGATTGATATCAGGGACTAGTGCCTCACTAGGGACACCATTCCAAAAGTATGAAAGGTTGTAAGAACACCTTCCATGGAGGTAGATCTGACTAGAACTAAAGAAACCAAATAGGAGATCACTGGGTTGACAAATAATTTAGGAAAAAAGATCGAGCAAATCATAACGAGTGAACAAGAATAGTTTGATGAATCACTATGACCAAAGGTGAATTGTGGATTGGTAAAAGCAGTATAGAGATATCAAAAATAGATGGAGGAGGAAACCTTTGGGATGGGAGATGTCTCCACTGTTCGGGCTAATCTTGGCCAAGCAGTTCTTATGAAAGTTCTAATTGCTTATGTTGGATAAATACGATGGAACAATAAACCCTGTGGCAAACTTTAGAACAATAATGATGCTCTAAAACATGAATGACTACCACTGGTGCTGGGTATTTCTAACAACATTAATTGAGCTAGCACAAAAATGGTACGAATGCCTCAAGCCTAGCTCGATTCAAAACTTTCACCAGCTTACCACTGAATTCAAGAATAAGTTCATCTGCTGCATCCCTCTAAAAAAGCTATTTTCAAACCCTTATAAAATAAAACAGTAGGAGGGTGAATCTTTGAGGGATTACATCGCCTACTTCAAAACCAAAGCAATACAAATTGAAAACTTGAATCACAAAATAACATGCGAAGCTTTGAAAAAATGCATGAGAAACATAAAATTTTTAGACTCACTAATAAAAAATCCAACATTAAACTGCTACCAGTTGATGGAGAGGGCCTGAAAGTACATTAGGTTGGATGATGAGTGATGGGCTCTGAGGGAAGAGAGGAAATTTAGAAAAAACAATGAGAAGAGACAAAACAAGAGCTCGGATTGGAGAGTATATCATTCAAGTAGAAAGAAGAGCACAGCAGTGGCAGATTCCACAACTACACACCTTTGAATAAGACTTGATCTAACGTCCTTATGTGGATATAGAAAAATGGTGAGCAGATCAAATGGTTGAAGAAGCTTAACCCTAAAACTATAGGAAAGAGAGATAGGAATAAATTTTGTAGGTTTCATGAAGATCATAGACACACCACTGACGAATGTAAACAGCTTAAGGACGAGATAGAATAGCTAATTAGAGACGGTCAGCTCAAGAAATTTATAAGGGATAGTCAAGACTAGAGAAGAGCGACCACATCGAGAAATAAATATATCATCACCAAAAAGGATGAAAGTCTTATCAGAGTAATTAATATAATTATTGACGGGCCAAACATAGGTAAGATAGGTAATAAAAGACCAGCTAAGCCGAGCAATAGTGGAGTCCAAGCAATCCTCTCTGTTGATAGAAATGAAAGTTGACAATCATCGTAGGTCCTAGTAATAATGACATAAAGCATCCACATTTTGATCCTTTGGTTATATTTGTGCAAATGAACAGGTACACGGTACGAGGAGTGCTAATCAACATAGGCAATTCGGTGAACCTCCTAATGAGAGAAGTCTTAGACAAGCTCGGAACCATGCATTAATCAAGCTGTAATTCTGGGCGACGAAGGATACAAGAGGGAAATTTACATAGAGTTTGCAGTGGTCGATATGCCCTTGTCATACAACATTATCCTTGATCGACCGATCTTAAATGATAATGGCATAGTAATTAGCAAACAAAGGCTGTGTATGAAGCTGCCTGCTCCTGGAGGAACAGCAATAGTTTGAGGGAGCCCAAAATCAGCATTGAAGTAGCGGAAGCAAGAAAAACATAAGTTTATATCATTGAATTCAAAAATTTTTCACCTAGGGTCACATGCATCATGCAAGATTTATTTTTTATCTATTTGATTCAATGATAAACAGCATATTAAAACTCTTTTAATATGTTTTTGGATCTACATTTGCCATTTAAGATTTTTGAATTAATCAGATTAATTTCAAGAACCCTGGATGAAATCAAGAACAAGTGCACTAACCTCTTGATGCACTGCAATGTGTTTGGCACTTTTGGGATGCGTCTTTAGGACACCAGATGTTGTCCTTCTAGCTTGTCCACACCAAGATCACCTATGAAAGCCCTTGAATAGCTTCTAAAGCTTTTTCTATGAATTAAAAAATCAAGTTTTGCCTTTTGAGAGATTACAGATGTAAACAGGACACTAGAAACAATTTCTAGTATTTTTTAATTCAAGAGATTGTTTGCTAATTTATTTAAAATGATGAGAGATGAAGAAGCAGAGAAGGGAGAGGAGCCAAGGGTGGCGGCACCTTTTGAGAATGAGCAGATTGTGTGTTTGTTCTTTCATCCTTACACTTATATAGCTAGGTCACCACTTAAAACTCTTGCCACATGTCACCCTCTGATTGGCTCTAGGTTTAATTGACCCAATCACATTGTGCTAAGTGTCAAACCTATATTTAATCTTGACTTTAATTATCTTACATGATTAAAAGACATTTGGCAAGCTTATGTGTAGTGCCATGTGTCACCATCTCATGGTGCCACATGTCACCCTGTAAAATGACAAAATACCCCTGTGTCTTAATTTTGAGTTCTCAACCCAAAATAATTATTTTTCTTATTCTAATCAATTTATATCAAATATAAATTAATTAATTAATCTTTATTAATTAATTTCTCATTAATTAAATTCATATATAAACACTTTGAATATAAATTTAACTTATACTATACATCCAATAACCTAGATTTGGTTTCAAGCCATGCTAGGGACTTTGCAATCTAATTGCAAACCAAACCTATTTAATTAATCAATTAAACTCTTTAATTAATTAATTAAATCATATTTAATTTGGTGATTACTTGTGTATGTGTGTGACTTACTAGGCTCATCACTAATTGGCAATGAGACATGATATCAACTCTTAATATCATCAGAACTCTTTCTTACCATAAATGATTTCTCTAAATCATTTTATGCACCTCATAGACTATGGTTAACACCTAGCATAGTATGTCATGGCCACCCAATTAGTAATAAGGTTTACCTTAAATGAACCTATAATCATATGTTACCATGCACTAGAATCTCTCTGTTATAAAATCCCAATTTGAGTTGGAGTCATGGTTTATTTCAAACCCCATTTGCTATGAATGTTATGTTCTCTTTTAATTCTAGTTCTTGATTAAAAAGATTTTCTTATCAGAAACTCTTTTTTGATTAAATCTATCTGTCCTGGCCAGGAACTTGAAATATCAAGAACAATTAAATGAACATAGGATTTTATCCCTATTTACTTAGAGGAATAGATTTCATATTGATCAACACCTACCTCCATATATAACTAGTAGGAGCCAATACATGCCCATATACCCATACACATTACAAGTATGAAAGCAGTATCAAACTCAAACCACCTATATACAAGATAACTGTGCTATCTCAAGTCTAAATATTATATGCACTGATATGATTTATGACAATGCATTTACAAGAGTAAACTCCATGTGCTTGTCATCAATGTCACTGGTTCGGCCTACTTATTATGTATATGTGCCTATCATGTTTGTTATATGGCATGAGACTCACCATTCCATCTTATTTATATCTCATATAAATAACTTGGGAACAAACATGAATACAATCTTAGTGGATAAGTCATGTCCTTATTGTGAAGTATCCTTAATTATGAACCTATTTATGATACTTTGTGCTAGAAATACTATCACTCATATTTTTAACAACTTAAGAATAGAATTTCTAACAAAATATCAATGGACCTTTTCTATTACACATAAATATATTATGTAAACGGAAAAGTGAAAATGCCTTTTACTAATAAAACATGTACAAGATACATATTAAATGATATGCTCTAGGGCATACTATTATCAATCTCCCACTAGCACTAGAACCATTCATTACAATACCTTAGACTCATCTTCTCAAGATGACGGTCTAACTATGCTTGTGACAAAAGCTTAGTGAATGGATCAATTAGATTTTTAGCTGATGCTATTTTCTACATGGCTATATCACTTTGCCCAACTGTTTCTCTGATAATGTGGTAGCGCTTTTCTATGTGTTTGGATTTCAGGTGAGACAGGGGTTCCTTATCCAAAACAGCATCTTTTACAGCATCTGATGCAGTAATATACTCAGCCTCTGTAGTGGAATCTGCAGTCTTACTCTTTTGGAACTCTTCCAACTGACTGCACCTACATTACAAATGAACACAAACATAGAGGTAGACTTTCTATCATCAATATCTGATTGGAAATCAGAATCAGTATAACCATCCAATTGCAAGTCACAACCTCCATTTATTAAGAATAAATCCTTAGTTCTTCTCAAGTACTTAAGGATATTCTTGACAGCTATCCAGTGTTCCAAACCTGGATTGGATTGATACCTGATAGTCAAACTAACAGCATATGCGATATCCGGCCTAATACACAACATTGTGTACATTACACTTCCAATAGCTGAAACATATGGAATCCTGGCCATTTTATCTCTTTCTTCAGGTGTCTTTGGAGACATCTCTTTAGAAAGGTGGATACCATGTCTCACTGGTAACAATACTCTCTTGGAATCAATCATGTTAAACCTCTTTAACACCTTTTCCAAGTATATACTTTAGGCTAAACCAATTATTCTTTTCGCTCTATCTCTATAGATGCGTATCCCAAGAATGTAGGTTGCCTCCCCTAAGTCTTTCATGGAGAGTGTATTTGACAATCATACCTTTATAGTAGTCAACATACTTGTGTCATTGCCTATCAACAGAATATTATCCACATATAAGATAAGAAAAGTGATAGCACTATCACTAACCTTCTTACATACACATGGCTCATCCTCATTTTTGATAAAAACTAAATGACTTAATGGCTTCATCATAACGGATGTTCCAACTCCTCGAAGGTTGTTTTAACCCATAAATGGATCGCTTTAGCTTACACACTTTAGAACCATCTTGGGATTCAAAACCCCAAGGTTGTTCCATGAAAATATTTTCTTCAATGTATCTATTGAGAAAAGCTGTTTTGACATTCATCTGCCAAATCTCATAATCATAGTATGCAACTATTACTAATAGAATCCTAATTGATTTAAGCATGGCAACAGGCGAGAAAGTCTCCTTATAGTTAATTCCTTGCCTTTGGCGAAACCCTTTTGCTACTAGCCTTGCCTTATAGGTCTCTACCTTTCCATCAGAACCAATTTTCTTCTTGAAAACCCATTTATTCCCTATAGATACAATACCTTTAGGTGGGTCAACAAGATCCCAAACTTGATTCTTATATATGGAATCAATCTCGAATTTCATAGCATCAATCCATTTTGAAGAGTCTATATCTAATATAGCTTCTTCATAGGTAAGTGGATCATCTCATGATCTATTTCTTCATGAGTAAACAACTCTTGTTCTTCTTCATAAAGGAAATCATATCTCACTGATGGGTGAGATACCCTGGTTGATCTACGAGGAACAACTGTAGATATTTCATTAATAGGTGTAGGTTGACTAAATGGATCTATATCCATCTGATTTGTTGGTTGGTCAGAATTCTCCAATTTTAACTCTATTTGCCTTCCTTTGCCTCTTTCTTGAACAAACAATTATTAAAGAAATGTGGCATCTCTACTTATCACAACCTTTTGTGATGTAGGCAAATAAAATAATATCCAAAGCTATCTTTTGGATATCCAATAAATCAACCCTATTCTGATCTGGTTTCCAATTTATCAGTGTTCAGCTTTTTGATATAATCTGGACAACCCCAAATATTAACATGCTTAAGACTTGGTTTTCTTCCATGCCATATCGCATAAGGTGTGGAAGATATTGATTTTGATGGAATCGTATTCAGAATATGCAAAGCTAATTCTAATGTTAATCCCTAAAAGGAGGTTGGCATATCAGTATATCTCATTATACTACGTACCATATCCAATAGGGTATGATCTCTCCTTTCAGATGCACCATTCAGCTGTGGTGTTCCTGGAGGAGTCAGCTGGGAAACAATGCCATGCCCTCTTAAGTATTCATTAAATTTAGTACTCAAGTATTTACCTCCACGATCTGATCGAAGAGCTTTAATACTTTTTCCTGTTGATTTTCTACTTCAGATTTAAATTCTTTAAACTTTTCAAAGGATTCATGTTTGTATTTCATCAAATACAAATACTTAAACCTTGATTTTTCATCAGTAAAGGTAACAAATAATGAAAATTGCCTCTAGTCATTTCTCTAAATGGGCCATGTACATTATTATGTATTAGTTCTAAAAAATTTTCAGCTCTTAGTCCTTGTTCAACAAAGTGTGATCTAGTCATTTTGCCCTGAAGGCAGAATTCACAGGTTGGAGTAGGTCCAAAACCCAATGAGGATAAAATCCTTATTTTCCCCAGCCTTGCAATCCTATCTTCTGCAACACGACCTAACCTTAAGTGCCAAATATATTTTGAACTTGAGTTGATTTTCATCATGGCATTGCATTCTTTTAGAATGCTATACTCTGGGCAATTCCTTTTCCAGTGCCCATTCTGCTGGTAGTGGAAACACTTTCCTTTGCCTTTGTCAGCTTTGACCTTTGTTTTTTTGTTTGGCCATCTTTTTAGAAGATCTTGGAACTTGAGGTTTCTTTTTCTAATTGCCCTTCTTCTTGTTGGACTTTCCAGTAGAAGAAGATGCAATCAAATTTATCTCTTTTCCTTTATTACCTGGCATATTCTTTTGGGCAATAACCAGCATGTTGAGTAAACCAGCCAAGATGCATTCCTGTTTAGTCATGACTCAGGAAGGAACTGAAAGATCAAATCCATTTGTAGTTGGAAATCCATGTTAAAGTCAAGATGTTCCAGCTGCTCAATTAGCTGAATCATCTTGTGGACTTGATCCCCAACATTCTGTCCCTTTGACATCCTTATGCAGAATAGCTGTCTAGATATCTCATACCTAGCATTCCTACTGTGCTCACCATAGAACTCTTGTAGGTGAAGGAGGATCTCACTCACGCTATGCATGTTCTCATGCTGCTTCTGTAACTCATTACTCATAGAAGCAAGCAGATAACACTTGGCTCTCATATCATGCTCCTTCCACTTGTCCAAAATTTCATGTTCCTCTTGAGTGGCCTCTGGAGGTAAGGGACCAGGAACATTTGAGTCTAGAACATATCCTATATGTTCAAGGTTTAGGACAAGTTTCAAATTTCTTAGCCAATTAGACAGATGAGATCTTGTCAACCTATTGCGATCAAGTATACTTACAAGGATATTGGATGGTGATGGTTGTTCTGTGCTCATTATTATCAAAAAATTAATTGTAGAAAATAATCAGATTAATTAGTAAATGTATCTAATTAACCAAAATGATTATGGTCTTTTAATCAAATTAGTCCTCCTATCAACTTAGCAAATCCTACACTTCCAAAGTAGAAAACGGAAATCCTAGTTGGATGGATTTATAGTGGGTGATTGAATTCTTATAATTCTATTGATCATCCTCAGGTACATCCATTATTGGAATTACAATAAACTATAAGTAAGCAACTCCTTGCTCATCACATCTCATGTGAGGTTCAATCCTTTACCTAGCCCCTAATGCTTAAAATCTTAGGTACATCCATTATTGACTTATCTTGTATTAGTTAAGTTGATCCCATTGAGCCAGTAATTATGCAAATAATTTTAATGTCCTCAGGTACATCCAATATTGGCCACCAAACCATTTACATATTCACAACATCTCATGCTTAATAATTATTCTCAAGAATATCTCTTAAATTAATTGCATCATATGCAACTATTTAAAATTTCTTAAAATAATTGCCCCAATGGAGGGCCCATGTATAATTACTTTAATTATAGCATTTCCAACTTAATCATTTCTTTGGAAGATTTTATGGTCATCCTAATTACTATTAAGGTCTCACTCTGCACATTATCCATTTAGCATGCATATATCATATACTTGCATACATTCCCATACATCTCATGCATTCATGGATAAACAGTAAATATGGTATGATCATGGACTTTCTAAGGGATTCAATTTTGATCCACCAAGAATTGAATCAGGGCATTCCTAGGTGCATTTCATTCATTCATATTATAAGAGTTGCTGAAGGAGTACATAATCAATACTTGATCTTGAATTCCTCTCACTGGTCCCACCAATGCTCTTGACCTCCTTGATCTTTTTACAATCCAATTACATAGTAATTCTTGGCATACTGAGGTGAATTTATAAGAACTAAATAAATGAAATTACAACCAAAAAATTATTACAACCTTAATAATACATGCCCAAAAATAAATTAAAATAAATTAATTTAAATTACAACTCAAAGAAACATAAAAGAAATAAATTCAATCACATTGGTCTTTTATAGTCCATGATCATCCATCATGCATATCACTATTTAAGAACTAAATAAAACATACATACTTAAATTAAATTGAATATCTCATATTCAACTTAAAAATCCAAATTTAAATATGATTCAAACATATTTAAAAATTTAGATTTGAATCACATTCAAACAAATTCAAAAAATTTAGATTTGAATCACATTGAAACAACTTTAAAAATTCAGATTTGAATCACATCCAAACAACTTTTAAAATTCAAATTTGAATTACATTCAAACAACTTTAAAAATTTAGATTTGGATCTCATTTAAACAATTTTTAAAATTCTGATTTGAATCACATTCAAACAACTTTAAAAATTCAGATATGAATCACATTCAAACAACTTTAAAAATTCAGATTTGAATCACATTCAAACAATTTTTAAAATTTAGATTTGAATCAAAATTTAATTGTATGATTTAAAACTCTAATTAAACAATTTAATTAAACATAAAATGGACATAATTATGAGCATTAGATCATACAACAATTGCGCAAATATTGCCTAAAACCATGCACACCATAAGGGATGAACAAACCTTGCGCACACAATGGTGTTCATCACTAAGCCGCCACCTTTCTTTGTAACCAGCAATGGATCTATCATCTCATGATCATACCACACAATTAAATCGTATAATCAACAATCTAAATGGCAAATATAGTGGCTCTGATACTAATTTAAAGAGCGGAAGTATGAAAAACATAAGTTTATATCATTGAATTCAAAAAATTTTCACCTAGGGTCACATGCATCATGCAAGATTTATTTTTTATCTATTTGATTTCAATAATAAACAGCATATTAAAACTCTTTTAATATATTTTTGGATCTAAATTTACCATTTAAGATTTTAGAATTAATCAGATTAATTTTAAAAACCCTAGATTAGATCAAGAACAAGTGCACTAACCTCTTGATGCACTGCAGTGTGTTCGGCACCTTTGGGATGCATCTTTAGGGCACTAGATGTTGTCCCTCTAGCTTGTCTGCACCAAGATCACTTATGGAAGCCCTTGAACAGCTTCTAAAGCTTTTTCTAAGAATTAGAAAATCAAGTTTTGCCTTTTGAGAGATGACAGATATAAACAGGACACTAGAAATAATTTCTAGTATTTTTTAATTCAAGAGATTATTTGCTAATCTCTTTAAAATGATAAGAGATGAAGAAGAAGAGAAGGGAGAGCAGCCAAGGGTGGTGGCACCTTTTGAGAATGAGCAGATTGTGTGTTTGTTCTTTCATCCTTACACTTATATAGCTAGGTCACCACTTAAAACCCTTGCCACATGTCACCTTCTGATTAGCTCTAGGTTTAATTGACCCAATCACATTGTGCCAAGTGTGAAACCTATATTTAATCTTGATTTTGATCACTTACATGATTAAAAGACATTTGGCAAGCTTATGTATGGTACCATGTGTCACCATCTCATGGTGCCATGTGTCACCATCTCATGGTGCCACATGTCACTCTGTGAAATGACCAAAATACCCTGTATCTTAATTTTGAGTTCTCAATCCAAAATAATTATTTCTCTTCTTCTAATCAATTTATATCAAATATAAATTATTATTTAATCTTTATTAACTAATTTCTCATTAATTAAATTCATATTTAAACACTTTAAAAATAAATTTAACTTATATTATACATCCAATAACCTAGATTTGGTTTCAAGCCATGCTAGGGACTTTGCAATCTAATTACAAACCAAACCTAATTAATTAATTAATTAAACTCTTTAATTAATTAATTAATTAATTAAATCATATTTAATTTGGTGATTACTTGTGTATGTGTGTGACTTACTAGGCTCATCACTAATGTCACACCCTACCCCTCTGTAAGGCATAACATGATCCCGTAGTATACCTAATGAATTACCAACTTCGTCTACTGATAACCCATTAAATACGCTACAAGGGATTTTAAAACTTTTCTTACTTCTTTTTACAGTGGTGAGCACTATTTACAGGTGTTAAAAAAATTTTTTGAACTGAAGGGAACGAGCTAACACATTTGACTTATTAGGAATTTCTGTAAAAATTTTGGCAGAGTACCCTCTGTATTTTGAATAAAACAGTTCTTCAAAAACCTGTAAAAAGCACTTCAAATATTTTTCTCAATCTCAAACTCCAAAATTTAATCAACACAATATATTTATCAACACAAATCCACAATAACTTTTCAATATTTCCAAAGGATGAGATAAAAGAAATATAGTACAAGTTTTACAAGTCAAAATAACTCATAATTATTTTACAACTTCAATGTACAATTTTAATTTATAGCTGCTCAAAACCAAGAACAATATATACATACAGTGAACATACATTACAGTACAAAATGCAAAATGTGGTATACTCAATATACCCGATGATCTCTCGCTGAATGCACTAGCAGCCTAATCTGCTGCCCTATCCGTCTGTCTACCTGCGACAGCAATGAAAAGCTATCGCTGAGACAATGTCTCAGTGGTACACAGCATTAGCCAAATACAACTTTAAATCACAAATCATAAGTCATATAAATAGTGGATACTTAAACCATAGCTAAATTCAAGACAATGAATGTCATAAGAATTTAAACTCCATTTTACAAATTATCAAAGCTCATAATAACACAATTTAGTCAAATAATTTAAGAACACAATGTTGGCAATTCATACACAACTTAAGCCATGAAACAATTTTCCAATCAATGCCTCGTTGTACACCACGACAAAGCAATCTACAACCCCACTAATCGAAATCAATGAGGGAGGTGGCTAGCTAGCTAATGAGTACTTATCCTATCTACAATCTCAACTGGTAAACCAGAGAGGGAGGAAAATAAACGATCTCAACCCCATAAATGGAGGAGGAATAATGTGATACTGTCATGCTAAGTGTGAACACAAAATCAATTCCAAACATTTTATTCAAATGATTCGTGAGAAATCCAATAAATTTCCAAAGTCATAATTTCATTCACAAGATGGCAACACAATTCATAATTAACTTCAATTTTCACAAATCACACTAAATAAATTTTTCCACAGTTTCGAACCATTCACAATGCTTTTCAAGCAATAAGTATCCATTCAAACACATTTCCATAATTGAAAACAATAATATACAAAAATAGCCATAATTTATTTCAATTGAAAAATTCAAAAGAAATAACTGTTATGCACAAACCTCTGATAACTGTCTCCTGGCCTTGACTCAGTATTTCCTTCCCTTTCCTTGAGTCTTTGCTAACTGAGAAACACAGTTTGAAGTGTTTCAGTACTCATTTAAACTGTCTCTAACGGTAATGCTTGATAATTAATTCACTGAATTATATTATTTGCTTAGTCAACCTAATATGTCGACCCTCATTGCATTCTAGGTAAATTAGGTTTTAATGTTACAAATATGTTACACTCAATAGTCTTTTAGGGTTGGTACATGTTACCAAATTCATTTCCATGTATTTTGCATTTTATTGCAATTTGCTAGATTCCGGGATACTACTTTGACCTAGTCGGACGACCTAGTTCCCTCGGTTTTTGGGTTTTGGTCAAAACCACAAACTTGTAGATCTATGTCTTAGTGCACGCAGGGAAAAATTTCAGGTCATTCTGAGTTATGAAGACCAAGTTATGGTCATTTTACTATTGCTGGTCAAAATGCATCATAATTGGTCACTTTAGGTCATCTTAGGTTCGGCTAGTTTTTGGACCCGAACTTGTACAAGCTATTTGACTTGCTTATGGTCATTTATGGGCTTTGGTGTCTTCATAAGACTTGTAGATATAGATCTTAGCTATTCATGGTCAAAATTTCAGGTTAATTGGACGTGTTTTGAATGAGTTATGGCCAAAACACTAACTGCTGCCCAAATGATAAATTTTCAGGCCTTAATTGCACTAATCCGGATTCGGTCATTTTTCAAGTTACCTTACAAGCAGAATTTTGGTAAGCTTCCTTCATGAAAGTTGGCACATTTTGTGCCTAGTTTCACCTCCAATTGGTCTCATACCAATTGGAGCAACACACTTAAGGTTCTAATCCCAAAACATAAACTGCCCTATTGCATTTTGTTCATTACTCATCGAAGAACATTTTTAACACTTACCAAACTACACATTCATGCCAATTATGATTTGTACCATAACCTAAACACATTTCACAACATATTGTTGGTCATTTTGGCAGCTTACAATCACACTCAATATGCACCATTTAGTACAGAATTTTTCAAGCTCAAATTACAACAATTCAATCACCTAACCTAGCTCATTTACATGTCCAACCTCACACCATCATATATATACACAAGCTGCCATAACAAGTACCACAATTTAACATTAATATTCCATAAACCAAATATGAAATAACATTTTTATGGTTCACCAAATCAAGCTGCTGATTCATACACCTCTCTCCATTAATGTCTAAGCTTCCAAATTCAAGTATACATTCACAATATACTTAGTATACATCACCCAATTTATTCCTACACATATAAACACATAATCAACCCTTTAATCTACCATTTACAAGCAAGAATAAACTGTCCTCAAGGAGTTTCCATGGCTGCCAAAAATACACTTCTCCCTTTAAACATCAAACCTCAAAATTCTTTCCACAATTCAAGTACCCATAACCTCCTCACAAACTTTAATGAGGCAATAACCAAAAACACAAACTTACCACTTAGGAAACTCTTCAAAACCTCTCCAAAACTTGGTCTTCTTGATGCCTATCTACTGCCCATGGTGTGGTGGTCAAGTTTAATGAAGAAACCTTAAGCATTGGGAGCTTGGATCATGGATGCATGGAGGTTGGAGCTTGGACGGCCATGGGAGAGTTTGGGAGCTTTTTGGTTTGGCCATGGGAAGAATTTGAGGAAGAAGAAGGTTTGCAGAAGTTAGTGGAGAGTGACAGAATTTTTATTGATTTTCCAAGTGTTTAGTGGTCCACTAATGTAAGAATATTATTACTTTAATTCAACTTTCAATTATTCAACATTAAACCCCTTTTTTTCACTATTTAAAATATGGACCACCATTTTAATTTTCATGATATTTTCAAAGTTTAATATCATTTATTTTTAATTTACATTTAGGTCAAAAGGACACTTGGGATGTCAAATGACCACAATACCCCTGTTCGGGTTGTATTCCCGATTTTTCGGTAACACCGAGTTTTGTTAATTTTTTTATTTCTCACTTTTCTTTGTACTAATTAATTTTTTTTTTGATATTTCTAATGGCATTTATACTTCAATAGGGGTCTATTTAAGTCCTAAAAATATTTCCCAGGGTTCCCTACGGTCCAGGGCTAGTCAACGGTCCACGTCGTGACTTCCCGGTGCGGTCACCCATTGTTAGGGTTCTTGGCTCGTTTAACTTGGTTACATTTCTTTGCTATTATTTTTCCTTTGTTTTTTTTTTGTATTTTCTTTTCTTGTATTTCATTATTTTATGTCTCCTCACTCATATCAAAGTGTAGTTCCAGGCATCCTAGCTGTCTGGACAACACTGGTCACAGGAACAGTAGAACGCACTACTGAACTTAGGGGCATTACAATTCTCCCCCCCTTAAAATAAATTTCGTCTTGAAATTTTACCTGGCATTAGTCTCTGAACAGCTATGGGTGCTATCTCCTCATATCCTCTTCATGTTCCCAAGTAGCTTCCTGGCCTGAATGATGGTTCCACAGCACTTTAACCAGGTGTATCTATTTGTTCCTTAGCTGCTTCACCTCATAAGCCAGAATTTCTATGGGTTCTTCCCCATATGAGAGGTCTGGATTTACCTCAATCTCTTCAACTGATAGCACATGAGATGGGTCAGATCTATGCCTCCTTAACATGGACACATGGAAGACAATGTGTATCCTTGCTAACTACGAAGGTAATGCCAACCGATATGCCAGAGGACCCACTCTTTCCAGAACCTCATATGGTCTGATGAAACGAGGACTCAGTTTCCCCTTTCTGCCAAATCTCATAATTCTCTTCCAAGGAGAAACTTTGAGGAATACCTTATCACCCACTGCATATTCAATATCTCTTCTCTTCAGATCAACATAGGACTTCTGACGGTCTGATGTAGCCTTGAGTCTATCTCTGATCAATCTGATCTTTTCCTCTGTCTGCTGAACAATTTCTGGCCCAATCATCTTCCTTTCACCAACTTCATGCCAACATAAGGGAGTTCTACACTTTCTGCCATACAAAGCTTCATATGGAGGCATCCCAATGCTTGATTGGTAGCTGTTGTTATAAGCAAACTCAATCAAAGGCAAGTGTGTATCCCAACTACCTTCAAACTCAATCACACAAGCCCGTAGCATATCCTCCAATATCTGAATTACCCTCTCAGACTAGCCATCTGTCTATGGGTGGAATGCTGTGTTGAAGTTCAATCTAGTTCCTAGGGCTCTCTGTAGACTACCCCAGAATCCAGAAGTGAACCTAGGATCTCTGTCAGATACAATTGATACTGGCACTCCATGCAATTTTACAATTTCATATATGTATAATCTGGCCAATCTCTCTAGGCTATAGTCCATCTGAACTGGCAAAAAGTGAGCAAACTTGGTCAGTCTGTCAACTATAACCCATACTGCATCATGACTATTCTGTGTCCTCAAAAGTCCCGTAATAAAATCCATAGTTATTCGTTCCCATTTCCACTCTGGTACTGGCAAAGGATGTAACAAACCAGCTGCAACTTGATGTTCTGCCTTTACTTGCTGACAAGTTAGGCATTTGGAAACAAATTCAGCTATATCCCTCTTCATACCCATCCACCAGTAATGCTCTTTTAGCCCTATGTACATTTTAGTTCCACCAGGGTGCATAGCAAAAGGAGACTCATGTGCTTCCTTCATAATGATCTGTCTCAATTCAACATCATTAGGAATGCACATTCTGCTCTGATGTAGCAATAAACCGTCATCTTTCACAGAAAATTCAGGTTTCTTGCCCTGCTGGACTTCTTTCAGTAGCTTCTGATATTTATCATCACTCTGAGCAGCCTTTCTGATCAGATCAATCAACACTGGCTGTACATGGCATGCAACTACTGTCTGTCCCTCATCATCAATCTCTAAACTGGCATGCTGTGCTTTCAATTCATGTACCATGGACAAAGGAGAAACTCTGAGACTTTCCATAATCTTGTGACTTAAGGCATTAGCCACCACATTTACTTTCCCTGGCTGATAGTCTATTAAGCAATCATAGTCTTTAATCAGTTCTAACCATCTCTTCTACCTCAAATTCAATTCCTTCTGTGTGCCCAAATACTTCAAGCTCTTGTGATCTATGTAAATGTAACATTTCTCCCCATGCAAATAGTGTCTCCAGATCTTCAGAGCAAAAACAATAGCTGCTAGCTCCAAATCATGTGTTGGGTAGTTCCTCTCATGCGATTTCAGCTGGCGTGATGTATAAGCAATGACATTCCGATCTTGCATCAGTACACAGCCTAATCCATTGTGAGAAGCATCATTATAAACTGTGTATTCTTTACCCGGAGTAGGTAAAGTGAGGACAGGAGCTTCAGTCAAACACCTCTTTAACTCATCAAAACTCTGCTGACATTTGTCTGTCCACTGAAATTTTACATATTTCCAAAGCAGCTTAGTCAGTGGAGAAGATAACATAGAAAACCCCTTCACAAACCGACGGTAATATCCAGCTAAACCCATAAAACTGTGAATTTCTGTGATATTCCAGGGTGGCTTCCAATTAAGGATAGCTTCTACCTTACTGGAATCTACCTTGATCTCTTCAGCTGACACAACATGTCCCAAAAAGGAGATTTCTTTTAGCCAAAATTCACACTTCGACAATTTGGTGTATAGCTGTTTCTCCCTTAAAGTCTACAGTACAATTCGTAGATGTCTGTCATGCTCCTTTGCATTCCTCGAATATTTTAAAAAGTCATCAATAAACACCACCACAAATTGGTCGAGATATGGTCTGAAGATAGTGTTCATCAGATCCATAAAAGCAGCTGGAGCATTTGTTAACCCGAATGGCATTACTAGAAACTCATAGTGGCCATACCGAGTTCTGAAAGTAGTTTTTGGAATACTCTGCTCTTGCACCTTCAACTAATAATAACCATATCACAAATCAATTTTGGAGAATACAGCTGCACCCTTCAACTGATCAAACAGATCATAAATGCGAGGCAATGGATATCTGTTCTTTATTGTCACCTTATTCAACTGCTGGTAGTCAATACATAAGCGGAGAGTACCATCTTTCTTCTTAACAAACAATACTAGCACTCCCCAAGGTGACACACTAGGGCGAATGAAGCCCTTTTCAAGTAGTTCTTGCAACTATATCTTCAACTCCTTTAACTCTGCTGGTGCTATTCTGTATGGTGTTATGGAGATTGGATCCACACCAGGCAGAACATTAATTTCAAACTGCACTTCTCTTTTTGGAGGTAATCCTAGCAATTCATCAGGAAACACATCTGGAAAGTCATATACTGTAAGGATGTCCCTTAATGCTGGACTCTCC
The DNA here is from genome assembly GCF_030052815.1 of Hevea brasiliensis. NCBI lineage: Eukaryota > Viridiplantae > Streptophyta > Magnoliopsida > Malpighiales > Euphorbiaceae > Hevea > Hevea brasiliensis. Next base: position 71,167,534 of record NC_079498.1, on the reverse strand, counting down.
ACTTGGGTGTCTACCACATGTGCCAAGTATGCTTCACACCCCTTTCTGATCATTTTTCTGGCTAGTGCAGCCGAAATGATGTTTGATGGTAATAGCTGCCTCTCCCCATGTATTACCACATCACTGTACTGAGGGAGACCAAAAGTGGCTATCTTCAGCCTACAGTCAATCATGGCATGATGCCTGGCTAACCAATCCATGCCCAAAATGATATCATAATCTCTGAAGGGCATTTCAATGAGATCAGACAGAAAAGTGTGTCCTTGGATCACCAAAGGACAATCTCTATACATTCTATTAACCCTGACCTCCTGTCCTAACGGACTTGTTACTAGCACTTCAAAGTCCATTTTTGTACATGGATTAGCAATGCAATCAATGATGCTAGCACTCACATAAGAATGGGTAGAACTCGGATCAAATAACATAAACACATCTTAATTAAAGGTTGAGAAGGTACCAGCCACAACATCAGATGTCTCGGCCTCTTCTCTCTGTCTCATTGCATAGACTCTGACCGGAGCACTGTCTTGCTCTAATTGTTTCACTGTGCCTTGGCTGCTTACTGGGCTACCACTACCCCTACCTCTACCTCTGCTGGGTGGTTGTGAACTTTTGGTGACAGAGCTCTGAACTGACCCTTCTGCAGTAGTAGGAGGTGGTCCAACTCTGTGAGTACTGGTGCAGTCCTTGGCAAAGTGTCCTGTGCCTCCACAGTTATAACAGGCTGCAATAGCCTTGTAGCATATCCCACTATGATATATTCCACAAGTTTCACATTGGCGGGGAGGGTAGGAACCTCTGGTACTCTGCTGACCAGATAAAGGAGGTTTTTATCCTGAATATCTTCCCCTACCAGACTTCTTGCCACCTCTGCTGTGTCCCCCATGGTTTTTCCTCTTTCCAGTAGGACCACTGGAACTTTGTTCTACAAATTTTCCCTCTTTCTCTGTCCTCTCTGATTTCTTTTTCTCAGAAGCTGCTTCAGATTCAATTCTTTCTAACTCTAGTGCTTGAGAAACAAGTTCAGAGAAGTTAGTGTGTTTGAATCCGACTACTTGTAATCTGATACTGGGCTTCAAGCCGGTTTCAAACCTCTTGCATCTCTCCCCACTGGTAGCAAGTAGACTTACTGCATAATGGCTCAGGCGGGAAAATTTCCTTTCATATTCAGCCACTGATCTATTCCCCTGTTTCAGACTTAGGAACTCTTGCAGCTTCTGGTCTACATAGGCATCAGGGACATATTTTTGCCTGAATTCCCTGAGAAAGTCATTCCATGTTAGCACTGCAGGTTCTACTAGACTGTGGGGAATGGTTTTCCACCAGTCATAAGCATCCCCTTGTAGCAGAGATACTGAATATTCAAATCTGAGCTCCTCTGTGCAGTGCAGTTTCTTGAATACCCTATTCATCCTCTCTAACCACTGTTCTGCCTCTAGGGGATCTACTGTCCCCTTAAACTCTGTAGCCCCATATTTCATCAATTTGTAATACTGTCTAGCAGAACACTGTGGTTGTACCACTAGTGTCTGTATTGGGACTTGAGTAGGCACATTACCAGCCATTTGTTGGAACATTGCAGCCATCTCATTGAGCAACCGAAAGCAGAAATCATGATCTGTGAAGTGTCTTCTTGAACCACTGACATTATGTAGGGCTAGGGCATCCCCTTGCATCTCAGCCTTTATCGATTGATCGACTGAACGATCACCCTCTTCCATAGTCAATGCGAGGATCTTAGACCTCCTGAACAAATAACACAAGGAGATTTCCTCGCGTTAGTGCATATTTATAATGTAATGTACTGTATGTATCAAACAATGAAATTGAGCAGTTGCATAATGAAGAAAGAATATTCAAGTTACAGGTGAAAACATAATTTAAAAACTAGCTCTGATACCACTAAAATATGTCACACCCTACCCCTCTGTAAGGCATAACATAATCCCGTAGTATACCTAATGAATTACCAAGTTCGTCTACTAATAACCCATTAAATACGCTACAAGGGATTTTAAAACTTTTCTTACTTCTTTTTATAGTAGTGAGCACTATTTACAGGTGTTAAAAAATTTTTTTGAACTGAATAGAATGAGCTAACACATTTGAATTATTAGGAATTTCTATAAAAATTTTAGCGGAGTACCCTCTGTATTTTGAATAAAACAATTCTTCAAAAACCTGTAAAAAGCACTTCAAATATTTTTTTCAATCTCAAACTCCAAAATTTAATCAACAAAATATATTTATCAACTCAAATCTACAATAACTTTTCAATACTTCCAAAGGATGAGATAAAAGAAATATAGTACAAATTTTACAAGTCAAAATAACTCATAATTATTTTACAACTTCAATGTACAATTTTAATTTACAGCTGCTCAAAACCAAGAACAATATATACATACAGTGAACATACATTACAGTACAAAATGCAAAATGTGGTACACTCAATATACCCGATGATCTCTCGCTGAATGCACTAGCAGCCTAATCTGCTGCCCTGTCCATCTGTCTACCTGCGACAGCAATGAAAAGCTATCGCTGAGACAATGTCTCAGTGGTGCACAACATTAACCAAATACAACTTTAAATCACAAATCATAAGTCATATAAATATTGGATACTTAAACCATAGTTAAATTCAAGACAATGAGTGTCATAAGAATTTAAACTCCATTTTACAAATTATCAAAGCTCATAATAACACAATTTAGTCAAATAATTTAAGAACACAGTGTTGCCAATTCATACACAACTTAAGCCATGACACAATTTTCCGATCAATGCCGCGTTGTACACCACGACAAAGCAATCTACAACCCCACTAATCGAAATCAATGAGAAATGTGGCTAGCTAGCTAATGAGTACTCATCCGATCTATAACCTCAACTGGTAAACCAGAGAGGGAGGAAAATAAACGATCTCAACCCCATAAATGGAGAAGGAATAATGTGATACTGTCAAGCTAGGTGTGAACACAAAATCAATTCCAAACATTTTATTCAAATGATTCGTGAGAAATCCAATAAATTTCCAAAGTCATAATTTCATTCACAAGATGGCAACACAATTCATAATTAACTTCAATTTTCACAAATCACACTAAATAAATTTTTCCACAGTTTCAAACCATTTACAATGCTTTTCAAGCAATAAGTATCCATTCAAACACATTTCCATAATTGAAAACAATAATATACAAATAGTCATAATTTATTTCAATTGAAAAATTCAAAAGAAATAACTGTTGTACACAAACCTCTGATAACTGTCTCCTGGCCTTGACTCAGTGTTTCCTTCCCTTTCCCTAAGTCTTTGCTAACTAAGAAACACAGTTTGAAGTGTTTCAATACTTATTTAAACTGTCTCTAACAGTAATGCTTGATAATTAATTTACTGAATTCTATTATTTGCTTAGTCAACCTAATATGTCGACCCTCATTGCATTCTAGGTAAATTAGGTTTTAATGTTACTAATATGTCACACTCAATAGTCTTTTAGGGTTGGTACATGTTACCAAATTCATTTCCAAGTATTTTGCATTTTATTGCAATTTGTTGGATTCTGAGATACTAGTTTGATCTAGCCGGACGACGTAGTTCCCTCGGTTTTCGGGTTTCAGTCAAAACTACAAACTTGTAGATCTATGTCTTAGTGAACGCGGGTAAAAATTTCAGGTCATTTTGAGTTATGAAGACCAAGTTATGGTCATTTTACTATTACTGGTCAAAATGCATCACAATTGGTCACTTTAGGTCATTTTAGGTTCGGCCAGTTTTTGGACCCGAATTTGTACAAGCTGTTTGACTTGCTTATGGTCATTTCTGGGCTTTGGTGTTTTCATAAGACTTGTGGATATAGGTCTTAACTATTCGTGGTCAAAATATCAGGTCAATTGGACCTGTTTTGAGTGAGTTATAGCCAAAACACTAACTGCTGCCCAAATGGTAAATTTTCAGGCCTTAATTGCACTAATCCGGATTTGGTCATTTTTCAAGTTACCTTACAAGCAGAATTTTAATAAGCTTCCTTCATGAAATTTGGCACATTTTGTGCCTAGTTTCACCTCCAATTGGTCTCATACCAATTGGAGCCACACACTTAAGGTTCTAGGCCTAAAACATAAATTGCGCTATTGCATTTTGTTCATTACTCATCAAAGAACATTTTTAACACTTACCAAACTACATATTCATGCCAATTCTGGTTTGTACCATAACCTAAACACATTTCACAACATATTGTTGGCCATTTTGGCAGCTTACAATCACACTCAATATGCACCGTATAGTACAAAATTTTTCAAGCTCAAATTACAATAATTCAATCACCTAACCTAGCTCATTTACATGTCCAACCTCACACCATCATACATATACACAAGCTGCCATAACAAGTACCACAAGTCAACATTAATATTCCATAAACCAAACATGAAATAACATTTTTATGGTTCACCAAATCAAGCTGCCGATTCATACACCTCTCTCCATTAATGTCCAAGCTTCCAAATTCAAGTATACATTCACAATATACTTAGTACACATCACCTAATTTATTCCTACACATATAAACACATAATTAACCCTTTAATGCACCATTTACAAGCAAGAATAAACTGTCCTCAAGGAGTTTCCATGGCTGCCAAAAATACACCTCTCCCTTTAAACATCAAACCTCAAAATTCTTTCCATAATTCAAGTACCCATAACCTCCTCACAAACTTTAATGAAGCAATAACCAAAAACACAAACTTACCACTTAGGAAACTCTTCAAAACCTCTCCAAAAATTGTTCTTCTTGCTGCCTATCTACTGCCCATGGTGTGGTGGTCAAGTTTAATGAAGAAACCTTAAGCATTGGGAGCTTGGATCATGGATGCATGGAGGTTGGAGCTTGGACGGCCATGGGAGAGTTTGGCAGCTTTTTGGTTTGGCCATGGGAATAATTTGAGGAAGAAGAAGGTTTGCAGAAGTTAGTGGAGAGTGACAGAATTTTATTGATTTTCCAAGTGTTTAGTGGTCCACTATTGTAAGAATATTATTACTTTAATTTAACTTTCAATTATTCAACATTAAACCCCTTTTTTTCACTATTTAAACTATGGACCACCATTTTAATTTTCATGATATTTTCAAAGTTTAATATCATTTATTTTTAATGTAGATTTAGGTGAAAAGGCCACTCAAGATGTCAAATGACCACAATGCCCCTGTTCGGGTTGCATTCCTGATTTTTCGGTAACACCGAGTTTTGTCCGTTTTTCGATTTCTCACTTTTCTTTGTACTAATTAATTTTTTTTTTTTGATATTTCTGATGGCATTTATACTTCAATAGGGGTCTATTTACGTCCTAAAAATATTTCCCAGGGTTCCTTGCAGTCCAAGGCTAGTCAACGATCCACGTCGTGACTTCCCGGTGCGGTCACCCATCGCTAGGGTTCTCGGCTCGTTTAACTTGGTTACATTTCTTTGCTATTATTTTTCCTTTGTTTTTTTTTTTGTATTTTCTTTTCTTGTATTTCATTATTTTATGTCTCCTCACTCATATAGAAGTGTAGTTCTAGGCATCCTAGCTGTCCGGACAACACTGGTCACAGGAACAGTAGAACGCACTACCGAACTTGGGGGCGTTACAACTAATGGGCAATGAGACATGATATCAACTCTTAATATCATCAGAACTCTTTCTTACCATAAATGATTTCTCTAAATCATTTTATACACCTCATAGACCATGGTTAACACTTAGCATAACATGCCATGGCCACCCAATTAGTAATAAGGTTTACCTTAAATGAACCTATAATCATATGTTACCATGCACTAGAATCTCTCTGTTACAAAATCCCAATTCGAGTTGGAGTCATGGTTTATGTCAAACCCCATTTTCTATGAATGTTATGTTCTATTTTAATTCCAGTTCTTGATTAAAAAGATTTTCTCATCAGAAACTCTTTTCTGATTAAATCTATCTGTCCTGGCCAGGAACTTGAAACATCAAGAATAATTAAATGAACATAGGATTTTATCCCTATTTACTTAGAGGAACAGATTCCATCTTGATCAACACCTACCTCCATATATAACTAGTAGGAGCCAACACATGCCCATATACCCATATACAGTACAAGTATAAAAGCAGTATCAAACTCAAACCACCTATATACAAGATAATTGTGCTATCTCAGGTCTAAAAATTATATGCACTGATATAATTTATGACAATACATTGACAAGTGTAAACTCCATGTGCTTGTCATAAATGTCACTGGTTTGGCCTACTTATCATGTATAAGTGCCTATCATGTTTGTTATATGTTATGAGACTCACTATTCCATCTTATTTATATCTCATATAAATAACTTGGGAACAAACATGAAAACAATCTTACTGGATAAGTCATGTCTTTATTGTGAAGTATCCTCGATTGTTAACCTATTTATGATACTTTGTGCTAGAAATACTGTCACTCGTATTCTTAACAACTTAAGAATAGAATTTTTAGCAAAATATCAATGGACCTTTTCTATTACACATAAATATATTATGTAAACAGAAAAGTGAAAATGCCTTTTATTAATAAAACATGTACAAGATACATACTAAATGATATGCTTTACGGCATACTACTAATAAGCATAAGAATGTTGTAAGAAATTAACAAAGGTAGTTATAAAAATAACTCTGCCAATTGAATTATTGGAAAAACTAGAAAGTCAGATCTCACCTGAACCAGTCGACCCTATAACAGAGGAAGAATTGGAAGAAAGAAAGAAAGAAAGTATGCCTCAAAACTACACTTAGCGAGCCAAACAGAGAAGCAGTCATCCAAACATTAAAAGACAGAACTACCACATTCGCTTAGAAAGTAGAAGATATAAAAGGAATACATCTAGCAATAATTACTCATAAGTTGAACGTCAACTTAGAAGTAAAATCGATCTAACAAAAGAAAATACACTTTGCACCAGAACATCAATAGGCAATTAAAAATGAACTTCAAAAGTTATTTGATATAGGTCTGATATGAGAAGCTAAATACCCAACGTAGGTAGCCAAAGGATCACTATCGACTGTCGAACATTAATAAGTTAGCGGATGCAATAGCTAGGCATGCAGTAGTGTCATTAGTCGATGCTATATTAGGATACCACCAAATAGGGATGGATCTAGAAGATGAAGAGAAGATTACCTTCATGACAGATTCAGGAGTATTATGCTATAGAGCAATGCCATTCTGACTGAAAAATGATGGGGCAAGGAACCAAAGTCTCATGGACTAAATGTTTAGAGAACAAAAAGGCCAAAAAGTGAAGTATATATTGACCATATGATTACAAAATAAAAAAGAATGGAGGATCATGCCAGAAACATGGCCAAGGGATTCGATGTATTAGATAAAGTAGGAATGAAGCTAAACCCTGACAAATGTACATTTGGAGTACAAGTAGGCAAGTTCCTTGGTTTCATGATATCCAAACGAAGGATAGAGGCAAATCCTGAAAAAAAATCCAAGCAATCCTCGACATGCAGCCTCTGAGCAACATTAAGGAAGTGTAATGACTAAACGGATGAATTACTACTCTTAGCTGATTCGTAAGTTGCTTAGCTAGAAAATGTCTACCATTTTTTTGAGCTTTAAAAGCAAGAAATAACTTTAAATAGGTAGATGAAAGCCAAGTAGCCTTTGATCAATTAAAATAATTTTTATCATCCTATCCATTACTTGATTCACTAAAATTGGGTGAGGTACTATTTCTTTATCTTACAGTAACTAAGGAAACAATTAGCTCTGTTCTCATGAGAGAAGAAGAAGGCAAGCAAAGGCCAATATACTACACTAGTCAAGTACTAGAAGTATTTGAACTTAATTACCCAATATTGGAAAAGCTTGACTACACAGTTTTATCAATGGCAACTAAATTAAAGCCTTACTTCGAAGCCCACACCATCGAAGCCCAAACAAATTACCCATTACAGAAGATCTTACATAGACTAGAAACATTCAGACATTTAGCAACATGATCTGTCATCCTTGGAGCATATAACATCAGATATGTGCCAAGGACAACATTGAAGGCGTAAGCACTCATAGATTTTATGGCTGAACTAACTCTAATTCTCAAAAGAGAAGAAAAACCATAAGAACAATGGAATGTATGGGTAGACGAAGCATCAAGTTCTTTCGATGCAGAAATAGGCATAGTACTAGAAGGACTACACAAAGCAAAGTTAAAATATGTAACAAAGCTAGCGTTTCAAACAACAAACAATGTAGTCGAATACGAAGCCATCCTCATGGCATTGTGAATCATCAAAGAGGTACGTGCCCAAAAGGTCAACATTTATTACGACTCACAATTGGTCATTAATCAATTGTAGGGAAACTTCCAAGTAAAATATTAGAACTTAGAAAGATACGAGCTATGGATCCAAAACATGCTAGCACAAATCCAAGCAAATGATGGAGATATAAACATCCTCTTAGTATCGAGAGAGGAAAATTAAGAAGCTGATATTCAGGTAAAAGCAGTAGTGGTAGGCGAACAATATTTTTCTCAGCTCATCCTTCTAGAAGAGATAGCAGCACCAAATGTAGACAAAAAAGAAGAAGCATTCCCAATCAAAATTGGAGAAACATGGATGACACCTATTTTTGGCTACCTCGATCAAGGTACACTTCTAGATGATCAACTTAAAGCCAAAAAGATAATACAAAGATCAACAAGGTATGGAATACTCGATGGTTGGCTATACAGAAGATCCTATCTCCAGCCATGGCTAAAATGCATCAGTAGAGAAGATAGTTTGTTAGTCTTGCTTAAGGTCCACAAGGGACTATGCAGTGCCTATGAGGGAGCAAGAATGATCGCCAAAAAAGCATTTAGGCAAGGATTATTCTACTCCATGCAGTACAAGATGCTAAAGAGTTGGTACAAAAATGCGAGACATGCTAAAAACACAATAATATTCCTCGTCGACTAGCTAGAAAAACTTTCAGCAATCAGCACCCCTTAGCCCTTCTACCAATGGGGCATTGACATCCTCAGACCTTTTCCAATGGCATTAAGATCTAGTAAATACGTCATTGTTACCATCGATCAATTTACCAAATTGCCAAAAGCTGAACCATCATAGTATGTAATAGCAGACCGAGTAATCATTTTCATCAGAGAGAATATTTTTTATAGGTTAGGAGTTCCCAAAGTCATCATAACAGACAACGACACTCAATTTGCCAATGAAAAATTCAGAAAGCTATGTATTCAGTGGGGGATCGACCTTTATTTTGCCTTAACTTATCATTCGTAGACAAATGGAATGACCAAAGTTATGGACCAAACAATTCTTAATGGACTCAAAAGATGACTAGGTAATGCAAAAAGGGCATGGCCCGACCACCTGCCGAACGTCCTATGGGCCTACTAAACTATACCAAGATCAGCCACAGGAAAAAAATTATTTTGACTTGAATATGGTTCAGAGGCAGTAATACTAGCAGAAGTCAATATTTCGTGAATCAAACAAAACAAGCCGAGGAAGCTTTACAAGAAAAAGATCTATGATTTAATTTGGATGCAGTGGAACAACTAAGAGAAATAGCCTTTATTTGTATGGCACAGTATAAGCAAAAAATAATTAATATGTACAATAGGAAAGTTAATAGTCGAGCATTTATGGTCAAAGACTTAGTTCTTTGAAGAGATGATGTCATAGGAGGATTAGCTAAGGCGAGAAAGCTAAGACCTAACTTGGTTAGACCTTTTATCATTTCCATAGTTACCTGCCTAAGATCTTATAAACTGGCCTAAACAAATAAAAGGATACTACCCTGAGCTTAGAATATTTATAATCTTTGCAAATACTATCAATAAAGAAGAATTTTTTTTAGTTTACTCTCTAATATTAAGGGTGTTTAGCTCATCTATGGTGATAGTTTGCAATGCTAAATAAATTAAGGATGATTAGCCTATCAATAATGATAGTCCACTAGTCTAAATGAATTACTTACCCTATCCATGGCAATAGTCTATTATGCTAAATAAATTAAGAGTGCTTAGCCCATCCACAACAATAGTCTACCAGGCTAAATAAATTAAGGGTACTTAGCCCATCTATGATGATAGTCCACTAGGCCAAATAATCAAAGGTGCTTAGCCCATCTATGATAATAGTTCGCCAGTCTAAATAATTAAAGGGTGCTTAGCCCATCCATGGTGATATTCTACTAGGCTAAATAACCTAAAGTGCTCAGCTCATCTGCAGTAGTAACCTGCCAAGGTAAATAAATTATGAACACTTTATTCCATGGCAAAAAGCCACCATATAAATTATCTGATGATTTAAGCGAGCATAAGAACAAAGTTTATTGTGTCCCTAAGTTGTAGTTACAGATAATTACTTGGTTACACAGAAAAACTGAACAAGCCACTAAAATCTTTCTGAATTATCTACATTAATTCAAAGATTGATTGAACATAATCATTGCTAGGTGGTAAGTATAACCCTTGACCTTTACTTTTTTTACTCAGCCTGCTAGTATGAGGATTCATAATATATATTAACTTATGCCAAGTAATAATGTTATATATATATATATATATATATATATATATATATATATATATATAACATTTCATTCAAGATAAAAAGAATGTTTATAAAAATTTTAGGTAGAAGGGCCCACATCATTGCCTACACCCCCCTGCCCATCATCTCCTTCCACTTTGCCAACACCTAGATCCTCTACCTAGGAAAAGTCATCCCCTGGGTAGTGCTTTTTGAGCTTATCGACAATGCCATTATGCTCTTTGACATATGTTTTAGCTATCAGATCATCGGTGGTGGCCAACTCCTTCTCTAGCCCCTAAACCTTTAAATTTAGCTCAGCCTGAGTAGATGTTTTCTTGCTTAGCTTCGCTTGTATCAACAAATGCTCCTCTCAAGCAACAGCAAGATCACTTTCAAGGGCAATAAAATTTTCCTTTAACTGTTGAAGCTCGCCTTTGAGGTTTTGAGCCCTCTTTTTTGAAGCAGATATAACCTCTTTTAACAATGTTAGCTTGGTTTCCTTGGTACTGACTCACCCGTGTAGCGTCCAGTTCCTTTCCCTTAAGATCTGAGTACAGGCTAGTTGCTTTATTTAGAGGGATACTGAGCACAGAGCTAGGTCATCATCATGCTTGCCCTTCATTCGAGCACGGTCGAATGGAAGAGTATAAAGCTTGGCGAACCAGTTCCTAAGTTTTATGTTATCAACAACAGACATACTGAATAGGCATTGCTTGATCGTCTGCTAAGGCTATTGGCAAATAGGAAGAGGAGGAGGAACTATCTCAGTAACTAGGACCTCACGCTTAATGCGTTGCTCTAGAATGTCTCAGACTTATTCTTTAGAATATAGAGAAGACAAAGGCATTGTGGCTCTAACCCTCTTTAATGCTGATGGTGTCAAATCATCAATAGGAGAAGCCTGCCCAACTTTCTTTTTCTTGTAAATTAATTGATGATATTTTTGCTTGGCTCATCATTTTTGCAAAGGCAAAATTGTGAGATTGGGGGGGAAGGGGGGGGTCATAGTAAGGCGTAATGTCACACCTTACCCCTCTGTAAGGCATAACATGATCCCGTAGAATACCTAATGAACTACCGAACTTCACCTACCGATAACTCATTAAGTACCCTACAAGGGATTTTAAAATAATTTTCTTATTTTTATAAGTGGTGAGCATTTTCTAATAGGTATTAAAACATTTAATTATAGTTGAAAACTAGTTAAAATTTTTGGCCCATTCTATTTTTTCGCAAATTTTATAAAAATTTCGGTAGAGTGCCGTCTGTACTTTGAGAAAACAGATCTTCAAATACCTATAAAAAAAACACCTCCAATAATTTGTCTCAACAACTTCTTCAAATTCACAACCATCCCAATTAATTTCAACCTCATTTATCAATTTCCAAAAATTCAAATCCACAATTTCCAATATTCAACAATCATCAAAATACCATTAATCAATTTCATTCAATTTAAAGCAAAATACTTCCATTCATATTTCTTTAAAGATAAAACAATTTATATACATCAATTCAAAAATTTATACTAAGAGAAATTCAAACTAAAATTTATTACAAACTTTATATAAACTGCTCAAAACCAATTTTACTTGTCCATACCTTTACATACATTACATACATCAAAATAAATTTTTACAATCAGGGTATAAAATATACCCCATAACTTCAAAGCAGGTAGCTCCTCAGTCCTCAGCAGCTCAATCTGCTGCTCCTCTAGTCTCTAAATCTGACAAGATAACACCATCATCCGAGTACTAGGACTCAGTGATGCACAACATACTAAAATAATCTTTATGCAGAATTTAAATCATATTTATTCAAAAATTGGACTGAACATGAGAATTAAACACAAAACATGAATTATGATATTTTAATCCAAACAATTTCATTTCGAAGTGTCAAAACTAATTTCATAAAACCCACAGTTATATCATGCCATTCGAAACAAGTATAATCTCAATAGTCAGAGGCTAAGGAGAAGTCACATCACAAGGCTAGCTAGCTCAAATATATGGATATCAATTAAATTTCTTCTTCTACTGGCACACACCTCAATACTTCAACCAGAGAAGGAATCAAAATTCAAAACTGATTACCCCCACTAGTTATGCTAGTGAGGTGTTCAAATATATGGTCATGACACTGTGGTTTCAATACTAAACATTTATTGCCATTTCAAACATACACAATTAAACTTTCAACAATTCAAAGCAAAAGCATAATACACATTTCATGCACTTTGTAAATGAATTTTAAAGCATATTGATGTTGTGCACAAACCTTATATGAGTCACCTTTTGGCCTTGACTCGACGCCTTGGGTTCTTTCCTAGTGTTCTTTTCAACTGAAACACACAATTTCACAGTGTTTTAGTATCATAACTTAGCATAAATTCAAAAATAAATTTAATTTCACTTTTACCTAGCTCTAATGTGCTAAACTTGACATTCTTTAAAATTTGTGTTTCGGGGTTACTATTCATGACATTATTCAAGTAAATTTGTTGACTTTCTAAGGCTTAATAAGTATGGGAATTCTAACTTCACCCATATACCACATTTTGGTTACTAAATTTGTTGGTTTTAGTTGTTTACTCAAATTCTAAGTTTTTTAGGCAAATTTGCAAATTTTCAGTTTTGGTGTCTTAAGTTGCACTGTTCCATTGGTCATTTTACTGTTAGAATTTGACAAAATTTTCTTCATAGAAAATGTTCCCTATTGTCTTAACTTTATTCTCCTTTTTGAATCACTCCATTTGGAGTTTTGTAGCTCAAGTTATAGCCATTTGAATCATAACTGCCGGATTGGACTTAACCTAGATTTCTGGGCACCAAACTGGTTCTGTCAGTTTTAGGTCACCAACTTTGGGTGGCCAAATGACTTAGTTTGTCACACCCTACTCCCCTGTAAGATGTAACATGATCCCATAGTACACCTAATGAATTACCATACTTCACCTACCGATAATCCATTAAATATACTACAAGGGATTTTAAAATAATTTTCATGAAATTTAAAACATTGATTAGAATTTGGTGTTATAAATTTTTTTCAAAATTTTGGCAAAGTGCCGGTTGTATTTTGAGAAAACAGTTCTTCAAAACTTGCAAAGAACACATTCCCAATATGTTTTCTCAAATACAACTTCAATAACTTCATTTGAACCCATAATTCAAATCTCAATAATCAAATCAATCTCCTCACAAAAGAAACATTTCATTGATGACAAGACTCAAAATTAATATTACAAAACTATTCAGATAAATGAAATCCCAAATTTACATTTACAATAATTTACATTTACAATAATTTACATTTAATTACATACTAAAATATTTTACAAGAGTTTTTATACAGGTGCTCAAATAATTTATATACATATTATTACATGCATACATCAAAACATATGTACATGGGTATACCTATGATATACCTGGAGCTGATCTGAATGTGTTTTCAAAGAAACTTACTCATTGCTCTATGCTCTTCTTACCTGCGACAGCATACAAAGCTATTGCTAAGTGGTGAACTCAGTGGTGCACAACTATCGTTTAAAACATAGTACAATATACATTGATAAAATTTACAGCAAATAATTTGGAAATCTGAATACTCATCAAGTTCTAAGACTCAAAATATTCATTGCCAATAATGTAAATCATTTGTATGAAATGACTTTGATCACGAAATTTAATTTATCAAATCATGACTAACCATTTAAGGTAGTTCCAACAAAATCAATTATACATAAATCATAACTGAAATCACAATTCTTTACTATTCAAAAACATTTTGTGTCTCAAGAACCATGTTGTATCTCAAAAATGATGCTGTATCTCAAAAATCATTCTTTATCTCAAAAATCATTCTTTATCTCACTAACTATGCAAGACTAATCTGAAAGGGCCATATTCGAAGTGATTCTAACTCCTTATGGTCGGGGAGGTCGAATCAGATTCTAACTCCCTATGGTCGGGGAGGTCGAATCATCGTGCACAGTATACATCACAATAATGAATCTTCCGCAAGGGCCATAACGATAAAAAAACTTAGATCTAACCTCAAATCAGAGGAAAATCTAAGCCTGTGCACGTACCATGGTAATCAAAACACAACTAACTCCATTGTCTTCTCAACAAATGAGAGAGACGGGTAATAACCTAGTCAAGCATCTATAGTGAGATATAAAACAATATCACAATCCTTTTAGTGAGCATAAATCACAATATAATTCGATTCAAATTCAATTCCAATATCCAATAATTTTTATGCTCATCACAATTCAAATTATAAATTTGCATTTTTCCATGAAAATTACCATCACAATTCAAAATATGTTCTATCACAATTTTCCAAAACATAATTTATTCAATCCATAACAATGCTTAATACTTGTGGAAATACTATTTCACAAAGCTAAATTCAAACATACTATAACAATTTCAATAATCATTGAATTAAATCCAATGCTGGTTAAACATAATACATAAGAAAAATATGTCATTTAATCATATGAAATATTCAAAATAAAATCAGTTAAAAACTAGTTGTGCACAAACCTCTGATAACTGTCTCTTAGCTCTGACTCGGTGTTTCCTTCCCCTTCCTTGAGTCTTTGCTAACTGAAACACGCAATTTGAAGTGTTTCAGTACTCATTTAAATTGTCTCTAAGAATAAAGCTTAATAATTAACTTATTGAATTCTATTATTTCCTTGGTCAACCTAAGATGTCAACCCTCGATGCATTCTAGGTAAATTAGGTTTTAATGTTACTACTATGTCACATTTGTAGCCTTTTAGGGTTGGTACATATTACCCAATTCATTTTTATATATTTTGCATTTTATTGCAATTTGCTGGATTCCAGGATACTAGATTGACCCAGCCGGACGACCTAGTTCCCTCAGTTTTTGAGTTTTGGTCGAAGCTACAAACTTGTAGATCTATGTCTTATTGCACGCGGGGCAAAATTTCAGGTCATTCTGAGTTATGTAGACCAAGTTATGGTAATTTTACTATTGCTGATCAAAATGCATCAAAATTGGTCATTTTAGGTCATTTTAGGTTCGGCCAGTTTTTAGACCCGAATTTGTGCAAGCTATTTGACTTGCTTATGGTCATTTCTTGGCTTTGGTGTCTTTATAATACTTGTAGATATAGGTCTTAGCTATTCATGGTCAAAATTTTAGGTCAATTGGACCTGTTTTGAGTGAGTTATGCCCAAAACACTAACTACTGCCCAAATGGTCAATTTTCAGGCGTTAATTGCACTAATCCGGATTTGGTCGCTTCTCAAGTTACCTTACAAGAAGAATTTTGGCAAGCTTCCTTCATGAAAGTTGGCACATTTTGTGCCTAGTTTCACCTCCAATTGGTCTCATACCAATTGGAGCCACACACTTAAGGTTCTAGGCCCATAACATAAACTGCCCTATTGCATTTTATTCATTACTCATCAAAGGACACTTTTAACATTTACCAAACTAAACATTCATGCCAATTCTGGTTTGTACCATAACCTAAACACAATTCACAACATATTGTCGGTCATTTTGGCAGCTTATAATCACACTCAATATGTACCATAATGTATAGAATTTTTTTCAAGCTCAATTACAACAATTCAATCACCTAACCATAACAAATAACTTCTCCACTATCTTAACATATAACTTCACCACTAACTTACATACACATTTGACAAACTTTAGGACCACAATTCATTAAAAAACTTCATGAATTCCAACATTCTTCAAGAAGTTAACAAGCTGTCGAATTGTAAAGCCTCCCATAATTGCTTTCAAGCTCAATTCTCCACTTGGTACATCACATATGCATGAAGTTAACTTACTAAAATCTTAAATCACATTAATCAACATTAATTCTCCACAATACATGTAAGAATAGTTCATTTAGTATACAATTCTATGGCTGTCCATTTAGGCAATCACGCATATAATTTCAAACTCTACATAAATTTTCAACTCAAGTGCTCAACTTTAATATACACCAATAATTAACCGACTAAAACTTTTATTTACTTTAATCAACATCAATGCCCATCAATTTCATGTGAAAATAATTGAAACTTCTTTAATTACCATGGCTACCTAAACTAGTGCATAATAACAACTCACCAAAGCCTCAAAATTTCTTCACCAATTTATTCATCTCAAGCTTCCCATAAACTTTACTTAAGAAAGAAAGCAATTTAAACACTTACCTATTATTGGGGCTTGTTAAATCTTCACCAAAATCCCTTGAATTTAGTATCAATCTCTTCCTTGTGATGTGGGGATCAAAATTAATTAAGACAAGTAAAAAAAATTCAGCTTAAAAATGGGTGGAGTGTGCCATGCATTTGGGCGGCCATGGGAGGATTTGGAAGCTCTTGAATTCGGCAATGGTGAGTGAATGAAGAAGATGAAGGTGCTGAATGATGTGGCTGTCCACTTAGGTGTAAATGACTCCCACTAACTCTCCACTAAAGTTTATTTAATTAATATTATATGTTAATGTTTGATTATTCAAGTTATATCTCATTTCTTTCATCATTTATATTATGTACCACAATTTTAAATTTTCATGACATTTTCAAAGTGTAATATTATTTACTTTTAATGGAAATTTAGGTCAAAAGACAACTCAAGATGTCAAATGACCACAATGCCCCTGTTCGTGTTGCATTCCCGATTTTTCGGTAACACCGAGTTTTATCCATTTTTTGATTTCTCACTTTTCTTTGTACTAATTAATTAATTTTTCTTTGATATTTCTAATAATATTTATACTTCAATTGATGTCTATTTAAGTCCTAAAAATATTTTCCAGGGTTCCCCGCGGTCCAGGGCTAGTCAACGGTCCACGCCGTGACTTCCCGGTGCGGTCACCCATTACTAGGGTTCTTGGCTCACTTAACTTAGTTACATTTCTTTGCTATTATTTTTCCTTTGTTTTTCTTATATTTTCTTTTCTTGTATTTCATTATTTTATGTCTCCTCACTCATATCGAAGTGTAGTTCTTGGCATCCTAGCTGTTCGGACAACACTGGTCACAGGAATAGTAGAACGCACTACCGAACTTAGGGGCGTTACATAGTTAAGGGCATAATTTGAGTTTTTGTTCTTCACAAAAGTTTTAGGTCTATATCTCAACTTTAAACTAGTAAATTTCAAGTCATTTAGACCTGCCTAGCCCAAGTTATGGCCATATTGTTCATTTGGTCATTTTGTACAGGTCAGACTGTATAAGTCCAGATTTGGTCAATTTGTTCACTAGGTTTTGGTCACTTTTTGGGCATGATTCCTCAATGAAAATTGTGTCATTTTGTGTGTATTTTCATTCCCAATTGGTCTCACACCAATTGGACTTATAAATTTTCAGTTTTGGCCCCTCAAAGGGACCTTGGTCCTGCTGCCTGTAGCATGACCCTAAGCAACCCGAATTTGCATTTGGTTCCAACACTTCTAACAAACTCCAATTGGTCACAAATGACCATTTCTCACCTCAAACCAAGTCCGACACACCATTTAACACATTCTTACATTTTTGTCTCCAAACCCTAGATATCAAAACCCTAGTTCATGCTATTTGTTGCATTTAACTAATTAAACACCTATAAACATGCTTCCTTAACTCATTCAAGCTTACCTACTCTTCTAATTCAATCAAAACACATGTATACACCATTAAACCCTAGCTGGGCGAAATTCAACTTTGTTCCCTAACACTTGTTTTCATTTCATTTTAAGTTTATTTCCAAGTTCACTCAATCATACACACATGTATTAAACTCAAAATTCCAAAGTAAATAGCTGACCTCAACTTGGAAGTTCAATAACCCAATTTCTTCTTTCTTTTCTTCTTTCTTTCTTGCTCAATCTGCTCTTCTAGTTGCCAAAACAAGTTTTAACTATGGTGAGTAATTTTTCTATGGTGAGGTTTTTAGTTTCCCAAGCTCACAAAAGAGCTCTAATGGAGGTTTTGAGAGGGAGAGGGTGAGAGTGAGAGAGACGGCAACCTTGCAAAAATAGAAGATGATGATTTTTTTTTTTTTTCTTTTCTTTTATGTGTTTTAGGAAGACCACAAATTAAATTAAATAAATTTTTAATTATAGTATTTATGGCATCATGCATTATGTCATCTCTTTTCACTTTTTCATTTTCTTTTCTTTTATTTATTTTTCTATTAGTTCTTTAATTTCATTCCCGATTCTGAAATTTTCTTTTCTCTGATTTTATATGACAGTTAGGTTAGAATCAGCTCTCGGGGTCAATGACTAAATTGCCCCTCTCCGATTCGACCTGGTTTGTAAATAATTCAATATTTCTTCCGGCTCCCTGACCTAATTATTTGATTGGCTTAACAATTCTTTTTCATGATTTTCTCTTTTCCACTGTGTTCGCAATAGTCCTAAGACCGCAGCGTCACATTTTACGGTTCGAAATTTGAGTTTAAATCGACTTTGTAATCCTTCCCGAGAAGGTCACCCATTGCTGTGACTCTTGGCTCGTTCAACTTCTTATGTTTTGTTTTTCTTATTTATACTTAACAAATTGACAATTACTAATTATTTGTGTTCAGGGCTTATCTAGTTGTCTTAAGTGTGGTTCTAATCCTCTTAATTGTCCGGACCGACACCGGTCATCGGAATAGTAAAATATACCAGGCTATACAAATAATGGTATTACAATTCTCGCCCCCTTAAAATAAATTTCGTCTCGAAATTTTTACCTGGTATCAGTCTCTAAACGGCTGTGGGTGCTGTCTCCTCATGTCCTCCTCTCATTCCCAAGTAGCCTCCTGGCCTAAATGATGATTTCACAGCACTTTCACTAACGATATCTGCTTGTTCCGAAGCTGCTTCACCTCATAAGCCAGAATCTCTATGGGTTCTTCCTCATATGTGAGGTCTGGATTCACTTCAATCTCTTCTACTGGTAGTACATGATATGGGTCTGATCAATACCTCCTCAACATAGACACATGGAAGACGTTATGTATCTTCTCTGACTCTGGAGGTAGTGCCAATCGATATGCCAAAAGACCCACTCTTTCCAGAACCTCATATGGCCCAATGAAACGAGGACTCTGTTTCCCCTTTCTGTCGAATCTCATAATTCTCTTCCAAGGGAAACCTTGAGGAATACTTTGTCACCCATTGCATACTCAATATCCCTTCTCTTCAAATCAATATAGGACTTCTGATGGTTTGATGTAGTCTTAAGTCGATCTCTAATCAACCTGATCTTCTCCTCGATCTGCTGAACAATTTTGGGCCCAATCATTTTCTTTCACCTACCTCATCCTAACAAAATGGGGTTCTACATTTTCTGCCATACAAATCTTCATATGGAGGCATCCCAATGCTTGATTGGTAGCTATTGTTATAAGCAAACTCAATCAAAGGCAAGTGTGTGTCCCAACTACCCTTAAATTCAATCACACAAGCCCGTAGCATGTCCTCCAAGATCTGAATAACCCACTCAGACTGGCCATCTGTCTGTGGGTGGAATGCAGTACTGAAGTTCAATCTAGTTCCTACGGCTCTCTGAAGATTACCCCAGAATCTAGAAGTGAACCTAGGATCTCTGTCTGATACAATGGATACTGGCACTCCATGTAGTCTCACAATCTCATCAATGTATAACTTGGCCAATCTTTCTAAACTGTAGTCCATCCGAACTGGCAGAAAATAAGCAGACTTGGTTAGTCTGTCAACAATGACCCAAACTGCATCATGACTCTTCTGTGTCCTCAGAAGTCCCATCACAAAATCCATTGTTATTCTTTCCCATTTTCACTCTAGTACTGGTAGTGGATGTAACAACCCAGCGAGTACTTGATACTCTGCCTTCACTTGTTGACAAGTTAGGCTTTTAGAAACAAACTCTGCCACATCTCTTTTCATACCCATCCACCAGTAATGCTCCTTTAGCCCTCTATATATTTTTGTGCCACCAGGGTGCATGGCAAAAAGAGACTCATGTGCTTCTTTTAAAATGATCTTTCTCAAATCAACATCATTAGGAACACACATTCTGCCGTAGTATAGCAATAGACAGTCATCTCTTATTGAGAATTCTGATTTCTTGCCTTGCCAGACTTCTTCCAACAGCTTTTGATACTTCTAATCATTCTGAGCATCTAATCTGATCAATCAACACTGGCTGTACATGCAATGCAACTGCTATCTACCCCTCATCATTAATCTCTAAGCTGGCATGTAATGATCTCAACTCATGTACCATAGACAAAGGAGTAACCCGTAGACTTGCCATTGTCTTGCAACTTAAGGCGTCAGCAACAACATTAGCTTTTCCTGGCTGATAGTCTATCAAATAATCATAGTCTTTTATCAACTATAACCATCTCCTCTGTCTCAAATTCAGCTCTTTCTGGGTACCAAATACTTCAAACTCTTATGATCTGTGTAGATGTAGCACTTCTCCCCATATAAATAGTGTCTGCAGATCTTAAGAGCAAACACAATAGCTGTAAGCTCCAAATCATGTGTTGGATAATTCCTCTCATGCGGTTTCAGTTGGCGTGATGCATAGGCAATGACATTTCGATCTTGCATCAATACACAGCCTAACCCATTATGAGAAGCATCACTATATAATGTCTATTCTTTACCCAGAGTAGGTAAAGTCAGGACTGGAGCCTCAGTCAAACACCTCTTCAATTCATCAAAACTCTGCTGGCATTTATCTGTCCACTGGAATTTTACATCTTTTCGAAGTAACTTAGTCAATGGAGATGCCAACATGGAGAATTCCTTCACAAATCGACGGTAGTATCCAGCTAAACCCAGAAAACTGCAAATCTCCGTGATATTTCTGGGTGGCCTCCAATTAAGGACAGCTTCTATCTTACTTGGATCTACCTTGATGCCCTCTACTGATACTACATGCCCCAAGAAAGATATTTCCTTCAGCTAAAATTCACATTTTGACAATTTGGCATATAGCTGTTTCTCCCTCAAAGTCTGTAGTACAATCTGCAGATGTCTATCATGCTCTTCTGCACTCCTCGAATAGACCAATATATCATCTATGAATACTATAACAAACTGATCGAGGTATGGCATGAAGATAGTGTTCATCAGATCCATAAAAGCAGCCAGAGCATTAGTCAACCTGAATGGCATGACCAAGAACTCATAATGGCCACAGCAGGTTCTAAATGCAGTTTTAGGAATACTCTGCTCTTGTACTTTTAGCTGATAATAACCTGATCTCAGGTCAATTTTGGAAAACACAGCTGCACCCCTCAACTGATCAAACAAGTCATCAATGCGGGGCAATGGATATCTATTTTTTATTGTCACCTTATTCAACTGCTGATAGTCAATGCATAAGCAGAGAGTGCCATCTTTCTTCTTAACAAATAACACTGGCGCTCCCCAAGGTGACACACTAGGGTGAATAAAGCCCTTATCAAGCAACTCTTGCAACTGCACTTTCAACTCTTTCAATTCTGTAGGTGCCATTCTATATGGTGTTATGGAGATTGGGTCAACACCAGACATAACATCAATCTCAAACTGCACCTCTCTTTCTAGAGGTAATCCTGGCAATTCATCCGAAAACACGTACGGAAAGTCACATACTGTAGGGATGTCCCTCAGTGCTGGGCTACCCACTTGGGTGTCTATCACATGTGCCAAATACGCCTCACACCCCTTCCTAATCATTTTTCTGGCCAGTGCAGCTGAAATGATGTTTGAAGGCAATAACTGCCTCTCCCCATGTATTACCACATCACCATACAGAGGGAGACCAAAAGTGACTGTCTTCAGTCTACAGTCAATCATAGCGTGATGCCTGGCTAACCAATCCATGCCCAAGATAATATCATAATCTCTGAAGGGCATTTCAATCAAATTAGACAAAAAAAGTGTGTCCTTGGATCACCAGAGGACAGTCTCTATAAATTCTATTGACCCGAACCTCTTGTCCTAACGGACTAGTTAGTAGTACTTCAAAACCCATTTGGACACATGGAACAGTAAGTGAACTGACTATGCTAGCACTAACATATGAGTGGGTTGAACCCGGATCAAACAACACATATACATCTTGATCAGAGATAGAGAATGTACCAGCTACAACATCAGAAGTCTCAGCCTCTTCTCGCTGTCTCATCATGTAAACTCTGGCTGAAGCACTTCCTTGTGCTGACTGACCAATAGTACCCTGACTACCTGAAGCAGTGCCTCTACCTCTGCCTCTTCCTCTGCCAACTAATTGTGAACCTCTGGGAGCAGGACTCTGAATAGATCCTTTTACAGTCGTAGGAGCTGGACCAAATCTAGGAGCGCTGGTGTAGTCTTAAGCTAGATGTCCCTTGCCTCCATAGTTAAAATAGGCTCCTGTAGTCCAATAACATTCTCCCCCATGAATCTTGCCACAAGTCTCACAGGGGCGGGCAGGGTATGAACCCCTGCTTGATTATTGATCAGACCTAGAGGGTCTCTGTCTAGAGAATCTGCCCCTTCCAAATCTTCCATCTCGACCTCTGCTAGGTCCACCAAATTTCTTTCTCTTCCCAGAAGTACCACTAAGACTTGGCTTTACTGACTTTTCACCTTTATCTTTCTCTGTTTTCTTAGTCTTCTCTGATTTTTCTTTTACAGGTGTCGCTTCTGATTCAATCCTTTCCAACTCAAGTGCTTGAGAAATGAGCTCTGAAAAATTAGTGTGTCTGAATCCCACTACTTGCATCCTCAAACTGGGCTTCAAACCCGTCTCAAATCTCTTGCACCTTTCCTTGCTGGTAGAAAGGAGACTCCCAGCATAGTGGCTTAAGCAGGAGAACTTCCTCTCATATTCTGCCACTGTTTTGTTGCCTTATTTTAGACTCAGAAATTCTTGTAACTTTTGATTCACATATGCGTCTGGGACGTATTTTTGTCTGAATTCTCTGATGAAGTCATCCCAGGTTAGTACTGGTGGTTTAGCCAAATTGTGGGAAATGGTCTTCCACCAATCATACACATCCCCTTATAATAGTGACACAGAATATTCAAGCCTCAACTCATCTGGGCAGTGCAGCTTCTTAAACACTCTATCCATCCTTTCAAGCCATTGCTCTGCCTCTAAAGGGTCCAGTGTACCCTTAAACTCTATAGCCCCATACTTTAATAACTTTTCATACTGTCTAGCTAGAGGCAGTGGTTGTACCACAGGTGTTTAGGGTGGAGCTTGAGCCGGCATACCCCCAGCCATTTCTTAAAACATCGTAGCCATTTGCTGTGCGAACTGTGTAGGAAACTGCGGCATTTGTGGGGCTGGTGCTACTGGTCCACTGACATTTTGTAGAGCTGAGGCTTCCCCTTGTTCTTTAGCTTCAACAGATTGCTCAACTGAGTGATCCCCTTCTTCCATTTCAGTTTGAAGTTAGGATATCTCCTGAATAAATAACATAAGGAGATTTCCCTCCATTAGTTCATATTGATGATGTAATGTACTGTATGTAATAAATAAGGACATTGAGCAATTGTACTTATCAAAGAAAAGACATAAATTTGCAAGTTAAAACGTACTTCAAAAATTTGCTTTGATACCACTAAAATATGTCACACCTTACCCCTCTGTAAGGCATAACATGATCCCGTAGAATACCTAATGAACTACCGAACTTCACCTACCGATAACTCATTAAGTACCCTACAAGGGATTTTAAAACAATTTTCTTACTTTTATAAGTGGTGAGCATTTTCTAATAGGTAGTAAAACATTTAATTAAAGTTGAAAACTAGTTAAAATTTTTGGCCCATTTTATTTTTCCACAAATTTTATAAAAATTTCGGCAAAGTGCCGTTTGTATTTTGAGAAAATAATTCTTCAAATACCTGTAAAAAAAACACTTCTAATAATTTGTCTCAACAACTTCTTCAAATTCACAACCATCCCAATTAGTTTCAACATCATTTATCAATTTCCAAAATTCAAATCCACAATTTCCATTATTCAACAATCATCAAAATACCATTAATCAATTTCATTCAATTTAAAGCAAAATACTTCCATTCATACATCCAATAACCTAGATTTGGTTTCAAGCCATGCTAGAGACTTTGCAATCTAATTGCAAACCAAACCTATTTAATTAATCAATTAAACTCTTTAACTAATTAATTAAATCACATTTAACTTGGTAATTACTTGTGTATGTGTGTGACTCACTAGGCTCAACTAATTGGCAATGAGATATGATATTAACTCTTAATATCATCATAATTCTTTCTTAACATAAATGATTTCTCTAAATCATTTTAGGCACCTCATAGACCATGCTTAACACCTAGCATAGCATGCCATGGCCACCCAATCAGTAGTAAGGAATACCTCAAATGAACCATTTATCATATGTTACCATGCACTAGAATCTCTCCATTATAAAATCCCAATTTGAGCTGAAGTCATGATTTATGTCAAACTCCATTTACTATGAATATTATGTTCTCTTTTAATTCTAATTCTTGATTAAAAAGATTTTCTCATCAAAAACTCTTTTCTGATTAAATCTATCTATCCTGGCCAGGAACTTGAAACATCAAGAACAATTAAATGAACATAGAATTTTATCCCTATTTACTTAGGGTAATAGGTAACAGATTCCATCTTGATCAACACTTACCTCTATATATAACTAGTAGGAGCCAACACATACCCATATACCCATACACAGTACAAGTATGAATGCAGTATCAAACTCAAACCACCTATATAAAATATAACTGTGCTATCTCAGGTCTAAAGATTATATGCACTGATATGATTTATGACAATGCATTGATAAGAGTAAACTCCATGTGTTTGTCATAAATGTCACTGGTTCGGCCTACTTATCATGCATAAGTGCCTATCATGTTTGTTATATGGCATGAGACTCACCATTTCATCTTATTTATATCTCATATAAATAACATGGGAACAAACATGATTACAATTTTTCTGGATAAGTCATGTCCTTATTGTGAAGTATCCTCGATTGTGAACCAATTTATGATACTTTGTGCTAGAATACTATTACTCATATTCTTAACATCTTAAGAATAGAATTTCTAAAAAAATATAAATGGACCTTTTCTATTACACATAAATATATTATGTAAATAAAAAAGTGAAAATACCTTTTATTAATAAAACATTTACAAGATACATACTAAATGATATGCTCTAGGGCATACTACTAACAATCTCCCACTAGCACTAGAGCCATTCATTACAATATCTTAGACCCATCTTCTCAAGATGTCGGTCTAGCTGAGTTTGTGACATAGGCTTAGTGAATGGATCAGCTGGATTTTCAGCTGATGCTATTTTCTACATGGCTACATCGTCTCGCCTAACTATCTCTCTGATAATGTGATTGCACCTTTCTATGTGTTTGGATTTCTGGTGAGACCAGGGTTCCTTATATCCAAATAGCTTCTTTTGCAGCATCTGATGCAGCAATGTACTCAGCCTCTATAGTGGAATCTGCAGTCGTACTCTATTTGGAACTCTTCGAATTGACTGCACCTCCATTACAAATGAACAACTATCCAGAGGTAGACTTTCTATCATCGATATCTGATTGGAAATCAGAATCAGTATAACCATCCAACTGTAAGTCACAACCTCCATATATCAGGAATAAATCCTTAGTTCTTCTCAAGTACTTAAGGATATTCTTGATAGCTATCCAGTGTTCCAAACCTGGATTGGATTGATACCTGCTAGTCAAACTAACAGCATAAGCGATATCCAGCCTAGTACACAACATTGCATACATCAAACATTCAATAGCCAAAGCATATGAAATCCTAGCTATTTTATCTCTTTCTTCAAGTGTCTTTGGAGACATCTCTTTAGAAAGGTGGATACCATGTCTCACTAGTAACAATCCTCTCTCTTGGAATCAAGCATGTTAAACCTCTTTAACACCTTTTCCAACTATAGACTTTGGGATAAACCAATTATTCTTTTTGCTCTATCTCTATAGATGCAAATCCTAAGAATATAGGTCGCCTCCCCTATGTCTTTCATGGAGAATGTATTTGATAACTATACCTTTACAGCTGTCAACATACCTGTGTCATTACCCATCAATAAAATGTCATCCACATATAAAACAAGGAAAGTGATAGCATTATCACTAACCTTCTTATATACACATGGCTCATCCTCATTTTTTATAAAACCAAATGACTTAATGGCTTCATAAAAAATGGATGTTCCAACTCCTTGAAGCTTGTTTTAACCCATAAATGGATCGCTTTAGCTTGCGCACTTTGGAATCATCTTGGGACTTAAAACCCCTAGGTTGTTCTATGAAAATGTTTTCTTCAATGTATCCATTGAGAAAAACTATTTTGACATCCATCTGCCAATTCTCATAATCATAGTATGCAGCAATTGCTAATAGAATCCTAATTGATTTAAGCATGGCAACAGGCGAGAAAATCTCCTCATAGTCGATTCCTTGCCTTTGGCGAAACCCTTTCGCTACTAGCCTTGCTTTATAGGTCTTTACCTTTCCATCAGAACTAATTTTCTTCTTAAAAACCCATTTATTCCCTATAGGTACAATACCTTTAGGTGGGTTAACAAGATCCCAAACTTGATTCTTATAGATGGAATTAATCTCGGATTTCATAGTATCAATCCATTTTGAAGAGTTTATATCTGATATATCTTCTTCATAGGTAAGTGGATCATCTCCATGATCTACTTCTTCATGAAGGAAACCATATCTCACTGGTGGGTGAGATACCCTGGTTGATCTACGAGGAACAACTGTAGATGACTAGATGGATGTATATCTATCTGATCTGTTGGTTGGTCAGAATTCTTCAATTCTAATTCTATTTGCCTTCCTTTGCCTCCTTCTTAAACAAACTTTTGTTAAAGAAATGTGGCATCTCCACTTACCACAACCTTTTGTGATATAGGCAAATAAAATAATATCCAAAACTATCTTTTGGATATCCAACAAATCGACCTTTTTCTGATATGGTTTCCAATTTATCAGTGTTTAGCTTTTTAATATAAGCTGGACAACCCCAAATCTTAACATACTTAAGACTTTGTTTTCTTCCATGCCATATCTCATAAGGTGTAATACCCCTATTTGCATAGCCTGGTATATTTCACTATTCCGGTGACTGGTGTCGGCCTGGATAATTAAGGGGATTAGAACCACACCTAAGACAACTAGATAAGCCTTGAACACAAATAATTAGTAATTGTCAATTAGTTAAGTATAAATAAGAAAAACAGAACACAAGAATTTAAATGAGCCAATAGTCATTGCGATGGGTGACCTTCTTGAGAAGGATTGCGAGGTCGATCTAAACTCAAATTTCGAACAATAAAATGTGACGCTGCGGTCCTTAGGACTATTGCGAACACAGTGGAAAAGAGAAAATCATAAAAAAGAATTGTTAAGCCTGTCAAATAATTAGGCCAGGGATCTGAAAGAAATATTGAATTATTTGCAAACCGGATTGAATTGGAGAGGGGCAATTTGGTCAATTAACCCCTGGAGCTGACTCCTGACCTGACTGTCAAATAAAATTAGAGAAAAGAAAATTTCGGAATCGGTAATTAAATTAAAGAACTAATAAAAAAATAAATGAAAATAAAAGAAAAAGAAAAAGTTCAAAAAGTAAAAAGGTTTATTACATCATGCATGACATCATGCATGATGTAATAAACTTAATAATTGAAAATTTGAAAATTTCATTGGATAATTATGGATTAAAGTAGATTAAAAATACAAAAAAAAAAAAGAAAAAAAGAAAACAAAAGTCTTCTTCTTCTCCATATTACCGGCTCATTTCTCCCTCACCCTCTCCCTCTCTAAACCTCCATGAAAGCTCATTTGTGAGCTTGAAGAAACCTAATTTCAGCCATAGAAAATTGTAAGCTCCTTAATTAAACCTTGTTTGGGCAACTAAAAAGGAAGATTGATTAAGAAATTTTGAAAGAAAAGTGAAGGATTGGGAGGTTGAATTTCAAAGAGAAAGATTAGTAAGCTAAACTTTGTAGTTCTAGTTTAATTATGGCGTTTATAGTTGAATAAACTTAGAAATTATGAAGAATGGAAAAGAAAACAATTGTTGGAGGACTATATGTGAATTTCGGCCAGCCTAAGTAAGGGAATGATTTGCATGAGTTTGATTGAATTAAACATGTTAGAAATCTTGAATGAGTTGAGAAAGTATGTTTATATGCATTGAATTAGTAAAATGTAACAAAATTAGTGAGTTAGGGTTTTGGACCTAAGGTTTTGGGAGACAAAATTTTGAGAATTGGTCAAATGTGTGTTTCACCTTGTTTGAGCTGAAAAATGGTCATGTATGACCAATTGTGGTATGTTGGAAGTGTTGGAATCAAATGGAAATTCGGATTGGTTATGGACATTCTGCAGGCAGCAGGACCAAGGTCCATTTCAGGGACCAAAACTGAAAATTTACTAACCCAATTGGTGTGAGACCAATTGGGAATGAAACTAGACACAAAATGACACATTTTTCATTTAGGAATCATGCCCAGAAAGTGACCATAGCATAGTGAACAAATTGGCCAAATCCGAAATTGAGTGTTCTGCCCTGTACAAAAATGACCAAATGAACAGTGTTTGTTCATTTGGCCATAATATAGGCTAGGCAGGTCCAAATGACCTGAAATGTTACCAGTAGAAAGCTGAGATATAGATCTACAACTTTGATGAAGAACAAAAACCCAAATTATGCCCTTAACCAAGTCATTTAGCCACCCAAATTTAGTGACCTAAAACTGCTAGAACCAGTTTTGGTACCCAGAAAATCTGGGTTAGGCCAATTCGGCCAGCTAGGTTCAAATGGCTATAACTTGAGCTACAAAACTCCAAATGAAGTAATTCAAAAAGGGAACTAAAGTTAAGACAATAAGGAACAATTTCTGTGAAGAAAACTTGGCCAAATTCTAATAGTAACATGACCAATGGAATAGTGCAAAATAGGTCACCAAAACTGAAAATTTAAAAGTTTGCCTAAAAGACTTAAGTTTTGAGAAAATGACCAAAACCAATAAGTTAGATAACCAAAATGTGGTATGTGGGTATAATTGGATTTCCCATACCTATTAAGCATAAGAAAGTCAATATTTTGATTTAAATAGTACCATGAATAGTAACTCTAACATGAAAATTTTCAAGAATGTAAGTTTAAGCATATTGGGATTAATTATTGGAATTATTGTGAGGCAAAGATACTGAGACACTATAAATTTTGTGTTTCAGCTGAAAAAGACCCGGAAGGTCTAAGAGATTGTAATACCCCTATGTTCGGTAGTGCGTTCTACTGTTCCGGTGACCAGCGTTTATCCGGACAGCTAGGATGCCTAGAAATACATTTAAATGTTAGTGAGGAGACATAAAATAATGAAATATAAGAAAGAAAAATACAAGAAAAATAAAGGAAAAATAATAGCAAGGAAATGTAACCAAGTTAAACGAGCCAAAAATCATAGCGATGGGTGACCGCACTGGAAAGTTGCGGCATGGACCGTTGACTAGCCCTGCACTGCGGGGAACCTAAAAAATATTTTTAAGACTTAAATAAACATCTATTGAAGTATAAATGACATTAGAAATGTCAAAGAAAAATTAAGTAATTAGTACAAAGAAAAACGAGAAATCGAGAAACTAACGAAAATCGGTGTTACTGAAAGATTGGGAATATAACCCGAAGTGGGGTATTTTGGTCATTTGACACCTAGAGTTGCCTTTTGACCTCAATGTCCATAAAAAATAAATGATATTACACTTTGGAAATATCATGAAAATTAAAATGATGGTACATAAATTAAATAATCGAAGAAAAGAGGTAAATGTGGGAATTTGGAAACTTTGAATAAAAAAATTATTTCCTAAAGTTAATGCTCCACTAACATACATTGTGGCACCTTATTAAGCATTTGGGCAGGTTAAACTTCATCTTCCACCTTCAAAAACCACACCAGCCAAAACTCTCCCAAGGTCCATGTCACACCCTACCCCTCTGTAAGGCATAACATGATCCCGTAGTATACCTAATGAATTACCAACTCCGTCTACTGATAACCCATTAAATACACTACAAGGGATTTTAAAAACTTTTCTTACTTCTTTTACAGTGGTGAGCACTATTTACAGGTGTTAAAACCTTTTTGAACTGAAGTGATAGAATTGACACATTTGAATTATTTGGAATTTCTGTAAAACTTTTGGCAGAGTGCCCTCTGTATTTTGGATAAAACAGTTCTTCAGAAAACCTGTATGAAGCACTTCAATATTTTTCCAAATATCAAGTCTAACAAAATTCAATACAATATTTTTCTCAACTCAATCCACAACAATTTTTCAGTATTTTCAAAGGATGAGATAAAGGAAATATAATACAAATTTTATAAGTCAAAATAATTCATAATTCACTTTACAACTTCAATGTACAATTTTAATTTACAACTGCTCAAATAATTTACATACATATTATTACATGCATACATCAAAACCTATGTACATGGGTATATCTATGATATACCTGGAGCTGATCTGAATGTATCTTCAAGGAAGTTTAATCACTGCTCTATGCTCTTCTTACTGCGACGACATACAAAGCTATCATTGAGTGGTGAACTTCGATGGTGCACAACTATAATTTAAAACATAGTACAATATACATTGACAAAATTCTGATAAATAATTTGGGAATCTGAATACTCATCAAATTCCAAAATTCAAAATATTCATTGCCAATAATGTAAATCATTTGTATAAATGACATTGATCACAAAATTCAATTTATCAAATCATGACTAACCATTTAAATAATTCTAACGAAATCAATTATACATAAACCATAATGGAAATTAAAATTCCTTACCATTCAAAAGCCATTCTGTATCTAAAAAATCATTATGTATTTCAAAAATCATACTGTATCTCAAAAATCATACTGTATCTCAAAACTCATTCTTTATCTCAAAAATCATTCTTTATCTCAAAAATCATTCTTTATCTCAAAAATCATTCTTTATCTCACTAACCATGCAAGACTAATCCGAAAGGGCCATATTCGATGTGATTCTAACTCCCTATGGTCGGGGAGGTCGAATCAGATTCTAACTCCCTATGGTCGGGGAGGTCGAATCATCGTGCACAGTACCATCACAATAATGAATCTTCTGCAAGGGCCATAACGATAAAATAAACTTAGATCTAACCTCAAATCAGAGGAAAATCTAAGCCTGTGCACGTACCATGGTAATCAAAACACAACTAACTCCATTGTCTTCTCAACAAATGAGAGAGACGGGTAATAACCTAGTCAAGCATCTATAGTGAGATATAAAACAATATAACAATCCATTTAGTGAGCACAAATCACAATACAATTCGATTCAAAGTCAATTTCAATATCCAATAAAGTTTTATGCTCATCACAATTCAAATCATACAATTGCATTTTTCCATGAAAATTGCCATCACAATTGAAAACATTTTCTATCACAATTTTCCAAAACATAATTTATTCAATCCATAACAATGCTTAATACTTGTGGAAATACCATTTCACAAAGCTAAATTCATACCTACTATAACAATTTCAATAATCATTGAATTAAATCCAATGCTTGTTAAACATAATACATAAGAAAAATATGTCATTTAATCATATGA
The DNA here is from genome assembly GCF_030052815.1 of Hevea brasiliensis. Lineage (NCBI taxonomy): Eukaryota > Viridiplantae > Streptophyta > Magnoliopsida > Malpighiales > Euphorbiaceae > Hevea > Hevea brasiliensis. Next base: position 71,135,245 of record NC_079498.1, on the reverse strand, counting down.
AATATTCAAAACAAAATCAGTTAAAAACTAGTTGTGCACAAACCTCTGATAATTGTCTCCTGGTCTGGACTCAGTGTTTCCTTCCCTTTTCCTGAGTCTTTGGTAACTGAGAAACACAATTTGAAGTGTTTCAGTACTAAATTAAACTGTCTCTATCGATAATGTTTCACAAATAATTCTCTGAATTCAAATATTTACTTAGTCAACCTAATATGTCGACCCTCGATGTTTTCTAGGTAAATTAGGTTTTAGTGTCCTTTATATGTCACATTCGATAGGGTTTTAGGGTTGGTATGTGTTACCAAACTCAATTCTATGTATATTGCGTTTTCTTGCATTTCATTGCAAATTGCTGGATTTCGGGATACTAGTTTGACCTAACCGGACGACCTAGTTCCCTCAGTTTTCGGGTTTTGGTCAAAACTACAAACTTGTAGATCTATGTCTTATTGCACGCGAGGCAAAATTTCAGGTCAATCCGAGTTAAGTAGACCAATTTATGGTCATTATACTATTACTGGTCAAATGGCATCAAATTAGGTCAACTTTAGGTCAATTTGGTCAACTTTGGTTCGGCCAGTTTTTGGACCCGAACTTGTGCAAGCTTTTTGACTTGCTTCTGGTCATTTCTGGGTTTTGGTGTCTTCATAAGACTTGTAGGTATGGGTCTTAACTATTCATGGTTAAAATTTCAGGTCAATTGGACCTGTTTTGAGTGAGTTATGGCCTAAACACTCACTGCTGCCCAATTGGTCATTTTTCAGGTCCTAATTGTACCTAATCCGAATTGGTCATTTTCTTAGGTCACTTTGCAAGCAGAATTTTGGTATGTTTTCTCAATGAAAGTTGGCACATTTTGTGCCTAGTTCCACCTCCAATTGGTCTCATACCAATTGAGGTTACACATTTAAACTTATTGGCTAAAATGTACACTGCCCTTGGTTACTTTGCTTAACACACATCAATTTCACACATTTACCTTGCAATATGTTTACTTCCCTACCAAATCTGTTTTGGTACATTACCAAAACTATATATTACTTTACATTAACATCACTTTGGGCAGATTACAATTATCCTCAACATACCAAATATAACTGTAACACCCCTAAGTTCGGTAGTGCGTTCTACTGTTCCGGTGACCAGTGTTGTCCGGACAGCTAGGATGCCTAGAACCGTACTTCAAAATGAGTAAGGAGACATAAAATAATGAAATACAAGAAAAGAAAAACAAAGGAAAAATCATAGTAAAGAAATGTAACCGAGTAAGTGAACCGGGAAACCTAGCGATAGGTGACCGCACCGGGAAGTCACGGCGTGGACCGTTGACTAATACTTTGATCATGGAACCACGGGAAACATTTTTAGGACATAAATAGAACCTTATTGAAGGATAGATATCATTAGAAAGATCAAAGAAAACTTAAATAATTAGTACAAAGAAAAGTGAGAAATCGAAAAACAGACAAAATACGATTATTCAGAAAAATCGGAAAGCCACCCGACAGGGCATTATGGTCATTTGACATCCCAAGTGTCTTTTGACCTAAATGTCCATTAAAAATAAATAGTATTACACTTAGAAAATAAAATGAAAAATTAATTTGGTGGTACCTAAATAAAATAGCTAAAATCATGGGTTAATTGTGGAATAAGTGAAAGTTTAACTTATAAAATGATTTAATTTTAAGTGGACCACTAAGGATTAATTAAATACTTAGTGGGACAAGTGTACACTTAAAATGCAGCTGAACTTCATCTTCCTCATTTTAGATTTCAACATTGCCGTGAGTGAAGGAGAGGAAACTCCATGGACGTTTTGCATGAGCTCACTTAACCTCCCCATTTTCAACTCCAATCTCTTAGGTTCCTTCATGAAAAATGGTCTACACACCACAAGGAAGATATTGATACCAATTTTGGGAAGTTTAAGCAAGGTTTAACAAGCTCCAAGCATAAGGTAAGTTCATAATTTTGAGAATTACTTTGTTAAAGTTTATGTGCATGTTATGGGTATTGGTTTGGTGAAGGAAAATTTTGAGTTTGAAGGGTTATTGTTGTTGTCATTTTGGACAGCCATGGTCACGTTTTTGATGAGGAAATTGTGCATATAATTGTTGAGAAATAATGTTGTTCATGGTGATTTAGTAACCTAGTGATTTAATGCATGTATATATGGTGAATTATGCACTTTGATGGGAATTAGCATATGGTACGGCAATGTGATGTTGATGAGTGATTTGTGGCAGCTTGTGGACACTTGAGAAAGGGTGTATATTGAAGGAAGTGTGGGCAGCATATTGACCTAGAAGGATTGATGTTAAGTATGTAAATTAAAGTTGTAAAGTGTATGTAATGTTTGTAGTGTTTAGGTGTAATTGTAATGGTACTTAGAATTGTGATTGTGAATGATAATTGGTGTGTTGATGGTGATTGGAATCTGCCAAAATAATGCTAATGTAATGTAGAAAATGTGTTGGTAATGTGCCAAAACAGTTTGGTAGGGTATGGAAGTGAACCTTGCAAAGGTAAGTGTGTGTTTGAAGTTTGGGTGTGAAATGCATATTGAGGGCAGTGTATATTTTGGCCTATAACCTTGAATGTGTAACCTCAATTGGTATGAGATCAATTTGGGGTGAAACTAGGCACAAAATGTGCCAACTTTCATTGAGAAACCATGCCAAAATTCTGCTTGCAAGGTGACCTAAAAATTTGACCAATTCGGATTAGGTGCAATTAGGACCTGAAAAATGACCAATTGGGCAGCAGTGAATGTTTAGGCCATAACTCACTCAAACCAGGTCCAATTGACCTGAAATTTTAACCATGAATAGTTAAGACCCATACCTACAAGTCTTATGAAGACACTAAAGCCCAGAAATGACCATAAGCAAGTCAAAAAGCTTGCACAAGTTCGGGTCCAAAAACTGGCCGAACCAGAGTTGACCAAATTGACCTAAAATTGACCTAAAATGGTACCATTTGACCAGCAATAGTATAATGACCATAACTTGGTCTACTTAACTCGGATTGACCTGAAATTTTGCCCCGCGTGCAATAAGACCTAGATCTACAAGTTTGTAGTTTCGACCGAGACCCGAAAACTGAGGGAACTAGATCGTCCGGTTAGGTCAAACCAGTGTTCCGGAATCCAGCAATTCGCATTAAAATGCACTAAGCAAGGAAGTGACTTTGGTAAAACATACCAAATCTAAAACCTTATCGAATGTGACATATTAACGACACTAAAACCTAATTTACCTAAAACGCAATGAGGGTCGGTATATTAGGTGACTTAGTGAATAATTGAGTTGATGCTTTATTTACCATACCCTATCGATAGAGATAGTTTAATTTGGTACTGAAACACTTCAAATTGTGTTTCTCAGTTAACAAGGACTCAGCAAAAGGGAAAGAAATACTGAGTCAAGACCAGGAGACAAATATCAGAGGTTTGTGCACAACAACTGTTTCTTTTGATTTATTTTCAATTGAAATAAATATTGACTATTTGTATATCATTGTTTTAAATTGTGAAAATGTGTTTGATGGACACTTGTTGATTGAAAAATGTTGTGAATGGTTTGAAACTGTAAAAAATTGTTTGAATGATATTGATGAATACTTATTGATTGAAAAGCACTGTAAATGGTTTTTGTGGAAATTGAAGTGAATTACGAATTGTGTTGCCATTTTGTGAATGAAATTATAACTTTGGAAATTTATTGGATTCTTACGGATCATTTGAATAAAATGTTTGGAATTGTTTTGACTCACAATTGGCATGACACTGATAATATGTTCCTCCTCCATTAATGGGGTGAGTGTGATTATTCCTCCCTCTTTGACTTATTAGTCTGGGGTGAGTATGATTATGTTCCTCCCTCTTTGACTTCCCACCGAGGTGAGTATGGATGATTTCTCATTATATAGCTAGCTTCCTCCCTCATTGATTTCGATTATTGGGGTGAGCATGTCTTGTCGTGGTGTACAATACGGCATATATGGAAAAATTGTGTCATGGCCTAAATTGTGTTATAGATTGGCAATATTGTATTCTTCAGTTATTTGATCGAATTGTGTTATTATGTATTGTGAGATTGTGAAATTGATTTAAACTCTTATTGACATATCATCTATTGAATTCAACCAAGATCTGACTTATTGAAAATTATTGTGATATTAACAAATGGAGTTTAAATTCTTGTTGACATTTATTGTCTTGAATTTAACTATGGTTTTAAGTATCCACTATTGATATGATTTATGAATTGTGATTTAAAATTTGTATTTGGTAAATGTTGTGCACCACTGAGACATTGTCTCGTGATAGCTTTATTCTTTGTCGCAGTAGAGAGCAGACAGGAGAGGCGAGGCTAGGTGCTAGTATCGCCAATGAGAGATTTTTGGGTATCGTGAGTATACCACTTGTGGCATTTTGTCTTGTAATGTATATTCCTTTGTATGTATATTTTGTTCTTGGTTTTGAGCAGATTGTAAACTTTAAGTTGTACTGATAAAGTTGTAAAATAATTATGAGTTATTTGGCTTGTAAAAATTGTGTTATATCTTTGTATCTTAGTCTTTGAAAATCACTGTGGATTTGACTTGAGAAATGTGTTGTGTTGATAAAAATGTTGGAGTTGAGATTTGAAAATATATTGAAGTGCTTTTCTGAGTTTTCAAGAAGCTGTTTTGTCCAAAATACAAATGGCACCTTGCCAAAATTTTTGAGATATTCCAAATAAATCAAATGAGTTAGTTGTTTCACTTGATTCACCAAAGTCTTTCACACTGTAAATAGTGCTCACCACTGTAAAAGAAGTAAGAAAGTTTTTAAAATCCCTTGTAGTGTATTAAATGGATTATCGATGAAGCGGAGTTGGTAATTCATTAGGTATACTACGGGATCATGTTATGCCTTACAGAGGGGTAGGGTGTGACATGTTTTAGTGGTATCAGAGCCAGGTTTTTAAATTATGTTTTCACCTGTCATTTGAATATTCTTTCTTCACAGTACAACTGCTCAATATCATTGTTTGATACATACAGTACATTACATTATAAATATGCACTAACGGGAGGAAATCTCCTTGTATCATTGTACAGGAGGTCTAAAATCCTCGAATTGATTATAGAAGAGGGTGATCGTTGATCGATCACTAGATAGAGGCTGAGGTGCAAGGGAATAAATTTTTATGCATTAGTGATTAGTCCTTAAGATAAGGATTGTGATAAGAAGTGAAATTAGTTTTGAAAGAGTTTATCGGCGAAAAGTATTTTCTAAAACATCATAAATTATAAAGCTAATTAGTGAGCCTACTCAATGTAAGGCAAGAGGACGTAAAAGTAAGATGCAGAAATGGAATTGCTCTAGATGAGGGCAAGGAGGTTACTGTTAGAAATTGCGAATGGATATTGTAATCAGAATAAGATTCGAATATCAGTGAATTCAAAAAGAATAAAAGATAGCAAAGTTTGATCTATTGGGATGTATCGTAGTAACTATGCAATGTTCTTGATGTTTATCTTGTAGTGCAGATTCTGATGCTAACTTGAGATTATTGTGTAGAGCTACGTACTACCCGATAGTACACCTAGATAAGAATAGTTGCCAACGGCATACATTTTGGTATAGTTATGCCATGACAATTTAATTGTTAGAAATAAGTTTGAAAATCCTACGTAGGGATCTAAAACTCAAAAGTTAAAATATCGAAGGGTTATAGTTCGTACAAAAGGAAGTAAGTTATAGAATATTGTGAGATAAAAGAGTTATGAAAATAGAGAATTGAACAGTTAATTCATATGTAACAAAGAAATATTACGAATGTGAGGAAGGCTATGGATTAGAATGGTCGGAAGACCAATGCCTGATGAATAATTCTAACATGACCTCAAGGGTCATTCAAGAAGGAACGTGAGCCGAAATATTAAACAACACAATAGTAAGAGGAGATTAGTGTTATCCAAACAAAGTAAACATTGTATTAGATTGTTAAAAGTCTTATACAAATTTGAGAAAAAGAAGATTATACGATCATATAGAAAGGAGAAATAAACGTATGACAATTGTAAGATGGCTACTGGGTAAAAATTTCGTGGACGAAATTTATTTAAGGGGAGAATTGTAACACCCTAAGTTCGGTAGTGCGTTCTCTTTGTTCGGTGACCGGTGTTGTCAGGACAGCTAGGATGCCTAGAACCAAATACTTCAAAATGAGTAAGGAGACATAAAATAATGAAATACAAGAAAAGAAAAACAAAGGAAAAATCATAGTAAAGAAATGTAACCGAGTAAGTGAGCAGGAAACCTAGCGATAGGTGACATGCCAGGGAGAATCACGGCGTGGACCGTTGACTAATACGGATGCGGGAACCACGGGAAACATTTTTAGGACATAAATAGAACCTTATTGAAGGATAGATATCATTAGAAAGATCAAAGAAAAATTAAATAATTAGTACAAAGAAAAGTGAGAAATCGAAAAACAGACAAAATACGGTGTTACCGAAAAATCGGGAAAGCCACCCGAACAGGGGCATTATGGTCATTTGACATCCCGAAGTGTCTTTTGACCTAAATGTCCATTAAAAATAAATAGTATTACACTTAGAAAATAAAATGAAAAATTAATTTGGTGGTACCTAAATAAAATAGCTAAAATCATGGGTTAATTGTGGAATAAGTGAAAGTTTAACTTATAAAATGATTTAATTTTAAGTGGACCACTAAGGTGATTAATTAAATACTTAGTGGGACAAGTGTACACTTAAAATGCAGCTGAACTTCATCTTCCTCATTTTAGATTTCAACATTGCCGTGAGTGAAGGGAGAGGAAACTCCATGGACGTTTTGCATGAGCTCACTTAACCTCCCCATTTTCAACTCCAATCTCTTAGGTTCCTTCATGAAAAATGGTCTACACACCACAAGGAAGATATTGATACCAATTTTGGGAAGTTTAAGCAAGGTTTAACAAGCTCCAAGCATAAGGTAAGTTCATAATTTTGAGAATTACTTTGTTAAAGTTTATGTGCATGTTATGGGTATTGGTTTGGTGAAGGAAAATTTTGAGTTTGAAGGGTTATTGTTGTTGTCATTTTGGACAGCCATGGTCACGTTTTTGATGAGGAAATTGTGCATATAATTGTTGAGAAATAATGTTGTTCATGGTGATTTAGTAACCTAGTGATTTAATGCATGTATATATGGTGAATTATGCACTTTGATGGGAATTAGCATATGGTACGGCAATGTGATGTTGATGAGTGATTTGTGGCAGCTTGTGGACACTTGAGAAAGGGTGTATATTGAAGGAAGTGTGGGCAGCATATTGACCTAGAAGGATTGATGTTAAGTATGTAAATTAAAGTTGTAAAGTGTATGTAATGTTTGTAGTGTTTAGGTGTAATTGTAATGGTACTTAGAATTGTGATTGTGAATGATAATTGGTGTGTTGATGGTGATTGGAATCTGCCAAAATAATGCTAATGTAACGTAGAAAATGTGTTGGTAATGTGCCAAAACAGTTTGGTAGGGTATGGAAGTGAACCTTGCAAAGGTAAGTGTGTGTTTGAAGTTTGGGTGTGAAATGCATATTGAGGGCAGTGTATATTTTGGCCTATAACCTTGAATGTGTAACCTCAATTGGTATGAGATCAATTTGGGGTGAAACTAGGCACAAAATGTGCCAACTTTCATTGAGAAACCATGCCAAAATTCTGCTTGCAAGGTGACCTAAAAATTTGACCAATTCGGATTAGGTGCAATTAGGACCTGAAAAATGACCAATTGGGCAGCAGTGAATGTTTAGGCCATAACTCACTCAAACCAGGTCCAATTGACCTGAAATTTTAACCATGAATAGTTAAGACCCATACCTACAAGTCTTATGAAGACACCAAAGCCCAGAAATGACCATAAGCAAGTCAAAAAGCTTGCACAAGTTCGGGTCCAAAAACTGGCCGAACCAGAGTTGACCAAATTGACCTAAAATTGACCTAAAATGGTACCATTTGACCAGCAATAGTATAATGACCATAACTTGGTCTACTTAACTCGGATTGACCTGAAATTTTGCCCCGCGTGCAATAAGACCTAGATCTACAAGTTTGTAGTTTCGACCGAGACCTGAAAACCGAGGGAACTAGATCGTCCGGTTAGGTCAAACCAGTGTTCCGGAATCCAGCAATTCGCATTAAAATGCACTAAGCAAGGAAGTGACTTTGGTAAAACATACCAAATCTAAAACCTTATCGAATGTGACATATTAACGACACTAAAACCTAATTTACCTAAAACGCAATGAGGGTCGGTATATTAGGTGACTTAGTGAATAATTGAGTTCAGTGCATTATTTACCAAACCCCATCGATAGAGACAGTTTAATTTGGTACTGAAACACTTCAAATTGTGTTTCTCAGTTAACAAGGACTCAGCAAAAGGGAAAGAAATACTGAGTCAAGACCAGGAGACAAATATCAGAGGTTTGTGCACAACAACTGTTTCTTTTGATTTATTTTCAATTGAAATAAATATTGACTATTTGTATATCATTGTTTTAAATTGTGAAAATGTGTTTGATGGACACTTGTTGATTGAAAAATATTGTGAATGGTTTGAAACTGTAAAAAATTGTTTGAATGATATTGATGAATACTTATTGATTGAAAAGCACTGTAAATGGTTTTTGTGGAAATTGAAGTGAATTACGAATTGTGTTGCCATTTTGTGAATGAAATTATAACTTTGGAAATTTATTGGATTCTTACGGATCATTTGAATAAAATGTTTGGAATTGTTTTGACTCACAATTGGCATGACACTGATAATATGTTCCTCCTCCGTTAATGGGGTGAGTGTGATTATTCCTCCCTCTTTGACTTATTAGTCTGGGGTGAGTATGATTATGTTCCTCCCTCTTTGACTTCCCAGTCTGAGGTGAGTATGGATGAGTTCTCATTATATAGCTAGCTTCCTCCCTCATTGATTTCGATTATTGGGGTGAGCATGTCTTGTCGTGGTGTACAATACGGCATATATGGAAAAATTGTGTCATGGCCTAAATTGTGTTATAGATTGGCAATACTGTATTCTTCAGTTATTTAATCGAATTGTGTTATTATGTATTGTGAGATTGTGAAATTGATTTAAACTCTTATTGACATATACTGTCTATTGAATTCAACCAAGATCTGACTTATTGAAAATTATTGTGATATTAACAAATGGAGTTTAAATTCTTGTTGACATTTATTGTCTTGAATTTAACTATGGTTTTAAGTATCCACTATTGATATGATTTATGAATTGTGATTTAAAATTTGTATTTGGTAAATGTTGTGCACCATCGAGACATTGTCTCGTGATAGCTTTTATTGCCGTCGCAGTAGAGAGACAGTGGCGAAAGCTAGGTCGCTAGTATCGCCAAATGAGAGATTTTTGGGTATAGTGAGTATACCACATGTGGCATTTTGTACTGTAATGTATATTCACTGTATGTATATTTTGTTCTTGGTTTTGAGCAGTTGTAAACTTTAAGTTGTACAGTAAAGTTGTAAAATAATTATGAGTTATTTGGCTTGTAAAAATTGTGTTATATCTTTGTATCTTAGTCTTTGAAAATCACTGTGGATTTGACTTGAGAAATGTGTTGTGTTGATAAAAATGTTGGAGTTGAGATTTGAAAATATATTGAAGTGCTTTTTACAGGTTTTCTGAAGAACTGTTTTGTCCAAAATACAAATGGCACCTTGCCAAAATTTTTACAGATATTCCAAATAAATCAAATGAGTTAGTTGTTTCACTTCAGTTCACCAAAGTCTTTCACACCTGTAAATAGTGCTCACCACTGTAAAAGAAGTAAGAAAAGTTTTTAAAATCCCTTGTAGTGTATTAAATGGATTATCAGTAGACGGAGTTGGTAATTCATTAGGTATACTACGGGATCATGTTATGCCTTACAGAGGGGTAGGGTGTGACAATAACTCTAATTCCCAAAGTTCAAATACCATTACACATACACATAAACATCACTAGTTTTTACATACACTTTACACAACAATTTCATACACATATCCTTCAATCCTTAATGTCACAATTCTGCCCATATCTTCATGAACACAAACATTTATTCAAGTGTAACACATACATTTATTCAAGTGTCCCCAAGCTGCCGAAAATCTTCTTCAACACCAAATTGTCCTACAATTCATCAATTCCCATCCAAGTGCCAAAAATCACCATATAAATATGAAGTAATTCACTAGGTTTATTAAATCATCATAACTAACATAATTCTCATCAAATATATGTACAATTACTTCATCAATACATGATTACATGGCTGCCCAAAAATGGATATCTCAATAGTCTTCAAACTTAAAAATTTCCTTCACAAAACCAACACCCATAACATGTATACAAAGTTTATCAAAGAGATCTTCAAAAATGCTAACTTACCTTATGGTTGGAGCTTGTTAAACCTTGCTTAAACTTCTTAAATTTGGTATCAAACTCTTCCTTGTGATGTGTAGACAAACTTTAATGAAGAACCCTAGGTGATTGGAGTTGAAATGGAGGAGTGCATGGAGCTTGATTGAAAAATGGCCATGGAGGATTTTTCTTCTTCAATTCGTCTAAGTTAAGGGAGTGAGGAAGATGACCTTTGAGTGGGAATAATCTGCCCACTTATGAGTATATTTAATCATTTTAATGTTCTTAGTGGTCCACTAAAAAATTAAATCATATTTTAAGCTAAACTTTCACTTAATCCCACATTAACCCATGATTTTAGCTATTTACTTTAGGTACCACCAAATTAATTTTTCGTTTCATTTTCTAAGTGTAATATTATTTATTTTTAATGGACATTTAGGTCAAAAGACACTTCGGGATGTCAAATGACCATAATGCCCCTGTTCGGGTGGCATTCCCGATTTTTCGGTAACACCGGGTTTTGTCTGTTTTTCGATTTCTCACTTTTCTTTGTACTAATTATTTAATTTTTCTTTGATCTTTCTAATGATATTTATTCTTCTATAAGGGTCTATTTAAGTCCTAGAAATGTTTTCCAGGGTTCCATGATCCGTAGCTAGTCAACGGTCCACGCCGTGACTTCCCTAAGGCCACCCATCGCTAGGTTTCCCGGCTCGCTTAACTTGATCACATTTCTTTGCTATTATTTTTCCTTTGTTTTTCTTGTATTTTCTTTTCTTGTATTTCATTATTTTATGTCTCCTCACTCATATTGAAGTGTAGTTCTAGGCATCCTAGCTGTCCGAACAGCACTGGTCACCGGAGCAGTAGAACGCACTACCGAACTTTGGGGTGTTACAATTCTCTCCCCCTTAAAATAAATTTCGTCTCGAAATTTTACCTGGCATTAGTCTCTGAACAGCTGTGGGTGCTGTCTCCTCATATCCTCTTCACGTTCCCAAGTAGCTTCTGGCACGAATGATGGTTCCACAAAGACTTTAACTGTGTGTATCTGTTTGTTCCTCAGCTGCTTCACCTCATAAGCCAGAATTTTTTTATGGGTTCTTCCTCATATGAGAGGTCTGGATTTACTTCAATCTCTTCAACTGGTAGTACATGAGATGGGTCAGATCTGTACCTCCTTAACATGGATACATGGAAGACACTGTGTATCTTTGCTAGCTTTGGAGGTAATACCAACCGATATGCCAAAGGACCCACTCTTTCCAGAACCTCATATGGTCCAATGAAACGAGGACTCAGTTTCCCCTTTCTGCCAAATTTCATAATCCTCTTCCAAGGAGAAACTTTGAGGAATACCTTATCATCCACTGCGTACTCAATATCTCTTCTTTTCATATCAACATAGGACTTCTGATGGTCTGATGCAGCCTTGAGTCTATCTCTAATCAATCTGATCTTTTCCTCTGTCTGCTGAATAATTTCTGGCCCAATCATCTTCCTTTCACCTACTTCATCCCAACATAGGGGAGTTCTGCACTTTCTGCCATACAAAGCTTCATATGGAGGCATCCCAATGCTTGATTGGTAGTTGTTGTTTTAAGCAAACTCAATCAAAGGCAAGTGTGTATCCCAACTACCTTCAAATTCAATCACACAAGCCCGTAGCATATCCTCCAATATCTGAATAACCCTCTCAGACTGGCCATCATGCGTGGGTGGAATCTTTGTCTTTGAAGTTCAATCTAGTTCCTAGGGCTCTCAAGACTACCCGAATCTAGAAGTGAACCTAGGATCCTGTCGATACAATTGATACGGCACTCCATGCGCTTTTACAATCTCATATATGTACAATCTGCTAATCTTTCTGTGCTATAGTCCATCCGATGGCAAAAAGTGATAAGACTTGGTTAGTCTGTCAATTATAACCTATACTGCATCATGACTATTCTGTGTCCTCAGAAATCTCATCACAAAATCCATAGTTATCTGTTCCCTTACAATGTTTCATAGGGTGCCACTTGTATGCTAGCTTGACACTTATTAATGTATACAAATTCTGTTAGTGGGATGTATCTGTCCCATCTCCTCTCGGATTCAATGACACAAGTTCTCGATATATTCTTGAGGGCTTATCACATTTCTGAGTTATTTTTATCATTTCATTTCATTATTTATAGGAACTCAATGAGTTTCGAATTTACTGAATTACTTGTTTCAATTGTCCATCATGCGAGGATGATACGTTGTAATCGATATCTCTAAGCTTATAGCAATTCTCGTGGTAATCGGTAGTTCACATTATTGTAACCGAGTTACTGACTCCAGCTACCTTATAAGTGTAGTCTTTCGACAGGCTAGTTCTGAAGTTTTAAATTTCTGACTAAAATTTTCACATTTATTTCCAGTAATAGTACCCTATTCGGGTGCAACTGTATCAATTTATAGATTACTTACAAATATTCTTACTTATTGTACCACGAGGAAACACGTAGCTCTACACAATAATCCAGTGTCGGTACTGTAATCTACAACTTACAATACAAACATCGAGAACATTATATAGTCACTACGTTATAACCTCATGGACTAGGTTTTCTAACATCTTATCTTTCTCGAATCCACTAATATCCCAAACCGATTCTGATTACAATTTCCTTTGACAATTACTAACAGTAACATCTTTGCCCTCATCTAGAGTAATTCTATTACTGTAACTTACTTTTAGGTCCTCTTGCCTTACATTAAGTAGGCTCGCCATTTAGCTTTATAATTTATGGTATGTTAGAAAATACGTTTAGCTAACAATTCTTCCAAAAGTAATGTCAATCATACTTGTTATTATAGTTATTATCCTAAAGGACTAGTCACTAATACATCAAAATTCGTTCCCATGTAAGGGAATGACAACAGAACATATAGTTCTGACACTAACACACAACTAAGTAGTGCTGGGATCAAATAATAACTAAAATTAAGAACTTACCAGCAGCTACATCTGAAGTTTCTGCTCCTTTTACTTGGCGCATAGTGGACTCTCCGACTGGTGCGCTACTATATTCAGGTTGATTCACTGTGTTATAATGGTGAGGAGTACCAACTCTATTTCTATCTTGACTCTGACTGACGGTCTGTGAAATCCGGAGAGTAGATTGAGGTGGTTTAGTGCAATCTTTAGCAAAGTGTCCAAGTTTTCCACAATTGTAGCAGGCTCCAGAGGCCTTATAGCGTATCCCACCATGATATTTTCCATAAGTTTCACATTGGCGGGAAGGGTAGGAACTTCTAGTTGTTCAACGACTGGACCTTGGTGGTCTCTGTCTTAATGATCCACCTCTATCGTATCTCTGAGCTCGGGGTTCCTCAAGCTCAGATGCAAGCATCTACAGCACAACTACAGCCCTCGGCTCAGCAATATGAAAAATTAATAAAATTTGGGGCCATCGAGTTTGAGGGCACTTTGGATCCACTGGAGGCAGAATAGTGGTTAGAGAGAATGGAACGGGTTTTCAGAAAGCTGCAGTGTGTAGAAGAGCTGAAGTTCGAGTACTCTATTTCTCTATTACAAGGGGATGCATATGAATGGTGGAAGACCATCCCCCATAGCCTGGTTGAGCCACCTGTAACACCCTCACTGTAGCAATTTCACACATTCTACTATTCCGGTGATCAGTGTCTGTCTGGACAGCTAGAATGCCTATGCAATGGGTAACCCAGTGAGAAGTTACAGTCTTCGCAGCTAGGAGCCCTAAACCAGGGAGAAAATTCATAAAATAATTTTTGGGACTCCAGAGAAGAGTCATTGAGGTTTCTATGGCATTAAAATGCCAAGAAAAGGTTTAGAAAAATTTTTAAATCGGTACAGACAATTTTTGTCTGTTAAGCCAAACGGAAGGCATTTTGGTTATTTCGTCTTCAAAGATGATTTTTGGCCGACTTGTCCAGTTATGTAAATAATTATTATGACATAGAATGTGAATAAATATTGCTAAAAATTAAATTAAAAATGAGTAGAGAATAGAAGAAAAGAAAATGAAAGAAAATGCTAATTATGACATCATATGATGTCATTTAAATTTCCTCCACCAATCACAATTTATTAAACTCATTAAAAGGGATATGGAAGACCAAAAATTGATAAACAATCTGTATCTTCAACCTTTGGGCAGCCAAAAATGTGGAGAGAGAGAGAGAGGAAAGAAAACTCCATGGAAGCTTGATCAAGCTTGAGCTAACCCACATAAATCACTCCAAAACCCTAGCTTCCCTTCACAAATATTTACCCTTACACCTAGAGCAAGTCTTGGGAAGCAAAAAGAAAGAGAAAAAGAAGAGTTCTCAAGCTTTGGAAATTAGCTAAATCAAGGTTAGTGCCTATACTCACTTCCATATCTTTTAATCTTTGTTAGGAAGACAAGTTAAATGAGAATTTATTGTAAAATTGAACAAAACAATTATATTGAAGTGTGTATGAAAATTTGTAGCCAGGGGAAAAGGATGAGATGTGTTGATTTGTATGACTTGAATTGTTTAGAAGTGGTTTGTGATGAGATAACTCGAGTTAGATGTTGAACTATGTGTGTTGGATGTGTTAGATGACATGAAAAGCATGAAATGAACAATTGGGAATTAGGGTTTGTGAAAAAATTAGAGTTTTGCTTATGAAATGGTATATTAACCTTGTAATGGTCAATTAGTGACCATTTGAATGTGTGTGAGGAGGAATTGAAGTGAGTAAGGATAATGGAGTTGAGTTTAAGCATGCTGCCCTTAGTGACTTGCAGGACTGATTGTGAGTCCAGTAGGTTTGGGAAACTATAAATGGAGTTGTATAGTTCAATTGGTGCAAGGCCAACTAGAAATGAAACTAGACACATATTGGCACAACTTTGGTGAAGAAACCTTCTCAGAAAACCAAACCAAGTTGACCTAAAAATTGCCCTAATCCGGGTGACTTGCATTCTGTCTGTGCAAAATGACCAAATGAAAAGTGTTTATTCATCTGGTCATAACTCAGTGTAGAAAGGTCCAATTGACCTGAAATGTTACCAAAAGAAAGCTGAGACATAGTCCTACAACTTTAATGAAGAACACAAATCCAAATTTTGACCATAACCTAGTTAAATTGCCAACCAAACTTAGGTCACCAAATCTGATAGAAACAAATTGCCCAGAAATTCTGGGTACAGGTCAATCCAGCTAGTTATGGTAAAATGACTATAACTTGAGCTAAAAAACTCTAAATGGAGTGATTCAAAAAACGAAATGTAACTAGACGCAATAAGGAACAACTTTCATAAAGAAATTTTATCAAATTCCTACTGTACAAATAACCAATGGAATAATAAACCTAGGGTATGAAATCTGAAAATTATGAATAATATAAGATAAGCTTTGAAATGGTATTGGAAATCAATACCAACAAAAATAAAATGCAAAATGTGGAATCTTGGTGAACTTAGGTTCAATAAATTCATTATATATTAAAAAGTCAACAATTTGAGTGAATAGTAATGTGAATAGTAATATAAAGACACAAAGTATAAGAACTATATTGTTAAAGGGAAATTAAGGCCACAAATTTGAAATCCATGAAGTGTTCATGGATTGCTTAAAACATGAAAAGTAAGTCACCTAATTGATGTGAATAGGTAGTTAGGCTTATATGCCCATCACAAATAGAATTCATAAAATGCATAAATGAGAAAGGAAAAACGTTTTGAATACAATGTACATGTGAACCATTGTTTTGAATTGTGATCAATATGAATAACATAATGAATGAATAAATGAACCATGTTAATGTATGAATGAGACATTAGTTCTCATTATTGTAGAAAGGATAAGTGCTTTGAGTACAATGATATAAAGGGATAATTGATGTGAATTGTGATCATATATATGATAAAATGAATGTATACATTATAATTGAAAATTATTATGAAATAATGAAGTCATAAAACACAATATATTAATATTTAATGATATTATGTGCCCTTGTATTGCCTAGACATGTGTGTCAGATTGGATAGTTTGGCATGCCAATAGGGTATTGTTTTTGCAGTACTGCGAAAGGGCTTTATGCCAGCATTCATGGCATTTTATGCCCGATTATGTGTTATCATGGCTTTTTAGCCATACTGACTGCATAGGTGGTTGACGTTCTGCGTCCCATGGTATAACGGCCCGAGGCACCGCGATGTCCAGTGCCAACAACCCGTTATCCAGTTTAGTCAGCCTATCGTAGGTTACTGAAACAGTCTAATTTATTAAAATAAGTTATGAATATTAGCAAATAAAAATGCTAGAAAGTAAATAAATGAGAAGAAGTTCTGAAATAAATTAGATTAGCTCAAAAAATTTGTTTCTTAGAATGATCTAAAGTAAATTAAATTAGTTCTAAAAATTTTAAATATTACGAAATGATTGTAAACAACTTAGAATGTATCAAGGAAGTGATAAAAAGACTAGTAGAAGAATTATAACTCAAATAACATTACAAATGTGACTTTCATAAGAATATAAGTATAAGTATAAATGTTAGATTTATTTGTACATTATATAAATTATTATAGTAAACTTATGACAAAAGAGATTCTAGAGAGCAACATAAATGACCAAAAATGTACTGTATGACAAATTTCATATAAATCCAGTAAAATTCTTAAGTATAGAATATATGCTCTAATTATTTTTTATTTGTATACATTATTTCTTATTATATTATTGCACCACTAAGCAACAATGCTTAATGCGATGGATTTGTTTTCTCGCGTAGGTACTCAAGTTAAAGCCATGTAAATTAATTTGTAGATCATGTAAATTATGAATTTATATAATCAGTCTGTAAATCATGTAAATTAATGAAACTTGAGAATTTATATATATAAATTATGCATGAATGGAAATGCATGGAAATGAATATGAAATTGAGATATATGAATGAGATGTGAATTATGAGATGGTTATAAAAATAATTGATGAGATTTTCATTGTAAAATATTATTGAAAATTTCAAGCAGGTGAATAGTGAAATACGTCAATTGATAATAAAATAGGGGAAACTTCGCTGGTTTCTCCATAGAGAAATAATTAATATTAAATTAAATGAATTCAAAATTATTAAAATAATAAAGTAAGATAAGATAGGGTGCTCTGGCACCGAATGTAGCACACCTTGCTCGGCTACACTGTAGTTGGGTGAGGGGTGTAACACCACCTGTGCTGACATGGATAGACTTCCTGAGGGAATTCAGGCAAAAGTGGGTCCCTGATGCTTATGTGGATATGAAATTATAAGAATTCTTGAGCTTGAAGCAAGGAGATAGAACAATAGCAGAGTATGAGTGAGACTTTTCAAGGCTAAGTCATTATGCTGGAAGCTTAGTCTCCACCCCTAGAAACAGATGTAAGAGGTTTAAGGCTGGGTTGAGGCCCAGCTTAAGAATGCAAGTTGTGGGATTCAGACACTAGAAATTTTCCGAGCTGATTTCACAAGCCCTGGAACTGGAAAAGATAGAATCAGAAGGGGTAGTGAAGAAGGGCACTTAAGAGAAAGAAAAGACTGAAAAGGCTACGGGTCAGGCTATCAGAGTGGTTCTGGGAAGAGGAAATAGTTTGGGGGATTCAGCTCTCACAGATCTGGCAGAGGCAGATACTCTAGCCAAAGACCACCTCGGTCTAGTCAGCAGACCTAGCAAGCATCTCGAGGAGCTTTATCAGTCCGGCAGTGTGAGACTTGTGATAGAAGACATGGTGGGGTGTGTTTCAAGGCCACAGGTGCCTATTTTAACTATGGAGGGAGCAAACATTTTGCTAAGGATTGTACTAGTCCACGCCGATCTGGACCTTCTGCTACATCTGAGGGATCAACCCAAGTTTTTGTACCTAGAGGGTCATAGCCAGCTGGTCGAGGTAGAGGTAGAGGTAGGGGTCCTGGTAGCACTCATGGAAGTCAGAGTACTGTTAACCATCCAGAACCAAGTGGTGCACTAACTAGAATTTATACCATGAAACAGAGAGAGGAGGCTGAAACATCAGATGTATTAGCTGGTATTTTCTCTATCCTTGACCAAGATGCATATGTGTTGTTTGATTTTGGCTCCACACATTCATATGTCAGTGCTAGTGTGATGTGTTCTATTGCTATCCAGTGTGTACAAATGGACTATGATGTGCTAGTAACTAGTCCATTAGGTCAAGAGGTTAGGGTCAACAGAATCTATAGAGACTATCCTTTGGTGATCCAAGGACATGTTTTTTGTCAGATATGATTGAAATGCCCTTCAGAGATTATGATATTATCTTGGGCATGCATTGGTTAGCCAGGCATCATACAATGATTGATTGTAGACTGAAGATAGTAACTTTTGGTCTCCCTCAATATGGTGTTGTAGTAATATATAAGGAGAGGCAGTTATTACCGTCAAACATCATTTCAGCTGCACTGGCTAGAAATTTGATTAGAAACGGGTGTGAGGCATACTTGGCACATGTGATACACACCCAAGTGGGTAGTCCAGCATTGAGGGACATCCCCACAGTATATGACTTTCCGGATGTGTTCCTTGAGGAATTGCTAGGATTACCTCTGGAAAGAGAGGTGCAATTTGAGATTGATGTTATGCCTGGTGTGGACCCAATCTCCATAACACCATATAGAATGGCTTCAGCAGAATTGAAAGAGTTAAAAGTGTAGTTGCAAGAGCTGCTTGACAAGGGTTTCATCCGCCCTAGTGTGTTACCTTGGGGAGCGCCAGTGTTGTTTGTAAAGAAGAAGGATGGCACTCTCTGGTTATGCATTGACTATCGACAATTGAATAAGGTAACAATAAAGAATAAATAGCCATTGCCCCGCATTGATGATTTGTTTGATCCGTTGAGGGGTGCAGCTGTGTTCTCCAAAATTGACCTGAGATCAAGTTATTATCAGTTAAAAGTACAAGAGCAGGGTATTCCTAAAATTGCCTTTAGAACCCGCTATGGCCATTATGAGTTCTTGGTTATGCCATTCAGGTTAACTAATGCTCCGGCTGCTTTTATGGATCTGATGAACACTATCTTCAGACCATACCTTGATCAATTTGTAGTTGTGTTTATAGATGCTATATTGGTTTATTCGAGGAGTGCAGAAGAGCATGATAGACATCTACGGATTGTACTATAAACTTTGAAGGAGAAACAACTATACGCCAAATTATCGAAGTGTGAATTTTGGCTGAAGGAGATATCCTTTTTAGGGCACATAGTATCAGCATAAGGTATTAAGGTAGATCCTAGCAAGATAGAAGCTGTCCTTAATTGGAAGCCACCCAGAAATATCATTAAGATTCGCAGTTTTCTGGGGTTAGCTGGATACTACCGCCGTTTTGTGAAAGGATTTTCCATGTTGGCATCTCCATTGACCAAGCTGCTTAGGAAAGATGTGAAATTTCAGTGGACAGATAAATGCCAGCAGAGTTTTGATGAATTGAAGAAATGTGTGACTGAAGCTCCAGTCCTAACTTTACCTACACCGGGTAAAGAATATACAGTTTATAGTGATGCTTCTCACAATGGGTTAGGCTGTGTACTGATGCAAGATCGAAATGTCATTGCCTATGCATCACGCCAGCTGAAACTATATGAGAGGAACTATCCGACACATGACTCAGAGCTAGCAGCTATTGTGTTCGCTTTTAAGATCTGGAGACACTATTTGTATGGGGAGAAGTACTACATCTACACAGATCATAAGAGTTTGAAGTATTTGGGCACCTAGAAGGAGTTGAATTTGAGACAGAGGAGATGGTTAGAGTTAACAAAAGACTATGATTATCTGATAGACTATTAGCTAGGGAAAGCTAATGTTGTGGCTGACGCCTTAAGTCGTAAGACTATGGCAAGTATACAAGTTACTCCTTTGTCTATGGTACATGAGCTGAGATCATTACATGCCAGCTTAGAGATTAATGATGAGGGGCAGACAGCAGTTGCATGGCATGTACAGCCAGTGTTGATTGATCAGATCAGAATGGCTGCTCAGAATGATCAGAAGTATCAGAAGCTATTGGAAGAAGTCTGGTAGGGCAAAAAACCAGAATTCTCAATTAGAGATGATGGTCTACTAGTACACCAGGGCCGAATGTGCGTTCCTAATGACGTTGACGTGAAACAGATCATTTTGAAGGAAGCACATGAGTCTCCTTTTACTATACATCCTGTTAGTACAAAAATGTATAGAGGGCTAAAGGAGCATTACTGGTGGATGGGTATGAAAAGAGATGTGGCAGAATTTGTTTCCAAATGCCTAACTTGTCAGCAAATAAAGGCAGAGCATCAAGTATCCACTGGGTTGTTACATCCATCACCAGTACCAGAATGGAAATGGGAGAGAATAATAATGGATTTTGTGATGGGACTTCCGAGGATACAAAAGAGCCATGATGCAGCATGGGTCATAGTTGATAGACTGACCGAGTCTGCTCATTTTCTGCCAGTCCGGATGGACTACAGTTTAGAAAGATTAGCCAAGTTGTACATAGATGAGATAGTGAGAGTGCATGGAGTGCTAGTATCGATTGTGTCTGATAGAGATCTTAGGTTCACTTATAGATTCTGGGTTAGTTTTCAAAGAGCCCTAGGAACTAAATTAAACTTTAGCACCACATTCCACCCATAGACAGATGGCCAGTCTGAAAGGGTAATTCAGATTTTGAAGGACATGCTATGGGCTTGTGTGATTGAGTTTGAAGGCAGTTGGGACACACACTTGCCTTTGATTGAGTTTGCTTACAACAACAGCTACAAATCAAGTATTGGAATGCCTCCATATGAAGCTTTGTATGGTATGTAACACCCCTAAGTTCGGTAGTGCGTCTACTCTTCCAATGACCAGTGGAGAAGTTATATGATGTGGTTGGGTGATTAAATTGTTGTAATTGAGTTTGAAAAATTTTGTACTATATGGTGCATGTTGAGTGTGATTATAAGCTGCCAAGATGACCAACAATATGTTATGAAATGTGTTTAGGTTATAGTACAAACCAGAATTGGCATGAATGTTTAGTTTGGTAAATGTTAAAAGTGTCCTTTGATGAGTAATGAACAAAATGCAACAGGGCCATTTATGTTATGGGCCTAGAACCTTAAGTGTGTGGCTCCAATTGGTATGAGACCAAGGAGGTGAAACTACGCATAAAAGGTGCCAACTTTCATGAAGGAAGCTTACCAAAATTCTGCTTGTAAGGTAACTTGAAAAGTGACCAAATCCGTATTAGTGCAATTAAGGCCTGAAAATTTATCATTTGGGCAGCAGTTAGTGTTTAGGCCATAACTCACTCAAAACAGGTCCAATTGACCTGAAATTTTGACCATGAATAGTTAAGACCTATATCTACAAGTCTTATGAAGACACCAAAGCCCAGAAATGACCATAAGCAAGTCAAAAAGCTTGCACAATTTTGGATCCAAAAACTAGCCGAACCAAAATTGACCTAAAATAACCTAAAGTGACCAATTTTGGTATATTCTGACCAGCAATAGTAAAATGACCATAACTTGGTCTAGTAAACTCAGAATGACCTGAAATTTTGCCCCGCGTGCAATAAGACATAGATCTACAAGTTTGTAGTTTTGACCGAAACCCGAAAGCCGAGGAAACTAAGTCATCTGGCTAGGTCAAATTAATATGCCGGGATCCGATAAATTGCAATAAAATGCAATACACATGGAAATAAATTCAGTAACATGTACCAATACTAAAAGGCTACAAATGTGACATATTGGTAACATTAAAATCTAATTCACCTATATTGCATCGAGGGTTGACATCTTAGATTGACCAGGGAAATAATAGAATTCAATAAGTTAATTATTAAGCTTTATTCTTAGAGACAGTTTAAATGAGTGCTGAAACACTTCAAATTGTGTGTAGACTCAGGGAAGGGGAAGGAAACACTGAGTCTGTGACATCCCTTACCCGTCTATAGTGTAGCCGAGCAAGTTATGCCACTCAGTGTGTCGGAACACCAATTCATGTTTCAATTTCAATTAATCCCTTTTTATTCATTTATTTATAATTTTTGATAAATCTAAATTTTTTTGCAAATTTTATAGAAAATCCAGTAGAGTGCCGTCTTCTGAACCTATTTAAAAACACTTCCAATATAATTATAATCTCAATCTCAGTCAACCACTAACATTTTTCAACAATTTCTCAAATCAATTCAGTATCTCAAAATTCACATTCATCTCATATCACACCCAATTCAATGAGAAATACTCATATTTATTTATGAACACAACTCATGGGTAATTACAGCAAAAATATGATTACATGAGTTTATAATATACATAACAAAAGTTTACAAATACAAAAGACTTAGCTAGCCCAAAGTCCTACCAATGCACTGCAATTGTGAGGTGACTTTGAACTCTGAGTGCAGATATGAAAACTCACGTTGTATGAGGTCTGCTGGACTCCCCAGCTATGTCTCCAGTACCTACGCGTGGCAAAAGCGACGCGCTAAGCAATTCTGCTTAGTGGTGACAATATAAAATAAAATAAAATAAAAACATGTATGCAGAATGTATGTTTACATTTTTTCGTAGACTTAATTTCAAATATTTATTGTAATATTATTCGATTAATGTTTGGTAAGATTTATTAACATTGCCCGAGTAACCTATACTAGTTGACTGGACTGGATAAACAGGTAAACTGGTACTGGGTACTAAGTACCTCGGACCATCACACCATCGGTCACATTGTGTCTCCCGGTGTGCAACGGAACAGCTAATAAGCTGTAATAATTATCGGGGATTAAACCCGAGTATAACAACTCAATATCATAGCCAAAGGCTATTATGTCACAGAATGGCATGGAAAGCCATGAAATACAGAATGACATGAAGCCATATGCAGTACTGCTAACAGAACCCTATTGTCATGCCAACCTATCCAAACCAATCACATTAGGCCTACTAGAGCATTTAACACTTTTCATTTATGTAATTCTTTGAAATTGAATTTTTATGATTACTATTCATTTCATTGGTCAACCAAAATGTTGACTTTTGCATTGGCAATAGGTAAATTAGTTTAAATATCATCAACATGCCACATTTTGCATTTTAAACGTGTTGGTATTGGTTGCCAATACCATCTCTAAGCTTAATGTGAATTGGACAGAATTTTCAGTTTTCAAGCTTTGGGTTTACTGTTCCATTAGTTACTTTTTCAGTGGGAATTTGGAAAAATGATCAACATGAAAGTTGTTCATTATTTTGTCTAGTTGAATTTCCTTTTTTGAATCACTCCATTTGGAGTTTTGTAGCTCAAGTTACGGCCTAAACACCATAACTGGCCGGATTGGACAGATTCCAAAATTATGGGCAAAACTGGTTCTGCCAGATTTGATAACCTAAGTTTGGTTGGCAATTTGACTAGGTTATGGTCTTCGTGAAAGTTTTTGGTATATATCTCAGCTTATTTCTGATAAAATTTCAAGTCAATTGGACCTTTCTACATTGAGTTATGGCCAAATGACCAAAAACTGTTCATTTGGTTATTTTGCCCAGGCAGATTGCAGGTCACCCAGATTAGGGCAAACTTTTAGTCAACTTGGTTTGGTTTTCTGGGGATGGTTTTTTCACCAAAGTTGTGCCATTATGTGTCTAGTTTCATGTCCAATTGGCCTTACACCAATTGGACCTCTATAATTCAAGTTATTGCTGCCCAAACCTGCTTGACTCATGTCCAATTCTGCAGGTCACCAAGGGCAGCCACACTAATCTCAATTCCCACTACCCAAACCACTTCATTTCTTGTTTACACATCACTAAATGGTCACTAATTGACCATTAAAATTCAGTTTCACCATTGCATGTTCAAAGTCTTCATTTTATACTCAAACCCTAACCCTGTCATCTCCAATCTTGCATTTAACTAGCATTTCATCATTTTACTTGAGAGATTATTGTTAAGGCAGCCCTATTACCATTTTAGATCCATGAAAATCATCAAAAACTTACAACATCCATGGCTGCCAAAATTATAGGATGGGCATACACATGATATTTATTAAATTTTTTTGCACTTTTACACTCAATCATGCTCCTTCAATATGAATTTAAAGAGAAAATCTAATTTAAGTCACTAACCTCTAACGGAGTGAATTTCCCACTTACTCAAATTCTTGTTTTCCTTTTCTTTTTGCTTCCACAAGAATCTCCAAGATGCAAGAACACTTTTTTGTGTTGGGAGTTTAGGGTTTAGTTGGGTAGAAGTTGGTGAAATCAAGCTTGAAAATGGTGGCTATGGTGGAGGCTTACGGCAAAGAAGAAAGAAGAAATGAGAAATCTGGTTTTTCTCTCATTTTCCAGCCCATTTGTCTCTTTTAAATAAGGTTATGCCATGTGTCAACATTGGGTTGGGTGGGAGAACTTTAATGACATCATTATGATGTCATAAATCCATTTTCCTTTATTTTCTCTTCATTTCTTGTCTATTTAATTGCAATTAAATTTTTAACAACATTTATTCATATTTTATGTTATATAAATTATTTATTTAATTGGACAGGTTGGTCAAAAATCATCTCTGAAGACGAAATGACCAAAATACCCTCCGTTTGGCTTAACGGGCCAAAATTATCTGTACGGATTGAAAATTATTTGTAAGTATTTTCTTGGCATTCTAATGCCATAAGAACCTCAATAACCCTTCTCTGGAGTCCCAAAAATTATTTTATAATTTTTCTCCCGGGTCTAGGGCTCCTAGTTGCAAGAACCGCAACTTCTCACTAGGTTACCCATCGCTAGGGCACCGGCTCATTTAACTTAGTTGTATCTTATTTCTAAAATTTTTGCTAAATTTTTCTTATTAATATTTGAATTAATTATGGTTCCTCACTTTAGTTTAAATATTTTTTCGGACGTTCTAGCTGTCCGGACCGACACTGGTCACTAGAACAGTAGACTGTACGGACTAGCTAAAGTGAGGATGTTACAACTATTCCCCTCTAATAAAAATTTCATTAAATTTTCCTGATGCAAACAGTTGAGGAAACTGTTGCCTCATTATCTCTTCACTTTCCCAAGTTGCCTCTTCAGTGTTGTTGTGCCTCCAAAGCACTTTCACCAGTGGAATTTGTTTATTTCTCAGTTCCTTCACTTCCCGAGCTAGGATTTGTATAGGTTCTTCTGTGTATGTAAAGTCCGGTTGGATTTCAATCTCTTCCATGGAAATGACATGTGAAGGATCTGAGCGATATCTTCTCAGCATGGAAACATGGAATACATTATGAATTTTATCCAGTTCTGGTGGTAAGGCTAACCGATAGGCCACTGGTCCCACACGTTCAATGACTTCATATGGGCTAATGAACCTAGGGCTTAACTTACCCTTTCTCCCAAACCTCAGTACTTTCTTCTACGGTGAGACTTTGAGAAACACTTTATCGCCAACTGCATAATCTATTCCTTTTCTCTTCAAGTCGGCATATGATTTCTGTCTATCTGAGGTAACCTTCAGGTTAGCTTTGATTATCTTCACTTTTTCCTCAGTCTGTTTCACCAGGTCTGGTCCTACTAGCTTATCTTCGCCCAATTCAGTCCAACAAACTAGAGTTCTACATTTTCTCCCATACAGTGCTTCATACGGGGCCATTTGGATGCTAGCTTGGTAGCTATTGTTGTATGTGAATTCTGCCAGTGGGAGATATCTAGCCCAGCTCCCCTCAAACTCAATGACACAACTCCTTAGCATATCCTCCAGGATGTATCACATAATTCACATTGTTACTGTCATTTCAATTTATTAATTACGAAAATTCAATTAGTTCTTAGGTTTACCTGGATTACTCATTCTGACTGTCCATCCGTCTGAGGATGAAAAGCCGTGCTAAAACAGAGTTGTGTGACCAAGGCTTCTTGCAACTTTTTCCAAAATCTCGATGTAAACCTTGGGTCTTGGTCAGATATGATGGAAAGTGGGATTCCATGCAGTCTAACTATCTCACTAATATACAATTCTACTAGCTTCTCCAGTGAGTAGGCAGTCCTAACTAGCAGGAAATGTGCTGACTTCGTCAATCTATCCACTATCACCCATACTGCATCATGCTTCCTTTGGGTGAGGGGTAGACCACTAACAAAATCCATAGTGACCCAGTCCCATTTCCATTCAAGTATGCTTATAGGCTGTAACAATCCCGATGGAACTTGATGTTCTGCTTTAACTTGCTGACATGTCAAACACTTAGTCACATAGTCAGCTATATCCCTCTTCATACCAGGCCACCAATAATGAGGCTTCAAATCATTATACATTTTCGTGCTCCCTGGGTGCATAGCACAAACATTTTCCCACAATGGCCATTAGTTTTTCATTTGCCTTCTGCCCATCTTGTATTTGCTGTAGTAGGGTTGGCCTTACTTGCAACTCAGCCAAAATAGCTCCATCTTGAGCTAAGGACAGATAGGCATTTAGTGATCTTAAAGCTGTGATGGACTTCCTGCTCAAAGCATCAGCCACTACATTTGCCTTCCCAGGATGATAATCTATCACATAATCATAGTCCTTCAGGAACTCAATCCATCGCCTTTGTCTAAGGTTGAGCTCCTTCTGAGTTGGCAAATATTTTAGACTTTTATGGTCTGTGTAAATGTAGCACTTTTCACCATGTAAGTAGTGCCTCCATATTTTCAGCGTGAAGATAATTGCTGCAAGCTCTAGATCATGGGTAGGGTAATTCTATTTATGTGGCCTTATCTGCCTGGAAGCATAAGCGACCACCTTTTCTCCAGGGTCTAGGGCTCCTAGTTGCGAGAACCACAACTTCTCACTAGGTTCCCATCGCTAGGGCACCGGCTCATTTAACTTAGTTGTATCTTATTTCTAAAATTTTGCTAAATTTTTTTTATTAATATTTGAATTAATTTTTGTTCCTCACTTTAGTTTAAATATTTTTCCAAACGTTCTTGCTGTCCGGACCGACACTGATCACTGGAACAGTAGACTATACGGACTAGCTAAAGTGAGGATGTTACAGAGTCAGAGCCAAGAAACAGTTATCAGAGGTTTATGCACAACTAGTTTTTAACTGATTTTGTTTTGAATATTTCATATGATTAAATGACATATTTTTCTTATGTATTATGTTTAACAAGCATTGGATTTAATTCAATGATTATTGAAATTGTTATAGTATGTATGAATTTAGCTTTGTGAAATGGTATTTCCACAAGTATTAAGCATTTTTATGGATTGAATAAATTATGTTTTGGAAAATTATGATAGAACATGTTTTGAATTGTGATGGTAATTTTCATGGAAAAATGCAAATTTATGATTTGAATTGTGATGAGCATAAAAATTATTGGATATTGGAATTGAATTTGAATCAAATTATATTGTGATTTATGCTCACTAAAAGGATTGTGATATTGTTTTATATCTCACTATAGATGCTTAACTAGGTTATTACCCATCTCTCTCATTTGTTGAGAAGACAATGGAGTTAGTTGTGTTTTGATTACCATGGTACATGCATAGGCTTAGATTTTCCTCTGATTTGACGTTAGATCTAAGTTTTTTATCGTTATGGCCCTTGCGGAAGATTCATTATTGTGATGTGTACTGTGCACGATGATTCGACCTCCCCGACCATAGGGACTTAGAATCACTTCAAATATGGCTCTTTCGGATTAGTCTTGCATAGTTAGTGAGATAAAGAATGATTTTTGAGATACAGCATAATTTTTGAGATACAGCATGGTTTTTGAGATACAGCGTGGTTTTTAAGATACAACATGGTTTTTGGTGTGGACAAGCTAGAGGGACAACATCTGGTGCCCTGAAGACGAATCTCAAAGGCGCAGACACGCTGCAGTGCATCAAGAGGTTAGTGTAATCGTTCTTGATTTAATCTAGGGTTCTAAAATTAATCTGATTAATTTTAAAATCTTAAATGGCAAATACAGATCCAAAAACATATTAAAAGAGTTTTAATATATTGTTTATCATTGAAATCAAATAGATAAAAATATATCTTGCATGATGCATGTGACCCTAGGTGAAAATTTTTAAATTCAATGGTATAAACTTGTGTTTTTCACGCTTCCGTTCCTTCAATTGGTATCAGAGCCACTATATTTGCCATTTAGATTGTTGATTATATGATTTAATTGTGTGATTTGATCATGAGATGATTGATCCATTGCTGGTTGGATCAAGAGGTGTGGCGGCATGCTTGATGAACTCCAACATGGTGCGCATGGCTTGGGAAGATCATGGTGCGCATGATGAAAGGTTCATCATATGACTAATTAAAATGTTTAATTAGGATTTTTAATCACACAATTAAATTATGATTCAAATCTGAATTTTAAAAGTTGTTTGAATGTGATTCAAATCTGAATTTTTAAAGTTATTTGAATCATATTTAAATCTGATTTTTTAAAATTGATTGAATAAAATTCAGATCTGATTTTTTAAAAAATGTTTGAATGTGATTCAAATCTGATTTTTTAAAAAATGTTTGAATGTGATTCAAATTTAAATTTTTAAAGTTGTTTGAATGTGATTCAAATCTGAATTTTTAAATTTGTTTGAATGAGATTCAAATCTGAATTTTTAAATTTATTTGAATCATATTCAAATCTGGATTTTTAAGTTGAATATGAGATATTCAATTTAATTTAAGTATGTATGTTTTATTTAATTGTTAAATAGTGATATGCATGATGGATGATCATGGACTATAAAAGACCAATGTGATTGGATTTATTTCTTTTATGTTTCTTTGGGATTGTAAATTAATTAATTTATTTTAATTTATTTTGGGCACGTATTATTAAGTTTGTAATAATTTTTGGGTTGTAATTTCATTTATTTAAGTTCTTGTAAATTCGCCTTGGTATGCCAAGGATTACCATGTAATATTGGATTGCAAGAAGTTCAAGGAGATCAAGAGCATTGGTGGGACCAGTGGGAGGAATTCAAGATCAAGTGTTAATTATGTACTCCTTCAGCAACTCTTGTAAAATGAATGAATGAATGAAATGCACCTAGGAATGCCCTGATTCAATTCTTG
Source organism: Hevea brasiliensis (assembly GCF_030052815.1). NCBI lineage: Eukaryota > Viridiplantae > Streptophyta > Magnoliopsida > Malpighiales > Euphorbiaceae > Hevea > Hevea brasiliensis. The sequence goes on along the minus strand of NC_079498.1, from coordinate 71,105,728 downwards.
GTGGCTCAGAATTGAATCCCTTAGAAAGTCCATGATCATACCATATTTATTGCTTATCCATGAATGCATGAGATGTATGGGAATGTATGCTATTATATGATATATGCATGCTAATTGGATAATGTGCAAAGTGAGACCTTAATAGTAATTAGAATGACCATAAAATCTTCCAAACAAATGATTAAGTTGAAAATGCTATAATTAAAGTAATTATAACATAGGCCCTCCATTGGGGCAATTATTTTAAGAAATTTTAAATAGTTGCATAAGATGCAATTAATTTAAGAGATTTTCTTAAGAATAATTATTAAGCATGAGATGTTGTAAATATGTAAATGGTTTAGTGGCCAATATTGGATGTACCTGAGGACATTAAAATTATTTGCATAATTACTGGCTCAATGGGATCAACTTAACTAATGCAAGATAAGTCAATAATGGATGTACCTGAGATTTTGAGCATTAGTGGCTAGGTAAAGGATTGAACCTCACATGAGATGTGATGGGCAAGGAGTTGCTCACTTATAGTTTATTGTAATTCCAATAATGGATGTACCTGAGGATGATCAATAGAATTATAAGAATTCAATCACCCACTAGAAATCCATCCAACTAGGATTTCCGTTTTCTACTTTGGAAGTGTAGGATTCGCTAAGTTAGTGGGAGGACCAATTTGATTAAAAGACCATAATCATTTTGGTTAATTGCATGATACATTTACTAATTAATCTGGTTATTTTCTGCAGTTAATTTTTTGATAAAAATGAGCACAAAACAACCACCACCATCCAATATCCTTGCAAGCATACTTGATCACAATAGGTTGACAGGACCTAATCATGCGATTGGCTAAGAAATTTGAAACTTGTCCTGAACCTTGAACATATAGGATATGTTCTAGATTCAAATGTTCCTAGTCCCTTACCTCCAGAGGCCACACAAGAGGAACATGAAACTTTTGACAAGTGGAAGGAGCATGATATGAGAGCTAAGTGTTACATGCTTGCTTCCATGAGTAATGAGTTACAGAAGCAACATGAGAACATGCAGAGTGCGAGTGAGATCCTTCTTCACCTATAAGAGTTGTATGGTGAGCATAGCAGGAATGCTAGGTATGGGATATTTAGACAGCTATTCCGCATGAGGATGTCTGAGGGACAGAATGTTGGGGATCATGTCCACAAGATGATTCGGCTGATTGAGCAGTTGGAACATCTTGACTTCAACATGGATTTCCAACTACAAACGGATTTGATCCTTCAGTCCCTTCCTGAGTCTTTTGGGAATTTTGTGACAAATTTCCATATGACTAAACAGGAATGCACCTTAGCTGGTTTACTCAACATGCTGGTTATTGCCCAAAAGAATATGCCAGGCAATAAAGGAAAAGAGGTAGCTTTGGTTGCATCTTCTTCTGCTGGAAAGTCCAACAAGAAGAAGGGCAATAAGAAAAAGAAACCTCAGATTCCTGGTCCTTCCAAGAAAATAGCTAAACAGAAAAGGAAGACCAAAGCTGACAAAGGCAAAGGAAAGTGTTTCCACTACCAGCAGGAAAGTGTTTCCATTGCAAACAGGAAAGTGTTTCCATTGCCAGTAAGAAAGTGTTTCCACTGGCCAGAGTATAACAATCTAAAAGAATGCAATGCCATGGTGAAAACCAACTCAAGTTCAAAATATATTTGGCACTTAAGGTTACGTCATGTTGCAGAAGATAGGATTGCAAAACTGGAGAAAATGGGGATTCTATCCTCATTAGGCTCTGAGCCTACTCCAACTTGTGAATCTTGCCTTCAGGGCAAAATGACTAGATCACCCTTTGTTGGACAAGGGCTAAGAGCTGAAAATATTTTGGAGCTAATACATAATGATGTATGTGGTTCATTTAAGGAAATGGCTAGAGGGGCTTTCATTATTTTATTACCTTTACTAATGATAAATCAAGATTTGGGTATTTGTATTTGATGAAATACAAACATGAATCCTTTGAAAAGTTTAAGGAATTTAAATCTAAAGTAGAAAATCAAACAGGAAAGAGTATTAAAGCTCTTTGATCAGATCGTTGAGGTGAATATTTGAGTACTGAATTTGATGAATACTTGAGAGAGCATGGCATTATTTCTCAGCTGACTCCTCCAGGAACGCCACAGCTGAATGGTGTATTTGAAAGGAGAAATTGTACCCTATTGGATATGGTATGTAGTATGATGAGCTATACTGATATGCCAATCTTCTTTTGGGGATTTGCATTAGAATCAGCTTTGTATATTCTAAATAGGATTCCATCAAAATCAGTTTCTTCCACACCTTATGAGATATGGCATGGAAGAAAACTAAGTCTTAAGCATGTTAAGATTTGGGGTTGTCCAGCTTATATCAAAAAGCTGAGCACTAATAAATTGGAGACCAGATCAGAAAAAGGTCGATTTGTTGGATATCCAAAAGATAGTTTTGGATATTATTTTTATTTGCCTACTTCATAAAAGGTTGTGATAAGTAGAGATGCCACATTTCTTGAACAACAGTTTGTTAAAGAAGGAGGCAAAGGAAGGCAAATAGAGTTAGAATTGGAGAATTTTGACCAACCAACAGATCAGATGGATATAGATCCATCTAGTCAACCTATACCCGTTGATGAAACATCTACAGCTATTCCTCGTAGAATAACCAGGGTATCTCACCCACCAGTGAGATATGATTTTCTTCATGAAGAAGAACAAGAGTTGTCTACTCATGAAGAAGTAGATCATGGAGATGATCCACTTACTTATGAAGAAGTTATATCAGATATAGACTCTTCAAAATGGATTGATGCTATGAAATCCAAGATTGATTCCATGTATAAGAATCAAGTTTGGGATCTTGTTGACCCACCTGAAGGTATTGTACCTATAGGGAACAAATGGGTTTTCAAGAAGAAAATTGGTTCTGATGGAAAGGTAGAGACCTATAAGGCAAGGCTAGTAGCGAAAGTGTTTCGCCAAAGGCAAGGAATCGACTATGAGGAGACTTTCTACTTTGTTGCCATGCTTAAATCAATTAGGATTTTATTAGCAATAGCTGCATACTATGATTATGAGATTTGGCAGATGGATGTCAAAACAGCTTTTCTCAATGGATACATTGAAGAAAATATTTTCATGGAACAACCTAGGGGTTTTGAATCCCAAGATGGTTCCAAGGTATGCAAGCTAAAGCGATCCATTTATGGGTTGAAACAAGCTTCGAGGAGTTGGAATATCCGTTTTGATGAAGCCATTAAATCCTTTAGTTTTATCAAAAATGAGGATGAGCCATGTGTATATAAGAAGGTTAGTGACAGTGCTATCACTTTCCTTGTCTTATATGTGGATGACATACTGTTGATGGGTAATGACACAGGTATGTTGACGACTATAAAGGTATGGTTGTCAAATACATTCTCCATGAAAGACTTAGGGGAGGCAACCTATATTCTTGGGATTTGCATCTATAGAGATAGAGCGAAAAGAATAATTGGTTTATCTCAAAGTCTATACTTGGAAAAGGTGTTAAAGAGGTTTAACATGCTTGATTCCAAGAGAGGATTGTTACCAGTGAGACATGGTATCCACCTTTCTAAAGAGACGTCTCCAAAGACACCTGAAGAAAGAGATAAGATGGCCAGGATTCCATATGCTTCGGCTATTAGAAGTTTAATGTATGCAATGTTGGGTACTAGGCCGAATATCGCATATGCTGTTAGTTTGACTAGCAAGTATCAATCCAATCCAGGTTTGGAACACTCGATAGCTGTCAAGAATATCCTTAAGTACTTGAGAAGAACTAAGGATTTATTCTTGATTTATGGAGGTGGAGACTTGCAATTGGATGGTTATACTGATTCTGATTTCCAATCAGATATCGATGATAGAAAGTCCACCTCTGGATATGTGTTCATTTGTAATGGGGGTGCAATCAGTTGGAAGAGTTCCAAACAGAGCACGATCAGAGATTCCACTACGCAGGCCGAGTATATTCTCGCATCGAGATCCTCGCAAAGGAAGCTGTTTGGATAAAGAAGTTCGTGACAGAACTTACAGTAGTTCCTTCCATTGAGTCAGCAGTTCCACTACACTGTGACAATAATGGAGCAGTCATACAGGCTAAGGAACCAAGGTCTCACCAGAAATCCAAACACATAGAAAGGCGCTACCACATTATCAGAGAAATAGTTGGGTGAGGCGATGTAGCTATGTAGAAAATAGCATCAGCTGAAAATCCAGCTAATCCATTCACTAAGCCTATGTCATAGACTCAGTTAGACCGACATCTTGAGAAGATAGGTCTAAGATATTGTAATGAATGGCTCTAGTGCTAGTAGGAGATTGTTAGTAGTATGCCCTAGAGCATATCATTTAGTATGTATCTTGTACATATTTTTTTTAATAAAAGGCATTTCCACTTTTCCGTTTACATAATATATTTATGTGTAATAGAAAAGGTCCATTGATATTTTGTTAGAAATATTATTCTTAAGTTGTTAAGAATATGAGTGATAATATTTCTAGCACAAAATATCATAAATAGGTTCACAATCGAGGATACTTCATAATAAGGACATGACTTATCCAGAAAGATTGTATTCATGTTTATTCCCAAGTTATTTATATGAGATATAAATAAGATGGAATGGTGAGTCTCATGCCATATAACAAACATGATAGGCACTTATAAATGATAAGTAGGCCGAACCAGTGACACTTATGACAAGCACATGGAGTTTACTCTTGTCAATGTTTTGTCATAAATCATATCAGTGCATATAATCTTTAGACCTGAGATAGCACAGTTATCTTGTATATAGGTAGTTTGAGTTTGATACTGCTTTCATACTTGTATTATGTATGGGTATATGGGCATGTGTTGGCTCCTACTAGTTATATATGGAGGTAGGTGTTAATCAAGATGGAATCTATTCCTCTAAGTAAATAGAGATAAAATCCTATGTTCATTTAATTGTTCTTGATGTTTCAAGTTCCTGGCCAGGACAGATAGATTTATTCAGAAAAGAGTTTCTGATGAGAAAATCTTTTTAATCAAGAACTGGAATTAAAAGAGAACATAATATTCATAGCAAATGGAGTTTGACATAAACCATGACTCCAGCTTGAGTTGGGATTTTGTAACAGAGAGATTCTAGTGCATGGTAACATATGATTATAGGTTCATTTAAGGTAAACCTTATTACTAATTGGGTGGCCATGGCATGCTATGCTAGGTGTTAACCAAGGTCTATGAGGTGCATAAAATGATTTAGAGAAATCATTTATGGTAAGAAAGAGTTCTGATGATATTAAGAGTTGATATCATGTCTCATTGCCAATTAGTGATGAGCCTAGTAAGTCACACACATACACAAGTTATCACCTATTTAAATATGATTTAATTAATTAATTAAAGAGTTTAATTGATTAATTAACTAGGTTTGGTTTGCAATTAAATTGCAAAGTCCCTAGCATGACTTGAAACCAAATCTAGATTATTGGATGTATAGTATAAGTTAAATTTATATTTAAAGTATTTAAATATGAATTTAATTAATGAGAAATTAATTAATAGAGATTAATTAATTAATTTATATTTGATATAAATTGATTAGAAGAAGAAAAATAATTATTTTGGGTTAAGAACTCAAAATTAAGACACAGGGGCATTTTGGTCATTTCACAGTGTGACACGTGGCTCCATGAGATGGTGACACATGGGATTACACATAAGCTTGCCAAATGTTTTTTAATCATGTAAGATGATTAAAATCAAGATTAAATATAGGTTTGACACTTGGCACAATGGGATTGGGTCACTTAAACCTAGAGCTAATCAAAGGTTGACATGTGACAAGGGTTTAATGTGTTAACCTAGCTATTTAAGTGTTGTTCTGAAAAGAAAAAGCAACCAGCAGCCACTCCTCTCCTTTGTCACGCCACTTTGAGGCTTTTCATCTATTCTTCTTCATCTCTCATCAATTCAAAGAGATTAGCCATCAATCTCTTGAATTAAGAACACTAGAAATTGTTTCTAGTGTCCTGTTTACATCTCTAATCTCTTAAAAGGCAGAACTTGAACTTCTAATTAATAGAAAAAGCTTTAGAAGCTGTTCAAGGGCTGCCATAGGTGTTCTTGGTGTGGACAAGCTAGAGGGACAACATCTGGTGTCCTGAAGATGAATCTCAAAGGCGCAGACACGCTACAGTGCATCAAGAGGTTAGTGTAATCGTTCTTGATTTAATCTAGGGTTCTAAAATTAATCTGATTAATTTTAAAATCTTAAATGGCAAATACAGATCCAAAAACATATTAAAAGAGTTTTAATATGTTGTTTATCATTGAAATCAAATAGATAAAAATAAATCTTGCATGATGCATGTGACCCTAGGTGAAAATTTTTGAATTCGATGGTATAAACTTGTGTTTTTCACTCTTCCGTTCCTTCAGTTCCATGGTATGACGGCCTGAGGCACCGTGGTGTCCAGTGCCAACGACCTGTTATCCAGTTTAGTCAGCCTATCATAGGTTACTTATACAGTGTAATTTATTGAAATAAGTTAAAAATATTAGCAACTGAAAATATTAGCAATTAAATAAATGAGTAAGAATATTTAAAATAAATTAGGTTAGTTATTTAGCAGAAAGAATTGAAATGAATTGGAACGATATTAAAATTTAATTATTATGAAAGAATTGAACGCTTCTAAAGAGGAATAAATTAGAACAAATGATAGTTAATACTATAAGTATTATATGAAATTAGATTAAATTCTAGAGTATCTAAATTTTGGTTTATTTCTTTTTTTTATTGTATATTATTTTCTTGTTATATTATTGCACTACTAAGCAGCAATGCTTAGCGTGATGAATTTGTTTACTCGCGTAGGTATTGAAGGTAAAGCCTAGCGAATATCAAACAAAGATTTTGGAGTTTTGATCTGTCACACCCTACACCTCCGTAAGATGTAACATAATCCCGTAGTATACCTAACGAATTACCGTACTTCGCCTACCGGTAACCCATTAAATACACTACAAGGGATTTTAAATAATTTCTTACTTCTTTTTAAAGTGGTGAGCACTTTTGACAGGTTTTTAATTTTTTTTAATTGAAGTGAAACCAAATAACAAATCTGAAGTATTAATAATTTCTGTAAAAAATTTGGCAGAGTATCATTTGTATTTTGAATAAATCAGTTCTTAAAAAATCTGTAAAAAGCACTTCTAATATAATTTTTTAATCCCAAACTCCAATAATAGTTCAACACAATAATCTCCTCAATATTTGTCAAACTCAGTTAAATATAAATTTTCAGTAGTTCCAAAAGCTGAGATAAGAAAAATATATTCTAACATTTTTATAGGCCAAAATAATTTATAACTTTAGTTTACAACTGCTCAAGACCAAATACAATATATACATATAGTTCACATACATTACAATAATATTTACAAGGAAGTGGTATACTTAATATACCTGACAAAATCCCAAAAGTGTGGCACAAGCAGCCTACTCTACTACTTTGTCTGTCTGTCTACCTGCGATAGCAATGAAAAAGCTATCGCTGAGTAAAATTTACTCAGTGGTGCACAATAACAATTTAAAATGCGGTATATAAAATATTTATCGACAATTCACAATTCAAATAATTCACAATTTCATGTCACGATTTTCAAAGCTCATATAATACAAATTTGATCAAACAATTTAATAACACAGTATTGCCAGTTAATAACACAACTTAGGTCATGACACAAACTTTTCTGAACATGCCGTGTTGTACACCACGACAAAGCATACTCACCCCACTAATCGAAATCAATGAGGGAGGTGGCTAGCTAGCTAATGAGTACTCATCCAAACTCACCACAGACTGGCAAGCCAGAGAGGGAGGAAAATAATCAAATATCAAACTCAACCCCACAAGTGGAGGAGGAACAGAGTAAGGGACTGCCGTGCCAAGTGTGAATCAAAACAATTTCAAATCACAATATTTAAATATTTCATACAAACCACAAATCACATTTTATTTCAAAATTTCCATTTGCAAAGTAGGCAACACAATAATTTCGAAATAATATTCCCAAAGCCAAAACAATAAAAAACTATTCATAACTCATTTCTCCAAATAAATTTTCTACTAAAAGTAGTGAATATAAAAAAAATATTGTGCACAAAACTCGGATGAGTCGCCTCTTGGCCTTGACTCAATGTTCCTATTCTCTTCAATATCCTTTTCAACTGAAACACACAATTTAAAGTGTTTTAGTACTCAATTAAATTGTTTCTAATCATAAGGTTCCATAATTAAATTTTATTAATCTACTCCTTTCATTAGTCAACCTATAATGTTGACCTTTTAATGCACATTAGGTGAATTAATTTTAATGTTATCAATATGTCAAATTTTATAGTCCTCAAGTGTTGGTATATGTTATCAATTTCATTTTAAAGCTTATTGAATTTTATTGCAATTTATCGGATTTCGGTATGCTATTTTGACCTAATCGGATGACCTAGTTCCCTCAGTTTTTGGGTTCTAGTCCGAATTACAAACTTGTAGGTCTATGTCTTAGTGAACTTTTGCCACAAATTTTAGGTCATTTGGAGTTTACTAGACCAAGTTATGGTCATTTTACTATTGTTGGACAGATTGCACTAAAATGGCAAATTTAGGTCATTTTTAGGTCATTTCCGGTTCTGGCAGTTTTTATACCTGAACCTGTGCAAGTATTTTGACTTACTTATGGTCATTTCTGAGTTTTGGTGTCTTCATAAGAGTTGTAGCTCTATGTCTAAGCTAACCATGGTATAAATTTCAGGTCAATTGGACTTGTTTCGAGTGATTTATGGCCAAAACACTGACTGCTGTCCAAATGGTCAATTTTCAGGTTTGCAAAGTCACTAATCCAGATTTGGTCAATTCTCATGTCACTTTTTGGATAGAATTTAGGTAGGCTTTCTTTATGAAAGTTGGCACATTTTGTGCCTAGTTTCACCTTCAATTGGCCTCATACTAATTGGAGTCACACAATTCCATTTATAGCCTAAAACACATACTGCCCTTAACACATTTTTAAGGCCCCAAACCAATGCACATTCAACTTACGAAATTTAAACCTTTCATACCAATTCTGATTTGGTATGGTACCAAATCCATTTCTCATTTCACATTATAATTAATTTTGGCAGTAATAAACCAATTGTCAATACACCAATTACAATTCCAATTCACCCGATCCAATTCTAACAATATATACACATAATCACTCCTAACCATAACATATAATTTCACTAATAAATTACATACATACTTAACAACTTTAAAATCACATTTCATCAAATAATCTCATGAAATTATCACCCTTTTAAGCTCATCAAGGCTGCCAGAATTAACCATTTGTTCTAAGTCTTCCACAATCGCTCAAACCCCAAATTCAAATACTCAATCATAGCATGCACATGAAATTAACTAACAAACACGTTAAATTACCTTAATCAACACTAATTCCCATTAAATACATGTAAGAATAATTCAATAACCATGCACTTCTGTGGCTTCCAAAATTAGGTTCCTCAAATATTCAATCAATTCCTCAAATCTTTCCAACCAAACAACTCATCTCAATACTAATACCAAGTTTAATGAAGAAAGGGAGATGAAATGGACACTTACTTGTCTTGAAACTTGCTAAAAACTCACTAAATCCCTTCCTTCTTACTGCCAATATCTTTCCCAAGTTGTGTAGACCAACTTTAATGAAGAACAAATGAAGGAATTATGGCTTGATGATGGAAGTCTTGAGCTCCATGCAAGGTGTGGCCATGGAGGAAAATGGGAATTCAATTTTGGCAAGGTGATGATGAGGTTGAAGATGAAGTGAAAAATGGCTGATTCATGTCCCTAAGTGGTCTTATATCTATCCACTAACATCCCACTAAGTCCCATTAATTATCAATTAACATTATAATAATCCAAAGTTATCATAATTGCCATAATGCCCTCATAATTCCTTTAATTATATTATGTGTTATATTTCTTATTTTCATGGCATTTTCAAAGTTTAATACTAATTATTTTTAATGGAAATTTAGGTCAAAAGTCAACTCGGGGTGTCAATTGACCAAAATACCCCTATTCGGTTTGTATTTCTGATTTTTCGGTAACACTGATTTTTACCGATTTCTCGATTTTCCATTTTTCTTTATACTAATTAATTAATTTTTCTTTGACATTTCTAATGTCATTTATACTTCAATAGATGTTTATTTAAGTTTTAAAATATTTCTCAAGGTTCCCCGTGGTCCAGGACTAGTCAACGGTCCTCGCCGCAACTTCCCATTGTGGTCACCCATCGCTATGGTTTTTGGCTCGTTTAACTTAATCACATTTTATTGCTCTTATTTTTCCTTTATTTTTCTTGTATTTTCCTCCATTGTATTTCATTATTTCATGTCTCTTCACTAACATTTAAGTGTAGTTCCAGGCATTCTAGCTGTCCGGATAGACACTGTTCACCGGAACAGTAGAACACACTACCGAATATAGGGGTGTTTCATGATCTGCAGAGTATTCAAGATTGTCACCTCCTCAGCAATGCATGTAGATAGGGCCCATATAGGTCATAATTTGTATGTTGTATAAAATGCTTAGTTATAGTATTGTAATGTAGATTATGAAAATGTAATTAATAGGTATGTTATGTAAATTAATAAATCGGTTAGTTCATATGTGATTAAATTGTATATCATGTAAATTAATGAAGATTGAAAATTTTCATATATGAGTTGAGCATGAATGGGAATGTATGGAAATGGATATGAATGAAATTGTATGAATTTGAATACGGAATTGAAATATATAGATGATTATGAGAATTATTAATGAGATTTTTACTTTAAATTATAATATAAAATTTCAAACAGGTGAATAGTAAAACACGTCAAATACTAATAAAACAGGGAAAACTCCACTGATTTCTCTATAGAAAAATAATTGATATTAAAATATAATGAGTTCAAAATTATTAAAGCAATAAAGTAAGATAAGTTAGGGTGCTCCGGCACCGAGTATGACATGCCTTGCTCGGCTACACTGTAGACAGGTAAGAGGTGTCACATTTATTGGTATCAGAGCACAGTTTAGGCGTTCCTAGTCATAGATAGATGAAAAGGAATAGTGTGCATAACATGCATTGCTTTCATACGAATCGAGGTGACGCTAATACAGATCCATTTTCTCTGGTAAGGTGAAGAAATAAGGAAGTAGCAGCTCCTTAACTATTTACACTGAGTAAATTTCAAGGACAAAATTTTTGTTAGTGGGGAAGTATTGTAACACCCTCACTGTAGCAATTCCGTACATTCTACTTTTTCGGTGATCGGTGTTGGTCTGGATAGCTAGAACGTCTGAAAAAATATTTAGACAAGAGTGATGAGTCATAAATAACTCAAATAATAATAAGAAAAATTTAGAAAAAATTTTAGAAATAAAATACAACCAAGTTAAATGAGCCGGTGTTCTAGCGATGGGTAACCCAGTAGGAAGTTGCGGTCTTCGCAGTTAGGAGCCCTAATCCCAGAGAAAATTCATGAAATAATTTTTGGGACTCCAGAGAAGAGTCATTGAGATTTCTATGGCATTACAATGCCAAGAAAAGGCTTAGAAATTTTTTTTGATCGGTACAGATGATTTTGGCTCAAATGAAGGGCATTTTAGTCATTTCATCTTCGGAGATGATATTTGACCGACTTGTCCAGTTAAGTAAATAATTATTATGACATAAAATGTGAATAAATATTATTAAAAAATTGAATTGAAAATGAGTAGAAAAGAAAAAGGATTAAATAGGAATTTTGACATCATTATGATGTCATTGAAACATTTTTATCCAATCACATTGTGACACATGGCTATAACTCACTTAAAATGAGTTAAATGGGCAGAAATGAACGAAAAAAAATCAGTTTTCATCTTCCTTTTTAACCTACCAAAACCTCACTTCTCTCTCCCTCTGTTGATTCTCAACCAAAGCTCCATTTCCTTCTCCATTTCACCATAAAACCACTAGCTTGCTTCACTAAAATTCATCCTTGCAACTAGAGCAAGCTTGAGGCAGCAAAAAGGAAGAGAAAAGACAGAGTTTTACAAGCTTAGAAATTCCACCAAACAAGGTTAGTGCTAGAGTCTTTCTTTCTCTCTTTTAATTCTTGATTAGAACTAGGAATTGAACTAATAATTGAAGAAATCGTGTAAAAATATGCATGAATGGACTGTTAGTAGTATGCCCTAGAGCATATCATTTAGTATGTATCTTATACATCTTTTATTAATAAAAAGCATTTTCACTTTTCCATTTACATAATATATTTATGTGTAATAGAAAAGGTCCATTGATATTTTGTTAGAAATTCTATTCTTAAGTTGTTAAGAATATGAGTGACAGTATTTCTAGCACAAAGTATCATAAATAAGTTCACAATCGAGGATACTTCACAATAAGGACATGACTTATCCAGTAAGATTGTATTCATATTTGTTCCCAAGTTATTTATATGAGATATAAATAAGATGGAATGGTGAGTCTCATGCCATATAACAAACATGATAGGCACTTGTACATGATAAGTAGGCCGAACCAGTGACATTTATGATAAGCACATGGAGTTTACTCTTATCAATGTATTATCATAAATCATATTAGTGCATATAATCTTTAGACCTGAGATAACACAGTTATCTTGTATATAGGTGGTTTGAGTTTGATACTGCTTTCATACTTGTATTGTGTATGGGTATATGGGCATATGTTGGCTCCTACTAGTTATATATGGAGGTAAGTGTTGATCAAGATTGAATCTGTTACCCTAAGTAAATAGGGATAAAATCCTATGTTAATTTAATTATCAATTGTCACACCCTACTCCCCTGTAAGATGTAACATGATCCCGTAGTACACCTAATGAATTACCGTACTTCACCTACCGATAATCCATTAAATATACTACAAGGAATTTTAAAACAATTTTCGGGAAATTTAAGTCATAGATTAAAATATGGTGTTATAAATTTTTTTTAAAATTTCGGCAAAGTGCCGGCTGTATTTTGAGAAAACAGTTCTTCAATCCTGCAAAAGAAAATGCTTCTAATATGTTTTCTCAAATACAACTCCAATAAACTTTATTTCAATTCACAATTGAATTCTCAATAAATAATCAATTCATTTTCAAACTACTCTTATCATAAAGAAACATTTCATTGATTACAAGACTCAAAATTTATAATACAAAACTATTCAAGTAAATGAAATCTCAACTTTATATTTACAATGATTTACATTTAATTACATACCAAAATATTTTACAAGAGTTTTTATACAACTGCTCAAATAATTTACAAACATATTATTACATGCATACATCAAAACCTTTGTACATGGGTATACCTATGATATACCTGGAGCTGATATGAATATGTCTTCAAAGAAACTTATTCACTGCTCTATGCTCTTTTACTGCGACAAAGATACAAAGCTATCATTGAGTGGTGAACTCAGTGGTGCACAACTATAATTTAAAACATAGTACAATATACATTGACAAAATTTACAGTAAATAATTTGGAAATCTGAATACTCATCAAATTCCAAAACTCAAAATATTCATTGCCATTAATGTAAATCATTTGTATAAAATGACTTTGATCACGAAATTCAATTTATCAAATCATGACTAACCATTTAAGGTAGTTCCAACAAAATCAATTATACATAAATCATAACTGAAATCACAATTCTTTACTATTCAAAAACATTCTGTGTCTCAAAAGCCATGTTGTATCTCAAAACCATGCTGTATCTCAAAAATCATGCTGTATCTCAAAAATCATGCTGTATCTCAAAAATCATTCTTTATCTCGAAAATCATTCTTTATCTCACTAACTATGCAAGACTAATCTGAAAGGGCCATATTCGATGTGATTCTAACTCCCTATGGTCGGGGAGGTCGAATCAGATTCTAACTCCCTATGGTCGGGGAGGTCGAATCATCGTGCACAGTACACATCACAATAATGAATCTTCTGCAAGGGCCATAACGATAAAATAAACTTAGATCTAACCTCAAATCAGAGGAAAATCTAAGCCTGTGCACGTACCATGGTAATCAAAACACAACTAACTCCATTGTCTTCTCAACAAATGAGAGAGACGGGTAATAACCTAGTTAAGCATCTATAGTGAGATATAAAACAATATCACAATCCTTTTAGTGAGCATAAATCACAATATAATTTGATTCAAAGTCAATTCCAATATCCAATAATTTTTTATGCTCATCACAATTCAAATCATAAATTTGCATTTTTCCATGAAAATTACCATCACAATTCAAAATATGTTCTATCACGATTTTCCAAAACATAATTTATTCAATCCATAACAATGCTTAATACTTGTGAAAATACCATTTCACAAAGCTAAATTCATACATACTATAACAATTTCAATAATCATTGAATTAAATCCAATGCTTGTTATACATAATACATAAGAAAAATATGTCATTTAATCATATGAAATATTCATAACAAAATCAGTTAAAAACTAGTTGTGCACAAACCTCTGATAACTGTCTCTTGGCCCTGACTCAGTGTTTCCTTCACCTTCCTTGAGTCTTTGCTAACTGAGAAATACAATTTGAAGTGTTTCAGTACTTAATTAAACTGTCTCTAACGATAATGTTTGATAAATAATTCACTGAATGCTATTATTTGCTTAATCAACCTAATATGTCGACCCTCGATGCATTCTAGGTAAATTAAGTTTTAATGTTACTAACATGTCACATTAGATAGTCTTTTAGGGTTGATACATTTTACCAAGTTCATTTCCGCGTATACTGCATTTTCTTGCAATTTGCTAGATTTCGGGATACTAGTTTGACCTAGCCAGACGACCTAGTTCCCTCGGTTTTCGGGTTTCGGTCAAAACTAAAAACTTGTAGATCTATGTCTTATGGAAAGCGGGGAAAAATTTCAGGTCATTCTGAGTTATATAGACCAAGTTATGGTCATTTTACTATTGCTGGTCAAATTGCACAAAAATTGGTCATTTTAGGTCACTTTAGGTCATTTTAGGTTCGGCCAGTTTTTGGACCCGAAATTGTGCAAGCTGTTAGACTTTCTTATGGTCATTTCTGGGTTTGGTGTCTTCATAAGACTTGTAGATATGGGTCTTAACTATTCATAGATAAAATTTCAGGTCAATTGGACCTGTTTTGAGTGAGTTATGGCCTAAACAGTAACTGCTGCCCAATTGGTCAATTTTCAGGCCTTACTTGCACTTAATCCGGATTTGGTCATTTTTCAAGCTACCTTGCAAGCAGAATTTTGGCAAGCTTTCTTCATGAAAGTTGGCACATTTTGTGCCTAGTTTCACCTCCAATTGGTCTTATACCAATTGGAGTCACACACTTAAAGTTATAGGCCTAAAACTCAAACTACCTTATTGCATTTCTTGCATACACATCAAGCATCACTTTTGACACTCACCAAACTTAACATTCAAACCAATTCTAGTTGTACCACAAACTAAACATAATTCACAACACATTATAGGTCATTTTGGCAGCTTACAATTACATTCAACATACACCAACAAGTGCAGAATTTTTCAATCCAATTTACAAGAATTCAATCACCTTTTTATGCTCATTTACATGTCCCACTTCACACCACCTTACACACACTCAAACTGCCATAACAACCAACACATTTTAACATCATTATTCCATAAACCAAGCATGAATTTCGGCATTCTTCAAGAGCTAACAAACTGCCACAATGGTACACTTACATTCCATTACTTTGCAAGCTTTAAATCTCATTTTACATTTACATATACTAAGTATACATCACCCAAACAATTTCCTACACAATATACATTTAATCAATCATTTAATTCACCATTTACAAGCACAAATAAACTGCCTTCAAGGTGCTTCCGTGGCTGCCAAAAGTGCACATTCCCATTCAACATTAAAACTCAAAAATTTCTTCATAAATCAAACACCCATAACATTCCTACGAACTTTGATGAAGCAATAACCCAAAAATACAAACTTACCACTTTGGAAATTCTTCAAAATCTCTCCAAAACTTGGTCTTCTTGCTGCCTATCTACTACCCATGGTGTGAGGATTAACTTTAATGAAGGAAGGTGCAAAGAAGGAAGCTTAATTCAAGCTTGCATGACGCTTTCAAATGGACGTCAATGGTGGGATTTCTTGGGAGAAATTTGGCTGGTTCTTGGAGAAGTGAGGAAGAAGATGATCTGCTGTCTAAATGAAGTGGTAGTGGTCCACTTTCATGAATTAGTGGAGCACTATGTCAAAATAAATTATTAGTTTAATCTAAAATTTCATTTTCCCACATTAAGCTTCCCATTTTTGCTATTTACATTAGGTACCCATAAATTAATTTTTCATTATATTTTCCATGTGTAATATTTTTTATTTTTAATGGACATTTAGGTCAAAAGACAACTCGAGATGTCAAATGACCACAATGCCCTTGTTCGGGTTGCATTCCCGATTTTTCGGTAGCACTGGGTTTTGTCTGTTTTTTCGATTTCCCACTTTTCTTTGTACTAATTATTTAATTTTTTTTTGATATTTCTAATGATATTTATACTTCAATTGATGTCTCTTTAAGTCTTAAAATTAATTTCCAGGGTTTCCCGCGGTCCAGGGCTAGTCAACGATCCACGCCGTGACTTCCCCGTGCGGTCACCCATCGCTAGGGTTCCCGGCTCACTTAACTTGGTTGCATTTCTTTACTATTATTTTTCCTTTGTTTTTCTTGTATTTTATTTTCTTGTATTTCATTATTTAATGTCTCCTCACTCATATCAAAGTGTAGTTCTAGGCATCCTAGCTGTCCGGACAACACTGGTTACCGGAACAGTAGAACGCACTACCGAATATAGGGGTGTTACAATTCTCCCCCCCTTAAAATAAATTTCGTCCACGAAATTTTACCCAATAGCCATCTTACAATAGTCATACATTTATTTTTTTCCTTTTTATACGATCGAATAATCTTCTTTTCCTCAAATTTGTATAAGACTTTTAACAATCTAATACAACGTTTAATTTATTTGTATATCACCAATCTTCTCTTACTATTGTCCTGTCTAATATTTCGATTCATGTTCCTTCTTGAATGACCCTTGAGGTCATGTTAGAATCATTTATCTAGTCATTGGTCCTCTAACCATTCTAGTTCATAGTCTTCCTCACATTCGTAACATTTCTTTGTTATATTTGAACCAATTGTTCGAATTTTTTTACTTTCATAACTCTATTTATCTGTCAATATTCTATAATTTACTTCCTTTTGTACTGAACTATAACCTTTCGATATTCTAACCTTTGAGTTTTAGATCCCAAAGTAGGATTTTCAAACTTATTTGTAACAATTAAATTCTGTCCTGGCATAACTATACCAAAACATATGCCGTTGGCAACTATTCTCATCTAGGTGTACTATCGGGTAGTACGTAGCTCTACACAATAATCTCAAGTTAGTAATCGTGTCTGCGACTTACAAGATAAACATCAAGAACATTGCATAGTTACTACGATACATCCCAATAGATCAAACTTTCCTATCTTTTATCCTTTTCGAATTCACCGATACCTGAAACTTATTCTGATTACAATATCCATTAACAATTAACAACTGTAACATCTCTGCCTTCATCTAGAACAATTCTATTACCGCATCTTACTTTTACGTCCTCTTGCCTTACATTAAGTAGGCTTGCCATTTAGCTTTATAATTTATGGTGTGTTAGAATATACTTTTCGCCGATAAACTCTTTCAAAACTAATTTCACTTATTATCACAATCCTTATACATTTTATTAACCCTGACCTCCTATCCTAGCGGACTTGTTACTAGTACCTCAAAGTCCATTTTTGTACATGGAACAACAATACAATCAATGATGCTACCACTCACATAAGAATGGGTAGCACCCGGATCAAATAACACAAACACATCTTGATTAAAAGTTGAGAAGGTACCAGCCACAACATCAGATGTCTCGGCCTCTTCCCTCTGTCTTATTGCATAGATTCGGTGGAGCCTTTGTCTTGCTCTGAATGTTTCACTGTGCCTTGGCTGCCTGCTAGGCTACCTCTACCCCTGCCTCTACCTCTGCTAGGTGGTTGTGAACTTCTAGTGACAAGGCTCTGAACTGACCCTTCTATAGTAGTAGGAGGTGGTCCAACTCTGCGACTACTGGTGCAATCCTTGGCAAAGTGTCCTGTGCCTCCACAGTTATAATAGGCTCCAATAGCCTTATAGCATATCCCACCATGATATCTTCCACAAGCTTCACATTGACGAGAAGGGTAGGAACTTCTAGTTGTTCGACGACTGGACCTTGGGGGTCTCTGCCTTGATGATCCACCTCTATTATATCCCTGAGCTCGGGGCTCCTCAATTTCTTTTCTCTTTCTCAAATTACTGCTTGAGCTCTGACCCATAGGTTTCCCCCTCTTCTCTATTTCATGTTGCCCTTGTGGGGGTTGGGTCTGTACTTGGGCTTGGGCTGACAGATTATCAGCCATTGGTTGAAAGAAAGTGGCCATTTGTTGGGCCAATTGTGCAGTATTTTGTACCGGTAAAACTAGTACAGTCAGGCCTTTGACATTTTGTGGAGCTGGGGCCTCAACTTGTTCTTCTGCCATCACAGACTGTTCTATTGTCTCATTGTTCCCATCCATATCTTTTCACAAGATTTTCTATTCCTGTATAACCAACATAAGGAGATTCCTCTCCATTAGTTCATATTTATGATGTAAATGTACTATATGTATCAAACATTTGAGCAGTTGTAGTTACCGATAAAAAGATTTCAAATTCACAGTTCGAAATTCACTTTAAAACCATTGCTCTGATACCACAAAACATGTCACACCCTACTCCCCTGTAAGATGTAACATGATCCCATAGTACACCTAATGAATTACCGTACTTCGCCTACCGATAATCCATTAAATATACTACAAGGGATTTTAAAACAATTTTCGGGAAATTTAAGTCATAGATTAAAATCTGGTGTTATAAAATTTTTTTAAAATTTCGGCAAAGTGCCTGCTGTATTTTGAGAAAACAGTTCTTCAATCCTGCAAAAGAAAATGCTTCCAATATGTTTTCTCAAATACAACTCCAATAAACTTTATTTCAATTCACAATTCAATTCTCAATAAACAATCAATTCATTTTCAAACTACTCTCATCATAAAGAAACATTTCATTGATTACAAGACTCAAAATTTATAATACAAAACTATTCAAGTAAATGAAATCTCAACTTTATATTTACAATTATTTACATTTAATTACATACCAAAATATTTTACAAGAGTTTTTATACAACTGCTCAAATAATTTACATACATATTATTACATGCATACATCAAAACCTATGTACATGGGTATACTTATGATATACCTGGAGCTGATCTGAATATGTCTTCAAAGAAACTTATTCACTGCTCTATGCTCTTTTACTCGCGACAAGATACAAAGCTATCATTGAGTGGTGAACTCGATGGTGCACAACTATAATTTAAAACATAGTACAATATACATTGACAAAATTTACAGTAAATAATTTGGAAATCTGAATACTCATCAAATTCCAAAACTCAAAATATTCATTGCCATTAATGTAAATCATTTGTATAAAATGACTTTGATCACGAAATTCAATTTATCAAATCATGACTAACCATTTAAGGTAGTTCCAACAAAATCAATTATACATAAATCATAACTGAAATCACAATTCTTTACTATTCAAAAACATTCTGTGTCTCAAAAGCCATGTTGTATCTCAAAACCATGCTGTATCTCAAAAATCATGCTGTATCTCAAAAATCATTCTTTATCTCAAAAATCATTCTTTATCTCACTAACTAAGAAAGATTAATCCGAAAAGGGCCATATTCGATGTGATTCTAACTCCCTATGGTCGGGGAGGTCGAATCAGATTCTAACTCCCTATGGTCGGGGAGGTCGAATCATCGTGCACAGTACACATCACAATAATGAATCTTCCGCAAGGGCCATAATGATAAAATAAACTTAGATCTAACCTCAAATCAGAGGAAAATCTAAGCCTGTGCACGTACCATGGTAATCAATACACAACTAACTCTATTGTCTTCTCAACAAATGAGATAACCTAGTTAAGCATCTATAGTGAGATATAAAACAATATCACAATCCTTTTAGTAAGCATAAATCACAATATAATTTGTTTCAAAGTTAATTCCAATATCCAATAATTTTTTATGCTCATCACAATTCAAATCATAAATTTGCATTTTTCCATGAAAATTACCATCACAATTCAAAATATATTCTATCACGATTTTCCAAAACATAATTTATTCAATCCATAACAATGCTTAATACTTGTGAAAATACCATTTCACAAAGCTAAATTCATACATACTATAACAATTTCAATAATCAGTGAATTAAATCCAATGCTTGTTAAACATAATACATAAGAAAAATATGTCATTTACTCATATGAAATATTCATAACAAAATCAGTTAAAAACTAGTTGTGCACAAATCTCTGATAACTGTCTCTTGGCTTTGACTCAATGTTTTCTTCCCCTTCCCTGAGTCTTTGCTAACTAAGAAACACAATTTGAAGTGTTTCAGTACTTAATTAAACTGTCTCTAACGATAATGTTTGATAAATAATTCACTGAATACTATTATTTGCTTAATCAACCTAATATGTCGACCCTCGATGCATTCTAGGTAAATTAAGTTTTAATGTTACTAACATGTCACATTAGATAGTCTTTTAGGGTTGATACATTTTACCAAGTTCATTTCCGTGTATACTGCATTTTCTTGCAATTTGCTAGATTTCGGGATACTAGTTTGACCTAGCCAGACGACCTAGTTCCCTCGGTTTTCGGGTTTCGGTCAAAACTACAAACTTGTAGATCTATGTCTTATGGAACGCGGGGCAAAATTTCAGGTCATTATGAGTTATATAGACCAAGTTATGGTCATTTTACTATTGCTGGTCAAATTGCACTAAAATTGGTCATTTTAGGTTCGGCCAGTTTTTGGACCCGAATTTGTGCAAGCTGTTTGACCTACTTATGGTCATTTTTGGGTTTGGTGTCTTCATAAGACTTGTAGATATGGGTCTTAACTATTCATGGTTAAAATTTCAGGTCAATTGAACCTGTTTTGAGTGAGTTATGGCCTAAACACTAACTGCTGCCCAATTGGTCAATTTTCAGGCCTTACTTGCACTTAATCCGGATTTGGTCATTTTTCAAGCTACCTTGCAAGCTGAATTTTGGCAAGCTTTCTTCATGAAAGTTGGCACATTTTGTGCCTAGTTTCACCTCCAATTGGTCTCATACCAATTGGAGTCACACACTTAAAGTTATAGGCCTAAAACTCAAACTGCCTTATTGCATTTCTTGCATACACATCAAGCATCACTTTTGACACTCACCAAACTTAACATTCAAACCAATTCTAGTTGTACCACAACCTAAACATAATTCACAACACATTATAGGTCATTTTGGCAGCTTACAATTATAT
This sequence comes from Hevea brasiliensis, assembly GCF_030052815.1. Lineage (NCBI taxonomy): Eukaryota > Viridiplantae > Streptophyta > Magnoliopsida > Malpighiales > Euphorbiaceae > Hevea > Hevea brasiliensis. Next base: position 71,084,059 of record NC_079498.1, on the reverse strand, counting down.
TCAACATACACCAACAAGTGCAGAATTTTTCAATCCAATTTACAAGAATTCAATCACCTTTTTATGCTCATTTACATGTCCCACTTCACACCACCTTACACACACTCAAACTGCCATAACAACCAACACATTTTAACATCATTATTCCATAAACCAAGCATGAATTTCAGCATTCTTCAAGAGCTAACAAACTGCCACAATGGTACACTTACATTCCATTACTTTGCAAGCTTTAAATCTCATTTTACATTTACATATAGTAAGTATACATCACCCAAACAATTTCCTACACAATATGCATTTAATCAATCATTTAATTCACCATTTACAAGCACAAATAAACTGTCTTCAAGGTGCTTCCATGGCTGCCAAAAGTGCACATTCCCATTCAACATCAAAACTCAAAAATTTCTTCGTAAATCAAACACCCATAACATTCCTACTAACTTTGATGAAGCAATAACCCAAAAATACAAACTTACCACTTTGGAAATTCTTCAAAATCTCTCCAAAACTTGGTCATCTTGCTGCCTATCTACTGCCCATGGTGTGAGGATTAACTTTAATGAAGGAAGGTGCAAAGAAGGAAGCTTAAATCAAGCTTCCATTACGCTTTCAAATGGACGTCAATGGTGGGATTTCTTGGGAGAAATTTGGCTGGTTCTTGGAGAAGTGAGGAAGAAGATGATCTGCTATCCAAATGAAATGGTAGTGGTCCACTTTCATGAATTAGTGGAGCACTATGTCAAAATAAATTATTAATTTAATCTAAAATTTCATTTTCCCACATTAAGCTTCCCATACACATACACAAGTAATCACCAACTTAAATATGATTTAATTAATTAATTAAAGAGTTTAATTGATTAATTAAATAGGTTTGGTTTGCAATTAGATTGCAAAGTCCCTAGCATGGCTTGAAACAAAATCTAAGTTATTAGATGTATAGTATAAGTTAAATTTATATTTAAAGTGTTTAAATATGAATTTAATTAATGAGAAATTAATTAATAAAGATTAATTAATTAATTTATATTTGACATAAATTGATTAGAAGAAGAGAAATAATTATTTTGAGTTAATAACTCAAAATTAAGACATAGGGGTATTTTGGTCATTTCACAGGGTGACATGTGGCACATTGAGATGGTGACACATGGCACTACACATAAGCTTGCCAAATGTCTTTTAATCATGTAAGATGATCAAAGTCAAGATTAAATATAGGTTTGACACTTGGCACAATGTGATTGGGTCAATTAAATCTAAAGCCAATCAGAAGGTAACATGTGGCAAGGGTTTTAAGTGGTGATCTAGCTATATAAGTATAAGGATGAAAAAACAAACACACAATCTGCTCCTTATCAAAAAGGTGCCACCACCCTTGGCTCCTCTCCCTTCTCTTCTTCTTCATCTCTCATCATTTTAAAGAGATTAGCAAATAATCTCTTGAATTAAAAATGCTAGAAATTGTTTCTAGTGTCCTGTTTACATCTGTAATCTCTCAAAAGGCAAAACTTGATTTTCTAATTCATAGAAAAAGCTTTAGAAGCTATTCAAGTGCTGTCATAGGTGATCTTGATGTGGACAAGCTAGTGGAACAACATCTAGTGTCCTAAAGACGCATCCCAAATGTGCCAAACACATTGTAGTGCATCAAGAGGTTAGTGAACTTGTTCTTGATCAAATTGAGGATTCTTAAAATTAATCTGATTAATTCTAAAATATCTTAAATGGAAAATGTAGATCCAAAAACATATTAAAAGAGTTTTCATATGCTTTTTATCATTGAAATCAAATAGATAAAAATAAATCTTGCATGATGCATGTGACCCTAGGTGAAAAATTTTTAAATTCAATGATATAAACTTATGTTTTTCATGCTTCCGCTCCTTCAATTGGTATCAGAGCCACTATATTTGCCATTTAGATTGTTGATTATATAATTTAATTGTGTGGTATGATCATGAGATGATAAATCCATTGCTGGTTGCAAAGAAAGGTGGCGGCTTGGTGATGAACACCATTGTGTGCGCAAGGTTTGTTCATCCCTTATGGTGCACATGGTTTTGAGCAATATTTGTGCAATTATTGTATGATCTAATGCTCATAATTACATCCATTTTATGTCTAATTAAATTGTTTAATTAGAGTTTTAAATCACAATTAAATTTTGATTCAAATCTGAATTTTAAAAATTGTTTGAATGTGATTCAAATTTGAATTTTTAAAGTTGCTTGAATGTGATTCAAATCTGAATTTTAAAAGTTGTTTGAATGAGATTCAAATTTGAATTTTTAAAGTTGTTTGAATTTGATTCAAATATAAATTTTAAAAGTTATTTGAATGTGATTCAAATCTGAATTTTTAAAGTTGATTGAATGTGATTCAAATCTAAATTTTTGAATTTGTTTGAATGTGATTCAAATATAAATTTTTAAATTTGTTTGAATGTGATTCAAATCTGAATTTTTAAATTTGTTTGAATCATATTTAAATTTGGATTTTTAAGTTGAATATGAGATATTCAATTTAATTTAAGTATGTATGTTTTATTTAGTCGTTAAATAGTGATATGCATGATAGATGATCATGGATTATAAAAGATCAATGTGATTGGATTTATTTCTTTTATGTTTCTTTGGGTTGTAATTTAAATTAATTTATTTTAATTTATTTTTGGGCATGTCTTATTAAGGTTGTAATAATTTTTTGGTTATAATTTCATTTATTTAGTTCTTGTAAATTCACCTTGGTATGCCAAGGATTACTATGTAATTGGATTGCAATAAGATCAAGGAGGTCAAGTGCATTGGTTGGACCAGTGGGAGGAATTCAAGATCAAGTGTTGATTATGTACTCCTTCAGCAACTCTTGTAATATGAATGAATGAAATACACCTAGGAATGCCCTGATTTAATTCTTGGTGGCTCAGAATTGAATCCTTTAGAAAGTCTATGGTCATACCATATTTACTGTTTATCCATGAATGCATGAGATGTATGGGAATGTATGCAAGTATATGATATATGCATGCTAAATGGATAATGTGCAAAGTGAGACTTTAATAGTAATTAGGATGACCATAAAATCTCCCAAACAAATGATTAAGTTGGAAATGCTATAATTAAAGTAATTATTACATGGGACCTCCATTGGGGTAATTATTTTAAGAAATTTTAAATAGTTGCATATGATGCAATTAATTTAAGAGATATTCTTAAGAATAATTGTTAAGCATGTGATGTTGTGAATATGTAAATGGTTTGGTGGCCAATATTGGATGTACCTAAGGATATTAAAATTATTTGCATAATTAGTGGCTCAATGGGATCAACTTAACTAATGCAAGATAAGTCAATAATTGATGTACCTGAGATTTTGAGCATTAGGGGCTAGGTAAAGGATTGAACTTCACATGAGGTGTGATGGGCAAGGGGTTGCTCACTTATAGTTTATTGTAATTCCAATAATGGATGTACCTGAGGATGATCAATAGAATTATAAGAATTCAATCACCCACTAGAAATCCATCCAACTAGGATTTTCATTTTCTACTTTGGAAGTATAGGATTCGCTAAGTTAGTGGGAGGACCAATTTGATTAAAAGACCATAATCATTTTGGTTAATTACATGATACATTTACTAATTAATTTGGTTATTTTATGCAGTTAATTTTCTGATAATAATGAGCACAGAACTACCACCACCATACAATATCCTTGAAAGCATACTTAATCGTAATAGGTTGACAGGATCTAATCTGTCTGATTGGCTAAGAAATTTGAAACTTGCCCTAAACCTTGAACATATAGGACATGTTCTAGACTCAAATGTTCTTGGTCCCTTACCTCCAGAGACCACTCAAGAGGAACATAAAACTTTGGACAAGTGGAAGGAGCATGATATGAGAGCTAAGTGTTACATGCTTGCTTCCATGAGTAATGAGTTACAGAAGCAGCATGAAAACATGCAGAGTGCGAGTGAGATCCTCCTTGACCTATAAGAGTTGCATGGTGAGCACAACAGAAATGCTAGGTATGAGATATCTAGATAGTTGTTCCGCATGAGGATGTCTAAGGGACAGAATGTTAGGGATCATGTCCACAAGATGATTCGGCTGATTGAGCAGTTGGAACATATTGACTTCAAAATGGATTTCCAACTACAGATGGATTTGATCCTTCAGTCCCTTCCTGAGTCTTTTGGGAATTTTGTGACAAATTTCCATATACTAAGCAGGAATGCACCTTGGCTGGTTTACTCAACATGCTGGTTATTGCTCAAAAGAATATGCCAGGCAATAAAGGAAAAGAGGTAGCTTTGATTGCATCTTCTTTTGTTGGAAAGTCCAACAAGAAGAAGAATAATAAGAAAAAGAAACCTCAGATTCCTGGTCCTTCCAAGAAAATAGCTAAACAAAAAGGGAAGACTAAAGCTGATGGAAGTAAAGGAAAGTGTTTCCACTGTCAGAAGGATAGGCACTAGAAAAGGAACTGCCCAGAGTATCTTGTTTCTCTGAAGGACAAGAAGGATAAACTTTTGGAAGGTATGTCTATATCTTGTTATTTAGATTCTAGTGATACTCATAGTTCATCTACAGCTTAGGTTTTAGATACTGGTGCCAGTTCTCACATTTCTTATGATATGCAGGAACTAGCAAATAGTAGCATCTTGCGTTCTCGAGATGTTAGAGGCTGGATTGGCAATGGCTCAACTGTTGAAGCTTTAGCCATAGGATCTAAATCTTTTTACATGTCTGAACATGTTTTCTGTTTGGATAATATTTTATATGTACTTGATGCTTTTAAGAACATCATTTCTATATCTAGTTTGACTAGAAATGGCTATCAATTTCATATCATAGATTATGTTTGCAATATTTTTTTTGGAAATAAATATGTTGGTTCGGGTTATATGAATGATGGTCTTTATTATTTGGATAATAATGACAAACACAAAATGAATGCAAGTGATCTAAATGAATGCAATGCCATTGTGAAAATCAACTCAAGTTCAAAATATATTTGGCACTTAAGGTTAGGTCATGTTGCAGAAGATAGGATTGCAAAACTGGACAAAATGGAGATTTTATCCTCATTGGGCTCTGAGCCTACTCCAACTTGTGAATCTTGCTTTCAGGGCAAAATGACTAGATCACCCTTTGTTAGACAAGAGCTAAGAATTGAAAATATTTTGGAGCTAATACAAAGTGATGTATGTGGTCTATTTAAGGAATTGGCTAGAGGTAGTTTTCATTACTTTATTACATTTACTGATGATAAATCAAGGTTTGGGTATTTGTATTTGATGAAATACAAACATGAATCCTTTGAAAAGTTCAAAGAATTTAAATTTGAAGTAGAAAATCAAACAGGAAAGAGTATTAAAGCTCTTCGATTAGATTGTAGAGGTGAATATTTGAGTACTGAATTTGATGAATACTTGAGAAAGCACGGCATTGCTTCCCAGCTGACTCCTCCTAGAACACCACAGCTGAATAGTGTATCTGAAAGGAGAAATCGTACCCTATTAGATATGGCACGTAGTATAATGAGCTATACTGATATGCCAATCTCTTTTTGGAGATTTGCATTAGAATCAGCTTTGTATATTCTGAATAGGATTCCATCAAAATCAGTTTCTTCCACACCTTATGAGATATGGCATGGAAGAAAACCAAGTCTTAAGCATGTTAAGATTTGGGGTTGTCCAGCTTATATCAAAAAGTTGAACACTGATAAATTGGAAACCAGATCAGAAAAGGGTCAATTTGTTAGATATCCAAAAGATAGTTTTGGATACTATTTTTATTTTCCTATATCACACAAGGTTGTGATAAGTAGAGATGCCACATTTCTTGAACAATAGTTTGTTCAAGAAGGAGACAAAGGAAGGCAAATAGAGTTAGAATTGGAGAATTCTGACCAACCAATAGATCAGATGGATATAGGTCCATCTAGTCAACCTACACCTATTGATGAAACATCTACAACTGTTCCTAGTAGAATAACTAGGGTATCTCACCCACTAGTGAGATATGGTTTCCTTCATGAAGAAGAACAAGAGTTGTCTACCAATGAAGAAGTAGATCATGGAGATGATCCACTTACCTATGAAGAAGCTATATCAGATATAGACTCTTCAAAATGGATTGATGCTATGAAATATGAAATTGATTCCATGTATAAGAATCAAGTTTGGGATCTTGTTAACCCATCTGAAGGTATTGTACCTATAGGGAGCAAATGGGTTTTTAAGAAGAAAATTGGTTCTGATGGAAAGGTAGAGACCTATAAGGCAAGGCTAGTAGCGAAAGGGTTTCGCCAAAGGCAAGGAATCGACTATGAGGAGACTTTCTCGCCTGTTGCCATGCTTAAATCAATTAGGATTCTATTAGCAATAGCTGCATACTATGATTATGAGATTTGGCAGATGGATGTCAAAATAGCTTTTCTTAATGGATACATTGAAGAAAACATTTTCATGGAACAACCTAGGGGTTTTCAATCCCAAGATGGTTCTAAGGTATGTAAGCTAAAACGATCCATTTATGGGTATAAACAAGCTTCGAGTTGGAACATCCGTTTTGATGAAGCCATTAAGTCATTTGGTTTTGTCAAAAATGAGGATGAGCCATGTGTATATAAGAAGGTTAGTGACAGTGCTATCATTTTCCTTGTCTTATATGTGGATGGCATACTGTTGATGGGTAATGACGCAGGTATATTGACAACTGTAAAGGTATGATTGTCAAAGACATTCTCCATGAAAGACTTAGGGGAGGCAACCTATATTCTTGGGATTTGCATCTATAGAGATAGAGCGAAAAGAATAATTGGTTTATCCCAAAGTCTATACTTAGAAAAGGTGTTAAAGAGGTTTAACTTGCTTGATTCCAAGAGAGGATTGTTGCCAGTGAGACATGCTATCCACCTTTCTAAAGAGATGTCTCCAAAGACACATAAAGAAAGATATAAAATGGCTAATATTCCATATGCTTCGACTATTGGAAGTTTGATGTATGCAATGTTGTGTACTAGGCCGAATATAGCATATGCTGTTAGTTTGACTAGCAGGTATCAATCCAATCCAGGTTTGGAACACTGGATAGCTGTCAAGAATATCCTTAAGTACTTGAGAAGAACTAAGGATTTATTCTTGATACATGGAGGTGGAGACTTGCAATTGGATGGTTATACTGATTTTGATTTCCAATCAGATATCGATGATAGAAAGTCTACCTCTGGATATGTGTTCATTTATAATGGAGGTGCAGTCAGTTGAAAGAGTTCTAAATAGAGTACGACTACAGATTTCACTACCGAGGCTGAGTATATTGCTGCATAAGATGATGCAAATGAAGTTGTTTGGATAAATAAGTTCGTGACAGAACTTGTAGTAGTTCCTTCCATTGAGTCCACAGTTCCACTTCACTGTGACAACAATGGAGCTATCATACAGGCTAAGGAATCCCGGTCTCACCAGAAATCCAAACACATAGAAAGGCGCTACCACATTATCAGAGAAATAATTGGGCGAGGCGATGTAGCCATGCAAAAAATAGCATCAGTTGAAAATCCAGCTGATCCATTCACTAAGCCTATGTCACAGACTCAACTAGACCGACATCTTAAGAAGATGGGTCTAAGATATTGTAATGAATGGCTCTAGTGCTAGTGGGAGATTGTTTGTAGTATGCCCTAGAGCATATCATGTAGTATGTATCTTGTACATCTTTATTAATAAAAGGCATTTTCACTTTTCTGTTTACATAATATATTTATGTGTAATAGAAAAGGTCCATTGATATTTTGTTAGAAATTCTATTCTTAAGTTGTTAAGAATATGAGTGACAATATTTCTAGCACAAAGTATCATAAATAAGTTCACAATCGAGGATACTTCACAATAAGGACATGACTTATCCAGTAATATTGTATTCATATTTGTTCCCAAGTTATTTATATGAGATATAAATAAGATGGAATGGTGAGTCTCATGCCATATAACAAACATGATAGGCACTTGTACATGATAAGTAGGCCGAACCAGTGACATTTATGATAAGCACATGGAGTTTACTCTTGTCAATGTATTATCATAAATCATATTAGTGCATATAATCTTTAGACCTGAGATAGCACAGTTATCTTGTATATAGGTGGTTTGAGTTTGATACTACTTTCATACTTGTATTATGTATGGGTATATGGGCATATGTTGGCTCCTACTAGTTATATATGGAGGTAAGTGTTGATCAAGATGGAATCTGTTACCCTAAGTAAATAGGGATAAAATCCTATGTTAATTTAATTATTCTTGATATTTCAAGTTCCTAGCCAAGACAGATAGATTTAATCAAGAACTTCAATTAAAAGAGAACATAATATTCATAGCAAATGGGGTTTGACATAACCATGACTCCAACTCAAATTGAGATTTTGTAATAGAGAGATTCTAGTGCATGGTAACATATGATTATAGGTTCATTTAAGGTAAACCTTATTACTAATCTGGTGGCCATGGCATTCTATGCTAGGTGTTAACCAAGGTCTATGAGGTGCATAAAATGATTTAGAGAAATCATTTATGGTAAGATAGAGTTCTGATGATATTAAGAGTTGATATCATGTCTCATTGCCAATTAGTGATGAGCCTAGTAAGTCACACACATACACAAGTAATCACCAACTTAAATATGATTTAATTAATTAATTAAAGAGTTTAATTGATTAATTAAATAGGTTTGGTTTGCAATTAGATTGCAAAGTCCCTAGCATGGCTTGAAACCAAATCTAAGTTATTAGATGTATAGTATAAGTTAAATTTATATTTAAAGTGTTTAAATATGAATTTAATTAATGAGAAATTAATTAATAAAGATTAATTAATTAATTTATATTTGAAATAAATTGATTAGAAGAAGAGAAATAATTATTTTGAGTTAATAACTCAAAATTAAGACATAGGGGTATTTTGGTCATTTCATAGGGTGACATGTGGCACCATGAGATGGTGACACATGGCACTACACATAAGCTTGCCAAATGTCTTTTAATCATGTAAGATGATCAAAGTCAAGATAAATATAGGTTTGACACTTGGCACAATGTGATTGGGTCAATTAAACCTAAAGCCAATCAGAAGGTGACTTGTGGCAAGGGTTTTAAGTGGTGACCTAGCTATATAAGTGTAGGGATGAAATAACAAACACACAATTTGCTCATTCTCAAAAATGTACCACCACCCTTGGCTCCTCTCCCTTTTCTTCTTCTTCATCTCTCATCATTTTAAAGAGATTAGCAAACAATCTCTTGAATTAAAAATACTAGAAATTGTTTCTAGTGTCCTGTTTACATCTGTAATCTCTCAAAAGGAAAAACTTGATTTTCTAATTCATAGAAAAAGCTTTAGAAGCTGTTCAAGGGTTGCCATAGGTGATCTTGGTGTGGACAAGCTAGAGGGACAACATCTGGTGTCCTAAAGACGCATCCCAAAGGTGCCAAACACATTGCAGTGCATCAAGAGGTTAGTGCACTTATTCTTGATCTAATCTAGGGTTCTTAAAATTAATCTAATTAATTATAAAATCTTAAGTGGCAAATATAGATTTAAAAACATATTAAAAGAGTTTTAATATGCTGTTTATCATTGAAATCAAATAGATAAAAATAAATCTTGCATGATGCATGTGACTCTAGGTGAAAAATTTTTGAATTCAATGATATAAACTTATGTTTTTCATGCTTCCACTCCTTCAGGGACACTATCCAATTTTCGGTAGCCTTAAATCTTCTTGAGTTTGATAGCTTTTAGTGGATTTAAAATGGTGTAGGGCTGTCCCTTGACATGTATAAGTGAATTGAAAACTTTAATTATGAGTATAATGTAAGATTTGAGAATTGAGATTGTTGGAATTAGTGTTTGGGCAACAAATTTATGATTTTTCTCATGTAGTTATGAAAGGAAGTTCTAATGGTAAATTAGTGACCATTTGATTGTGTTTGAGTAGGAAATGAAGTTAATTGTGCCATAGGAATAGAGGTTAAAGGTGCTGCCTTGAGTGACCTGCAGGGCTGGGTGTGAGTCTAGCAAGGTTGGACAGCTTTAACTTGAGTTGTGTAGCTTTAATTGGTGCAAGGCCAATTGGACATAAAATTAGACACATAATGACACAACTTTGATGAAGAAACCTTGCCCAGAAAACAAACTTAGGATACCCTAAAAAATGACCAAATCTTGATAACCAACCTGCTAGTTCTGGAAATTGACCAAATAAATAGTATTTGTTCAAATAGTCATAACTCAGTGTAAAAATGTCCAAATGACCTAAATTTTATATCAATGGAAAGATTAGACAATTTAGAACAACTTTCTTGAAGAACATAATTCCAAATTTTGACCAGAACTTAATGGAATTATCCACTAAAGTCACGATACCAAATCTGGCAGAACCAAAAATTGCCCCGAAATTCTTTGTAAAGGCAATTTGACCAGTTATGGTGAAATAGCCATAACTTGAGTTGGAAATCTCCAAATGGGGTGATTCAAAAAGTGAAATGTAACTAGACACAATAAAGAACAACTTTGATTCAGAACACTTGGCCAAATTCTCACTGTAGAATGGCCTAATGGAATAGTGAACTCTAGCACCCAAAAACTGAAATTTTGATTTAATCTCTATTGGTTGGAAGTATGGATTGGCGATTAATGCCAAAACTTTTGGGAACCAAAATGTGGTAAATTTATATGATTAGGACTCATGTAACTATTATGCATTGGAAAGTCAATAATTTGACCTAAATAGTAAAATGAATAGTAATCACTAAATTATGTGAAGTAGAAAAACAAACTATAAGAACCATTATAGTTGTTAATATAGGATGTGATAGGTAAAATTGTGAATGGTGAAGTTGAGTGACCCCAATGATATAGGAAAGGGTATAATAAATTAGAAAGCTATTGTAATGGTTAAGATATAGATAATGTAAATAGTTGATTTAAATTTTTGAATTTGAGTGACACTATGATTTAAGGAAAGATTTAGCTAAATTTGAAATCCATGAAATATTCATGGACTACTTGGAATATGGATAATAATTCATATAAATAGGGCAATGAATAAATGAATGTATAAATAAGACTTTAGTTCCCATTATTGGAGAAACGACAAGAAAAAGTATTTTGAGTACAATGGTGCATGAGAACCATTGATGAGAATTGTAATCGTATGAATTATCAAATGAATGTATAAATTATGGAATTTATCATGAAAAAATGAAATCATAAAAAAAAACAATATATTAACATTTAATGGTACTATCTGCCCATGTATTGCCTAGACACGTATGGTAGATTAGATAGATTGGCATGCCAATAGGGTATTGTTTTAGCTGTACTGCGAAAGGCTTTATGCCTGTATTCATGTCTTTATGCCCGCACTAATGGCTTTATGCCCGCACTCATAGCTTTACGCCCGTACTCATGGCTTTTATGCCCGATTATGTGTTATCATGGCTTTTTAGCCATTCTGACTGCATACGTGGTTGACGTTCTGCGTCCCATGGTATGACGGCCTGAGGCACCATGGTGTCCAGTGCTAATGACCCGTTATCCAGTTTAGTCAGCCTGTCATAGGTTACTTGGATAGTGAAATTTATTGAAATAAGTTAAAAATATTAGTAACTGAAAATATTAGCAATTAAATAAATAAGTAAGAATATTTAAAATAAATTAGGTTAGTTATTTAGTAGAAAGAATTGAGATGAATTGAAATGATATTAAAATTTAATTATTATGAAAGAATTGAACACTTCTGAAGAGGAATAAAATAGAACAAAGGATAGTTAATACTAAAAGTATTATATGAAATTAGATTAAATTCCAGAGTATCCAAATTTTGATCCATTTCTTTTTTTTATTTTATATTATTTTCTTATTATATTATTGCACCACTAAGCAGAAATGCTTAGCGCGATGGATTTGTTTCCTTACGCAGGTATTGAAGGTAAAGCCCAGCGAATATTAAACAGAGATTTTGGAGTTCTGATCTGCAGAGTGTTCAAGGTTGTCACCTCCTCAGCAATGCATATAGATAAGGCCCATATAGGTCATAATTTGTATGTTGTATAAAATGCTTAGTCATAGTATTGTAATGTAGATTATGAAAATGTAATTAATAGGTATGTGATGTAAATTAATAGATCGGTTAGTTCATTATGTGATTAAATTGTATATCATGTAAATTAATGAAGATTGAAAATTTTCATATATGAGTTGAACATAAATGGGAATGTATGGAAATGGATATAAATGAAATTGTATGGATTTGAATACGAAATTGAAATATATAGATGATAATGAGAATTATTGATGAGATTTTTACTTTAAAATATTACATAAAATTTCAAACAGGTGAATAGGGAAACACGTCAAGCACTAATAAAACAGGGAAAACTCCACTGGTTTCTCCATAAAAAAATAATTGATATTAAAATATAATGAGTTCAAAATTATTAAAGCAATAAATTAAGATAAGTTAGGGTGCTCCGACACCGAGTGTGACATGCCTTATTCGGTTACACTGTAGACAGGTAAGGGGTATCACATTTTATATCTCACTATAGATGCTTGACTAGGTTATTACCCGTCTCTATATCCTTTGTTGAGGAGACAATGGAGTTAGCTTTGTTTTATTTTGAATACCATGGTATGTGTACAGGCTTAGATTCTCCTCTTATTAGAGGTTAGATATAAGTTTTTGTTATTGTCTCGTCCGAAGTTTCATTATTGTGTTGTATACTGTGCACGATGATTCGACCTCCCTGACCATAGGGAGTTAGAATCCCGATTTGACCTCCCTAACCATAGGGGGTTAGAATCCCGATTCAATCTCCCTGATTATAGGGAGTTAGAATCACTCCGAAGATGGCCCTTTCGGATTAGTCTTGCAGAGTTGTGAGATAAAGAATGGGTTTTGATTGATAAGAAATTGTGATTTTAAATGAGATTGTGTACAAATGATTTTGTTAAAATAATTGTTTATTTCCATAATTGCAGGAATTATTTTTATTGTTCAGTTATGATTTGACAAATTGAAATTTTGATCAAGGTTATTTTAACAAGTGACTATTATTATTGGCAATGAAAATTTTGACATTTGGAAATTGGTTAAGTTTCGAGATTCCAAAATTTTTGGTATAATTATTGTTAATATATATTGTATTACATTTAAAATCATAGTTGTGCACCACTGAGTTCACCACTCAGTGATAGTTTTGTATGCTGTCGCAGGTGAGAGTAGGGATTCTTACAACTGCACCTTGAAGACTGCTTGTGACTAGCCTCGGGTATATTATATGTATACCCTTATAAATTAGATTTTGATTATGCATGAAAATATATATGTGTAAATTATTTGAGCAGTTGTACAAAAACTCTTGTAACATTATTTTGGTATGTAATGAAATGCAAATTATTGTATTGTTCAAACTTATTTTTGAGTTTTGTAATGAATGTAATTTAATTTTTCTTTAGTGGATGTTTGCTGGTTTTACAACCCCGCAAGTGCATAGATCACTAACAAGTAATAAAGTGATAAGTAGAGTATCATTCCCACGAGAACCTTTGTTTAGCAAGTACCAATCTACACAGTAATTTTGACTGTCTAGGCTATTGAATATTTAGGGAATGAAGTTTGTTAACTTTAAACACTAGAATAGTAAACTTAAAATGAAGTAATCTATTTTTGAAACAATTCTGAAGTTAAGATTTCACACTTGAATCTTATTAGGGATGTTATCTCATTTATTTACGAAATTGAGGATCGTTTTCCTTGATGGAAATTAGCCCTAAGTTATCCTAAATCCTCTCTCAAGGCATCTAGGGTGTATTTTAATTAACTCAAACCCTACTTTCATGGTGATCAAATTAATTAAAATCATTTAAGACCTTTGACCAATTTTTAGGTTCCACAAAGGTATCAGCCTATGTCTAGGTCAGAATTCCTAGGTTCAAGATCTTGATTTTCTAATGTTAATCTTCACCTTTCAGTCCTTCAATCAACATGTACAATAATGTCTAAGTGGGTACCGTCACATAGCATGCATTTGGATCACAAGAAATTAAATCAAGAAATGAATCTCAAATCTAGTAAATAAAATTTAATGTTCATCCATAATAATAATTACAAGCATTACTCTCCCAAATCCAAAATAAGGAAACTACTCACTCATGGTGAGTTTAACAAACATCATGATAAAAGGTAAAAACAGTAAAAAGAAAATCATGTAAAAGAAATAAAGCAATAGAATTCTGTCTAGGGAGATGAAACGAAGGAACCAAAGATAGTTTATCGCTTTGATCTTTTGGAGCTTCAGCTGAAAAACTTCTTTTGGTACTGATGCAGAGCCCAACAGCAGCACTCCCTCCGAACCTCTCTCTCTTCTAATGTTTTCTTTTTCTATTTATATTGGTTGCTCTAGGGTTAGGTCACTTTGAGTCCAAAGGGCCTTAGGACTCTTGTATTTATCCGAAAACAGGAGGGGAATCCGACTTATAAAACTGGCTGCAGCATAGTACATGGCCCATGTGTCACTACACGGGTCCCATAATGTAAGGCCGTGTAACTTGCTAGAGGAGAATTGCAAAATTTTGTTTTAGCATAGAAAGTTACACGGGTCTACGCCAACTACACGGGCTTGGTTACACTGGTCGTGTACTGTTGTTCACATAAGGTTCTTCAAGCTTGCGCCTGGCAGAGACTTACACAGGTCTCCAAAAATTACACGAGTCTACTTACACGACCTGTGTACTTGTGTTTCTCATCGATTCTCTTGGCTTTCTTCTGGCAGAGAGTTACACGGGTCTGGGGCTTGGTTTACACGACCTGTGTACTTTGTATCAGCAGCAATTCTCTGTCTTTTTACCTCTCCAAGCTTTTCTTTGCACTCCCATACTTTGGGGCTTCACCCAAATACCTGAAATAATGTAGAAAATATAGGATTAAGGGCTTGGTAACAGAATTTACAAAAACTAATGAAATCAACTATTATGCATAAAAATACTTGCCTAAATACTATGAATTAGAATACAAATGTGCTTAAAAACATCTATACAATTCAAGTGTATCGAATACCCCTAAACTCAAACTTTTACTTGTCCTCAAGCAAAAAAAAACTTTGTTTTAAAGCACATTTTAGGTGATACTTAGGAATACAACCATCAATTTAATAGCCATAGAATTGAACTCCTCCAACCTTCATATCAACTTCCCTCTTCCATGGTGTTTGGAACTTCAACTCATTTCATGGTGTTTCGACTAATTATTCCTCTATACAAACCATTAATAAGCCACATACAACCTGTTTTATTGGGATAGAATTGAGAAACACTAACTCCCCAAAATTTACCTCTTTTGTGAGTAATTGTGGAGAAGTAATTCAATTCCAACTCCATAGGCATATCTCAATTTTCTATCTCCACTAATATAGCATGTACTTTTCAAAAGATCAAAAGGTCTTTAAAAGGATTGTAATGGGGCTAAGGGATAATGACTTGGTTGCCAATGAAGGTTTTTAGGGAGTGTAAATATGAGGATAGCATGTATGTATAAAGCTCTGATTTCGTATGGAGAGGAACGGCTTTTGGCTTTTTGCAGTGTCAAGCATGCTTCCATGATACTTATCTTAGGACTTCTTTTCTGTTCTTTTTGTCCTCTCCCCTAAACTCATTGCTTTTGCATGGGTTGGAAAGGAAAATTCTTCTTTGATTTCAATTGCACACTTACATTCTTTCTTGTGTTCCACATCCTCTCTTCATTTTCTTTATGCATTTTGCTTCCTACAAAGGGTATGGTAGGTGTTTAGGCTAGGGACTAGGTAAATAACATGGGCAAGTAATAAATTCTGAGGGATAAACATAGGCTTCAAGTTGGTTACAAGGGATATTCATTTTAATTAGGGGTGGCTAAGGCTTAGTGAGGTTATATCAAAGAATGCCTTGATCATTTCTTCATCAAGCATATGCTAGGATTTTGCCTTGATAGGTCCAAGAGATATGTTCTAGAGCTAGTGAGGCATTTTTAGGTTTGCTTGTATTTCAAAAATTGTTCTCCTAATTTTACAAGTTCAATGTGTTAAATTAATAGTTATGAAGAGGTTTAACTAGTCTAGTTCCATTAAAGAGATTAGTTTCTTCACAAACAACATGTTAGAATCCCTTTTTGCCTATCTAGATACATTCATTCCTCTATTCCATGGAGTCCAATTATTAGCTTACTAAAATTTGGTTATAGTGCTAAGTTTCACAATTTAAAATCCAAAATTTTTCAAAAATTCTCAAAATTTTTGATACACAGGAATAATGTAGCTGAATTTAAACAATGTAATGATGTGCATGTAATGATATGCAAATGCAATTGTATCCCCCCAAAACTCAAACCAGACATTGTCCTCAATGTTAACATAATGTTCAAAAAGTAGAGCAAACGTATAAAAAATTTTAAGGAAGCATATTATTTATTTAACACAGAAAATTTTTGAACATAAAGCAAATAAAAGAGACCTATGGTTTCAAGTTAGGGCATGTAACATATTACAATAAAGATCTTATCCTATAGTCCTAGCTCTAAAAGGCCTCTAATGATGATGATGGTTATGCTGGTGATCCTGGCTCCTCTTCCTCCTCATCCTCCTCATCTAGTTTGTCCATTAGCATGTCCAGCTTATTGTGTGCTTCCTGGAGGCTGTCCTCGATAGCTCGAATCCTTCTGTATATTGTGGTCTCCATGTGCTGTAGGTATGCGAGGATCGGATCTGTCGGCGGTGGTGTGTATGGAGGCACTCGGATAGGGGACTCTTCGAACATCCGCTCTTACCCTTCTTCTTGAGGCTGCAAAGTTTCGCCAAGTCCTTCTCTTCCTTCATCTCTCCGAGGGACGGTGTTTCCTTCGGTATCCACTAAGTAGCATGTGTTGCCCACCTTCTTACATATCCCCATGGATATGCAAATAGTTTGATCAATTCTCGATGTTCCAGTGACAAAGCGCAGCCTGTTATGTCCTGGAACGAAGCTGAAGTGGAAGGCAATGGTGGTGACAAGGCCACCAAGTACAATGTGCCCGGTAGATTAATAGCAAAGGCGTCAGAGATGGTTGCACAAGAAGAAGCTAGTGCTGCACCGCTGTCCGGTGATCATACACCACAAAAAGAAGAGCTCGTTGGCATTAACAATGCCAAGGCTATCGCCACGGCCCATGATGGTGTGGGTGGCGAACCAATGCATTTATCGCAGTGCTGGAATAGTGATACCTATGGATTTAGATTTGCTGGAGTTGTACGACTCTGTGTTTGGGGCAATGGAACTCCAGAAGTTGATGTTGTTGTACACCATGCAGTTCCTTGGAATCTCTTGGTGGCCAGCGCTATCAAAGCCAAAGATGGTGTTGAACTCATCCATGTTCATTACCTGATCGATACCAAGTAGGCAAAACTCAATCCTGCCCCTGTCCTCCCTATCGGTGGGCCATAAGTTGGCCTTGAAGCTATCCAAAAATTCCAGCGTGGTGTCTTTGTAGGCTAGAAATTGGAGTTGGACAAACCTTGTCCACCCAATGCTGTCAAGTAGCCCATTAATTTCATCTTGCAACCCGATTTGCTTCAAAAGCAGAAAATCCATATATTTAGTGGAGGATTTTTTTGGGCATGAAGTCGGGTGCACATTGCTTTGTGGGCATCATTTCAAAATTCCCAAGGAATAGAGAATTCAGGTTGTGGAGCGGGTTGTGGCTGTGGTTACGGTGGAGGAGGGGCTTATTGAGATGGTTAGGGAGTGACTACCCTCGTTCTTGGGCATTGGGATGGAGGCTGGGGCGGAGAAGGTGACGATTCTCCTCTTTGCCTTGAAGAAGAGTTGATCCTTCTTGTAAATCTCTTCACAGGAGCCATGGATGGGTTTTTGGGAAGGAGAAGAGTAGGATTTTGGCGAAGGGAGATGAGATTTGAAAGGTTTTTATAGGCTAGGAAGGGAGGAGATGAAGGGTTTTGTGTTAATGAAGGGTTTTAATGCTAGGGGTGCATTTAAAGAGCCGTTAGGACTCTTCCTTTTGCTCTTTTTGCACCCCAGGAGTCGCATCTACGATGAAGTACACGGGTCATGTATCACTACACGGGTCTCGACATATAGGGTCGTGTAAATTTCTGCTCAAAATTTTCAAAATCTGTCATAGTACACAGCCTATGTAAATGAGCTAGAGCGACCCATGTAACTTTCTGTCTCTCGAGTTTCTTTACTAGATATGTTACACGGCCCGTGTAAAATACAAGGAGGCCCGTGTTGAAGGAATGGAAGCGTGAAAAACACAAGTTTATACCATTGAATTCAAAAATTTTCACCTACGGTCACATGCATCATGCAAGATTTATTTTTGTCTATTTGATTTCAATGATAAACAACATATTAAAACTCTTTTAATATGTTTTTGGATCTGTATTTGCCATTTAAGATTTTAAAATTAATCAGATTAATTTTAGAACCCTAGATTAAATCAAGAACGATTACACTAACCTCTTGATGCAATCGCAATGTCTGTGCCTTTGAGATTTGTCTTCAGGACACCAAATGTTGTCCCTCTAGCTTGTCCACACCAAGAACACCTATGGCAGCCCTTGAACAGCTTCTAAAGCTTTTTCTATTAATTAGAAATTCAAGTTCTGCCTTTTAAGAGATTAGAGATGTAAACAGGACACTAGAAATAATTTCTAGCGTTCTTGATTCAAGAGATTGATGGCTAATCTCTTTGAATTGATGAAAGATGAAGAAGAATAGATGAAAACCCTCAAAGTGGCGTGACAAAGGAGAGGAGTGGCTGCTGGTTGCTTTTTCTTTTCATAACAACACATAAATAGCTAGGTTAACACATTAAACCCTTACCACATGTCACCCTTTGATTAGCTCTAGGTTTAAGTGACCCAATCACATTGTGCCAAGTGTCAAACCTATATTTAATCTTGATTTTAATCATCTTACATGATTAAAAAACATTTGGCAAGCTTATGTGTTATGCCATGTGTCACCATCTCATGGTGCCACATGTCACACTGCAAAATGACCAAAATGCCCCTATGTCTTAATTTTGAGTTCTTAACCCAAAATAATTAATTTTTTTCTTCTAATTAATTTATATCAAATATAAATTAATTAATTAATCTCTATTAATTAATTTCTCATTAATTAAATTCATATTTAAACACTTTAAATATAAATTTAACTTATACTATACATCCAATAATCTAGATTTGGTTTCAAGTCATGCTAGGGACTTTGCAATCTAATTGCAAACCAAACCTATTTAATTAATCAATTAAACTCTTTAATTAATTAATTAAATCATATTTAATTAGGTGATAACTTGTGTATGTGTGTGACTTACTAGGCTCATCACTAATTGGCAATGAGACATGATATCAACTATTTATATCATCAGAACTCTTTCTTACCATAAATGATTTCTCTAAATCATTTTATGAACCTCATAGACCATGGTTAACACCTAGCATAGCATGCCATGGCCACCCAATTAGTAATAAGGTTTACCTTAAATGAACCTATAATCATATGTTACCATGCACTAGAATCTCTCTTACAAAAATCCCAACTCAAGCCGAGTCATGGTTTATGTCAAACTCCATTTGATATGAATATTATGTTCTATTTTAATTCCAGTTCTTGATTAAAAGGATTTTCTCATCGTAAACTCTTTTACGAATAAATCTATCTGTCCTGGCCAGGAACTTGAAACATCAAGAACAATTAAATGAACATAGGATTTTATCTCTATTTACTTAGAGGAACAGATTCCATCTTGATCAACACCTACCTCCATATATAACTAATAGGAGCCAACACATGCCCATATACCCATACACAGTACAAGTATGAAAGTAGTATCAAACTCAAACTACCTATATACAAGATAACTGTGCTATCTCAGGTCTAAAGATTATATACAATGATATGATTTATGACAAAACATTGACAAGAGTAAACTCCATGTGCTTGTCATAAGTGTCACTGGTTCGGCCTACTTATCATTTATAAGTGCCTATCATGTTTGTTATATGGCATGAGACTCACCATTCCATCTTATTTATATCCCATATAAATAACTTGGGAACAAACATGAATACAATCTTTCTAGATAAGTCATGTCCATATTATGAAGTATCCTCGATTGTGAACCTATTTATGATACTTTGTGCAAGAAATATTGTCACTCATATTCTTAACAACTTAAGAATAATATTTCTAACAAAATATCAATGGACCTTTTCTATTACACATAAATATATTATGTAAACGAAAAAGTAGAAATGCCTTTTTATTAATAAAAATATGTACAAGATACATACTAAATGATATGCTCTAGGGCATACTACTAACAATCTCCCACTAGCACTAGAGTCATTCATTGCAATATCTTAGACCTATCTTCTCAAGATGTCAGTCTAACTGAGTTTGTGACATAGGCTTAGTGAATGGATTAGCTGGATTTTCAGCTGATGCTATTTTCTGCATGGCTACATCGCCTTGCCCAACTATATCTCTGATAATGTGGTAGTGCCTTTCTATGTGTTTGGATTTTGGGTGAGACCTTAGTTCCTTAGCCTGTATGAATGCTCCATTATTGTCATAGTGTAGTGGAACTGCTGACTCAATGGAAGGAACTACTGTAAGTTCTGTCACGAACTTCTTTATCCAAACAGCTTCCTTTGTAGCATCTGATGCAGCAATATACTCAGCCTCTGTAGTAGAATCTACAGTCATGCTCTGTTTGGAACTCTTCCAACTGACTGCACCTCCATTACAAATGAACACATATCCAGAGGTAGACTTTCTATCATCGATATCTGATTGGAAATCAGAATCAGTATAACCATCCAATTGCAACTATCCACCTCCATAAATCAAGAATAAATCCTTAGTTCTTCTCAAGTACTTAAGAATATTCTTGACAGCTATCTAGTGTTCCAAACCTGGATTGGATTGATACCTGCTAGTCAAACTAACAGCATATGCGATATCCGACCTAGTACACAACATTGCATACATTAAACTTCCAATAGCCGAAGCATATGGAATCCTGGCCATATTATCTCTTTCTTTAGGTGTCTTTGGAGACATCTCTTTAGAAAGTTGGATACCATGTCTCACTGGTAAAAATCCTCTCTTGGATTCAAGCATGTTAAACCTCTTTAACACCTTTTCCAAGTATAGACTTTGGGATAAACCAATTATTCTTTTCGCTCTATCTCTATAGATGCGAATCCCAAGAATATAGGTTGCCTCCCCTAAGTCTTTCATGGAGAATGTATTTGACAACCATACCTTTATAGTCGTCAACATACCTGTGTCATTACCCATCAATAGTATGTCATCCACATATAAGACAAGGAAAGTGATAGCACTGTCACTAACCTTCTTATATACACATGGCTCATCCTCATTTTTGATAAAACCAAAGGATTTAATGGCTTCATCAAAACGGATGTTCCAACTCCTCGAAGCTTGTTTCAACCCATAAATGGATCGCTTTAGCTTGCATACCTTGGAACCATCTTGGGATTCAAATTCCCTAGGTTGTTCCATGAAAATGTTTTCTTCAATGTATCCATTGAGAAATGCTGTTTTGACATCCATCTGCCAAATTTCATAATCATAGTATGCAGCTATTGCTAATAAAATCCTAATTGATTTAAGCATGGCAACAAAGCAGAAAGTCTCCTCATAGTCGATTCCTTGCCTTTGGCGAAACCCTTTCGCTACTAGCCTTGCCTTATAGGTCTCTACCTTTCCAT
Organism: Hevea brasiliensis; assembly: GCF_030052815.1. Taxonomy (NCBI): domain Eukaryota; kingdom Viridiplantae; phylum Streptophyta; class Magnoliopsida; order Malpighiales; family Euphorbiaceae; genus Hevea; species Hevea brasiliensis. Next base: position 71,062,201 of record NC_079498.1, on the reverse strand, counting down.
TAGAACCAATTTTCTTCTTGAAAACCCATTTGTTCCCTATAGGTATAATACCTTCAGGTGGGTCAACAAGATCCCAAACTTGATTCTTATACATGGAATCAATCTCGGATTTCATAGCATCAATCCATTTTGAAGAGTCTATATCTGATATAGCTTCTTCATAGGTAAGTGGATCATCTCCATGATCTACTTCTTCATGAGTAGACAACTCTTGTTCTTCTTCATGAAGAAAACCATATCTCACGGTGGGTGAGATACTGGTTGGTCTACGAGGAATAGTCAGAGATGTTTCATCAACGGGTATTGGTTGACTAGATGGATCTATATCCATCTGATCTGTTGGTTGGTCAGAATTCTCCAATTCTAACTCTATTTGCCTTCCTTTGCCTCCTTCTTGAACAAATTATTGTTCAAGAAATGTGGCATCTCTACTTATCACAACCTTTTGTGAACTAGGCAAATAAAAATAATATCCAAAACTATCTTTTGGATATCCAACAAATCGACCTTTTTCTGATCTGGTCTCCAATTTATCAGTGTTCAGCTTTTTGATATAAGCTGGACAACCCCAAATCTTAACATGCTTAAGACTTGGTTTTCTTCCATGCCATATCTCATAAGGTGTGAAAGAAACTGATTTTGATGGAATCCTATTCAGAATATACAAAGCTGATTCTAATGCAAATCCCCAAAAGGAGATTGGCATATCAGTATAGCTCATCATACTACGTACCATATCTAATAGGGTACGATTTCTCCTTTCAGATACACCATTCAACTGTGGCGTTCCTGGAGGAGTCAGCTGAGAAACAATGCCATCCTCTCTCAAGTATTCATCAAATTCAGTACTCAAATATTCACCTCCACGATATGATCGAAGAGCTTTAATATTCTTTCCTGTTTGATTTTCTACTTTAGATTTAAATTCTTTGAACTTTTCAAAAGATTCATGTTTGTATTTCATCAAATACAAATACCCAAACCTTGATTTATCATCAGTAAAGGTAATAAAATAATGAAAGTCCCCTCTAGCCATTTCTTTAAATGGACCACATACATCATTATGTATTAGCTCCAAAATATTTTCAGCTCTTAGCCCTTGTCCAACAAAGGGTGATCTAGTCATTTTACCCTGAAGGCAAGATTCACAAGTTGGAGTAGGCTCAGAGCCCAATGAGGATAGAATCCCCATTTTCTCCAATTTTGTAATCCTATCTTCTGCAAGATGACATAACCTTAAGTGCCAAATATATTTTGAACTTGAGTTGGTTTTCACCATGGCATTGCATTCTTTTAGATTACTATACTCTGGCCAGTGGAAACACTTTCTTACTGGCAATAGAAACACTTTCCTATTGCCATTGGAAACACTTTCCTGTTAGCAGTGGAAACACTTTCCTTTGCCTTTGTCAGCTTTGGTCTTCCTTTTCTGTTTAGCTATTTTCTTAGAAGGACCAGGAATCTGAGGTTTCTTTTTCTTATTGCCCTTCTTCTTGTTGGACTTTCCAGCAGAAGAAGATGCAACCAAACCTACCTCTTTTCTTTTATTGCCTGGCATATTCTTTTGGGCAATAACCAGCATGTTGAGTAAACCAGCTAAGGTGCATTCCTGTTTAGTCATATGGAAATTTGTCACAAAATTCCCAAAAGACTCGGGAAGGGACTGAAGGATCAAATTCGTCTGTAGTTGGAAATCCATGCTGAAGTCAAGATGTTCCAACTGCTCAATCAGCCGAATCATCTTGTGGACATGATCCCCAACATTCTGTCCCTCAGACATCCTCATACGGAATAGCTGTCTAGATATCTCATACCTAGCATTCCTGTTGTGCTCACCATACAACTCTTGTAGGTGAAGGAGGATCTCACTTGCTTCTGTAACTCATTACTCATGGAAGCAAGCATGTAACACTTAGCTCTCATATCATGCTCCTTCTACTTGTCCAAAGTTTCATGTTCCTCTTGTGTGGCCTCTAGAGGTAAGGGACCAGGAACATTTGAATCTAGAACATATCCTATATGTTCAAGGTTCATGACAACTTTCAAATTTCTTAGCCAATCAGAGAGATTAGGTCCTGTCAACCTATTGCGATCAAGTATGCTTGCAAGGATATTGGATGGTGGTGGTTGTTCTGTGCTCATTATTATCAGAAAATTAATTGCAGAAATAACCAGATTAATTAGTAAATGTATCATGTAATTAACCAAATATGATTATGGTCTTTTAATCAAATTGGTCCTCCCACTAACTTAGCGGATCCTACACTTCCAAAGTAAAAAACGGAAATCCTAGTTGGATGGATTTCTAGTGGATGATTGAATTCTTATAATTCTATTGATCATCCTTAGGTACATCCATTATTGGAATTACAATAAACTATAAGTGAGCAACTCCTTGCCCATCACATCTCATGTGAGGCTCAATGCGTTACCTAGCCCCTAATGCTCAAACTCTCAGGTACATCCATTATTGACTTATCTTGCATTAGTTAAGTTGATCCCATTGAGCCAGTAATTATGCAAATAATTTTAATGTCCTCAGGTACATCCAATATTGGCCACCAAACCATTTACATATTTACAACATCTCATGCTTAACAATTATTCTTAAGAAAATCTCTTAAATTAATTGCATCTCATGCAACTATTTAAAACTTCTTAAAATAATTGCCCCAATGGAGGGCCTATGTTATAATTACTTTAATTATAGCATTTCCAACTTAATCATTTGTTTGGAAGATTTTATGGTCATTCTATTTACTATTAAGGTCTCACTTTGCACATTATCCATTTAGCATGCATATATCATATAATTGCATACATTCCCATACATCTCATGCATTCATGGATAAGAAGTAAATATGGTATGATCATGGACTTTCTAAGGGATTCAATTCTGAGCCACCAAGAATTGAATCAGGGCATTCCTAGGTGCATTTCATTCATTCATTTTACAAGAGTTGCTGAAGGAGTACATAATCAACACTTGATCTTGAATTCCTCCCACTGGTCCCACCAATGCTCTTGACCTCCTTGAACTTCTTGCAATCCAATATTACATAGTAATCCTTGGCATACCAAGGCGAATTTACAAGAACTTAAATAAATGAAATTACAACCCAAAAATTATTACAAACTTAATAATACATGCCCAAAATAAATTAAAATAAATTAATTAATTTACAATCCCAAAGAAACATAAAAGAAATAAATCCAATCACATTGGTCTTTTATAGTCCATGATCATCCATCATGCATATCACTATTTAACAATTAAATAAAACATACATACTTAAATTAAATTGAATATCTCATATTCAACTTAAAAATCCAGATTTCAATATGATTCAAATAAATTTAAAAATTCAGATTTGAATCTCATTCAAACAAATTTAAAAATTCAGATTTGAATCACATTCAAACAACTTTAAAAATTCAGATTTGAATCACATTCAAACATTTTTTAAAAAATCAGATTTGAATCACATTCAAATATTTTTTAAAAAATTAGATCTGAATTTTATTCAATCAATTTTTAAAAAATCAGATTTAAATATGATTCAAACAACTTTAAAAATTCAGATTTGAATCACATTCAAACAACTTTTAAAATTCATATTTGAATCACATTGAAACAATTTTTCAAAATTCTGATTTGAATCATAATTTAATTGTGTGATAAAAATTCTAATTAAACAATTTAATTAGGCATAAAATGGATCTTAGATCATACAACAATTGCACATTCACCATCCATTTACATTTGCACACCATTGTGATGCATCAACCATGCGCACCATGGTGTTCATCATTTGTGCCGCCACCTTGACTTTGCAACCAGCAATAAACTTTTGATCTTATGATCAAACACACAATTAAATCATATAATCATCAATCTAAATGGCAAATATAGTGGCTCTGATACCAATTGAAGGAACGGAAGCGTGAAAAACACAAGTTTATACCATTGAATTCAAAAATTTTCACCTAGGGTCACATGCATCATGCAAGATTTATTTTTATCTATTTGATTCCAATGATAAACAACATATTAAAACTCTTTTAATATGTTTTTGGATCTGTATTTGCCATTTAAGATTTTAAAATTAATCAGATTAATTTTAGAACCCTAGATTAAATCAAGAACGATTACACTAACCTCTTGATGCACTGCAGCGTGCCTGCGCCTTTGAGATTTGTCTTCAGGACACCAAATGTTGTCCCTCTAGCTTGTCCACACCAAGAACACCTATGGCAGCCCTTGAACAGCTTCTAAAGCTTTTTCTATTAATTAGAAATTCAAGTTCTGCCTTTTAAGAGATTAGAGATGTAAACAGGACACTAGAAACAATTTCTAGCGTTCTTGATTCAAGAGATTGATGGCTAATCTCTTTGAATTGATGAGAGATGAAGAAGAATAGATGAAAACCCTCAAAGTGGCGTGACAAAGGAGAGGAGTGGCTGCTGGTTGCTTTTTCTTTTCATAACAACACTTAAATAGCTAGGTTAACACATTAAACCCTTGCCACATGTCACCCTTTGATTAGCTCTAGGTTTAAGTGACCCAATCACATTGTGCCAAGTGTCAAACCTATATTTAATCTTGATTTTAATCATCTTACATAATTAAAAAACATTTGGCAAGCTTATGTGTTATGCCATGTGTCACCATCTCATGGTGCCACGTGTCACACTGCAAATTGACCAAAATGCCCCTGTGTCTTAATTTTGAGTTCTTAACCCAAAATAATTAATTTTCTTCTTCTAATTAATTTATATCAAATATAAATTAATTAATTAATCTCTATTAATTAAATTCATATTTAAACACTTTAAATATAAATTTAACTTATACTATACATCCAATAATCTAGATTTGGTTTCAAGTAATGCTAGGGACTTTGCAATCTAATTGCAAACCAAACCTATTTAATTAATCAATTAAACTCTTTAATTGATTAATTAAATCATATTTAATTAGGTGATAACTTGTGTTTGTGTGTGACTTACTAGGCTCATCACTAATTGGCAATGAGACATGATATCAACTCTTAATATCATCAGAACTCTTTCTTACCATCAATGATTTCTCTAAATCATTTTATGAACCTCATAGACCATTGTAACACCCTCCCGATAACCACTCCGTACATCCTACTGTTCCGGTGACCGGTGTCGGTCCGGACAGCTAGAATGTCCGGAAAAATATTTAAACTAAAGTCAGGAACCATAATTAACTCAAATACTAATAAGAAAAATTTAGTAAAAATTTTAGAAATAAAATACAACCAAGTTAAACGAGCCGGTGCCCTAGCGATGGGTAACCAGAGGGAAGTTGCGGTTCTCGCAACGAGGAGCCCTAGACCCGGGGGAAAAATTATAAAATAATTTTTGGGACTCCAGAGAAGGGTTATTGAGGTTCCTATGGCATTAGAATGCCAAGAAAATACCTAGAAAAATTTTTCAATCGGTACAGACAATTTTGACCCGTTAAGCCAAACGGAGGGCATTTTGGTCATTTCGCCTTCCGAGGTGATTTTTGGCTGACTTGTCCAGTTGAGTAAATAATTAATATAACATAAAATATGAATAAACATTACTAGAAATTAAATTGAAATTGAGTAGTGATGAAAAGAAAAGAAAAAAATCCATAAAAATGCTCATTTATGACATATGGTGATGCAATTTAAAAAGCTCCACCAATCACAATTTGACAAATTAATAAAAGAGATAAAAATGAACTAAAATGAGAAAAACAAAATAAAAACAGCCATCTTCTTCATTTCACTTCTCCATGGCCGAAATCAAGTCTCCCTCTCCCATGAAAATTTTTTTTTCATCTCTTTCTTCAATTCTCATTGATTTTACTCCACTAAACTCTAAACCCTTTCATTAAAACCTAACCACATCTCTTGGGAAAGTGTTTGGCTGCCTAGAAAGTGAAGGAAAGTGAAGATTTAACTTGGAAAATTCTGCCACTCAAGGTTAGTGCTACAATTTCATTCTCCTTCTTTTAAATCCTAGTTGGAATATCATTTTGAGCTAAGAAATTTTAAGGAATTGAAGTAAATTACATGTGTTATGGTACCTTAAATTTTCGGCAGCCCTATGGAAGTATGAGGTTGATTGTTTTAATAAAATTAGAGTGGCTAGAAATGATGGTTAAGGTATTAATATACATGGACATTAAACTAAGTATGTTAATTAAGGTTATGAGTTAATTTAGTTGGACATTAGGGTTTGGAAAGGTGAAAATGTGACTTGGGTAGGAAATTGTTAGAGAGCATTTTAATGGTCAATTAGTGACCATTTTAGGTAATTTGACCAACAAATGGACTGAAAAATAGGATTCCAAAATGAGGTTGCAGGCTGCCCTAGGACAGCAGCATAGGGACTAAAAATTCAGTCCATTTGCACTGCCATAACTTGGGCTGTGTTAGTCCAATTGGTGTTTGGCCAATTGGACATGAAAATAGGCTTATAATGGCACATTTTTGCTGAAGAAACCATGCCCAAAAGACCAAAGAAAGAGGACCAAAACTTGGCCCCAATCCGGATACCCTGCAACTGGTTCTGCAGAATTTACCAAATGAACAGTAACTGTTCATTTAGCCATAACTCACTGTAGATATGGTCAATTGACCTGAAATGTTTACAGCAACAAGTTAAGACATAGACAAACAACTTTCATGAAGGAACCTACCCCAAATTATGGCCAGAACCTAACCCAAATGGTAGTGGAAGTTACTGTTCCTGTTACTGTAGATATGGTATTTTCTGCAGAATGGGAATCCGGCCAGCTGTGATTTTTGGACCATAAATGGAGCTATAAAACTCCAAATGGAGTGATTCAAAAAAGGAAATTCAACTAGACAAAATAAGGAACAACTTTCATGTTTTACATTTCTTCAAATTCCCACAGTAACAGTGTCTAATGGAACAGTGAAGTTGACTCACCAAAACTGAAAATTCTGTTTGTGTTGGGTTACACTTTGAAATGGTATTAACACTTAATGCCAACAAGTTTTAAACACCAAATGTGGTATGTTGGGAGTGCCAAAGTCAATGAACATATTTTCTATCCAAAAGTCAACATTTTTGTTGACCAATGAGGTGAATAGTAACACCAAAACATGAAATTTACAAATTGAAGAATTTAAAAGTTTCAAATGCCCTAGTATACCTAACAAGATTGGTTTGGATAGTTTGGCATGCCAATAGGGTTCAGTTAGCAGTACTGCACATGGCAAAAATGCCATTCTGTGATTTCATGGCTTTTAGCCATTCTGACTTTGCATTGAGACTTGGCCTTATGCCTAAGATTATTTACAGCTTGGTAGCTGTTCTGTTGCACACCGGGTGATGCATATGCGACCGATGGTGTGACGGCCCGAGGTATTAGATACCTAGTGCCAGTTTACCCGTTATCCAGTCCAGTCGTCTAGTATAGGTTACTTGGGGCAACCAAATGAATAAAGGTGAACAAAGTTAATGAAATAATGAATATACCAATACCAAACAAAGAAAGCCTACACATTCTATACACATTTATTTTCTTGCTATTTTCTTTTATTATATTATTGCACCACTAAGCATTATTGCTTAGCGCGTTGCTTTTGCCACGCGTAGGTACTGGAGATCCTGATCGTGAGCCCAGTAGACCACAGACTGGGTGAGTCTGTTCTGCAGTTCTACACTGTGTCCTCGTCACCTCGTCACCTGCAGTGCATTGGTGGGGCACTAGGTGTCATTTTGTCATTTTGTAATTTTGTAATTAAAATTTTATTTTCTCATAAATATTTGGGATTATGTAATGTATTTTGAGGTTCATGTAAATAATAAAGATTTATGGTTATGTATGGAAGTAATTTGAGCTTTTAATTGTTATTTATATATATGAGAACCCTGAGAAATGGATGTTTGAGAAATGAAAAGGCTATTGAGAACTAAAATTGAGAAATATTGTTGAAATCTTGATATTGAGTTTTGTGTTGATATTGGAGTTGAGAATGAATGAATTTGTTTATTGGAAGTGTTTTTAACAAGTTCCGAAGAACTGTTTTCTCCATTTTTAGCCAGTATTCTGCCGGATTTTCTATAAAATTTTCGGAACCTCAAATAAATTATGAATTCAATAAATGACTTAAATGAGTTATATTTTACAAGTTATATTAAAAAATTATGATGAAAATTAATTAAGGTATATTAGAGTGTGCCGATACACCGTGTGGCATTACTTACTCGGGTATACAGTACACGGGTAAGGGGTGTCACATTTAGTGGTATCAGAGCACGGTTTAGGCGTTTCTGAGCCTAGATTGAGTCCATACCATGCATTGCATTAGTAAGAGTCGGGGTGACACTAACGCAGATCTGTTTGTCTTTCTTATTTTGAATAGGATATGGACCCTTCATCTCAGAGGGCAGTTGAGGAGGAAGTGGAGAGTCATGCTCCACCGGTAGCAGCTGAGACTGGGGGTAGGGGAGAACCTACTCCGCTAGCTCAGGCAGAGCCTGCTCAGCCCCCACAGGCTATGTTCCAACAAATGGCCGACTTCTTTAGACAAATGGCCGGAGTAATGCCAGCACCACCACCACCACCAGCTCCACAGCAGAAATCACACCTGGAAAGGCTAAGAAAGTTTGGGGCGGTGGATTTCTTCAGCAAGAGGGAAGATGACTGCATTGCGGTAGAAAATTGGTTGAGCAGGCAGGCGAGTCTTAAAACAACTCCACTGCACCCCAGAGCAGAACATAGAAGCTGCTGTATCCTTGTTACAAGACAATGCCTACGAATGGTGGGACACTGTGTCCAGTGAAGTGCAGCCAGAAGCTGTAACTTGGGACTTCTTCCTCTCTGAATTCAAGAAGAAATATGTGGGTACTGTATACCTGGAAGAGAGAAGAAGAGAGTTCATTAATCTGAGGCAGAGGCAGTTGTCAGTGGCCGAGTATGAGAAGGAATTTGTTCGATTGAGCCGCTATGGAAGGGAGATAGTCCCTAATGAAGCTGAAAGGTGCAAGAGATTTGAAGAGGGACTAAATGACAACATCAAGATCCAGCTCACTGCCTTGGGGATCACAGAATTTACCAAGTTAGTGGAAGCTGCAATAAAGGTGGAAAAAGTAAGAATCAGTGAGCAGACTAGAAGAGAGAGACAGCAGAAGAGGGGACCGGGTCACTCTAGTTCAGCCCCTGCATTTGGGAAGAAGTTCAAGGGTCCTCCTGCACAGAGTTCAGCTCAGTCACAGGGTCAGGGTCAGTCTCAGGGGCCCAGAGCACAGTTCACCCCTAGGAGAGGTCAGTCCACACCATCAGTGGGAAGCTCTCCAGGGATGGGGTTCAGGGGACCAGCCCCAGCATCTTCTGCGTGTCCACACTATCAGAAATGGCATAAGGGGGAGTGTTGGAGACACTGTCAGAGTGACTGGTGCCTGCTTGAGGTGTGGGTCAACAGAGCATCAGCTGAGGAACTGTCCACGCAGAACTACTACTTTGCTCGGCCAAAGACAAGCAGAAAGACTCGCTCTGCACTACGCAGAGGTAGAAAATCTGGCAGATCTGACGCAGTGGGACCATCACAGAGGCCTGCATCAGAGCCAGCAGAGAGGCTAGATAATAGACCACCAGCCAGAAATTATGCCCTGAGAGCTCAGGAGGAGCAAGATGCCCCGGACGTCATTAGGGGTACGTTCTCCCTCTACAATACTTCTGTGCATGCATTGGTAGATCCAGGATCTACTCATTCCTACATTTGCATCAACCTACCCGTAGAAAGGGGGATACTGATAGGGGAGAGTGACCAAGACATTCTGGTCACTAATCCATTGGGTCACAGTGTAGTGGTGAACAAAGTATACAAGGGTTGCCCATTAAGGATTCAGGGGTATGAATTCTTGGCCGACCTGATTGAGTTACCCTTCCACGAGTTTGACGTGCTTTTGGGAATGGACTGGTTGTCACGTCATCATGCAATAGTTGATTGCAAATTGAAGAGAATTTCTCTAAAAACTTCAGAGGGTAATGAGATCACAGTTGTGGGGGAAATGACAGATTTCTTGTCCAATGTCATCTCAGCCACAGTTGCAAGACGAATGATGAGAAAAGGCTGTGAAGCCTACCTAGCACATGTAGTGGATACTAGGCAGGCTAAGCCAAACTTGAGTGACATACCCACAGTGAGAGACTTCCCAGAGGTATTTCCTGAAGAATTGCCTGGTTTGCCACCAGAAAAGGAAGTTGAATTTGCTATTGAGACACTGCCGGGTACAGCACCCATTTCCATTGCTCCTTATAGGATGGCACCCACTGAATTGAGGGAGTTGATAACTCAGTTGCAAGAGTTGCTAGATAAGGGGTTCATATGCCCCAGTGTGTCACCATGGGGAGCTCCAGTGCTGTTTGTGAAAAAGAAGGATGGGACTTTGAGGCTATGCATTGATTACCGGCAGTTGAATAAAGTGACTGTGAAGAACAAATATCCGTTGCCTAGAATTGATGATCTGTTTGATCAGTTGAAGGGAGTAGGAGTATTTCCAAAATTGATCTCAGATCAGGGTATCATCAGTTAAGGGTAAAGGATGCAGATGTGCCAAAGACTGCAGGACCCGGTATGGGCATTATGAGTTTCTAGTGATGCCTTTTGGCCTAACAAATGCACCAGCGGCATTCATGGACCTTATGAACCGTATCTTCCATCCATACCTAGATCGGTTCATAGTGGTCTTTATTGATGATATTTTGGTGTATTCCAAGACTAGGGAAGAACATGATGAGCATTTAAGGATTGTTCTGCAAACCCTGAAAGAAAAGAAGCTGTATGCTAAGTTGTCCAAGTGTGACTTTTGGATGAATGAGATTGCATTCCTTGGACACATAGTGTCAGCTGATGGGATTAGGGTGGATCCCAAGAAGATAGAAGCAGTGATGGAATGGAAGCCTCCCAGAAACACAACTGAGGTCAGAAGCTTCTTGGGGCTAGCTGGGTATTACAGGAGATTTGTGAAGGGATTTTCCCTAATAGCTGCTCCAATGACCAAGTTGTTACACAAGAATGTCAGATTTGACTGGAATGACAAGTGTCAGACCAGTTTTGATAAGTTGAAGGCTATGTTGACAGAGGCACCAGTGTTAACACAGCCAGTGTCAGGAAAAGACTTCGTGGTCTACAGTGATGCCTCTCATAATGGGTTAGGGTGTGTATTAATGCAAGAGGGGAAAGTGGTCGCTTATGCTTCCAGACAGCTAAGGCCACATGAACAGAATTACCCTACCCATGACCTAGAGCTTGCAGCAATTATCTTCGCACTGAAGATATGGAGGCATTACTTGTATGGTGAAAAGTGCTACATTTACACAGACCACAAGAGTCTAAAATATTTGCCAACTCAGAGGGAGCTCAACCTTAGACAGAGGTGATGGATTGAGTTCCTGAAGGACTATGATTGTGTAATTGACTACCATCCTGGGAAGGCAAATGTAGTTGCTGATGCTTTGAGCAGAAAGTCCATCACAGCTTTGAGATCATTGAATGCCCGTCTAACTTTGATTCGAGATGGAGCTATTTTGGCTGAGTTGCAAGTGAGGCCAAACCTGCTACAGCAGATTTTGGATGGGCAAATGGCAGATGGAAAATTAATGGCCATTATGAGCAAAATCCCAGAAGGAAAAGCAACTGATTATGAGGTGAAGTCAGATGGGTGTCTGTATTACCAGGGGAGACTGTGTGTACCAGATGATGGGGAATTGAAGGCCAGTATTCTAAAAGAGGCACACACCAGTGTATATGCTATGCACCCAGGAAGTACAAAGATGTATCATGACCTGAAGCTTCAGTATTGGTGGCCTGGTATGAAGAGAGACATAGCTGACTATGTGACTAAATGCTTGACATGTCAGCAAGTCAAGGCAGAACATCAAGTTCCATCGGGTTTGCTACAGCCTATACGCATACCTGAATGGAAATGGGATCGGGTCACCATGGATTTTGTAAGTGGGCTACCTCTCACCCGGAAGAAGCATGATGCAAAGATGGGTAATAGTGGATAGATTGACAAAGTCAGCACACTTTCTGCCAGTTAGGACTGACTACTCACTGGAGAAGTTAGCAGAATTGTATATCAGTGAGATAGTTAGGCTGCATGGAATCCCACTTTCCATCATATCTGATCAAGACCCAAGGTTTACATCGAGATTCTAGAAGAAGTTGCATGAATCCTTGGGTACACAACTCCATTTCAAAGATGACTTTCCATCCTCAGACGGATGGGCAATCAGAAAGAGTAATCCAGGTCCTTGAGGATATGCTGAGGAGTTGTGTTATTGAGTTTGAGGGAAGTTGGGATAGATACCTCCCACTGGCAGAATTTGCATACAACAATAGCTACCAAGCTAGCATTCAAATGGCCCCATATGAAGCACTGTATGGAAGAAAATGTAGAACTCAGCAGTCTTTGGACTGAATTGGGCGAAGACAAATGGTAGGGCTGCACTGTGAAACAGGCTGAGGAGAAAGTAAAATCAATCAAAGCCAACTAGAAGGTTGCCTCGGACAGACAGAAATCTTATGCCGACCTGAAGAGGAAAGAAATAGAATATATGGTTGGCGACAAAGTGTTCCTCAAGGTGTCACCATGGAAGAAAGTATTGAGGTTTGGAAGAAAAGGTAAGTTGAGCCCTAGGTTCATTGGCCCATATGAAGTCATTGAACGTGTAGGTCCAGTGGCCTATAGGCTAGCTTTACCACCAGAGCTGGACAAGATCCATAATGTGTTCCACATGTCTATGCTCAGAAGATACCGCTCAGATCCTTCACATGTCATCTCCAGAGAAGAAATTGAAATACAGCCGGATTTGACATATGAAGAAGAACCTATACGGATCTTGGCTCGGGAAGTGAAAGAGTTGAGAAACAAGCAAATTCCATTGGTGAAAGTGCTTTGGAGGCACCACAACACCGAGGAGGCAACTTGGGAAAGTGAAGAGTCGATGAGGTAACAGTTCCCTCAACTGTTTGCATCAGGTAAATTTCGAGGACGAAATTTAAATTAGAGGGGAAGAGTTGTAACACCCTCCGATAACCACTCCGTACATCCCATCGCTCCGTGACTGTGTGGTGCAGACAGCTAGAATGTCCGGAAAAATATTTAAACTAAAGTCAGGAACCATAATTAACTCAAATACTAATAAGAAAAATTTAGTAAAAATTTTAGAAATAAAATACAACCAAGTTAAACGAGCCGGTGCCCTAGCGATGGGTAACCAGAGGGAAGTTGCGGTTCTCGCAACGAGGAGCCCTAGACCCGGGGGAAAAATTATAAAATAATTTTTGGGACTCCAGAGAAGGGTTATTGAGGTTCCTATGGCATTAGAATGCCAAGAAAATACCTAGAAAAATTTTTCAATCGGTACAGACAATTTTGACCCGTTAAGCCAAACGGAGGGCATTTTGGTCATTTCGCCTTCCGAGGTGATTTTTGGCCGACTTGTCCAGTTGAGTAAATGATTAATATAACATAAAATATGAATAAACATTACTAGAAATTAAATTGAAATTGAGTAGTGATGAAAAGAAAAGAAAAAAATCCATAAAAATGCTCATTTATGACATATGGTGATGCAATTTAAAAAGCTCCACCAATCACAATTTGACAAATTAATAAAAGAGATAAAAATGAACTAAAATGAGATAAAAACAAAATAAAAACAGCCATCTTCTTCATTTCACTTCTCCATGGCCGAAATCAAGTCTCCCTCTCCCATGAAAATTTTTTTTTTTCATCTCTTTCTTCAATTCTCATTGATTTTACTCCACTAAACTCTAACCCTTTCATTAAAACCTAACCACATCTCTTGGGAAAGTGTTTGGCTGCCTAGAAAGTGAAGGAAAGTGAAGATTTAACTTGGAAAATTCTGCCACTCAAGGTTAGTGCTACAATTTCATTCTCCTTCTTTTAAATCCTAGTTGGAACATCATTTTGAGCTAAGAAATTTTAAGGAATTGAAGTAAATTACATGTGTTATGGTACCTTAAATTTTCGGCAGCCCTATGGAAGTATAAGGTTGATTGTTTTAATAAAATTAGAGTGGCTAGAAATGATGGTTAAGGTATTAATATACATGGACATTAAACTAAGTATGTTAATTAAGGTTATGAGTAAATTTAGTTGGACATTAGGGTTTGGAAAGGTGAAAATGTGACTTGGCTTAGGAAATTGTTAGAGAGCATTTTAATGGTCAATTAGGGACCATTTTAGGTAATTTGACCAAAAAATGGACTGAAAAATAGGATTCCAAAATGAGGTTGCAGGCTGCCCTAGGACAGCAGCATAGGGACTGAAAATTCAGTCCATTTGCACTGCCATAACTTGGGCTGTGTTAGTCCAATTGGTGTTTGGCCAATTGGACATGAAACTAGGCTTATAATGGCACATTTTTGCTGAAGAAACCATGCCCAAAAGACCAAAGCAAGAGGACCAAAACTTGGCCCCAATCCGGATACCCTGCAACTGGTTCTGCAGAATTGACCAAATGAATAGTAACTGTTCATTTGGCCATAACTCACTGTAGATATAGTCAATTGACCTGAAATTTTTACAGGAACAAGTTAAGATATAGACAAACAACTTTCATGAAGGAACCTACCCCAAATTATGGCCAGAACCTAACCCAAATGGTAGTGGAATTTACTTTTCCTATTACTGTAGATATGGTATTTTCTGTAGAATGGGAATCCGGCCAGCTGTGGTTTTTGGACCATAACTGGAGCTACAAAACTCCAAATGGAGTGATTCAAAAAAGTAAATTCAACTAGACAAAATAAGGAACAACTTTCATGTTTTACATTTCTTCAAATTCCCACAGTAACATTATCCAATGGAACAGTGAAGTTGACTCACCAAAACTGAAAATTCTGTTTGTGTTGGGTTACACTTTGAAATGGTATTAACACTTAATGCCAACAAGTTTTAAACACCAAATGTGGTATGTTGGGAGTGCCAAAGTCAATGAACATATTTTCTATCCAAAAGTCAACATTTTTGTTGACCAATGAGGTGAATAGTAACACCAAAACATGAAATTTACAAATTGAAGAATTTAAAAGTTTCAAATGCCTTAGTATACCTAACAAGATTGGTTTGGATAGTTTGGCATGCCAATAGGGTTCGATTAGCGATCGCACATGGCAAAAATGGCATTCTGTGATTTCAAGGCTTTTAGCAAATCTGACGTTGCATTGAGACTTGTCCTTGTGCACGAGATTATTCTGACTTGGTAGTGCTCGCTGCACACCGGGTGATGCATATGCGACCGATGGTGTGATGGCCCGAGGTATTAGATACCCAGTGCCAGTTTACCCGTTATCCAGTCCAGTCGTCTAGTGTAGGTTACTTGAGGCAACCAAATGAATAAAGGTGAACAAAGTTAATGAAATAATGAATATACCAATACCAAACAAAGAAAGCCTACACATTCTATACACATTTATTTTCTTGCTATTTTCTTTTATTATATTATTGCACCACTAAGCATTATTGCTTAGCGCGTTGCTTTTGCCACGCGTAGGTACTGGAGATCCTGATCGTGAGCCCAGTAGACCACAGACTGGGTGAGTTTGTTCTACAGTTCTGCACTGTGTCCTCGTCACCTCGCCACCTGCAGTGCATTAGTAGGGCACTAGGTGTCATTTTGTCATTTTGTAATTAAATTTTTATTTTCTCATATGTATTTGGGATTATGTAATGTATTTTGAGGTTCATGTAAATAATAAAGATTTATGGCTATGTATGGAAGTAATTTGAGCTTTTAATTGTTATTTATATATATGAGAACCCTGAGAAATGGATGTTTGAGAAATGAAAAGGCTATTGAGAACTGAAATTGAGAAATATTGTTGAAATCTTGATATTGAGTTTTGTGTTGATATTAGAGTTGAGAATGAATGAATTTGTTTATTGGAAGTGTTTTTAACAGGTTCCGAAGAACTGTTTTCTCCATTTTTAGCCGGTATTCTGCCGGATTTTCTATAAAATTTTCGGAACCTCAAATAAATTATGAATTCAATAAATGACTTAAATGAGTTATATTTTACAAGTTATATTAAAAAATTATGATGAAAATTAATTAAGGTATATTAGAGTGTGCCGGTACACCGTGTGGCATTACTTACTCGGGTATACAGTACACGGGTAAGGGGTGTCACAACCATGGTTAACACCTAGCATAGCATGCCATGGCCACCCAATTAGTAATAAGGTTTACCTTAAATGAATCTATAATCATATGTTACCATGCACTAGAATCTCTCTGTTACAAAATCCCAACTCAAGCTGGAGTCATGGTTTATGTCAAGCTCCATTTGCTATGAATATTATGTTCTCTTTTAATTCCAGTTCTTGATTAAAAGGATTTTCTCATCAGAAACTCTTTTCTGAATAAATCTATCTGTCTGCCAGAACTTGAAACATCAAGAACAATTAAATGAACATAGGATTTTATCTCTATTTACTTAGAGGAACAGATTCCATCTTGATCAACACCTACCTCCATATATAACTAGTAGGAGCCAACACATGCCCATATACCCATACACAGTACAAGTATGAAAGCAGTATCAAACTCAAACTACCTATATACAAGATAACTGTGCTATCTCAGGTCTAAAGATTATATACAATGATATGATTTATGACAAAACATTGACAAGAGTAAACTCCATGTGCTTGTCATAAGTGTCACTGGTTCGGCCTACTTATTATTTATAAGTGCCTATCATGTTTGTTATATGGCATGAGACTCACCATTCCATCTTATTTATATCTCATATAAATAACTTGGGAACAAATATGAATACAATCTTTCTAGATAAGTCATGTCCATATTATGAAGTATCCTCGATTGTGAACCTATTTATGATACTTTGTGCAAGAAATATTGTCACTCATATTCTTAACAACTTAAGAATAATATTTCTAACAAAATATCAATGGACCTTTTCTATTACACATAAATATATTATGTAAACGGAAAAGTAGAAATGCCTTTTTATTAATAAAAATATGTACAAGATACATACTAAATGATATGCTCTAGGGCATACTACTAACACGTGTAACTTCCTGGCTTTAAGTTTTTCTGCTACAGACATTACACAGTCCATGTAAATTGAGCTATGGACCCGTGTAACTTTCTATCTCTCCCAGGGTTAGAAATGCAAAAAATTTATGAACTTCCAAAAAGTTACACGGGGCGTGTAAAACTAATACATGACCCGTGTAATTTTTTGATTTTTTAAATCTTTGGCAAATGAAAAAAAAAAAAAAAAAAAAACTCCTGTTTTTATGGGTTCTTCCTAAAAGTAAGGCTTCAACCTCTATCCATTGACCTTAAATGCACCTGAAGTTTCGCTCCACACTTCTACTGCTCCATGTGGGAAGACTTGGGTGACCTTGAAAGGTTCGGACCATCTTAATTTTAGCTTCCCAGGAAAGAGTTTCAATCTAGAGTTGAATAAGAGGACAAGATCTCCTTCTTTTTTTCTCTTTCCTTGCTATGCGCCTGTCATGCCATCTTTTGGTTTTATCCTTGAAGATTTTGGCATTTTCGTATGCATCCTATCGGATTTCTTCGAACTCATTCAGTTGTAAGAGCCTTTTCTCACCAGCAGCTTTGAGGTTAAAGTTTAGGATCTGAATTGCCTAGTAGGCTTTATGCTCAAGTTCAACAGGGAGATGGCATGATTTTTCATAAACCAGTGGGAATGGTATTGTGCCAATTGGGGTTTTATATGTAGTACGGTATGCCTATAGTACATCATCTAACTTCTTGCACCAATCCTTCCTGGATCTGTTTACAGTTTTCTCTAGAATCTGCTTCAGTTCCCTATTTGATATTTCTACTTGACCGCTGGTTTGAGGATGATAAGGTGTGGCCACCTTGTGAGTCACTCCATACTTTTTCAGTAGTGTTTCGAATTGTTGGTTGCAGAAGTGACTTCCTCCATCGCTAATTATTGCTCGTGGCGTGCTAAATCTTGTGAAGATGTTCTTTTTAAGGAACCTTGTGACCACTCTAGCATTGTTGGTTGGTGTCGCAATTGCTTCTACCCATTTTGACATATAATCAACTCCAACTAGAATATACTAGTTTCCATGGGAGGAGGGAAATGGGCCCATGAAGTCTATTCCCCATACATCAAACAATTCTATCTCAAGTATACCATGCTGTGGCATTTCATTCCTTCTTGAACTGTTAACTGTTCTTTGGCATTGATCACAACCTAGCACAAAGGATCTTACATCCTTAAACAAATGTCGGTAGTAAAACCCTGCTTGTAAAATTTTTACTGTGGTTTTTGAGATGCCGAAATGTCCTCCATATAGCGATGAATGGCAGTGATAAATGATACTTTTCATATCTTCTTTTGGTATGCGTCGTCTTATCAGCCCATCATTACATCTCTTATACAGTAGAGGTTCCTCCCATAAGTAATATCTCCCATCATGTAGGAATTTTTTCCTTTGCTGATAAGTCATGTTTGGAGGCAGTATCCTACATACAAGAAAATTAACAAAGTCAGTGTACCATGGAGCCTTGGAAAATGCAAGTAATTATTCATCAGGAAATGAATCATCAATTGGTAAATCTTCAAAATCCTCTGTGTACTCCAATTTTAGTCTGGAAAGATGGTCAGCTATTACATTTTCGAATCCTTTTTTGTCCTTGATTTCAAGGTTAAATTCTTGCAGGACTAGAATCCATCGAATAACCCTTGGTTTTGCTTCCTTCTTGTTCAAAAGGTACCAAATTGCAGCATGATCTATGAATACAATGACTTTTGACCCAATGAGGTAAGATCTGAACTTGTCCATTGCAAACACCACTGCTAGGAATTCCTTCTCTGTGGTGGCATAATTGATTTGTGCATCATCGAGTGTCTTGCCAACATAATAAATAGCATGGAGCTTTTTATCCTTTTTTTGCCCAAGCACTGCTCCAACTGCAAAGTCACCCACGTTGCACATCAACTCGAATGGTAGCTCCCAATTTAGTGGTTGCATTATTGGTGCTGATATCAGGGCTCCTTTGATCCTGTTAAAGGAGACAACGCAATTTTCATCAAAATCAAAGGGAACATCTTGACTTAACAAGTTAGTAAGTGGCTTATCTATTTTGGAAAAGTCCTCGATGAATCTCCTGTAGAATCCTTCATGTCCCAAAAAGCTTCGAACTCCATTAACTTGTAACACCCCTACATTCGATAGTGCGTTCTACTGTTCCTGTGACCAGTCTCTGTCCGGACAGCTAAAATGCTTGGAATTATACTTAAATATTAGTGAGGAGATATGAAATAATGAAATACAATAGGGGAAAATACAAGAAAAATAAAGAAAAAAATAATAGAAATGAAATGCAACTAAGCTAAATGAACCAAAACTGTAGCGATGGGTGATCACACTGGGAAGTTGCAGCTTGGATTATTGACTAGCCCTGGACTGCGGGGAACCCTAGTAAATATTTTTAAGAGTTAAATAAACATCTATTAAAGTGTAATTGATATTGGAAATATCAAAGAAAAATTAGTAAGTCAGTACAAATAAAAACAAAAATTTAAGAAAATCGATGGGACAAAGATTAAATCGGTGTCACCAAAAAATCAGAAATATAACCTGAAGAGGGGTATTTTGGTCAATTGATACCTAAAGTTGACTTTTGACCTAAATGTCCATGAAAAATTAGTAGTGTTAAATTTTGAAAATGCCATGAAAATAAGAAATATTACACATAATGTAAATTAAAGGAAAATAAGGACATTAGTGCAATTAGGGAAAACTTGGATTATTATAATGTTAATGTTAATTAGTGGAGTACTAAGTGGACAATTAGTGGACTATAAAAGCTCACATGAGGACAAAGTGGACAGCCATTTGATCACTTTCATCTTCTCAACCAGGCTTCATCCATGGCCCCCCCACATGCATCACTTCCAACCTCTTCATCCTCTCCATGAAATCAAAGGCTTCTTTCATTAAACTTAGTCTATACATCATGGGCAGTATATTGGGAGTAAGAAAGAAAGGTTTTGATGAGTTTTTAACAAGCTTCAAAATAGGTAAGTGCTTCTTTTCCATTTTTGCTTCATTAAAGTTTGTGTGGGTATTGTGGTGAGTTGATTTATGAAGAAACTTTGAGGTTTTAATGAGTTATTGGAAGGTACTATTTTTGGCAGCCATGGAATATCAAGGTTAATGAATTATTTCTTCATGTAAATGGTGATTGAGGTGTTGATTTAAGTGCTTATATGTACAGGAGTGATTTACCATTTATATAGTTTGAATTGTAAGTTTGAAAAGTTAAAATGGAAGCTTGATGTATATGTGTTACTTGGACAGCCTCATGGTAAAGATTGGAAGTGTTTAAATTCATGAAAAGTTTGTTGAATTATGGTACTAAAAGTGGCAGCATATGTATATGATAGAGTAGTGAAAATATATGTAATTTGATGATTGAAGTTATATGTATTGGTTAGGAGTATTATGCGGATATATTGTTATAAATGGACTTTGTAAATTAGGATTTGTATTTGGTGTATTTATGGTCATTATATTCTGCCCAAAGTGATTATAATATGAAGTGATAAATGGTTATGGTAAGATACAAACGCAGAATTTGGTTTGGGAATGAAGTTATAACTAGTTGAATGTGTGATTGGTTTGGTGCTTTAAAAATGTGTTAAGAGCAGTATGTGTTTTAGGCTATAAATGGAATTGTGTGACTCCAACTAGTATGAGGCCAATTAGAGGTGAAACTAGGCACAAAATTTGCCAACTTTTATGTTGGAAGCCTACCTAAATTCTATCCAGAAAGTGACATGAAAATTGACCAAATCCGGATTAGTAACATTACAAACCTAAAAATTGACCATTTGAACAACAGTCAGTATTTTAGCCATAACTCACTCAAAACAGGTCCAAATGACCTAAAATTTATATGGTTGGAAAGCTTAGACATAAGGCTACAACTTTGGTGAAGACCACCAAGCCCAACAATGCCAATTACCAAGTTAAAATGATCACCAAATTTGGATTACAAAAACTGGCCGAATTGACTTTGACCTAAAAACAACCTAAACTTTGCAATATAAGTGCAACTTGACCAGCAATAGTAAAATGACCATAACTTGGTCCATAGAACTCCAAATGACATGAAATTAGTCCCAAAATTTCAATAATACATAGATCTACAATATTGATAATTTGACCAAAACCCAGAATCAAGGGAACTATGTCAACTAACTTGATTAAGTTGGCACACTAAATTTGGAATTAGCACAATTGACCATAAAATCTAGAAAATTCAAATAAGCATATCTCCCACAAGAAGTGTCCAATTAAATGAGTCATACCAATCTAGAAAGCTAAGAAAAAGACCTAAAACTTTGTTTTAGACAACTTTCTCAAATTATAAATGTATAAGACCAGAATTTAAGGTCAAAATCATTGACCTAATTGAGGACCATGCCAATATAGGACCTTTGAGTCCAAGTTAATAATTTATCTACAAAGAATTCTATAAGACTTGAAATATGGTATGCAAAATTTCTGGTTGTCCCTAAGACATAGGGAAACAATACTTATGGGGAATGCTAGACCTCAAGGTGATTACAAATAGTCCAAATAAATTAGTAAAGTCAGAACCAAAAATGCCTAAATAGGAAACTAAAAATTAGATTTGACCTAGTTATGGTTAATTGACCATAACTTGAGCTATACAACTCCCAATGGAGTGATTCAAAAAGAAAATTAAAGAAAACATAATGAGAAACAATTTAAGGAAGAGAAATCTGTTAAATTTACATTGTAGCTTTGTCCAATAGACTATAAACATTGGCCATGATGTCTGGAAAATGGCAATAAAATGCAATAAGTTTAAAATGAAATTGGTAACATATGCCAGCACTTAGAGACTATAAAATGTGACAAATTGGGAATATTATAATTAATTCACCTAGTATGTATTAATGGTCAACATTATAGGTTGACTAATGAAATGAATTAAAGGGAATAGTATTAAGAAAATTTAGATATTGGATCTTATTGTTAGAAACAAGTTAACTGAGTACTGAAACACTTTAAATTGTGTGTTTTAGTTGAAAAGGATATAGAGAAGCATAAGAAACATTGAGTCAAGGCCTAGAGGTGTAACACCCCTATTGGTATAGCCTGCTATATTTCACTATTCCAGTGACCGGAGTCGGTCCGGACAATTAAGGGGATTAGAACCACACTTAAGTCAATTAGAGAAGCCATAAACACAAATAATTAGTAATGTTCAATTAGTTAAGTATAAATAATAAAAATAGAACATAAGAGGTTAAACGAGCCGAGAGTCACAGCGATGGGTGACCTTCTCGGGAACGACTGCGAAGCCATTTTAAACTCAAATTTCGAACTGTAAAATGTGACGCCGCGGTCCTTAGGACCTTTATGAATGCAGTGGAAAAGAGAAAATCATGAAAAAGGACT
Organism: Hevea brasiliensis; assembly: GCF_030052815.1. Taxonomy (NCBI): domain Eukaryota; kingdom Viridiplantae; phylum Streptophyta; class Magnoliopsida; order Malpighiales; family Euphorbiaceae; genus Hevea; species Hevea brasiliensis. The sequence goes on along the minus strand of NC_079498.1, from coordinate 71,039,677 downwards.
GTTAAGTTAGTCAAATATTAGGTTAGGGAGCCGGAAGAAATATTGAATTATTTGCAAACCGGGATGAACTGGCGAGGGGCAATTTGATCAATTGACCCCGAGAGCTGACTCCTGACCTAACTATCAAATAAAATCGGAGAAAAGAAAATTTCAGAGTCGGAAATTAAATTAAAGAACTAATAGAAAAAAAAAGTGTAAGGAGATGACATCATGCATGACATCATGCATGATGTCATAAAAGTAATAATTAATATATTTAATTTATTAGATTTTTTTTGGGTCTTCCATAAGCTAAAATACATAAAGAAAAGAAAAGAAAAAAAAATTAATAAGTCATCTTCTTCCCATTCTTGCCGCCTCTCTCTTCTCTCTCTCACAAAATCTCCATTCAAGCTCTATTGTGAGCTTGAAGAACTAAAAATCCCACCACAAAAAAATAATCTACCATAGATAAAACTTGTTTGGGCAACTAGAAAACAAGATCTAAGGGAAAGAAAGAAAAGAAAACTTGAAGAAAAGGGAGAAAAAAATTCTGCACACAAGGTTAGTAAACTAAACTTGATTTGTCAGTTGATTTAGTTATGTTTATAACTTAATTAACCTAGAAATATACTTAAAATGAAAAGAAAACATCTTTAGAGGACCAAAGGAAAATTCGTCCAGCCTATGTAGGGGTGAGAATTTCATGAGTTTGATTGAATAAAATATGTTAGAAAGCTTGAATAAGTTGAGGAATTGTGTTTGTATGGTTGGAATTAGTAAAATGTAACAAATTAAGTGAGTTAGGGTTTTGGGACTTTGGGTTTATGAACCAAAAATGTAAGAAATGAGTAAATGGTGTCTTGGACCTATTTTGAAGTGAAAAATGGTCATTTGTGACCAAATGAGTTGTGTTGGAATGGTTGGAGTGAAAGCTAAATTCGGAGGGAGTGTGGTCATGCTACTGGCAGCATGACCAAGTTAGCTTTGAAGGACCAAAAATGAAATTTTACAAGTCCAATTGATATGGGACCAATTGGGGATGAAAAGAGACATAAAATGACACAATTTTCATTTAGGAACCATGCCCAAAAAGTGACCAAAACCTAGTGAACAAGTTAACCAAAGTTGGAAAAGTGCAGGCTGCCCTGTACAAACTAATCAAATGAACAGTCTGTTCATTTGGTCATAACTCGAGTTAGCCAGGTCCAAATGATCTGAAATTTTACCAGTGGCTAGATGAGATATAGACCTAAAACTTTTATAAAGAACACAAACCAAAATTCTGCCAGCAACCAAGTCATTTGGCCACCCCAAGCTGGTGACCCAAAACTGCCAGCACCAAATTTGCCCAGAAAATCTGGGTTGTTTCCAATCCGGCAGCCATGGTTCAAATGGCCATAACTTGAGCTAAACAACTCCAATTGGGGTGATTCAAAAAGGAGAATAAACTTAAGACAATAGGAAACATTTTCTATGAAGAAAGTTTTGCCAAATTGGAATAGTAGAATGACCAATGGAACAGTGCAACTAGAGACACAAAAACTGAAAATTTGACAATTTTGCCTAAAGGACTTAAGCTTTGAGAAAATGACCAAAACCAACAAATTTAATGACCAAAATGTGGTATGTGGGTGAAGTTGGAGTTCCCATACATATTAAGCTTTAGAAAGTCAACAAATTGACTTGAATAGTGTAGTGAATAGTAACCCGAAACACAAAAATTTCAAGAACGTCGAATTTGGCACGTTAGAGCTAGGTAAAAGTGAAGTTAAATTTATTTTTGGATTTATGCTAAGATATGGTACTGAAACACTATGAAACTGTATGTTTCAGCTGAAAAAGACTTGGAAGCTCGGAGAGACTGAGTCAAGGCCTAGAGGCGACTCACGTCAGGTCTGTGCACAGTAATTTTTGTTTAAATATATGATTCTTGAAATTTTGATTTTTTTTTAGTTAATTATGAATTGTGTTGCCATTTATGATTGTGAATATGACTTTAAAAATTGACCAGATTTCTCATAAATTATTTGAATAAATTGTTTTGAATTGATTTTATGTTCACACTTAGCATGACAGTATCACATTATTCCTCCTCCATTTATGGGGTTGAGATCGTTCATTTTCCTCCCTCTCTGGCTTGCCAGTTGAGGTTGAGATCGGATGAGTACTCATTAGCTAGCTAGCCACCTCCCTCATTGATTTCGATTAATGGGGTTATAGATTGCTTTGTCGTGGTGTACAACACGGCATTGATCGAAAATTTTGTATCATGGCTTAAGTTGTGTATGAATTGGCAAGACTGTGTTTCTTAAATTATTTGACTAAATTGTGTTATTATGAGCTTTGATAATTTGCGAAATGTGATTGAGAAATACTTAAACTGTGTTTTGATAATGAATGATTTGTGTATTGCATTTCAAATTTCTTTTATTGTGCACCACTGAGTATTTTTATACTCAGCGATAGCTTATTTTGCTGTCGCAGATAAGAGTAAGGAGAAAGCAGTAGAGTGAGCTGCTATTAAATTGAGGACTACACCAGTCTTTTTGTACGGGTATTATTTTGTACCCTTGTAGTTAATTTTTTATGTAAATATAGTAATGTTGTATGTATCAATGTAAAGTTGAGCAGTTGTAAATAAATTGTAATAATATTATTTTTTTGGATTTCCTTCTGTAAATAAATATTTGTACTTGTTAATTTCATACTTTATGCCATGTGAATGAAATTATTAAATATTTTGTGATGATAAATTTTGATTGAATTGTGGAATTATTTTTAAGTGAATTGAATTGAGTTGATTTGAGGTTTATTGGAGGTTGGGAGTTGTGAAAAATTTTTGGAAGTGTTTTTCTCAGGTATTTGAAGAACTGTTTTCTCCAATTACAAACGGAACTCTGTCAAAATTTTTATAAAATTTGCGGCAAAATTAAAATGGACAAAATTTTTTACTAGTATTTAAACTTTGAATAAATGGTTTTTAATTCCTACCAAAATGCTCACCAATTCCAAAATGTAAGAAAATTATTTTAAAATCCCTTGTAGGGTACTTAATGAGTTATCCGTAGGTGAAGTTCGGTAGTTCATTAAGTATTCTACGGGATCATGTTATGCCTTACAGAGGGGTAAGGTGTGACAAGAGGCGACTCAGATAAGGTCTGTCCATAATACTTTTTATATTCACTGCTTTTACTACAAAATTTATTTGGAGAAATGAGTTGTGAGTTTGACTTGGGAAAATTTATTTGAGAAAATTTTATTGCCTATCTTAGAAATAGAAATTTGAAAATGAGGTTTGTTTGATTATTGCCTAAATTACAATTTAACATTATAGTTTTAAATTGTGTTTGCTCACAATAACTTTAAATTATCGTTTTCCCATTGAAAACTTGATTAGTATGCATTCTGTTAATTATGGGTTTTGATAACTACTGTGTTGCCACTTTGTGAATGGAACATTTACTTTGGAAATTGATTATGTTTTGCATGAAATATTTGAATAATATGATTTGGAATTGTTTTTAATTTACACTTGGCATGGCAGTCCCTTACTCTGTTTCTCCTCCACTTGTGGGGTTGAGTTTGATATTTGATCTCTTTCTTCCCTCTCTGGCTTACCAGTCTGAGGTGAGTTTGGATGAGCACTCATTAGCTAGCTAGCCACCTCCCTCATTGATTTTGACTAGTGGGGTGAGTTTGCCTTGTCTTGGTATACAACACGGCATATTCGGAAAAGTTTGTGTCATGACTTAAGTTGTGTTATTGATTGGCAACACTGTGTTATTCAATTGTTTGATCAAATTTGTGTTATATGAACTTTGAAAATTGTGACATGAAATTGTGAATTATTTGAATTGTAAATTATCAATAAAAGTTTTATATATCGCATTTTAAATTGTTATTGTGCACCATTGAGTAAATTTTACTTAGCGATAGCTTTTTCATTGTTCACAGGTAGACTGACAGATAAAATAGCAGAGTAGGCTGCTTGTGCTATACTTTTGGGATTTTGCCTGGTATTTTGAGTATACCACCTCTTTGTAATTTTTGTTGTAATGTATGTGAATTGTATGTATATATAATGTACTTGGTCTTAAGCAGTTATAAAATAAAGTTGTAAATTATTTTGGCTTGTCAAAATGTTGTATTACAATTCTCTTATTTCAGCTTTTGAAATACTCTTTTATTTTGCATTTTATCTTTGGAATTGCTGAAAATGATATTGAATTGAGTTTGAACTGTGTTGAGGACACTTATTTGAGTTAAGCCATATTGGAGTTTGACATTGAACAAATATATTGGAAGTGGTTTTTACAGGTTTTTGAAGAACTATTTTCACAAAATACAAATGGCACTTTACCAAAATTTTTATAGAAATTATTGATACTTCATATTTATTATTTGATTTCACTTCAGTTAAAAAAAAAAACAATTTTAACACCTGTCAAAAGTGCGCACCACTTTAAAAAGAAATAAGAAATTGTTTCAAAATTGGTATATTTAATGGGTTATTGGTAGGTGAAGTTCTGTAATTCATTAAATATACTACGGGATCATGTTATGCCTTACAGAAGGGTAAGGTGTGACATGTTTTAGTGGTATCAAAGCAAGTTTTTAAATTTTGTTTTGACCTTTAATTTGAATATTTTGCCTTCGTAGTACAACTGCTCAATGTCATGGTTTGATACATATAGTACATTACATAATAAATATGATCTAATGGAGAGAAATCTCCTTGTGTTGGTTGTATAAGAAATAGAAAATCCTGTGAAAAGATATGGAAGAGAAGAATAAGATAATAGAATAGTCTGTGACAGCGGAAGTATAAGGTGAGGCCCCAACTTCTCAGAGAGTCGAAAGTTTGACTTTACCAGCCCCACTTGTACAAATTACTGCACAAATGGCCACTTTCCTTCAACAAACGGTTGATAATCTGTCAGCCCAAGCCCAAGTACAAACCCAATCCCACAAGGGTAACATGAAATAGAGAAGGAGGAGAAACCTATGAGTCAGAGCTTGAATAGTCATTTGGAAAATAAAAACAAGACATAAAAGAATAATTTCCTTTTAGGAAATAGGGCCAAACAGTGGCCACAAACTATCCAAAGTGATATGTAAAGTTAAAATCCCAAAATTGAACCTAAAGAAAGGTTCTTGAAAAACATTATTAGCTTATCCCTACTAAATCATTATATACTAAATTACTTGAAACAGGTATGTGGGACCCACTTTTTCACTGTACATTGACATGAAAATTTAGTTATCACTACATGCTAAATCACATGAAATAGTGATGTGGAACCCACCTTTTCCACAATTCATGGACATTAAGATTTTGTTAGACAATTAATAATGCTTAATTACCCAAAGTAAACCTAGACTTATGTATATTGTATGGATCGATTGGTATACCAATTAGGGATTACAGATAGCAGTACTGCCTACATGGAAAGTCATGAATTGACAATATATTTTTGATATGATTTTAAAAGACAATGAATATCGGTATCAGGGGGCTTGCAAGGATGGCGATACGTAACGCTGCAAAGTGCTCTAATAGGTACCACCCAAAGGCTTGCAAGGATGGCTATACATAACGCCTGTAGGTGCTTTGATAGGTACCCTTGATTGTCAGCAAAGACAGAGAAGGGGCTTGCAGGGATGGCGATCCGTAACGCCTGCAAATGCTTTGATAGGTTACTTGGGCATAAATATAAGTAATGAGTTTTAAATTTAAATAATTACATGAAGAGACCACTGATATGACTTTAAAAGACAGAGAAGGAAATAAGAGTACAGATAAGATGTTAGAAAACCTAGTCCATGAGGTTATAATGTAGTGACTATGTAATGTTCTCGATGTTTGTATTGTAAGCTGCAGATTACAGTACTGACATGGGATTATTGTGTAGAGCTACGTGCTTCCTCGTGGTATGCCAAGATAAGGATATTTATAAGTAGTATTTGATTTGGTACAGAAGAGTACTGTGAGTCAGCCAGAACAAGGTGATGCTTCAACTAGAGTATACACTTTGTTGCAGAGGGAAGAGGTTGAGATTTTTGACATTGTTGCTGGTACTTTCTCAATTTTTAACTGAGATATACATATGTATTATTTGACCGGGGGTCTGCATACTTTTATGTTAGTGCCAGCATTGTTTGCCTTCCTGCTGTCCCTCGTATAAAAATAAATTTTGATATGTTAGCAACTAGTCTTTTTGGAATTAGTTTTGGAAGAGTTTGCTAGCAAAAGACATTTCCTAGAATACGATAATATTGAAAATCGATAAATATAAGAGTTGTGAAAGTAAAAATTTGAATAGTTAATTCAGATGTAACAAAGAAATGTTATGAATATGAGTAAGATAGTTGATTAGAATGGTCAAAGGACCCATGATTAGATAAGTAATTCTAACATGACCTCAATGGTCATTCAATAAGGAAACATGAACTGAAATATTAGACAGAATAATAGTAAGAGAAGATTGGTGTTATACAAACAAATTAAATGTTGTATTAGATTGTTAAAAGTCTTACACAAATTCAAAGAAAAGAAGATTATATGATTATATAGAAAGGAGAAAAACTAAGTTCTCACTCCATAGGATCACACAAGGTCCTAGAAAGAGTGGATTCATTAGCACACAAAATTGCTTATTTTTAAAAAAGGTGAAATGAATTTAAATTCAATGTATGATGGGGAAACTCATAAAGCTCTTAGTACATGAGGTGAAGCAGCTGAGAAATAAATGTATACAATTGGTTAAGGTGTTATGGACCATCATTCAGGCTAGGAAGTTACTTAGGAACGAGAGGAGGATATGTGGAGGTAGCACCCACAGTTGTTCAGAGACTAAAATTAGATAAAATTTCAAGACAAAATTTATTTTAAGGGGGGGGGGGGGGGGATAATTGCAACACCCCTACATTCTGTTACTGCTCCAGTTGACTGTCCGTCTGCATACCTAGAATGCTTGGAATTATACTTAAATATTAGTGAGGAGATATGAAATAATGAAATACAATAGAGGAAAATACAAGAAAAATAAAGGAAAAATAATAGCAATGAAATGTAACTAAGTTAAACAAGCCAAAAACAGTAGCGATGGTGATCGCACAAGGAAGTTGCGGCGTGGACCGTTAACTAGCCTTGAACTGCGGGAAACCCAGGGAAATATTTTTAAGACTTAAATAAACATCTATTGAAGTATAATTGACATTGGAAATATCAAAGAAAAATTAGTAAGTCAGTACAAATAAAAACGAAAATTTAAGAAAATCGACGGGACAAGGATTAAATCGGTGTCACCGAAAAATTGGAAATACAACTCGAAAAGGGGCATTTTGGTCAATTGACACCTAGAGTTAACTTTTGACCTAAATATCTAAGAAAAATTAGTAGTGTTAAATCTTGAAAATGCCATGAAAATAAGAAATATTACGCATAATGTAAATTAAAGGAAAATAAGGACATTAGTGCAATTAGGGAAAACTTGGATTATTATAATGTTAATGTTAATTAGTGGAGTACTAAGTGGACAATTAGTGGACTATAAAAGCTCACTTGAGGACAAAGTGGACAGGCATTTAATCACTTTCATCTTCTCCATTCTTCTTGCTGAATTGAGAAGATCCCAAGCTTCATCCATGGCCGCCCCTCATGCATCACTACCAACCTCTTCATCCTCTCGATGAAATCAAAGGCTTATTTCATTAAACTTAGTCTATACATCATGGGCAGTATATTGGGAGCAAGAAAGAAAGGTTTTGATGAGTTTTTAACAAGTTTCAAAATAGGTAAGTGCTTGTTTTCCATTTTTGCTTCATTAAAGTTTGTGTGGGTGTTGTGGTGAGTTGATTTATGAAGAAATTTGAGGTTTTAATGTTAGTAGTATGCCCTAGAGCATATCATTTAGTATGTATCTTGTACATATTTTTATTAATAAAAAGCATTTCCACTTTTCCGTTTACATAATATATTTATGTGTAATAAAAAAGGTCCATTGATATTTTGTTAGAAATATTATTCTTAAGTTGTTAAGAATATGAGTGATAATATTTCTAGCACAAAGTATCATAAATAGGTTCACAATCGAGGATACTTCATAATAAGGACATGACTTATCCTGAAAGATTGTATTCATGTTTGTTCCCAAGTTATTTATATGAGATATAAATAAGATGGAATGGTGAGTCTCATGCCATATAACAAACATGATAGGCACTTATAAATGATAAGTAGGCCGAACCAGTGACACTTATGACAAGCACATGGAGTTTACTCTTGTCAATGTTTTGTCATAAATCATATCAGTGCATATAATCTTTAGACCTGAGATAGCACAGTTATCTTGTATATAGGTAGTTTGAGTTTGATACTGCTTTCATACTTGTACTGTGTATGGGTATATGGGCATCTGTTGGCTCCTACTAGTTATATATGGAGGTAGGTGTTGATCAAGATGGAATCTGTTCCTCTAAGTAAATAGAGATAAAATCCTATGTTCATTTAATTGTACTTGATGTTTCAAGTTCCTGGCCAGGACAGATAGATTTATTCAGAACAAAGTTTCTGATGAGAAAATCTTTTTAATCAAGAACTGGAATTAAAAGAGAACATAATATTCATAGCAAATGGAGTTTGACATAAACCATGACTCCAGCTTGCGTTGGGATTTTGTAACAGAGAGATTCTAGTGCATGGTAACATATGATTATAGGTTCATTTAAGGTAAACCTTATTACTAATTGGGTGGCCATGGCATGCTATGCTAGGTGTTAACCATGGTCTATGAGGTGCATAAAATGATTTAGAGAAATCATTTATGGTAAGAAAGAGTTCTGATGATATTAAGAGTTGATATCATGTCTCATTGCCAATTAGTGATGAGCCCAGTAAGTCACACACATACACAAGTTATCACCTATTTAAATATGATTTAATTAATTAATTAAAGAGTTTAATTGATTAATTAAATAGGTTTGGTTTGCAATTAAATTGCAAAGTCCCTAGCATGACTTGAAACCAAATCTAGATTATTGGATGTGTAGTATAAATTAAATTTATATTTATAGTGTTTAAATATGAATTTAATTAATGAGAAATTAATTAATAGAGATTAATTGATTAATTTATATTTGATATAAATTAATTAGAAGAAGAAAAATAATGATTTTGGGTTAAGAACTCAAAATTAAGACACAGGGGCATTTTGGTCATTTCATAGTGTGACACGTGGCACCATGAGATGGTGACACATGGGATTACACATAAGCTTGCCAAATATTTTTTTTTAATCATGTAAGATGATTAAAATCAAGATTAAATATAGGTTTGACACTTGGCACAATGTGATTGGGTCACTTAAACCTTGAGCTAATCAAAGGGTGACACGTGGCAAGGGTTTAATGTGTTAACCTAGCTATTTAAGTGTGGTTATGAAAAGAAAAATAACCAGCAGCCACTCCTCTCCTTTGTCACGCCACTTTGAGGCTTTTCATCTATTCTTCTTCATCTCTCATCAATTCAAAGAGATTAGCCATCAATCTCTTGAATTAAGAATGCTAGAAATTGTTTCTAGTGTCCTGTTTACATCTCTAATCTCTTAAAAGGCAGAACTTGAATTTCTAATTAATAGAAAAAGCTTTAGAAGCTGTTTAAGGGCTGCCTTAGGTGTTCTTGGTGTGGACAAGCTAGAGGGACAACATCTGGTGTCCTGAAGACGAATCTCAAAGGCGCAGACACGCTGCAGTGCATCAAGAGGTTAGTGTAATCGTTCTTGATTTAATGTAGGGTTCTAAAATTAATCTGATTAATTTTTAAAATCTTAAATGGCAAATACAGATCCAAAAACATATTAAAAGAGTTTTAATATGTTTTTTATCATTGAAATCAAATAGATAAAAATAAATCTTGCATGATGCATGTGACCCTAGGTGAAAATTTTTGAATTCAATGGTATAAACTTGTGTTTTTCACGCTTCCGTTCCTTCAATTGGTATCAGAGCCACTATATTTTCCATTTAGATTGTTGATTATATGATTTAATTGTGTGTTTGATCATGAGATCGAAAGATCATTGCTGGTTGCAAAGCAAGGTTGCGGCATATTTAAAAAAAACACCATCAATGGTGCGCATGGTTTGGCTACCATGGGTGGTTCAAGGTTTGGCATTTAATTCTGCAATTTTTATATGATCTAAGGCCTATTCTTTGACTAATTAAAGTGTTTAATTAGTAATTTTAATCACACAATTAAATTATGATTCAAATAAGAATTTAAAAAATTGTTTGAATGTGATTCAAATCTGAATTTTTAAAGTTGTTTGAATGAGATTCAAATCTGAATTTTTAAATTTATTTGAATCATATTCAAATCTGGATTTTTAAGTTGAATATGAGATATTCAATTTAATTTAAGTATGTATGTTTTATTTAATTGTTAAATAGTGATATGCATGATAGATAATCATGGACTATAAAAGACCAATGTGATTGGATTTATTTCTTTTATGTTTCTTTGGGATTGTAAATTAATTAATTAATTTTAATTTATTTTGGGCATGTATTATTAAGTTTGTAATAATTTTTGGGTTGTAATTTCATTTATTTAAGTTCTTGTAAATTCGCCTTGGTATGCCAAGGATTACCATGTAATATTGGATTACAAGAAGTTCAAGGAGGTCAAGAGCATTGGTGGGACCAGTGAGAGGAATTCAAGATCAAGTGTTGATTATGTACTCCTTCAGTAACTCTTGTAAAATGAATGAATGAATGAAATGCACCTAGGAATGCCCTGATTCAATTCTTGGTGGCTCAGAATTGAATCCCTTAGAAAGTCCATGATCATACCATATTTATTGCTTATCCATGAATGCATGAGATGTATGGGAATGTATGCTATTATATGATATATGCATTGGATAATGTGCAAAGTGAGACCTTAATAGTAATTAGAATGATCATAAAATCTTCCAAACAAATGATTAAGTTGGAAATGCTATAATTAAAGTAATTATAACATAGGCCCTCCATTGGGGCAATTATTTTAAGAAATTTTAAATAGTTGCATAAGATGCAATTAATTTAAGAGATTTTCTTAAGAATAATTGTTAAGCATGAGATGCTGTAAATATGTAAATGGTTTAGTGGCCAATATTGGATGTACCTGAGGACATTAAAATTATTTGCATAATTACTGGCTCAATGGGATCAACTTAACTAATGCAAGATAAGTCAATATTGGATGTACCTGAGATTTTGAGCATTAGAGGCTAGGTAAAGGATTGAACCTCACATGAGATGTGATGGGCAAGGAGTTGCTCACTTATAGTTTATTGTAATTCCAATAATGGATGTACTTGAGGATGATTAATAGAATTATAAGAATTCAATCACCCACTAGAAATCCATCCAACTAGGATTTCCGTTTTCTACTTTGGAAGTGTAGGATTTGCTAAGTTAGTGGGAGGAACAATTTGATTAAAGGACCATAATCATTTTGGTTAATTACATGATACATTTACTAATTAATCTGGTTATTTTCTGCAGTTAATTTTCTGATAAAAATGAGCACAAAACAACCACCACCATCCAATATCCTTGCAAGCATACTTAATCACAATAGGTTGAGAGGACCTAATCTGTCTGATTGGCTAAGAAATTTGAAACTTGTCCTGAACCTTGAACATATAGGATATGTTCTAGATTCAAATGTTCCTGGTCCCTTACCTCCAGAGGCCATACAAGAGGAACATGAAACTTTGGACAAGTGGAAGGAGCATGATATGAGAGCTAAGTATTACATACTTGCTTCCATGAGTAATGAGTTACAGAAGCAACATGAGAACATGCAGAGTGCGAGTGAGATCCTCCTTCACCTACAAGAGTTATATGGTCAGCACAGCAGGAATGCTAGGTATGAGATATCTAGACAGCTATTCCGTATGAGGATGTCTAAGGGACAGAATGTTGGGGATCATGTCCACAAGATGATTCGGCTGATTGAGCAGTTGGAACATCTTGACTTCAACATGAATTTCCAACTATAAACGGATTTGATCCTTCAGTCCCTTCCTGAGTCTTTTGGGAATTTTGTGACAAATTTCCATATGACTAAACAGGAATGCACCTTAGCTGGTTTACTCAACATGCTGGTTATTGCCCAAAAGAATATGCCAGGCAATAAAGGAAAAGAGGTAGCTTTGGTTGCATCTTCTTCTGCTGGAAAGTCCAACAAGAAGAAGGGCAATAAGAAAAAGAAACCTCAGATTCCTAGTCCTTCCAAAAAAATAGCTAAACAGAAAAGGAAGACTAAAGCTGATGGAGGCAAAGAAAAGTGTTTCCACTGCCAAAAGGATGGGCACTGGAAAAGGAATTGCCCAGAGTATCTTGCTTCTCTGAAGGACAAGAAGGATACCCCTTCGGAAGGTATGTCCATATCTTGTTATTTAGATTCTGATGATACTCATAGTTCATCTACGGCTTGGGTTTTAGATACTGGTGCCAGTTCTCACATTTCTAATGATATGCAGGAACTAGCAAATAGTAGCAGCTTACGTTCTCAAGATATTAGAGTCCACATTGGCAATGGCTCAACTGTTGAAGCTTTAGCCATAGGATCTAAATCTTTTTACATATTTGGACATGTTTTGTGTTTGGATAATATTTTATATGTACCTGATGCTTTTAAGAACATCATTTCTATATCTAGTTTGACTAGAAATGGCTATGAATTTCAGTTCACAGATGATGTTTGCAATATTTATTTTGGAAATAAATATGTTGGTTCAAGTTATATGAATGATGATCTTTATTATTTGGATAATAATGACAAACACAAATTGAATGCAAGTGATCTAAAAGAATGCAATGCCATGGTGAAAACCAACTCAAGTTCAAAATATATTTGGCACTTAAGGTTATGTCATGTTGCAGAAGATAGGATTGCAAAACTAGAGAAAATGGGGATTCTATCCTCATTGGGCTCTGAGCCTACTCCAACTTGTGAATCTTGCCTTCAGGGCAAAATGAGTAGATCACCCTTTGTTGGACAAGGGCTAAGAGCTAAAAATATTTTGGAGCTAATACATAGTGATGTATGTGGTCTATTTAAAGAAATGGCTAGAGGGGGTTTTCATTATTTTATTACCTTTACTGATGATAAATCAAGGTTTGGGTATTTGTATTTGATGAAATACAAACATGAATCTTTTGAAAAATTCAAAGAATTTAAATCTGAAGTAGAAAATCAAACAGGAAAGAGTATTAAAGCTCTTTGATCAGATCGTGGAGGTGAATATTTGAGTACTGAATTTGATGAATACTTGAGAGAGCATGGCATTGTTTCTCAGCTGACTCCTCCAGGAACGCCACAACTGAATGGTGTATCTGAAAGGAGAAATCGTACCCTATTGGATATGGTACGTAGTATGATGAGCTATACTAATATGCCAATCTTTTTTTGGGGATTTGCATTAGAATTAGCTTTGTATATTCTGAATAGGATTCCATCAAAATCAGTTTCTTCCACACCTTATGAGATATGGAATGGAAGAAAACCAAGTCTTAAGCATGTTAAGATTTGGGGTTGTCCAGCTTATATCAAAAAGCTAAACACTGATAAATTGGAGACCAGATCAGAAAAAGGTCGATTTGTTGGATATCCAAAAGATAGTTTTGAATATTATTTTTATTTGCCTACTTCACAAAAGGTTGTGATAAGTAGAGATGCCACATTTCTTGAACAATAGTTTGTTCAAGAAGGAGGCAAAGGAAGGCAAATAGAGTTAGAATTGGAGAATTCTGACCAACCAACAGATCAAATGGATATAGATCCATCTAGTCAACCTATACCCGTTGATGAAATATCTACAGCTGTTCCTCATAGAACAACCAGGGTATCTCACCCACCAGTGAGATATGGTTTTCTTCATAAAGAAGAACAAGAGTTGTCTACTCATGAAGAAGTAGATCATGGAGATGATCCACTTACTTATGAAGAAGCTATATTAGATATAGACTCTTCAAAATGGATTGATGCTATGAAATCCGAGATTGATTCCATGTATAAGAATCATGTTTGGGATCTTGTTGACCCACCTGAAGGTATTGTACCTATAGGGAATAAATGGGTTTTCATGAAGAAAATTGGTTCTAATGGAAAGGTAGAGACCAATAAGGCAAGGCTAGTAGCGAAAGGGTTTTGCCAAAGGCAAGGAATCGACTATGAGGAGACTTTCTTGCCTGTTGCCATGCTTAAATCAATTAGGATTTTATTAGCAATAGCTGCATACTATGATTATGAGATTTGGCAGATGGATGTCAAAACAGCTTTTCTCAATGGATACATTGAAGAAAACATTTTCATGGAGCAACCTAGGGGTTTTGAATCCCAAGATGGTTCCAAGGTATGCAAGCTAAAGCGATCCATTTATGGGTTGAAACAAGCTTCGAAGAGTTGGAACATCCGTTTTGATGAAGCCATTAAATCCTTTGGTTTTATCAAAAATGAGGATGAGCCATGTGTATATAAGAAGGTTAGTGACAGTGCTATCACTTTCCTTGTCTTATATGTGGATGACATACTGTTGATGGGTAATGACACATGTATGTTGACGACTATAAAGGTATGGTTGTCAAATATATTCTCCATGAAAGACTTAGGGGAGGTAACCTATATTCTTGGGATTCGCATCTATAGAGATAGAGCAAAAAGAATAATTGGTTTATCCCAAAGTCTATACTTGGAAAAGGTGTTAAAGAGGTTTAACATGCTTGATTCCAAGAGAGGATTGTTACCAGTGAGACATGGTATCCACCTTTCTAAAGAGATGTCTCCAAAGACACCTGAAGAAAGAGATAAGATGGCCAGGATTCCATATGCTTCGGCTATTGGAAGTTTAATGCATGCAATGTTGTGTACTAGGCCGATATCGCATATGCTGTTAGTTTGACTAGCAGGTATCAATCCAATCCAGGTTTGGAACACTGGATAACTGTCATGAATATCCTTAAGTACTTGAGAAGAACTAAGGATTTATTTTTGATTTATGGAGGTGGAGACTTCCAATTGGATGGTTATACTGATTCTGATTTCCAATCAAATATCGATGATAGAAAGTCTACCTCTAGATATGTGTTCATTTGTAATAGAGGTGCAGTCAGTTGGAAGAGTTCCAAACAGAGCACGACTGCAGATTCCACTACAGAGGCTGAGTATATTGCTGCATCAGATCTCGCAAAAGAAAATTTGGATAAAGAAGTTCGTGATGAACTTACGATAGTTCCTTCCATTGAGTCAGCGGTTCCACTACACTTTGACAATAATGGAGCGATCATCTGAGCTAAGGAACCAAGGTCTCACCAGAAATCCAAACACATAGAAAGGCGCTACCACATTATCAGAGAAATAGTTGGGCGAGGCGATGTAGCCATGTAGAAAATAGCATCAGCTGAAAATCCAGCTGATCCATTCACTAAGCCTATGTCACAGACTCAGTTAGACCGACATCTTGAGAAGATAGGTCTAAGATATTATAATGAATGGCTCTAGTGCTAGTGGGAGATTGTTAGTAGTATGCCATCGAGCATATCATTTAGTATGTATCTTGTACATATTTTTATTAATAAAAGGCATTTCCACTTTTCCGTTTACATAATATATTTATGTGTAATAGAAAAGGTCCATTGATATTTTGTTAGAAATATTATTCTTAAGTTGTTAAGAATATGAGTGATAATATTTCTAGCACAAAGTATCATAAATAGGTTTACAATCGAGGATACTTCATAATAAGGACATGACTTATCTAGAGAGATTGTATTCATGTTTGTTCTCAAGTTATTTATGTGAGATATAAATAAGATGGAATGGTGAGTCTCATGCAATATAACAAACATGATAGGCACTTATAAATGATAAGTAGGCCGAACCAGTGACACTTATGACAAGCACATGGAGTTTACTCTTGTCAATGTTTTGTCATAAATCATATCAGTGCATATAATCTTTAGACCTGAAATAGCACAGTTATCTTGTATATAGGTAGTTTGAGTTTGATACTGCTTTCATACTTGTACTGTGTATGGGTATATGGGCATCTGTTGGCTCCTACTAGTTATATATGGAGGTAGGTGTTGATCAAGATGGAATCTGTTCCTCTAAGTAAATAGAGATAAAATCCTATGTTCATTTAATTGTTCTTGATGTTTCAAGTTCTGGCAGACAGATAGATTTATTCAGAAAAAGTTTACGATGAGAAAATCTTTTAATCAAGAACTAGAATTAAAAGAGAACATAATATTCATAGCAAATGGAGTTTGACATAAACCATGACTCCAGCTTGAGTTGGGATTTTGTAACAGAGAGATTCTAGTGCATGGTAACATATGATTATAGGTTCATTTAAGGTAAACCTTATTACTAATTGGGTGGCAATGGCATGCTATGCTAGGTGTTAACCATGGTCTATGAGGTGCATAAAATGATTTAGAGAAATCATTTATGGTAAGAAAGAGTTCTGATGATATTAAGAGTTGATATCATGTCTCATTGTCAATTAGTGATGAGCCTAGTAAGTCACACACATACACAAGTTATCACCTATTTAAATATGATTTAATTAATTAATTAAAGAGTTTAATTGATTAATTAAATAGGTTTGGTTTGCAATTAAATTGCAAAGTCCCTAGCATGACTTGAAACCAAATCTAGATTATTTGATGTGTAGTATAAATTAAATTTATATTTAAAGTGTTTAAATATGAATTTAATTAATGAGAAATTAATTAATAGAGATTAATTAATTAAATTATATTTGATATAAATTAATTAGAAGAAGAAAAATAATTATTTTGGGTTAAGAACTCAAAATTAAGACACAGGGGCATTTTGGTCATTTCATAGTGTGACACGTGGCACCATGAGATGGTGACACATGGGATTACACATAAGCTTGCCAAATGTTTTTTTTTAATCATGTAAGATGATTAAAATCAATATTAAATATAGGTTTGACACTTGGCACAATGTGATTGGGTCACTTAAACCTAGAGCTAATCAAAGGGTGACATGTGGCAATGGTTTAATGTGTTAACCTAGCTATTTAAGTGTGGTTATGAAAAGAAAAATAACCAGAAGCCACTCCTCTCCTTTGTCATGCCACTTTGAGGCTTTTCATCTATTCTTCTTCATCTCTCATCAATTCAAAGAGATTAGCCATCAATCTCTTGAATTAAGAACGCTAGAAATTGTTTTTAGTGTCCTGTTTACATCTCTAATCTCTTAAAAGGCAGAACATGAATTTCTAATTAACAGAAAAAGCTTTAGAAGCTGTTCAAGGGCTTCCATAGGTGTTCTTGGTGTGGACAAGCTAGAGGGACAACATCTGGTGTCCTGAAGACGAATCTCAAAGGCGCAGACACGCTGCAGTGCATTAAGAGGTTAGTGTAATCGTTCTTGATTTAATTAATCTGATTAATTTTTAAAATCTTAAATGAAAAATACAGATCCAAAAACATATTAAAAGAGTTAGTTTTAATATGTTTTTTATCATTGAAATCAAATAGATAAAAATAAATCTTGCATGATGCATGTGACCTTAGGTGAAAATTTTTGAATTCAATGGTATAAACTTGTGTTTTTCACGCTTCCGTTCCTTCATTTAATGAGTTATTGGAAGGTACTATTTTTGGTAGCCATGGAATATCAAGGTTAATGAATTATTTCTTCATATAAATGGTGATTGAGGTGTTGATTTAAGTGCTTATATGGATAAGAGTGATTTACCATTTATATAGTTTGAATTGTAAGTTTGAAAAGTTAAAATGGAAGCTTAATGTATATGTGTTACTTGGGCAGCCTCATGGTGAAGATTGGAAGTGTTTAAATTCATGAAAAGTTTATTGAATTATGGTACTAAAAGTGGCAGCATATGTATATGATATAGTAGTGAAAATATATGTAATTTGATAATGGAAGTTATATGTATTGGTTAAGAGTATTACATGGATATATTGTTATAAATGGACTTTGTAAATTAGGATTTGTATTTGGTGTATTTATGGTCATTATATTCTGCCTAAAGTGACTATAATATGAAGTGTTAAATGGTTGTGCTATGATACAAATGTAGAATTTGGTTAGGGAATGAAGTTATAACTAGTTGAATGTGTGATTGGTTTAGTGCTTTAAAAATGTGTTAAGAGTAGTATGTGTTTTAGGCTATAACTGTAATTATGTGACTCTAATTAGTATGAGGCCAATTGGAGGTGAAACTAGGCACAAAATGTGCCAATTTTTATGTTGGAAGCCTACCTAAATTCTATCCAGAAAGTGACATGAAAATTGACCAAATCTAAATTAGTGACATTGCAAACCTGAAAATTGACCATTTGAATAGCAGTCAGTTTTTTTACCATAACTCACTCAAAACAGGTCCAAATGACCTGATATTTATATGGTTGGAAAGCTTAGACATAAGACTACAACTTTGGTGAAGACCACCAAGCCTAGAAATGCCAATTACCAAGTCAAAATGATCGCCAAAGTTGGGTTACAAAAACTGGCCGAATTGACTTTGACCTAAAAATGACCTAAACTTTACAATATAAGTGCAACTTGACCAGCAATAGTAAAATGACCATAACTTGGTCCATAGAACTCCAAATGACTTGAAATTAGTCCCAAAATTTCAATAAGACATAGATCTACAATATTGGTAATTTGACCAAAACCTAGAAATCAAGGAAACTAAGTCAACTAACTTGATTAAGTTGGCACAATAAATATGGAATTAGCACATTTGACCATAAAATCCAGAAAATTCAAATAAGCATATCTCCCACAAGAAGTGTCTAATTTAAATAAGCCATACCAATCTGGAAAGCTAAGAAAGAGACCTAAAACTTTGTTGTAGACAACTTCCTCAGATTATAAATGTATAAGACCAGAATTTAAGGTCAAAACCATAGACCTAATTGAGGACCACGCCAATATAGGACCTTTGAGTCCAAGTTAACAATTTGTCTATAAAGAATTCTATAAAACTTGAAATATGGTGAGCAAAATTTCTGATTGTCCCTAAAACATAGGGAAACAATACTTATGAACAATGCTAGACCTCAAGATGATTACAAATAGTCCAAATAAATTAGTAAAATTAGAACAAAAAATGCCTAAAAAGGAAACTAAAAATTAGATTTGACCTAGTTATGGTTAATTGACCATAACTTGAGCTATACAACTTCAAATGGAGTGATTCAAAAAGAAAATTAAAGAAGACACAATGAGAAACAATTTAAGGAAGAGAAATCTATTAAATTTACACTGTAGCTTGGTCCAATAGACCGTAAACTTTGGCCATGAAGTTTGGAAAATGGCAATAAAATGCAATAAGCTTTAAAATAAAATTAGTAACATATATCAACACTTAGAGACTATAAAATGTCACAAATTGGGAACATTAAAATTAATTCACCTAGTGTATTAATGGTCAACATTGTAGGTTGACTAATGAAATAAATTGAAGGGAATAGTACCAAGAAAATTTAGACATTATGGTTTTCAGAGTTCTGTCTATCTCCGGATCACAGTCCAAAATTTCTTCTTCTGGCCTTGTTCTGGTCATATACCAGATTTAATACCTGAGAGAAATGAAGAAAAATATAACTGGTAAAATAAAATATATAATAAATATAATTACTTATATCAGCTAAATTGCCTATCGTTTGATATTATTATAGCCAAAGATTCCCCGGCAATGGCGCCAAAAACTTGTTTGTTGGTTTTACAACCTCACAAGTTCACGGATCGCTAACAAGTAATAAAATGATAAGTAGAGTATCATTCCCACGAGGACCTTTGTTTAGCAAGTACCAATCTACACAGTAATTTTAACTGTCTAGGCTATCGAATATTTAGGGAATGAAGTTTGTTAACTTTAAACACTAGAATAGTAAACTTAAAATGAAATAATCTATTTTTGGAACAATTCTGGAGTTAAGATTTCGCACTTGAATCTTATTAGGGATATTATCATTTATTTACTGAATTGAGGATCATTTTCCTTGATGGAAATTAGCCCTAGGTTCTCCTAAATCCTCTCTCATGGCATCTAGGGTGTATTTTAATTAACTCAAACCCTACTTTCGTTGTGATCAAATTAATTAAAATCCTTTAAGACCTTTGACCAATTTTTAGGTTTCACAAAGGTATCAGCCTATGTCTAGGTCAGAATTCCTAGGTTCAAGATCTTGATTTTCTAATGTTAATCTTCACCTTTCAGTCATTCAATCAACATCTACAATCATATCTAAGTGGGTACCATCACATAGCATGCATTAGGATCACAAGAAATTAAATCAAGAAACGAATCTCGAATCCAGGAAATAAAATTTAATGTTCATCCATAATAATAATTACAAGCATTACTCTCCCAAATCCAAAATAAGGAAACTACTCACTTATGGTGAGTTCATCAAACATCATGATAAAAGGTAAAACAGTAAAAAGAAAATCATGTAAAAGAAATAAAGCAATAGAAATCTGTCTAGGGAGATGAAACGAAGGAATTGAGGATAGTTTGCAATTTTGATCTTTTGAAGCTTCAGCTAGAAAACTTATTTTGGTACTGATGCAGAGCCCAACAGCAACACTCCCTCCGAACCTCTCTCTCTTCTGATGTAATTGGTTGCTCTAGGGTTAGGTCACTTTGAGTCCAAAGGGCCTTAGGAGTCTCATTTTTATCCGAAAATAGGAGGGGAATCCGAGTTATAAAACTGGCTGTAGCATAGTACATGGCCCGTGTGTCACTACACGGGTCCCGTAATGTAGGGCCATGTAAATTGCTGAAGGAGAATTGTGAAATTTTATTTTGGCACAGAAAGTTACATGGGTCTGTGCCAACTACATGGGCCTGGTCACACGGGTCGTGTACTATTATTCCCATAAGGTTCTTCAAGCTTGCACTTGGCAGAGACTTACACGGGTCCCCGTAGATTACACGGGTCTACTTACATGACCCGTGTACTTTTGTTTCTCATCGATTCTCTTGGCTTTCTTCTGGCAGAGAGATACACGGGTCTGGGGCTTAGTTTACACGACCTGTGGACTTTGTATCAGCAGCAATTCTCTATCTTTTTACTTCTCTAAGCTTTCCTTTGCATTCCCATACTTTAGGACTTCACCTAAACACCTGAAATAATGTAGAAAACATGGGATTAAGGGCTTGGCAACAGAATTTACAAAAACTAATGAAATCAACTACTATACATGAAAATACTTGCCTAAATGCTATGAATTAGAATACAAATGTGCTTAAAAACATCTATACAATTTAAGTGTATCAATGGAATATGAATTAAGTCATTTAATATTATTTTTGAAGAAAATTGAATTGAGAATTATTTTGAATTATGGAGTTGGGAGAAATGATGTTGATTTGTATTGTGGAAGTGGTTGATTTTGATGAAATGAATTATTGGAAGTGTTTTTACAGGTGTTTGAAGAACTGTTTTTCTCAAATATAGACGGCACTCTGCCAAAAATTTTTCATAATTTGCGTAAGGATAAAAATTTTAACTAGTCTTTAAACTTTAAGTAAATGTTTTTAATTCCTACTAAAAGTGCTTACCACCTTCGAAAAGTAAGAAAATTATTTTAAAATCCCTTGCAGTATATTTAATGGGTTACCGGTAGGCGAAGTACTGTAATTTATTAGATGTACTACAGGATCATATTACATCTTACTGAGGGGTAGGGTGTGACAATAAGTGCCTATCGTGTTTGTTGTATGGCATGAGACTCACCATTCCATCATATTTACATCTTATATAAATGACTTGGGAACAAACATGATTACAATCTTTCTGGATAACTCATGTCCTTATTGTGAAGTATCCTCGATTATGAACCAATTTATGATAATTTGTGCTAGAAATACTGTCACTCATATTCTTAACATCTTAAGAATAGAATTTCTAACAAAATATCAATGGACCTTTTCTATTACACATAAAAATATTTTGTAAATGAAAATGCCTTTTATTAATAAAACATGTACAAGATACATACTAAATGATATGCTCTAGGGCATACTACTAACAAGTATACCAAATCTTGTGAAGATGTTCTTTTTAAAGAACTTTGTGACCATGCGAGCATCATTGGTTGGTGTGGCTATTGCTTCTACCCATTTTGACACGTAATCAACACCAACCAAAATATACTTATTTCCAAAAGAAAAGGGGAATGGGCCTATGAACTCTAACCCCCACACATCAAATATTTCTACCTCAAGTATACCGTGTAGTCCCATTTCATTCCTTCTGGAAATGTTACCTGTTCTTTGGCATTGATCGTAAGCCAGCTCAAAGGATCTCATATCCTTAAACAGGTTAGGCTTGTAAAACCCTGCTTGCAAAATTTTAGCTGCTATTTTTATGGTGACAAAGTGTCCCCCATATGGTGATGAATGGCAGTGCTGGAGAATACTTTCTATATCCTCTTCCAGTATGCATCATCTTATAAGCCTGTCATTGCATCTCTTGTATAGCAAAGGTTCCTCCCATGTATAGTATCGCACATCATGTAAAAATTCTTCTTTTGCTGATAAGTCATGTTAGGTGGTAAGACCCTACACACAAGAAAATTCACAAAATTAGCATACCAAGGAATTAGAGATAAGGCTAATAATTGCTCATTGGGAAATGAATCATCAATTTCCAAATCCTCGATGTCTCCTATGTATTCCAGTTTAAGCCTGGAGAGATGGTCAGCCACTACATTTTCAGATCCCTTTTTGTCCTTGATTTCAAGGTCAAATTCTTACAAGAGTAAAATCCATCAAATCAGCCTTGGTTTCGCCTCTTTCTTGTTCAAAAAGTACTAGATGGCAGCATGATCTGTGAATGTAATGACTTTTGACCTGATTAAGTAGGATCTGAATTTATCAATTGCAAACACGAATGCTAGGAATTTCTTTTCTGTGGCAGCATAATTGATTTGTGCGTTATCAAGTGTTTTGTTGGCGTAGTAGATGGCACGAAGCTTTTTATCTTTCCTTTGTCCAAGTACTGCTCCCATAGCATAATCACTAGCATCACATATGATTTCAAATGGTAGCTCCCAATCAGGTAATTGCATAATGGGTGCTAAAATCAAGGCTTCTTTTATCCTATTGAAAGAAATAAGGCAATTTTCATCAAAATTAAAGGGAATATCTTGACTTAATAAATTTGTCAATGGTTTAGCTATTTTTGAAAAATCTTTGATGAATTTTTTATAGAAGCCTGCATGCCTCAAAAAGCTTCATACTCCTTTGGCTGATGTTTGTGGTGGCATCTTTTCAATGATTTCAACCTTTGCCTTGTCAACTTCAATCCCTCTTTCTGATATCAGGTGACCAAGAACTATGCCTTCTCTTACCATGAAGTGGCATTTTTCCCAATTTAGAACTAGGTTTGATTCTTCATATCTTTGCAACACTTTGGATAGGTTAGCTAAGCAATCATCAAAGTGGTGCCATAAATAGAAAAATCATCCATAAAAACTTCCATGATATTTTTAATATAATTAGGAAAAATAGCCATCATGCATCTTTGAAAAGTAGCAGGGGCATTATAAAGACCAAAGGGCATTCTTCTATATGCAAATGTTTCGTAAGGGCATGTGAATGTGGTCTTTTCTTTGTCTTCTAGGTGAATAGGGATTTGAAAGAATCCCGAATACCCATCTAGGTAGCAGAAGTAGGAATGTTTTACTAATCTTTCTAGCATTTAGTCAATGAAAGGAAGAGGAAAGTGGTCCTTTCTGGTGGCACTATTCAATTTCCTATAGTCTATGCACATGCGGCAACCAGTAACTACCCTAGTAGGGATTAATTCATCATTTGCATTTTGAATGACAGTTGTCCCAGCTTTCTTCGGTACTACATACACTGGACTAACCCATTTACTATCAGAGATTGGGTATATAAAACTTGCATCTAATAGTTTCAAAATTTCCTTTTTCACTACTTCTTTTATGTTTGGGTTAAGTCTTCTTTGATGTTCAATAGTAGGTTTATTGTTTTCTTCCATAGGTATATGTAGGAGTGGAAGCATGTATATTGACAGATTAAAACATTGAATACAAAATTTTTCTTTTAGGGTTTCATGCATCATGCCACATCCATTATATGCCTAATTGATTTCAATGTTCAATTACATATTAAAACACTTTTAATATGTATTGGGATCTATATTTGCCATTTAAGATTTTTGAATTAACAAATTAATTCATTAGAACCATAGATTAAAAGAATAATATGTGCACTAACCTTTTGATGCACTGCAGATGTAATTGGTACCTTTGTGAAGCACTTAGGACCCCAAGAGTTGTCCCTCTAGCTTGTCCACACCAAGATTACCAATGGCAGTCCCTAAACCAGCTTTTCAAGCCTTACCAACCAATTAGAAATTAGGGATTTGCCTTTAGAGAGGTTGTAGATGTGTATAGGACACTAGAAACAATTTCTAGCAATTTTAATTCAAAAGAATTTGGGTAATTCTCTTTGAATTGATGAGAGAAGAAGAAGAAGAGAGGAGAGCACTATAGGTGGCGGCACCAATTGGAGAATAAATGAATTTGTTTATTTTTTTCTTTTTTTTCCCTTTTATAATTAGGTTATCACTTAAAACCCTTGCCACATGTCATCACCTGATTGCATCTTAATTTTAATTGACCTAATCACATTAAGCCAAGTGTCAAAGCTAGATTTAATCTTGACTTTGATCACCTTGCATGATAGGAGGACAAATGGCAAACTTATATGGTGCCATGTGTCACCATCTCATGATGCCACATGTCACCCTGTGAAATGACCAAGTTACCCTTATATTTTAATTTTGAGTTCTCAACCCAAAATAATTATTTCTCCTCTTCTAATCAATTTATATCAAATATAAATTAATTAATTAATCTCTATTAATTAATTTTTCATAATTAAATTCATATTTAAATGCTTTAAATATAAATTTAACTTATACAATACATCCAATAACCTAGATTTGATTTCAAGTCATGCTAGTGACTTTACAATCTAATTGTAAACCAAACCTATTTAATTAATCAATTAAACTCTTTAATTAATCAATTAAATCACATTTAACTTGGTGATTACTTGTGTATATGTGTGACTCACTAGGCTCATCACTAATTGGTAATGAGTTATAATATCAACTCTTAATATCATCAAATTAAATGAATATAGGATTTTATCCCTATTTACTTAGGGCAATAGATTCCATCTTGATTAACACCTATCTCCATATATAAGTGGTAGGAGCCAACACATGCCCATATACCCATACACAATACAAGTATGAAAGCAGTATCAAACTCAAAGCACCTATATACAAGATAATTGTGCTATCTCAGGTCTAAAGATTATATGCACTGATATGATTTATGACAATGCATTGACAAGAGTAAACTCCATGTGCTTGTCATAAGTGTCATTGGTTCGGCCTACTTATCATACATAAGTGCCTATCATGTTTGTTATATGGCATGGGACTCACCATTCTATCTTATTTACATCTCATATAAATAACTTGGGAACAAATATGAATACAATCTTTCTGGATAAGTCATGTCCTTACTGTGAAGTATCCTCGATTGTGGATCAATTTATGATACTTTGTGCTAGAAATACTGTCACTTATATTTTTAACAACTTAAGAATAGAATTTCTAAAAAAATATCAATGAACCTTTTCTGTTACACATAAATATATTATGTAAATGGAAAAGTGAAATTGCCTTTTTTATTAATAAAAAATGTACAGGATACATATTAAATGATATGCTCTAGGGCGTACTACTAACAATCTCCCACTAGCACTAAAGCCATTCATTACAATACCTTAGACCCATCTTCTCAAGATGTTGGTCTAACTGAGCTTGTGACATAGGCTTAGTGAATGGATCAGCTAGATTTTCAGCTGATGCTATTTTCTGCATGGCTACATTGCCTCGCCCAACTATTTCGCTGATAATGTGGTAGCGCCTTTCTATGTGTTTGGATTTCTGGTGAGACCGAGGTTCCTTAGCCTGTATGACTGCTCCATTGTTGTCACAGTATAGTGGAACTGCTGACTCAATAGAAGGAACTACTGCAAGTTCTATCACGAACTTCTTTATCCAAATAGCTTCTTTTGCAACATCTGATCCAGCAATGTACACGGCCTCTATAGTAGAATCTATAGTCGTGCTCTGTTTAGAACTCTTCCAACTGACTGCACCTCCATTACAAATAAACACAAACCCAGAGGTAGACTTTCTATCATCAATATTTGATTGAAAATCAAAATCAATATAACCATCCAATTGCAAGTTACCACCTCAATAAATCAAGAATAAATCTTTAGTTCTTCTTAAGTACTTAAGGATATTATTGACAGCTATCCAGTGTTCCAAACCTAGATTGGATTGAAACCTACTAGTCAAACTAACATCATATGCGATATCCGTCCTAGTACACAACATTACATACATCAAACTTCCAATGGCTGAAACATATGGAATCCTGGCCATTTTATCTCTTTCTTCAGGTGTCTTTGGAGACATCTCTTTAGAAAAATGGATACCATGTCCCACTAGTTATAATCCTCTCTTAGAATCAAGCATGTTAAACCTCTTTAACACCTTTTCCAAGTATAGACTTTGGGATAAATGAATGATTATTTTCGCTCTATCTCTATAGATACGAATTCCAAAAATATAGGTTACCTCCTTTAAGTCTTTCATGGAGAATGTATTTGACAACCATACCTTTACAGTTGTCAACATACCTATGTTATTACCCATCAACAAAATGTCATCCACATATAAGACAAGAAAAGTGACAGCACTATCACTAACCTTCTTATACACACATAGTTCATTCTAATTTTTGATAAAACCAAATGACCTAATGGCTTCATCAAAACGGATGTTCCAACTCCTCGAAGCTTGCTTTGTAACACCCCCGTTTGCATAGCCTGGTAGATTTCACTGTTCCGGTGACTGGTGTCGGTCTGGACAATTAAGGGGATTAGAACCACACCTAAGTCAATTAGAGAAGCCATAAACACAAATAATTAGTAATGTTCAATTAGTTAAGTATAAATAAGAAAAACAGAACATAAGAGGTTAAACGAGCTGAGAGTCACAGCGATGGGTGACCTTCCCGGGAACAACTGCGAAGCCATTTTAAACTCAAATTTCAAACCGTAAAATGTGACGCCGCGGTCCTTAAGACCCTTATGAACACAGTGGAAAAGAGAAAATCATGAAAAAGGACTGTTAAGTCAGTCAAATAATTAGTTCAGGGAGCCGAAAGAAATATTAAATTATTTGCAAACAGGGATGAACTGGCGAAGGGCAATTTGGTCAATTGACCACGAGAGCTGACTCCTGACCTAACTGTCAAATATAATCGGAGAAAAAAATAACTAATAGAAAAAAAAAGAAAAAAAAAAGGGTTGAAAAAGGTTATTACATCATGCATGACATCATGCATGATGCGATAAACCTAATATTTAAATAATTGAAAATTTGGGGATAAATCTTAATAATTAAAAGACAAAGTAAAAAAGAAAAAAATTTGGTTCCTTTTTTTCCCATTTCCGTCACTCTCATCTCCTCTCTCATCTCTCTCATTTTCTTAACCTCCTCCATTGAAGCTCACTAAAAAGCTTGTTAAACCCAAGATTTGAGCCATGAAATTTATAAGTTTCTTAATTAAAACTTGTAGTTGAGTTTTGTTAAGAAGATTGGGAAGAGAAAAATTGAAAGAAGCTTGAAGAATCAAGAAGTTGGAAAGCTCCATTTGAGGTAAGCTCTCTTCCTTAATTTTGATTGAATTATAAGTATAGAAGTAAAATGAAAGTGGTTAGAAATACATTAAAACATGCAAAATTATGCCTATCTAGAACCCTAGGAATTTTGGCCAGCAGCAAAGTAATATTGAAATGGGTAATTTTGATACAAATAATGAAGTGGTTAAGTGTAAGTGAGGGTATAAGTACTAAAAATGCATTTAGAATTTAACAAGTGAGTAAGATATGGAAGTTAGGGTTTGGACCTAGGGTTTGGGAGGCAAAATTATGAGAAATTGGTAAATGATATGTTTGACCTATTTTGAAGTTAAAAATGGTCATTTGGGACCAAATGAGTTATGTTGGAATGGTTGGAAATAAAGTCAAATTCGGAGGGAGTGTGGTCATGCTGCTGGCAGCATGACCAAGTCAACTTTGAGGGACCAAAAATGAAATTTTACAAGTCCAATTGGTATGGGACCAATTGGGGATGAAAATAGACATAAAATTACACAATTTTCATTTAGGAACCATGCCCAAAAAGTGACCAAAACCTAGTGAACAAATTGACCAAAGTTGGAAAAGTGCAGGCTGCCCTGCACAAACTGATCAAATGAACAGTGTTTGTTCATTTGGTCATAACTCGAGCTAGGCAGGTCCAAATGACCTGAAATTTTACCAGTGGTTAGATGAGATATAGATCTAAAACTTTCATGAAGAATACCAACCCAAATTATGCCATTAACCCAATCAAATTACTGAGCAAAGTTGGTGACCTGAATCTGCAGAACTGCAGATTGCCATATGAACAGTAAAGTTTCAATGGCTATAACTCTCTCTAGAAAACTCCGATTTAGGCGATTGTTGAACCGATGAAAACCTAAGGCATAGTAGAACATTTCATATGAAGAAAGTTAGACCAAATTATGGACTTAACTAGATCAAATTACTGAATGAAGTTCGATCAACAAATCTGCAGAACCAAATTCTGCAGCATGAACAGTAAACGTAATTTGCTTATAACTTGAGCTACAAAACTCCAATTGGGGTGATTCAAAAAGGAGAATAAACTTAAGACAATAAGGAACTTTTTATATGCAGAAAGTTTTGCCAAATTCTAACAGTAAACTGACCAATGAAACAGTAAAATTAAGGACACCAAAACTGAAAATTTGGCAATTTTGCCTAAAAAACCTAAGTTTTGAGAAAATGACCAAAACCAACAAGTTTGGTGACCAAAATGTGGTATGTGGGTAACGTTGGAATTCCCATACCTATTAAGCCTTAGAAAGTCAATAATTTGACTTGAATAGTGCAGTGAATAGTAACCCGAAACACAAAATTTCAAGAACGTCGAATTTAGCACGTTAGAGCTAGGTAAAAGTGAAGTTAAATTTATTTTTGGATTTATGCTAAGTTATGGTACTGAAACACTATAAAATTGTGTGTTTCAGTTGAAAAGAATACCAGGAAAGAACCCGAGGAACCGAGTCAAGGCCAAGAGGCGACTCGCTTGAGGTTTGTGCACAACGTATACTTTTTATAATCATCTTTTGCATACTGTTTTGAATAATGTGAAATATTGGATTATGACATTCTTATGATATTTGACTTAAATTGTTGAAAGTTATTATGTATATTGAAATGACAATGTTTAGCAATTGTTAAGATAAGTTTTGAAATCACAGTGTCATGACCATATATTTGAACGCCTCACTAGCACAACTAGTGGGGGTAATTAGTTTCGAATTTTGATTCCTTCTCTGGAGAAGTGTTGAGGTGTGCCGGTAGAAGAGGATGTGAATGGATATCCATAAATTTGAGCTAGCAAGCCTTGTGATGTGATTTCTCTTTAGCCTCTGGCTATTGAGATTCTATTTGTTTCGAATGGCATGATCTAACTGTGGCTTTTATGAAATGTGTTTTGATACTTCGAAATGAACTTGGATTGCATTAAAATCTCATAATTCATGTTTTGTGTTTAATGCTCATGTTTAGTCAAATTTTTGAATAAATGTGATTTTATTTTTGCATAAAGATTATTTTAGTATGTTGTGCACCACTGAGTCCTAGTTCTCAGCAATAGCTTCTATTGCTGTCGCTGATACAGAGACTAGAGGAGTAGCAGACTGAGCTGCTAAAGATTGAGGATCATTCAGCTTGAAGTCTTCGGGTATAATTTATACCCTAACTGTAAATATTTCTTTGGATGTATATATTGCACATAAATGTATGGACATGTAAAAATGAGTCTTGAGCAGTTTGTATAAAATTTATATAAAGTTGTAATATATATCGTAGTTTGAAATTCTCTTAATGTAAATTTTGTAATCATGTATCTAAATTGTTTTATTTCTAATGAAATATGTATGGAACTATTTTATTTAATTTGAATAAAATGGATTACTAGTATTTTGATGATCATTGGATAGTGGATTTGAAATTTGAAAGTTGATAAATGTGTTGAGAAATTGATTGAGATTGAGTATGAAATTGAAGCAGTTGTTGAGAAAAATTTTTAGCAGTGCTTTTTTACAGGTATTTGAAGAACTGTTTTCTCAAAATACAGAGGGAACTCTGTCAAAATTTTTATAAAATTTGCGAAAAAATAAAATGGACTAAAAATATTAACTAGATTTACTTTTAATCATATGTTTTAAATACCTATTAGAAAATGCTCACCACTTAACAAAAGTAAGAAAATTGTTTTAAAATCCCTTGTAGGGTACTTAATGAGTTATCGGTAGGTGAAGTGCGGTAGTTCATTCGGTATTCTACGGGATCATGTTTTGCCTTACAGAGGGGTAAGGTGTGACATGTTTTAGTGGTATCAGAGCAAATTTTTGAAGTATGTTTCAACTTGTGAATTTGTGTCTTTTCTTTGTTATGTACAACTGCTCAATGTCCATAATTGTTTCATACAATGCATTACATCATAAATATGAACTAACGGGGGAAATCTCCATTTCTTATTTGTTCAGGAGATACCCTAACTTCAGATTGAAATGGAAAAAGGGGATCGCTCAGTTGAGCAGTCTGTTGAAGCTGAGGTACAAGGGGAAGCCGCAGCTTTACCGAATGTTAGAGGGTCAACAGCACCAGCCCCACAAATGCCACAGTTCCCTGCACAATTCAAACAGCAGATGGCTGCGATGTTTCAACAAATGGCCGGGGGTATGCCTGCTCAAGCTCCACCCCAGACACCTGTGACACAACCACTGCCTCCAACCAGGCAGTATGATAAATTACTAAAGTATGGGGCTGCAGAATTTAAGGGTACAGTGGACCCTTTAGAGGCAGAGCAATGGCTTGAAAGAATGGATAGAGTGTTTAAGAAACTGCACTGCCCAGATGATCTGAAGTTTGAATATTCTGTGTCGCTACTGCAAGGGGATGCATATGATTGGTGGAAGACCATCCCCCACAGCTTGGTTGAACCACCAGTGCTGACCTGGGATGACTTCATCAGAGAGTTCAGACAGAAATACATCCCAGATGCATATGTTGATCAGAAATTGCAAGAATTTTTGAGTTTGAAACAAGGCAACAGGACAGTGGCAGAGTATGAGAGGGAGTTCTCCCGCTTAAGTCACTATGCAGGGAGTCTCCTCTCTACCAGCAAGGCCAGATGCAAGAGATTTGAGACTGGTTTGAAGCCCAGCATAAGGATGCAAGTTGTGGGATTCAGACACAGCAACTTCTCAGAGCTCATGTCTCAAGCACTTGAGCTGGAGAGAATTGAATCAAAAGCAACCCCAATAAAAGAAAAATCAGAGAGAGCTGAGAAATTAGAAAAAGATAAAGGGGAAAAGTTAGTAGAGCCAAGTTCTGGTGCTACCTCTGGAAAGAGAAAGAAGTTTAGTGCACCCAGCAGGGGTCGAGGTGGAACATTTGGTAGAAGCAGATTTTCTGGACAGAGACCCCCTAGGTCTGGTCAGCAGTCGAGCAGGGGTTCACATTCTGCCCGCCCCTGTGAGACTTGTGGCAAGATTCATGGGGAGAGTGCTATTGGGCCACTGGAGCCTGCTTTAATTGCGGAGGCAAGGGTCATTTAGCAAGAGACTGCACTAGTGGTCCATCTTCGAGATATGGTCCAGCTCTTACTACTGCCGAGGGATCTATTCAGAGCCCTGCTCCTAGAGGTTCACAGTCAGTTGGCAGAGGAAGAGGTAGAGGTAGAGGCACTGCTTCAGGCAGTCAAGGCACAATTGGTCAATCAGCACAAGGGAGTGCATCAGCCAGAGTCTACACGATGAGACAGCGAGAAGAGGCTGAGACTTCTGATGTGGTAGCTGGTACATTCTCTATCTCTGATCAAGAAGTATTTGTATTGTTTGATCTGGGTTCAACCCATTCATATGTTAGTGCTAGCATAGTCAGTTCACTTGCTGTTCCATGTGTGCAAATGGGTTTTGAAGTGCTAGTAACTAGTCCGTTAGGATAAGAGGTCCGAGTCAACAGAATTTATAGAGACTGTCCTTTAGTGATCCAAGGACATGTTTTCCTATCAGACTTGATTGAAATGCCCTTCAGAGAGTATGATATCATCTTGGGCATGGACTGGTTAGCCAGGCATCACGCCATGATTGACTGTAGACTGAAGACAGTCACTTTTGGTCTCCCTCTGTACGGTGATGTGGTAATACACGGGGAGAGGCATTGACTGCCATCAAACATCATTTCGGCTGCACTAGCCAGAAGAATGATCAGAAAGGGGTGTGAGGCATACTTGGCACATGTGATAGACACCCAAGTGGGGAGCCCATCACTAAGGGACATCCCTACTGTATGTGACTTTTCGGATGTATTTCCTGATGAATTACCAGGATTAGCTCCAGAAAGAGAGGTGCAGTTTGAGATTGATGTTATGCCTGGTGTGGACCCAATCTCCATAACGCCATATAGAATGGCACCTACAGAATTGAAAGAGTTGAAAGTGCAGTTGCAAGAATTACTTGACAAGGGCTTTATCCGCCCTAGTGTGTCACCTTGGGGAGCGCCAGTATTGTTTGTTAAGAAGAAGGATGGCACTCTCCGCTTGTGTATTGATTATTGACAGTTGAATAAGGTGACAATAAAGAACAGATATCCATTGCCCCGCATTGATGACTTGTTTGATCAGTTGAGGGGTGCAGCTGTGTTCTCCAAAATTGACCTGAGATCAGGTTATTATCAGCTGAAAGTACAAGAGCAGAGTATTCCTAAAACTGCCTTCAGAACCCGCTATGGCCATTATGAGTTCTTGGTCATGCCATTCGGGTTAACTAATGCTCCGGCTGCTTTTATGGATCTGATGAACACTATCTTCAGACCATACCTCGACCAGTTTGTTGTGGTATTCATAGATGATATATTAGTCTATTCGAGGAATGCAGAAGAGCATGATAGACATCTGCGGATTGTACTGCAGACTTTGAGGGAGAAACAGCTATATGCCAAATTGTCGAAGTGTGAATTTTGGCTGAAGGAAATATCTTTCTTGGGGCATGTAGTATCAGAAGAGGGCATTAAGGTAGATCCAAGTAAGATTGAAGCTGTCCTTAATTGGAGGCCACCCAGAAATGTCACAGAAATTTGTAGTTTTCTGGGTTTAGCTGGATACTACCGTAGATTTGTGAAGGGATTCTCCATGTTGGCATCTCCATTGACCAAGTTGCTTAGAAAAGATGTAAAATTTCAGTGGACGGATAAATGCCAACAGAGTTTTGATGAATTGAAGAAATGTTTGACTGAAGCTCCAGTCCTGACTTTACCTACACCGGGTAAAGAATACACTATTTGCAATGATGCTTCTCACAATGGGTTAGGCTGTGTATTGATGCAAGATCGAAATGTCATTGCCTATGCATCACGCCAGTTAAAACCGCATGAGAGGAATTATCCGACACATGATTTGGAGCTTACAGCTATTGTGTTTGCTCTTAAGATCTGGAGACACTATTTGTATGGGGAAAAGTGTTACATCTACACAGATCATAAGAGTTTAAAGTATTTGGGCACTCAGAAAGAGCTGAATTTGAGACAAAGGAGATGGTTAGAGTTGATAAAAGACTATGATTGTCTGATAGACTATCAGCCAGGGAAAGCTAATGTTGTGGCTGACGCCTTAAGTCGCAAGACTATGGCAAGTCTACGGGTTACTCCTTTGTCTTTGGTACATGAGTTGAGATCATTACATGCCAGCTTAGAGATTAATGATGATGGGCAGACAATAGTTGCATGGCATATACAGCCAGTGTTGATTGATCAGATTAGAATGGCTGCTCAGAATGATCAGAAGCATCAGAAGCTGTTGGAAGAAGTCCGGTAGGGCAAGAAACCAGAATTCTCAATCAGAGATGATGGTCTACTGCTACACCAGGGCAGAATATGTGTTCCTAATGATGTTGAATTGAGGAAGATCATTTTGAAGGAAGCACATGAGTCTCCTTTTGCCATGCACCCTGGTGACACAAAAATGTATAGAGGGCTAAAGGAGCATTACTGGTGGATGGGTATGAAAAGAGATGTAGCAGAGTTTATTTCTAAATGCCTAACTTGTCAGCAAGTAAAAGTAGAGCATCAAGCACCCGCTGGGTTGTTACATCCATTACCAGTACCAGAGTGGAAATGGGAGAGAATAACTATGGATTTTGTGATGGGACTTCTAAGGACACAGAAGAATCATGATGCAGTATGGGTCATTGTTGACAGACTAACCAAGTCTGCTCATTTTCTGCCAGTCTGAATGGACTACTGTTTAGAAAGATTGGCCAAGTTATACATTGATGAGATGGTGAGACTGCATGGAGTGCCAGTATCTATCATATCAGACAGAGATCCTAGGTTCACTTCTAGATTCTGGGGTAGTCTTCAGTGAGCCCTCGGAACTAGATTGAACTTCAGTACTGCATTCCACCCACAGACAGATGGCCAATCTGAGAGGGTAATTCAGATCTTGGAGGACATGATACGGGCTTGTGTGATTGAATTTGAAGGCAGTTGGGATACACACTTGCCTTTGATTGAGTTTGCTTACAACAACAGCTACCAATCAAGCATTGGAATGCCTCCATATGAAGCTTTGTATGGCAGAAAATGTAGAACCTCGTTGTGTTGGGATGACGTGAGTGAAAGAAAGATGATTAGACCCGAAATTATTCAACAAACTAAAGAGAAAATCAGGGTGATCAGAGATTGACTTAAGACTGCATCAGACCATCAGAAGTCCTACATTGATTTGAAAAGAAGGGATATTGAGTATGCAGTGGGTGAGAAAGTTTTCATCAAAGTTTCTCCTTGGAAGAGAATTATGAGATTTGGCAGAAAGGGGAACTGAGTCATCGTTTCAGTGGGCCATATGAGGTTCTGGAAAGAGTGGGTCCTTTGGCATATCGGTTGGCACTACCTCTAGAGTTGGAGAAGATACATAATGTTTTCCATGTGTCTATGTTGAGGAGGTACCGATCAGACCCATCTCATGTACTACTAGTAGAGGAAATTGAAGTAAATCCAGACCTCACATATGAAGAAGAACCCATAGAGATTCTGGCTTATGAGGTGAAGTAGCTACGGAGCAAGCAGATACCATTGGTAAAAGTGCTGTGGAACCATCATTCGGGCCAGGAGGCTACTTGGGAACGAGAAGAGGACATGAGGAGACAACACCCACAGCTATTCAGAGATTAGTACCAAGTAAAATTTCGAGACAAAATTTATTTTAAGCGGGGGAGAATTGTAACACCCCCGTTTGCATAGCCTGGTAGATTTCACTATTCCGGTGACCGGTGTCGGTCCGGACAATTAACGGGATTAGAACCACACTTAAGTCAATTAGAGAAGCCATAAACACAAATAATTAGTAATGTTCAATTAGTTAAGTATAAATAAGAAAAACAGAACATAAGAGGTTAAACGAGCTGAGAGTCACAGCGATGGGTGACCTTCTCGGGAACGACTGCGAAGCCATTTTAAACTCAAATTTCGAACCGTAAAATGTGACGCCGCGGTCCTTAAGACCCTTATGAACACAGTGGAAAAGAGAAAATCATGAAAAAGGACTATTAAGTCAGTCAAATAATTAGGTCAGGGAGCCGGAAGAAATATTGAATTATTTGCAAACCGGGATGAACTGGCGAAGGGCAATTTAGTCAATTGACCCCGAGAGCTGACTCCTGACCTAACTGTCAAATAAAATTGGAGAAAAGAAAATTTCGGAATCGGGAATTAAATTAAAGAACTAATAGAAAAAAAAAAAGAAAAAAAAGGGTTAAAAAAGGTTATTACATCATGCATGACATCATGCATGATGCAATAAACCTAATATTTAAATAATTGAAAATTTGGGGATAAATCTTAATAATTAAAAGACAAAAAAAAAAAAAAAAATTGGTTCCCTTTTTTCCCATTTCCGTCACTCTCATCTCCTCTCTCATCTCTCTCATTTTCTTAACCTCCTCCATTGAAGCTCACTAAAAAGCTTCTTAAACCCAAGATTTGAGCCATAAAATTTATAAGTTTCTTAATTAAAATTTGTAGTTGAGTTTTGTTAAGAAGATTGGGAAGAGAAAAATTGAAAGAAGCTTGAAGAATCAAGAAGTTGGAAAGCTCCATTTGAAGTAAGCTCTCTTCCTTAATTTTGATTGAATTATAAGTATAGAAGTAAGATGAAGGTGGTTAGAAATACATGAAAACATGCAAAATCATGCCTATCTAGAACCCTAGGAATTTTGGCCAGCAGCAAACTAATATTGAAATGGGTAATTTTGATACAAATAATGAAGTGGTTAAGTGTAAGTGAGGGTATAAGCACTAAAAATGCATTTAGAATTTAACAAGTGAGTAAGATATGGAAGTTAGGGTTTGGACCTAGGGTTTGGGAGGCAAAATTATGAGAAATTGGTAAATGATATGTTTGACCTATTTTGAAGTTAAAAATGGTCATTTGGGACCAAATGAGTTGTGTTAGAATGGTTGGAAATAAAGTCAAATTCGGAGGGAGTGTGGTCATGCTGCTGGCAGCATGACCAAGTCAACTTTGAGGGACCAAAAATGAAATTTTACAAGTCCAATTGGTATGGGACCAATTGGGGATGAAAATAGATATAAAATTACACAATTTTCATTTAGGAACCATGCCCAAAAAGTGACCAAAACCTAGTGAACAAATTGACCAAAGTTGGAAAAGTGCAGGCTGCCCTGCACAAACTGATCAAATGAACAGTGTTTGTTCATTTAGTCATAACTCGAGCTAGGCAGGTCTAAATGACCTGAACTTTTACCAGTGGTTAGATGAGATATAGATCTAAAACTTTCATGAAGAATACCAACTCAAATTATGCCATTAACCCAATCAAATTACTGAGCAAATTTGGTGACCTGAATCTGTAGAACTGCAGATTGCCATATGAATAGTAAAGTTTCAATGGCTATAACTCTCTCTAGAAAACTCCGATTTAGGCGATTCTTGAACCGATGGAAACCTAAGGCATAGTAGAACATTTCATATGAAGAGAGTTAGATCAAATTATGGACTTAACTGGATCAAATTACTAAATGAAGTTGGATCAACAAATCTGCAGAACCAAATTCTGCAGCCTGAACAGTAAACGTAATTTGCTTATAACTTGAGCTACAAAACTCCAATTGGGATGATTCAAAAAGGAGAATAAACTTAAGACAATAAGGAACATTTTATATGAAGAAAGGTTTGCCAAATTCTAACAGTAAACTGACCAATGAAACAGTACAATTAAGGACACCAAAACTGAAAATTTGGCAATTTTGCCTAAAAGACCTAAGTTTTGAGAAGATGACCAAAACCAATAAGTTTGGTGACCAAAATGTGGTATGTGGGTAAAGTTGGAATTCCCATACCTATTAAGCCTTAGAAAGTCAATAATTTGACTTGAACAGTGCAGTGAATAGTAACCAAAAACACAAAATTTCAAGAACGTTGAATTTAGCACGTTAGAGCTAGGTAAAAGTGAAGTTAAATTTATTTTTGGATTTATGCTAAGTTATGGTATTGAAACCCTGTAAAATTGTGTGTTTCAAGTTAAAAGAATACCGGGAAAGAACTCGAGGAACCGAGTCAAGGCCAAGAGGCGACTCACTTGAAGTTTGTGCACAACGTATACTTTTCATAATCATCTTTTGCATACTGTTTTGAATAATGTGAAATATTGGATTATGGCATTCTTATGATATTTGACTTTAATTGTTGAAAGTTATTATGTATATTGAAATGACAATGTTTAGCAATTGTTAAGATAAGTTTTGAAACCACAGTGTCATGACCATATATTTGAACAACCTCACTAGCACAACTAGTGGGGGTAATTAGTTTCGAATTTTGATTCCTTCTTTGGCGAAGTGTTGAGGTGTGCCAGTAGAAGAGGATGTGAATGGATATCCATATATTTGAGCTAGCTAGCTTTGAGATGTGATTTCTCTTTAGCCTCTGGCTATTGAGATTCTATTTGTTTCGAATGGCATGATCTAACTGTGGGTTTTATGAAATGTGTTTTGATACTTCGAAATGAACTTGGTTTGCATTAAAATATCATAATTCATGTTTTGTGTTTAATGCTTATGTTTAGTCAAATTTTTTAATAAATGTGATTTTATTTTTGCATAAAGATTATTTTAGTATGTTGTGCACCACTGAGTCCTAGTACTCAGCGATAGCTTCTATTGCTGTCGCAGATACAGAGATTAGAGGAGCAGCAGACTGAGTTGCTAAAGATTGAGGATCATTCAGCTTGAAGTCTTCGGGTATAATTTATAACCTAACTGTAAATATTTCTTTGGATGTATATATTGCACATAAATGTATGGACATATAAAAATGAGTCTTGAGCAGTTTGTATAAAATTTGTATAAAGTTGTAATATATATCGTAGTTTGAAATTCTCTTAATGTAAATTTTGTAATCATGTATCTAAATTGTTTTGTTTCTAATGAAATATGTATGGAACTATTTTATTTAATTTGAATAAAATGGATTACTAGTATTTTGATGATCATTGGATAGTGGATTTGAAATTTGAAAGTTGATAAATGTGTTGAGAAATTGATTGAGATTGAGTATGAAATTGAAGGAATTGTTGAGAAAAATTTTTAGAAGTGCTTTTTTACAGGTATTTGAAGAACTGTTTTCTCAAAATACAGAGGGAACTCTGTCAAAATTTTTATAAAATTTGCGGAAAAATAAAATGGACTAAAAATATTAATTAGATTTACTTTTAATCATATGTTTTAAATACCTATTAGAAAATGCTCACCACTTAACAAAAGTAAGAAAATTGTTTTAAAATCCCTTGTAGGGTACTTAATGAGTTATCAGTAGGTGTGCGATAGTTTATTAGGTATTCTGCAGGATCATGTTATGCCTTACAGAGGGGTAAGGTGTGACATGCTTTAACCCATAAATGGATCGCTTTTGCTTCACACCTTGGAACTGTCTTGGGATTCAAAACCCCTAGGTTGTTCCATGAAAATGTTTTCTTCAATGTATCCATTGAGAAAAGCTGTTTTGACATCCATCTGCCAAATCTCATAATCATAGTATGCAGCTATTGCTAATAGAATTCTAATTGATTTAAGCATGGCAACAGGCTACAAAGTCTTCTCATAGTCGATTCCTTGCCTTTGGCGAAACCCTTTCGCTACTAGCCTTGCTTTATAGGTCTCTACCTTTCCATCAGAACCAATTTTCTTCTTGAAAACCCATTTATTCCCTATAGGTACAATACTTTCATGTGGGTCAACAAGATCCCAAACTTGATTCTTATACATGGAATCAATTTCGGATTTCATAGCTTCAATCCATTTTGAAGAGTCTATATCTGATATAGCTTCTTCATAGGTAAGTGGATAATCTCCATGATCTACCTCTTTATGAGTAAAAAACTCTTATTCATCTTCATGAAGAAAACCATATCTCACTGGTGGGTGAGATATCCTGGTTGATCTGCGAGAAATAACTGTAGATGTTTCATCAATAGGTGTAGGTTGACTAGATGGATCTATATCCATCTGATTTGTTGGTTGGTCAAAATTCTTCAATTCTAACTCTATTTGCCTTCCTTTGCCTCCTTCTTTAATAAACTGTTGTTTAAAAAATGTGGTATCTCTACTTACCACAACCATTTGTGATGTAGGCAAATAAAAATAATATCTAAAACTCTATTTTGGATATCCAACAAATCGACCCTTTTCTGATCTGGTTTCCAAATGATCAATTATGCTTGCAAGGATATTGGACGATTGTGGTTGTGGTGTGCTCATTTTTATCAGAAAATTAACTGCAGAAAATAACCAAATTAATTAGTAAATGTATCATGTATTTAACTAAAATGATTATGGTCTTTTAATCAAATTAGTCCTCCCACTAACTTAGCGAATCCTACACTTTCAAAGTAGGAAATGGAAATCCTAGTTGGATGGATTTCTAGTGGGTGAATAAATTCTTATAGTCTTATTGATCATCCTCAAGCACATCCATTATTGGAATTACAATAAATTGTAAGTGAGCAACTCCTTGCCCATCACATCTCATGTGAGGTTCAATTATTTACTTAGCCCCCAATGCTTAAAATCTCAGGCACATCCATTATTGACTTATCTTGCATTAGTTAAGTTGATCCCATTGAGCCAGTAAACATGCAAATAATTTTAATGTCCTCAGGCACATCCATTATTGGCCACCAAACCATTTATATATTTACAACATCTCATGCTTAACAATTATTCTTAAGAAAATCTCTTAAATTAATTGTATCATATGCAAGTATTTAAAATTTCTTAAAATAATTGCCTCAATGGAGGGCCCATGATATAATTACCTTAATTATACCATTTCCAACTTAATCATTTATTTGGAAGATTTTGTGGTTGTTAGTAATATGCCCTAGAGCATATCATTTAGTATGTATCTTGTACATATTTTTATTAATAAAAGGCATTTCCACTTTTCCATTTACATAAGATATTTATGTGTAATAGAAAAGGTCCATTGATATTTTGTTAGAAATTCTATTCTTAAGTTATTAAGAATATGAGTGACAGTATTTCTAGTACAAAGTATCATAAATAGGTTCACAATCGAGGATACTTCATAATAAGGACATGACTTATCCAGAAAGATTGTATTCATGTTTGTTCCCAAGTTATTTATATGAGATATAAATAAGATGGAATGGTGAGTCTCATGCCATATGACAAACATGATAGGCACTTATAAATGATAAGTAGGCCGAACCAGTGACACTTATGACAAGCACATGGAGTTTACTCTTGTCAATGTTTTGTCATAAATCATATCAGTGCATGTAATCTTTAGACCTGAGATATCACAGTTATATTGTATATAGGTAGTTTGAGTTTGATACTGCTTTCATACTTGCACTGTGTATGGGTATATGGGCATATGTTGGCTCCTACTAGTTATATATGGAGGTAGGTGTTGATCAAGATGGAATCTATTCCTCTAAGTAAATAGAGATAAAATCCTATGTTCATTTAATTGTTATTGATGTTTTAAGTTCCTGGCCAGGACAGATAGATTTATTCAGAAAAGAGTTTCTGATGAGAAAATCCTTTTAATCAAGAACCGGAATTAAAGGAGAACATAATATTCACAGCAAATGGAGTTTGACATAAACCATGACTCCAGCTTGAGTCGGGATTTTGTAACAGAGAGATTCTAGTGCATGGTAACATATGATTATAGGTTCATTTAAGGTAAACCTTATTACTAATTGGGTGGCCATGGCATGCTATGCTAGGTGTTAACCATGGTCTATGAGGTTCATAAAATGATTTAGAGAAATCATTTATGGTAAGAAAGAGTTCTGATGATATTAAGAGTTGATATCATGTCTCATTGCCAATTAGTGATGAGCCTAGTAAGTCACACACATACACAAGTTATCACCTATTTAAATATGATTTAATTAATTAATTAAAGAGTTTAATTGATTAATTAAATAGGTTTGGTTTGCAATTAAATTGCAAAGTCCCTAGCATGACTTGAAACCAAATCTAGATTATTGGATGTATAGTATAAGTTAAATTTATATTTAAAGTGTTTAAATATGAATTTAATTAATGAGAAATTAATTAATAGAGATTAATTAATTAATTTATATTTGATATAAATTAGAAAAAGAAAAATAATTATTTTGGGTTAAGAACTCAAAATTAAGACATAGGGGCATTTTGGTCATTTCACAGTGTGACACGTGGCACCATGAGATGGTGACACATAGGATTACACATAAGCTTGCCAAATGTTTTTTTTTAATCATGTAAGATGATTAAAATCAAGATTAAATATAGGTTTGACACTTGGCACAATGTGATTGGGTCACTTAAACCTAGAGCTAATCAAAGGGTGACATGTGGCAAGGGTTTAATGTGCTAACCTAGCTATATAAGTGTTGTTATAAAAAAGAAAAACAACCAGCAGCCACTCCTCTCCTTTGTCACGCCATTTTGAGGTTCTCCATCTATTCTTCTTCATCTCTCATCAATTCAAAGAGATTAGCCATCAATCTCTTGAATTAAGAACACTAGAAATTGTTTCTAGTGTCCTGTTTACATCTCTAATCTTTTAAAAGGCAGAACTTAAATTTCTAATTAATAGAAAAAGCTTTAGAAGCTGTTGAAGGGCTGCCATAGGTGTTCTTGGTGTGGACAAACTAGAGAGACAACATCTGGTGTCCTGAAGAGAAATCTCAAAGGCGCAGACACGCTGTAGTGCATCAAGAGGTTAGTGTAATTGTTCTTAATTTAATCTAGGGTTCTAAAATTAATCTGATTAATTTTAAAATCTCAAATGGCAAATACAGATCCAAAAACATATTAAAAGAGTTTTAATATGTTGTTTATCATTGAAATCAAATAGATAAAAATAAATATTGTATGATGCATGTGACCCTAGGTGAAAAATTTTAAATTCAATGGTATAAACTTATGTTTTTCACGCTTCCGTTCTTTCAATTGATATCAGAACCTCTATATTTGCCATTTAGATTAATGTTTATATGATTTAATTGTGTGTTTGATCATGAGATCAAAAGTTCATTGCTGGTTGCAAAGCCAAGGTGGCGGCACAAATGATGAACACCATGGTGCACATGGTTGATGCGCCACAATGGTGTGCAAAGGTAAATGGATGGTGAATGTGCAATTGTTGTATGATCTAAGATCCATTTTATGTCTAATTAATTTGTTTAATTAGAATTTTTATCACACAATTAAATTATGATTCAAATCAAAATTTTACAAAATGTTTGAATGTGATTCAAATCTGAATTTTAAAAGTTGTTTGAATGTGATTCAAATATGAATTTTTAAAGTTGTTTGAATCATATTTAAATCTGATTTTTTAAAATTGATTGAATAAAATTCAGATCTGATTTTTTTAAAAATGTTTGAATGTGGTTCAAATCTGATTTTTTAAAAAATGTTTGAATGTGATTCAAATCTGAATTTTTAAAGTTGTTTGAATGTGATTCAAATCTAAATTTTTAAATTTGTTTGAATGAGATTCAAATCTGAATTTTTAAATTTATTTGAATCATATTCAAATCTGGATTTTTAAATTGAATATGAGATATTCAATTTAATTTTAGTATGTATGTTTTATTTAATTGTTGAATAGTGATATGCATGATGGATGATCATGGACTATAAAAGACCAATGTTATTGGATTTATTTCTTTTATGTTTCTTTGGAATTGTAAATTAATTAATTTATTTTAATTTATTTTGGGCATGTATTATTAAGTTTGTAATAATTTTTGGTATGCCAAGGATTACTATGTAATATTGGATTGCAAGAAGTTCAAGGAGGTTAAGAGCATTGGTGGGACCAGTGGGAGGAATTCAAGATCAAGTGTTGATTATGTACTCCTTCAGCTACTCTTGTAAAATGAATGAATGAAATGTACCTAGGAATGCCCTGATTCTATTCTTGGTGGCTCAGAATTGAATCCCTTAGAAAGTCCATGATCATACCATATTTACTGCTTATCCATGAATGCATGAGATGTATGGGAATGTATGCAATTATATGATATATGCATGCTAAATGGATAATGTGTAAAGTGAGACTTTAATAGTAATTAGGATGACTATAAAATCTTCCAAACAAATGATTAAGTTGGAAATGCTATAATTAAAGTAATTATAACATAGGCCCTCCATTGGGGCAATTATTTTAAGAAATTTTAAATAGTTGCATA
This sequence comes from Hevea brasiliensis, assembly GCF_030052815.1. NCBI lineage: Eukaryota > Viridiplantae > Streptophyta > Magnoliopsida > Malpighiales > Euphorbiaceae > Hevea > Hevea brasiliensis. The sequence goes on along the minus strand of NC_079498.1, from coordinate 70,995,624 downwards.
AGATGCAATTAATTTAAGAGATTTTCTTAAGAATAATTGTTAAGCATGATATGTTGTAAATATGTAAATGGTTTGGTGGCCAATATTGGATGTACCTAAGGACATTAAATTATTTGCATAATTACTGGCTCAATGGGATCAACTTAACTAATACAAGATAAGTCAATAATGGATGTACCTGAGATTTTGAGCATTAGGGGCTAGGTAAAGGATTGAACCTCACATGAGATGTGATGGGCAAGGAGTTGCCCACTTATAGTTTATTGTAATTCCAATAACGGATGTACCTGAGGATGATCAGTAGAATTATAAGAATTCAATCACCCACTAGAAATCCATCCAACTAGGATTTTCGTTTTCTACTTTGGAAGTGTAGGATTCGCTAAGTTAGTGGGAGGAGCAATTTGAATAAAAGACCATAATTATTTTGGTTAATTACTTGATACATTTACTAATTAATCTAGTTATTTTCTGCAATTGATTTTCTGATAATAATGAGCACAGAACAACCACTACTATCCAATATACTTGCAAGCATACTTAGTCGCAATAGGTTGACAGGACCTAATCTGTCTGATTGGCTAAGAAATTTGAAACTTGTCCTGAACCTTGAACATATAGGATATGTTCTAGATTCAAATGTTCCTGGTCCCTTACCTCCAGAGGCCACACAAGAGGAACATGAAACTTTGGATAAGTGGAAGGAGCATGATATGAGAGCTAAGTGTTACATGCTTGCTTCCATGAGTAATGAGTTACAAAAGCAGCATGAGAACATGTTGAGTGCGAGTGAGATCCTCCTTTACCTACAAGAGTTATATAGTGAGCACAGTAGGAATGCTAGGTATGAGATATCTAAACAGCTGTTCCGCATGAGGATGTCTGAGGGACAGAATGTTGGGGATCATATCCACAAGATGATTCGACTGATTGAGCAGTTGGAACATCTTGACTTCAACATGGATATCAAACTATAGATGGATTTGATCCTTCAGTCCCTTCTTGAGTCTTTTGGGAATTTTGTGATAAATTTCCATATGACTAAACAGGAATGCACCTTAGCTGGTTTACTCAACATACTGGTTATTGCCCAAAAGAATATGCCGGGCAATAAAGAAAAAGAGGTAGCTTTGATTGCATCTTTTTCTGCTGAAAAGTCCAACAAGAAAAAGGGTAATAAGAAAAAGAAACCTCAGATTCCTGGTCCTTCCAAGAAAATAGCTAAACATAAAAGAAAGACTAAAGTTGATAGAGGCAAAGGAAAGTGTTTCCACTGCCAAAAGGATGGGCACTGGAAAAGGAACTGCCCAGAGTATCTTGCTTCTCTGAAGGACAAGAAGGATACACCTTCGGAAGGTATGTCCATATCTTGTTATTTAGATTCTGATAATACTCATAGTTCATCTACAGCTTGGGTTTTAGATACTGGTGCCAGTTCTCACATTTCTAATGATATGCAGGAACTAGCAAATAGTAGCAGCTTGCGTTCTCAAGATATTAGAGTCCGGATTGGCAATGGCTCAACTGTTGAAGCTTTAGCCATAGGATCTAAATCTTTTTACATATTTGGACATGTTTTATGTTTGGATAATATTTTATATGTGCTTGATGCTTTTAAGAACATCATTTCTATATCTAGTTTGACTAGAAATGGCTATGAATATCAGTTCACAGATGATGTTTGCAATATTTATTTTGGAAATAAATATGTTGGTTCGGGTTATATGAATGATGGTCTTTATTATTTGGATAATAATGACAAACACAAATTGAATGCAAGTGATCTAAAAGAATGTAATGCCATGGTGAAAACCAACTCAAGTTCAAAATATATTTGCCACTTAAGGTTATGTCATGTTGCAGAAGATAGGATTGCAAAAATGGAGAAAATGGGGATTCTATTCTCATTGGGCTCTGAGCCTACTCCAACTTGTGAATCTTGCCTTCAGGGCAAAATGACTAGATCACCCTTTGTTGGACAAGGGCAAAGAGCTGAAAATATTTTGGAGCTAATACATAGTGATGTATGCGGTCCATTTAAGGAAATGGCTAGAGGCGGTTTTCATTTTTTTATTACCTTTACTGATGATAAATCAAGGTTTGGGTATTTGTGTTTGATGAAATACAAACATGAATCCTTTGAAAAGTTCAAAGAATTTAAATCTGAAGTAGAAAATCAAACAGGAAATAGTATTAAAGCTCTTCGATCAGATCGTGGAGGTGAATATTGGAGTACTGAATTTGATGAATACTTGAGAGAGCACGGCATTATTTCTCAACTGACTCTCCTCCAGGAACGCCACAACTGAATGGTATATCTGAAAGGAGAAATCACACCTTATTGGATATAGTACATAGTATGATAAGCTATAATGATATGCCAATCTTCTTTTGGGGATTTGCATTAGAATCAGCTTTGTATATTCTGAATAGGATTCCATCAAAATCAGTTTCTTCCACACCTTATGAGATATGGCATGGAAGAAAATCAAGTCTTAAGCATGTTAAGATTTGGGCTTGTCCAACTTATATGAAAAAGCTGAACACTGATAAATTGGAGACCAGATCAGAAAAAGGTCGATTTGTTGGATATCCAAAAGATAGTTTTTGATATTATTTTTATTTGCCTACTTCACAAAAGGTTGTGATAAGTAGAGATGCTACATTTCTTGAACAACAGTTTGTTCAAGAAGGAGGCAAAGGAAGGCAAATAGAGTTAGAATTGGAGAGTTCTGACCAACCAATAGATCAGATGGATATAGATCCATCTAGTCAACCTATACCTGTTGATGAAACATCTGAAGGAACGGAAGCGTGAAAACACAAGTTTATACCATTGAATTCAAAAATTTTCACCTAGGGTCACATGCATCATGCAAGATTTATTTTTATCTATTTGATTTCAATGATAAACAACATATTAAAACTCTTTTAATATGTTTTTGGATCTGTATTTGCCATTTAAGATTTTAAAATTAATCAGATTAATTTTAGAACCCTAGATTAAATCAAGAACGATTACACTAACCTCTTGATACACTGCAGCGTGTCTGCGCCTTTGAGATTCGTCTTCAGGACACCAGATCTTGTCCCTCTAGCTTGTCCACACCAAGAACACCTATAGCAGCCCTTGAACAGCTTCTAAAGCCTTTTCTATTAATTAGAAATTCAAGTTCTGTTTGGAACTCTTCCAACTGACTGCACCTCCATTACAAATGAACACATATCCAAAGGTAGACTTTCTATCATCGATATCTGATTGGAAATCAGAATCAGTATAACCATCCAATTGCAAGTCTCCACCTCCATAAATCAAGAATAAACCCTTAGTTCTTCTCAACTACTTAAGAATATTCTTGACAGCTATCCAGTGTTCCAAACCTGGATTGGATTGATACCTGTTAGTCAAACTAACAGCATATGAAATATCCGGCCTAGTACACAACATTGCATACATTAAACTTCCAATAGCCGAAGCATATGGAATCCTGGCCATCTTATCTCTTTCTTCAGGTGTCTTTGGAGACATCTCTTTAGAAAGATGGATACCATGTCTCACTGGCAATAATCCTCTCTTGGAATCAAGCATGTTAAACCTCTTTAACACCTTTTCCAAGTATAGACTTTGGGATAAACCAATTATTCTTTTCGCTCTATCTCTATAGATGTGAATTCCAAGAATATAGGTTGCCTCCCCTAAGTCTTTCATGGAGAATGTATTTGACAACCATACTTTATAGTTGTCAACATACCTGTGTCATTACCCATCAACAGTATGTCATCCACATATAAGACAAGGAAAGTGATAGCACTATCACTAACCTTCTTATATACACATGGCTCATCCTTATTTTTGATAAAACCAAAGGATTTAATGGCTTCATCAAAACGGATGTTCCAACTCCTCGAAGCTTGTTTTAACCCATAAATGGATCACTTTAGCTTGCATACCTTGGAACCATCTTGGGATTCAAATCCCCTAGGTTGTTCCATGAAAATGTTTTCTTCAATATATCCATTGAGAAAAGCTATTTTGACATCCATCTACCAAATCTCATAATTATAGTATGCAGCTATTGCTAATAAAATCCTAATTGATTTAAGCATGGCAACAGGCGAGAAAGTCTCCTCATAGTCGATTCCTTGCCTTTGGCGAAACCCTTTCGCTACTAGCCTTGCCTTATAGGTCTCTACCTTTCCATCAGAACCAATTTTCTTCTTGAAAACCCATTTGTTCCCTATAGGTATAATACCTTCAGGTGGGTCAACAAGATCCCAAACTTGATTCTTATACATGGAATCAATCTCGGATTTCATAGCATCAATCCATTTTGAAGAGTCTATATCTGATATAGCTTCTTCATAGGTAAGTGGATCATCTCCATGATCTACTTCTTCATGAATAGACAACTCTTGTTCTTCTTCATGAAGAAAACCATATCTCACTGGTGGGTGAGATACCCTGGTTGTTCTACGAGGAACAGCTGTAGATGTTTCATCAACAGGTATTGGTTAACTAGATGGATCTATATCCATCTGATCTGTTGGTTGGTCATAATTCTCCAATTCTAACTCTATTTGCCTTCCTTTGCCTCCTTCTTGAACAAACTATTGTTCAAGAAATGTGGCATCTCTACTTATCACAACCTTTTGTGAAGTAGGCAAATAAAAATATTATCCAAAACTATCTTTTGGATATCCAACAAATCGACCTTTTTCTGATCTGGTCTCCAATTTATCAGTGTTCAGCTTTTTAATATAAGCTGGACAACCCCAAATCTTAACATGCTTAAGACTTAGTTTTCTTGCATGCCATATCTCATAAGGTGTGGAAGAAACTGATTTTGATGGAATCTTATTCAGAATATACAAAGCTGATTCTAATGCAAATCCCCAAAAGAAGATTGGCATATCAGTATAGCTCATCATACTACGTACCATATCCAATAGGGTACGATTTCTCCTTTTAGATACACCATTCAGCTGTGGCGTTCCTGGAGGAGTCAGCTGAGAAACAATGCCATGCTCTCTCAAGTATTCATCAAATTCAGTACTCAAATATTCACCTCCACGATCTGATCGAAGAGCTTTAATACTCTTTCCTGTTTGATTTTCTACTTCAGATTTAAACTCCTTAAACTTTTCAAAAGATTCATGTTTGTATTTCATCAAATACAAATACACAAACCTTGATTTATCATCAGTAAAGGTAATAAAATAATGAAAACCCCTTCTAGCCATTTCTTTAAATGGACCACATACATCACTATGTATTAGCTCCAAAATATTTTTAGCTCTTAGCCCTTGTCCAACAAAGGGTGATCTTGTCATTTTACCCTGAAGGCAAGATTCACAAGTTGGAGTAGGCTCAGAGCCCAATGAGGATAAAATCCCTATTTTCTCCAGTTTTGCAATCCTATCTTCTGCAACATGACATAACCTTAAGTGCCAAATATATTTTGAACTTGAGTTGGTTTTCACCATGGCATTGCATTCTTTTAGATCACTTGCATTCAATTTGTGTTTGCTATTATTATCCAAATAATAAAGACCATCATTCATATAACTCGAACCAACATATTTATTTCCAAAATAAATATTGCAAACATCATCAGTGAACTGAAATTCATAGCCATTTCTAGTCAAACTAGATATAGAAATGATGTTCTTAAAAGCATCAGGTACATATAAAATATTATCCAAACACAAAACATGTCTAAACATGTAAAAAGATTTAGATCCTATGGCTAAAGCTTCAACAGTTGAGCCATTGCCAATCCGGACTCTAATATCTTGAGAACGCAAGCTGCTACTGTTTGCTAGTTCCTGCATATCATTAGAAATGTAAGAACTGGCACCAGTATCTAAAACCCAAGCTGTAAATGAACTATGAGTATCATTAGAATCTAAATAACAAGATATGGACATACCTTCCGAAGGTGTATCCTTCTTGTCCTTCAGAGAAGCAAGATACTCTGGGCAGTTCCTTTTCCAGTGCCCATCCTTTTGGCAGTGGAAACACTTTCCTTTGCCTCCATCAGCTTTAGTCTTCCTTTTCTGTTTAGCTATTTTCTTGGAAGGATCAGGAATCTGAGGTTTCTTTTTTTTATTGCCCTTCTTCTTGTTGGACTTTTCAGCAGAAGAAGATGCAACCAAAGATACCTCTTTCCCTTTATTGCCTGGCATATTCTTTTGGGCAATAACCAGCATGTTGAGTAAACCAGCTAAGGTGCATTCCTGTTTAATCATATGGAAATTTGTCACAAAATTTCCAAAAGACTCAGGAAGGGACTGAAGGATCAAATCCGTTTGTAGTTGGAAATCCATGTTGAAGTCAAGATATTCTAACTGCTCAATCAGCCGAATCATCTTGTGGACATGATCCCCAACATTCTGTCCCTCAGACATCCTCATACGGAATAGCTGTCTAGATATCTCATACCTAGCATTCCTGCTGTGCTCACCATACAACTCTTGTAGGTGAAGAAGAATCTCACTCGCACTCTGCATGTTCTCATGTTGCTTCTGTAACTCATTACTCATGGAATCAAGCATGTAACACTTAGCTCTCATATCATGCTCCTTCCACTTGTCCAAAGTATCATGTTCCTCTTGTGTGGCCTCTGGAGGTAAGGGACCAAGAACATTTGAATCTAGAACATATCCTATATGTTCAAGGTTCAGGACAAGCTTCAAATTTCTTAGCCAATCAGACAGATTTGGTCCTATCAACCTATTGTGATCAAGTACGCTCGCAAGGATATTGGATGGTGGTGGTTGTTTTGTGCTCATTTTTATCAGAAAATTAACTGTAGAAAATAACCAGATTAATTAGTAAATGTATCATGTAATTAACCAAAATGATTATGGTATTTTAATCAAATTGGTCCTCCCACTAACTTAGCGAATCCTACACTTCCAAAGTAGGAAACGGAAATCCTAGTTGGATGGATTTCTAGTGGGTGATTGAATTCTTATAATTCTATTGATCATCCTCAGGTACATCCATTATTGGAATTACAATAAACTATAAGTGAGCAGCTCCTTGCCCATCACATCTCATGTGAGGTTCAATCCTTTACCTAGCCCCTAATGCTCAAAATCTCAGGTACATCCATTATTAACTTATCTTGCATTAGTTATGTTGATCCCATTGAGCCAGTAATTATGTAAATAATTTTAATGTTCTCAGGTACATCCAATATTGGCCACCAAACCATTTACATATTTACAACATCTCATGCTTAACAATTATTCTTAAGAAAATCTCTTAAATTAATTGCATCTCATGCAACTATTTAAAATTTCTTAAAATAATTGCCCCAATGGAGGGCCTATGTTATAATTACTTTAATTATAGCATATCCAACTTAATCATTTATTTGGAAGATTTTATAGTCATTCTAATTACTATTAAGGTCTCACTTTGCACATTATCCATTTAGCATGCATATATCATATAATTGCATACATTCCCATACATCTCATGCATTCATGGATAAGCAATAAATATGGTATGATCATGGACTTTCTAAGGGATTCAATTCTGAGCCACCAAGAATTGAATCAGGGCATTCCTAGGTGCATTTCATTCATTCATTTTCAAGAGTTGCTGAAGGAGTACATAATCAACACTTGATCTTGAATTCCTCCCACTGGTCCCACCAATGCTCTTGACCTCCTTGAACTTCTTGCAATTCAATATTACATAGTAATCCTTGGCATACCAAGGCGAATTTACAAGAACTTAAATAAATGAAATTACAACCCAAAAATTATTACAAACTTAATAATACATGCCCAAAATAAATTAAAATAAATTAATTAATTTACAATCCCAAAGAAACATAAAAGAAATAAATCCAATCACATTGGTCTTTTATAGTCCATGATCATCCATCATGCATATCACTATTTAACAATTAAATAAAACATACATACTTAAATTAAATTGAATATCTCATATTCAACTTAAAAATCCATATTTGAATTGATTCAAATAAATTTAAAAATTCAGATTTGAATCTCATTCAAACAAATTTAAAAATTCATATTTGAATCACATTCAAACAACTTAAAAAATTCAGATTTGAATCACATTCAAACATTTTTTAAAAAATCAGATTTGAATCACATTCAAACATTTTTTAAAAAATCAAATCTGAATTTTATTCAATCAATTTTAAAAAATCAGATTTAAATATGATTCAAACAACTTTAAAAATTCAGATTTGAATCATATTCAAACAACTTTTAAAATTCAGATTTGAATCACATTCAAACAATTTTTAAAATTCTGATTTGAATCATAATTTAATTATGTGATTAAAAATCCTAATTAAACATTTTAATTAGTCATATGATGAACCTTTCATCATGCAACAATTGCAGAATTTAATAACAGCCATGCGCACCATGATCTTCCAAAGCCATGCGCACCATGTTGGAGTTCATCAAGCATGCCGCCACACCTCTTGATCCAACCAGCAATGGATCAATCATCTCATGATCAAATCACACAATTAAATCATATAATAAACAATCTAAATGGCAAATATAGTGGCTCTGATACCAATTGAAGGAACGGAAGAGTGAAAAACACAAGTTTATACCATTGAATTCAAAAATTTTCACCTAGGGTCACATGCATCATGCAAGATTTATTTTTATCTATTTGATTTCAATGATAAACAACATATTAAAACTCTTTTAATATGTTTTTGGATCTGTATTTGCCAATTAAGATTTTAAAATTAATCAGATTAATTTTAGAACCCTAGATTAAATCAAGAACGATTACACTAACCTCTTGATACACTGCAGCGTGTCTGCGCCTTTGAGATTCGTCTTCAGGACACCAGATCTTGTCCCTCTAGCTTGTCCACACCAAGAACAGATATGGCAGCCCTTGAACAGCTTCTAAAGCCTTTTCTATTAATTAGAAATTCAAGTTCTGCCTTTTAAGAGATTAGAGATGTAAACAGGACACTAGAAACAATTTCTAGTGTTCTTAATTCAAGAGATTGATGGCTAATCTCTTTGAATTGATGAGAGATGAAGAAGAATAGAGGGAGGGCTGCAAAATGGCGTGACCAAGGAGTGTGGCTGCTGGTTGTATTTTATTTTCTCATAACAACACTTAAATAGCTAGGTTAACACATTAAACCCTTGCCACATGTCACCCTTTGATTAACTCTAGGTTTAAGTGACCCAATCACATTGTGCCAAGTGTCAAACCTATATGTAATCTTGATTTTAATAATCTTACATGATTGAAAAACATTTGGCAAGCTTATGTGTTATGCCATGTGTCACCATCTCATAGTGCCACGTGTCACACTGCAAAATTACCAAGATGCCCCTGTGTCTTAATTTTGAGTTCTCAACCCAAAATAATTATTTTTCTTCTTCTAATTAATTTATATCAAATATAAATTAATTAATTAATCTCTATTAATTAGTTTCTCATTAATTAAATTCATATTTAAACACTTTAAATATAAATTTAACTTATATTATACATCCAATAATCTAGATTTGGTTTCAAGTCATGCTAGGGACTTTGCAAACTAATTGCAAACCAAACCTATTTAATTAATCAATTAAACTCTTTAATTAATTAATTAAATCATATTTAATTAGGTGATAACTTGTGTATGTGTGTGACTTACTAGGCTCATCACTAATTGGCAATGAGACATGATATCAACTCTTAATACCATCAGAACTCTTTCTTACCATAAATGATTTCTCTAAATCATTTTATGAACCTCATAGACCATGGTTAACACCTAGCATAGCATGCCATGGCCACCCAATTAGTAATAAGGTTTACCTTAAATGAACCTATAATCATATGTTACCATGCACTAGAATCTCTCTGTTACAAAATCCCAACTCAAGCTGGAGTCATGGTTTATGTCAAACTCCATTTGCTATGAATATTATGTTCTCTTTTAATTCCAGTTCTTGATTAAAAAGATTTTCTCATCAGAAACTCTTTTCTGAATAAATCTATCTGTCCTGGCCAGGAACTTGAAACATCAAGAACAATTAAATGAACATAGGATTTTATCTCTATTTACTTAGAGGAACAGATTCCATCTTGATCAACACCTACCTCCATATATAACTAGTAGGAGCCAACACATGCCCATATACCCATACACAGTACAAGTATGAAAGCAGTATCAAACTCAAACTACCTATATACAAGATAACTGTGCTATCTCAGGTCTAAAGATTATATGCACTGATATGATTTATGACAAAACATTGACAAGAGTAAACTCCATGTGCTTGTCATAAGTGTCACTGGTTCGGCCTACTTATCATTTGTAAGTGCCTATTATGTTTGATATATAGCATGAGACTCACCATTCCATCTTATTTATATCTCATATAAATAACTTGAGAACAAACATGAATACAATCTTTCTGGATAAGTCATGTCCTTATTATGAAGTATCCTCGATTGTGAACCTATTTATGATACTTCGTGCTAGAAATATTGTCACTCATATTCTTAACAACTTAAGAATAATATTTCTAACAAAATATCAATGGACCTTTTCTATTACACATAAATATATTATGTAAACGGAAAAGTGAAAATGCCTTTTATTAATAAAAATATGTACAAGATACATACTAAATGATGTGCTCTAGGGCATACTACTAACAACATCTACAGCTGTTCCTCATATAACAACCAGGGTATTTCACCCACCGGTGAGATATGGTTTTCTTCATGAAGAAGAACAAGAGTTGTCTACTCATGAAGAAATAGATCATGGAGATGATCCACTTACCTATGAAGAAGCTATATCAGATATAGACTCTTCAAAATGGATTGATGCTATGAAATCCGAGATTGATTCCATGTATAGGAATCAAGTTTGGGATCTTGTTGATCCACCTGAAGGTATTATACTTATAGGGAACAAATGGGTTTTCAAGAAGAAAATTGATTCTGATGGAAAAGTAGAGACCTATAAGGCAAGGCTAGTAGCGAAAGGGTTTCGCCAAAGGCAAGGAATCGACTATGAGGAGACTTTCTCGCCTGTTGCCATGCTCAAATCAATTAGGAATTTATTAGCAATACCTGCATACTATGATTATGAGAATTGGCAGATGGATGTCAAAACAGCTTTTCTTAATGGATACATTGAAGAAAACATTTTTATGGAACAACCTAGGGGTTTTGAATCCCAAGATGGTTCCAAGGTATGCAAACTAAAGCGATCCATTTATGGGTTGAAGCAAGCTTCAAGGAGTTGGAACATCCGTTTTGATGAAGCCATTAAATCCTTTGGTTTTCTCAAAAATGAGGATGAGCCATGTGTATATAAGAAGGTTAGTGACAGTGCTATCACCTTCCTTGCCTTATATGTGGATGAGATACTGTTGATGGGTAATGACACAGGTATGTTGACAACTGTAAAGATATGGTTGTCAAATACATTCTCCATGAAAGACTTAGGGGAGGCAACCTATATTCTTGGGATTCGCATCTATAGAGATAGAGTGAAAAGAATAATTGGTTTATCCCAAAGTCTATACTTGAAAAAGGTGTTAAAGAGGTTTAACATGCTTGATTCCAATAGAGGATTGTTACTAGTGAGACATGGTATCCATCTTTCTAAAGAGATGTCTCTAAAGACACCTGAAGAAAGAGATAAGATGGTCAGGATTCCATATGCTTTGGCTATTGGAAGTTTAATGTATGCAATGTTGTGTACTAGGCCGGATATCGCATATGCTGTTAGTTTGACTAGTAGATATCAATCCAATCTAGGTTTGGAACACTGGGTAGCTGTCAAGAATATCCTTAAGTACTTGAGAAGAACTAAGGATTTATTATTGATTTGTGGAGGTAGAGACTTGCAATTGGATGGTTATACTGATTCTGATTTCCAATTAGATATCGATGATAGAAAGTCTACCTTTGGATATGTGTTCATTTGTAATGGAGGTGCAGTCAGTTGGAAGAGTTCCAAACAGAGCACGACTGCAGATTCCACTACAGAGGCTGAGTATATTGCTGCATCAGATGCTGCAAAGGAAGCTGTTTGGATAAATATGTTCGTGATAGAACTTATAGTAGTTCCTTCCATTGATTCAATAGTTCCACTACACTGTGACAATAATGGAGCAGTCATACAGGCTAAGGAACCAAGGTCTCACCAAAAAATCCAAACACATAGAAAGGCGCTACCACATTATCAGAGAAATAGTTGGGCAAGGCGATATAGCTATGCAGAAAATAGCATCAGCTGAAAATCCAGCTGATCCATTCACTAAGCCTATGTCACAGACTCAGTTAGACTGACATCTTGAGAAGATAGGTCTAAGATATTGTAATGAATGGCTCTAGTGCTAGTGGGAGATTGTTAGTAGTATGCCCTAGAGCATATCATTTAGTATGTATCTTGTACATATTTTTATTAATAAAAGACATTTCCACTTTTTCATTTACATAAGATATTTATGTGTAATAGAAAAGGTCTATTCATATTTTGTTAGAAATTCTATTCTTAAGTTGTTAAGAATATGAGTGACAGTATTTCTAGTACAAAGTATCATAAATAGGTTCACAATCGAGGATACTTCATTAATAAGGACATGACTTATCCAGAAAGATTGTATTCATGTTTGTTCCCAAGATATTTATATGAGATATAAATAAGATGGAATGGTGAGTCTCATGCCATATGACAAACATGATAGGCACTTATAAATGATAAGTAGGCCGAACCAGTGACACTTATGACAAGCACATGGAGTTTACTCTTGTCAATGTTTTGTCATAAATCATATAAGTGCATATAATCTTTAGACCTAAGATAGCACAGTTATCTTGTATATAGGTAGTTTGAGTTTGATACGGCTTTCATACTTGTACTGTGTATGGGTATATGGGCATCTGTTGGCTCCTGTTAGTTATATATGGAGGTAGGTGTTGATCAAGATGGAATCTGTTCCTCTAAGTAAATAGAGATAAAATCCTATGTTCATTTAATTGTTCTTGATGTTTTAAGTTCCTGGCCAGGACAGATAGATTTATTCAGAAAAGAGTTTCTAATGAGAAAATCTTTTTAATCAAGAACTGAAATTAAAGGAGAACATAATATTCATAGTAAATGGAGTTTGACATAAACCATGACTCCAGCTTGAGTCGGGATTTTGTAACAGAGAGATTCTAGTGCATGGTAACATATGATTATAGGTTCATTTGAGGTAAACCTTATTACTAATTGGGTGGCCATGGCATGCTATGCTAGTTGTTAACCATGGTCTATGAGGTTCATAAAATGATTTAGAGAAATCATTTATGGTAAGAAAGAGTTCTAATGATATTAAGAGTTGATATCATTTGTCATTGCCAATTAGTGATGAGCCTAGTAAGTCACACACATACACAAGTTATCACCTATTTAAATATGATTTAATTAATTAATTAAAGAGTTTAATTGATTAATTAAATAGGTTTGGTTTGCAATTAAATTGCAAAGTCCCTAGCATGACTTGAAACCAAATCTAGATTATTGGATGTATAGTATAAGTTAAATTTATATTTAAAGTGTTTAAATATGAATTTAATTAATGAGAAATTAATTAATAGAGATTAATTAATTAATTTATATTTGATATAAATTAGAAGAAGAAAAATAATTATTTTGGGTTAAGAACTCAAAATTAAGACACAGGGGCATTTTGGTCATTTCACCGTGTGACACGTGGCACCATGAGATGGTGACACGTGGGATTACACATAAGCTTGCCAAATGTTTTTTTAATCATGTAAGATGATTAAAATCAAGATTAAATATAGGTTTAACACTTGGCACAATGTGATTGGGTCACTTAAACCTAGAGCTAATCAAAGGGTAACATGTGGCAAGGGTTTAATGAGTTAACCTAGCTATATAAGTGTTGTTATGGAAAAGAAAAACAACCAGCAGCCACTCCTCTCCTTTGTCACACCATTTTGAGGTTCTCCATCTATTCTTCTTCATCTCTTATCAATTCAAAGTGATTAATTAAGAACACTAGAAATTATTTCTAGTGTCCTGTTTACATCTCTAATCTCTTAAAAGGCAAAACTTGAATTTCTAATTAATAGAAAAGGCTTTAGAAGCTATTCAAGGGCTGCCATAGGTGTTCTTGGTGTGGACAAGCTAGAGGGACAACATCTGGTGTCTTGAAGACAAATCTCAAAGGTGCAGACACGCTGCAGTGCATCAAGAGGTTAGTGTAATCGTTCTTGATTTAATTTAGGGTTCTAAAATTAATCTGATTAATTTTAAAATCTTAAATGGCAATTACAGATCCAAAAACATATTAAAAGAGTTTTAATATGTTGTTTATCATTGAAATCAAATAGATAAAAATAAATCTTGCATGATGCATGTGACCCTAGGTGAAAATTTTTGAATTCAATGGTATAAACTTGTGTTTTTCACGCTTCCGTTCTTTCAGTGGTCGGCTTAATTACTATTATAGTCTCACTTTGCACATTATCCAATTTGCATGCATATGTCATATACTGGCATACATTCCCATACATCTCATGCATGCATTAATAAACAATAAATATGGTATGATTGTGGACTTTCTAAGGGATTCAACTCTGAGCCACCAAGAATTGAATCAGGGGATTCTTAGGTGCATTTCATTAATTCATTTTACAAGATTTGCTGAAGGAGTACAAAATCAACTCTTGATCTTGAACTCCTCCCACTGGTCCTACCAATGGTCTTGACCTCCTTGATCTTCTTTCAATCCATTACATTGTAATCCTTTCATACCAAGGCAAATTTACAAGAACATGGACTTTAAAGTCCTCAAATAAATGAAATTACAATAAAAAATTATTACAACCTTTATTATACATGCCACCAAAAAAAAATTAATTAATTTACAAGCCAAAAAAAAATAAAAGAAATAAATCCAATCACATTGGTCTTTTATTGTCCATGATCATCCATCATGCATATTAAAATTTAACAATTAAATAAAATATACATGCTAAAAATTAAATTGAATATCTCATATTCAACTTAAAAGTTCATATTTGAATCTCATTCAAACAAATTTAAAAATTCAGATTTGAATCTCATTCAAACAAATTTAAAAAATTCATATTTGAATCTCATTCAAACAAATTTAAAAATTCATATTTGAATCTCATTTAAACAAATGAACTAAAATTTAATTATGTGATTAAAACTCCTAATTAAACATTTTAATTAGTCATGGGCCTAATTATGGGCCTTGAAACCAAGCCCACACTCAAGCCCAAAAACCATGTGCATGGTTGAATGAACCAAACAATGCACACCAATGGTGCTCTTCATCTTGCCGCCACATTGTTGGTCCAAATAGCAATGAATCAATCAACTTTTGATCAAATCACACAATTAAATCAGATATTAAACAATCTAAATGGCAAATATAGTGGCTTTGATACCAATTGTAGGAGCAGAGGCATGTAAATTGACAGATTAGAACATTGAATACAAAATTTTTCTTCTAGGGTTTTATGCATCATGCCACATCCATTATATGCCTAGTTGATTTCAATGTTCAATTACATATTAAAATACTTTTAATATGTATTAGGATCTATGTTTGCCATTTAAGATTTTTGAATTAACAAATTAATTCATTAGAACGCTAGATTAAAAGAATAATATGTGCACTAACCTTTTGATGCACTGTAGATGCAATTGGTACCTTTGTGAAGCACCTAGGACCCTAACAGTTGTCCCTCTAACTTGTCCACACTAAGATCACCAATGGCAGCCCCTAAACCAGCTTCTCAAGCGTTACCAACCAATTAGAAATTAGGGATTTGCCTTTAGAGAGGTTGTAGATGTGTATAGGACACTAGAAACAATTTCTAGCAATTTTAATTCAAAAGAATTTGGGCAATTCTCTTTGAATTGATGAGAGAAGAAGATGAGGAGAGGAGAGAACTATAGGTGGTGGCACCAATTGGAGAATAAAAGAATGTATTTATTTTTCTTTCTTTTTCTTTTTATAATTAGGTCATCACTTAAAACCCTTGCCACATATCATCACTTGATTGTATCTTAATTTTAATTGACCTAATCGCATTAAGCCAAGTATCAAAGCTAGATTTAATCTTGATTTTGATCACCTTGCATGATAGGAAGACAAATGGCAAACTTATATGGTGCCATGTGTTACCATCTCATGGTGCCACGTGTCACCTTGTGAAATAACCAAATTACCCTTTTGTTTTAATTTTGAGTTCTCAACCCAAAATAATCGTTTCTCATCTTCTAATCAATTTATATCAAATATAAATTAATTAATTAATCTCTATTAATTAATTTCTCATAATTAAATTCATATTTAAATACTCTAAATATAAATTTAACTTATACTATACATCCAATAACCTAGATTTGGTTTTAAGCCATGCTAGGGACTTTGCAATCTAATTGTAAACCAAACCTATTTAATTAATCAATTAAACTCTTTAATTAATCAATTAAATCACATTTAACTTAGTGATTACTTGTGCATGTGTGTGACTCACTAAGCTCATCACTAATTGGTAATGAGATATAATATCAACTCTTAATATCATCAGAATTTTTCTTACCATAAATGATTTCTCTAAATCATTTTAGGCACCTCATAGACCATAGTTAACACCTAGCATAGCATGCCATGGCCACCCAATCAGTAATAAGGAATACCTTAAATGAACCTATAATCATATGTTACCATGCACTAGAATCTCTCTATTACAAAATCCCAATTCTAGCTGGAGCCATGGTTAATGTCAAACTCCATTTGCTATGAATACTAAGTTTTCTATTAATTCCAGTTCTTGATTAAAAAGATTTTCTCATCAAAAACTCTTTTCTAATTAAATGTTCATTAAAAAGATTGTCTATCCTGGTCAGGAACTTGAAACATCAAGAATAATTAAATGAACATTAGATTTTATCCCTATTTACTTAGGGCATAGGATTTTATCCTTATTTACTTAGGGTAATAGATTCCATCTTAATCAACACCTATCTCCATATATAACTGGTAGGAGCCAACACATGCCCATATACCTATACACAGTACAAGTATGAAAGTAGTATCAAACTCAAACCATCTGTATATAAAATAATTTTGCTATCTCATGTCTAAAGATTATATGCTTTAATATGATTTATGATAATGCATTGACAAGAGTAAACTCCACGTGCTTGTCATAAGTGTCACTGGTACAACCTACTTATCATGCATAAGTGCCTATCATGATTGTTATATGGCATGAGACTAGCCATTTCATCTATTTACATCTCATATAAATAACTTGAGAACAAACATGATTACAATCTTTCTGGATAAGTCATGTCCTTATTGTGAAGTATCCTCAGTTGTGAACCAATTTATGATACTTTGTCCTAAAAATACTCACTCATATTCTTAACAACTTAAGAATAGAATTTCTAACAAAATATCAATGGACCTTTTCTATTACACATAAATATATTATGTAAATGAAAAAGTGAAATTGCCTTTTTTATTAATAAAACATGTACAAGATACATAATAAATGATATGCTCTAGGGCATACTACTAACAGTATCCTATGCATGCAAATGGAAAGATGAATCCCTTTTAGGTCTTCTATTTTATACCCTATACTCTTGCTATGTGTCCTAAGCACTCTTAGCAATTTTTCCTCTTCTATTTCAGATAGATTGGCATTAATAATAATAGGATATTCAGAATTTGAGTTCAGGAATGCGTACCTTAGCATAGAGGGGAGAGGTTTGAGTTTTACCTATTCAAAAATTTTCTCCAGATTGCTTTTAGTTTTTTCCTCCTTCAGCTCCTCTACCTTGAAAGCTTGAGCCAGGGGTAGGAGTGGATGAGCTGCTAAATGTTGTGCACAAGCTGCTATTTTTGTGTTCTCATCATTCGCTGTGTGGCTGTGCATAATGCATGCTTCAAGGGGATCTTTAGGATGGGTCTTATGAAATTCTTCCTCAACTTGCTTGTCAACTCTAAGGCATTTATCAGGTTCGAATTTGTGCTTCATTGTGTCAAACAAGTTGAATTGCACTTCTTCATCCCCTACCTTGAGAGTTAGTCACTCATTTTTTACGTCTATGATTGCTCTGGCGGTTGCCAAGAAAGGTCTTCCTAAGATGATAGGGATTTAAACATCCTATTCCATCTCAAGGACAACAAAATCAACTGGAATAAAGAATTTGCCCACCTTGATAGGAATGTTCTCAAGTATTCCCACAGGATATTTAACAGACCAGTCAGCCAATTGCAAAGAAATTGTTATGGGTTTTAGTTCTTCGACTTTTAGCTTTTGGCATATTGATAGAGGCATTAAACTCACACTTGCCCCAAGGTCGCAGAGGGCCTTGTCTATTTTCTTGTCACCAATGAGACAAGGTATGGAGAAGCTTCCTGGATCCTTAATCTTTGGAGGTAGTTTGTTTTGCAATATGGCGCAGCATTCCTTTGTTAAAGCAACAATCTCATAGTCTTTCAGCTTTCTTTTCTTTGATAGAATTTCCTTAAGGAATTTGGTGTAGGATGGCATCTGAGAGAGTGCTTCAGTGAAGGGAATGTTGATATAAAGTTTATGTAAAACTTCTAAAAACTTCCCAAACTACTTATCCAATTTGGCTTTCAGGAATCTCTAAGGAAAAGATAGAGGAGTCTGATATGGCTCTGGTAGCTTCTTTTTTCTTGCCAGTTTCCTCCTCCTGATCCTTCTTAGATTCTTTCTCTTTCTTCTCTATTTGGCTTTCAGATTTTTCAGAGGTTTCTCCTGTTGGCACTTCCTTTGATTGTTTTAAAATTCTTCCACTTCTCAATGTAACTGCCTTACAATACACCTTTGGGTTCATCTTTAGTTGACTAGGCAGTTTACCAGTAGCCATACTTGAAGAGATTGCTTGCTGAGCAATTTGATTTTCAAGCATCTTATTGTGGGTGGCAAGTTGCTCCATTATGGAAGCTAGCTGTTTGATTATTTCATTTTGCTGTTGCTGGTTTGCTAGGAAGCTTTCCATCATGGATTCCATAGTTGACCTTGATTCATGCTATTGGTTCTGAGGGAGTGACAGTGGCTGTGTAGGGTTTTATCCCTTATTCTGAAATCCAGGGGGTGCAGGTGGTTTGTACCCTTGCTGTTTGTTTATTGGATGATTATGAGAATTTGAACATGAGAAATTTGGGTGGTTCCTCCATCTAGGATTGTATGTGTTTAAATATGGGTTATGGGGCTATCTCTGGTTGAAGTTTCCTACATTATTCACATAGTTCATCTGTTCTGTGGGGAGTTCATTAAAGCTGTTGTACTCTGGACTCATGTATCCTCCTCCATAGCGGTCATCATGTTGACTGTTCATCCCTATAGCATTGGCCTATATTTTATCAAGCCTCTTTGTGAGCTGGTCAAATTGAGCATTTATCATGCTTAAGGCATTCACTTCTAGGATTCCTGCTGTTCTCCTTGTATTTCCCCTTTCATTCGACCACTCATAGTTGTAATATGCGACCCTCTCCAAAAGTTTAAGTGCTTGATCCACTGTTTTCTCCATCAGGTCACCTTCTGTTGCTGAATCTACTGTTCTCCTTGTAGAGGGCAATAGCCCATTATAAAAGTTCTAAACCAGGAGCCAATCTTCTATGCCATGGTGCGGGCATTCTCTTTGTAGGTCCTTATATCTCTCCCATGCATCATAGAGTGATTCACCTTCCCTTTGCCTAAAGGTGTTGATTTCAACTCTCAACTTTACAGTCTTCGCAGGTGGCAAGTACCTTGCTAGAAAAGCTTGTGAGAGGTCTTCCCATGTGGTGAATGTTCCAACTGGTTGAGAAAGTAACCACTTCCTTGCTCTAAAGTAACCACTTCATTGCTCTATCTCAAAGGGAAAATGGAAATGCTTTGAGTCTTATAGCTTCATCAGAGACCCCATTCATCTTGAATGTGTCACAAAGGGCAAGAAAGCACTAGAGCTGGTAGTGCGGATCTTCTATTGGTAAACCCCCAAATTGGGTCAATTGGATTATCTGGAGCCATGTCGGTTTTAATTCAAAATTGTTGGCACCCACTATGGGTCTTATAACACTAGGTTGGAATCCTTGTATGGAGGGAGCTCCGTAGTCCTTCAAGAGTCTTGGCTTGTTGTTTTTATTATTGGCCATATTTGGAATCT
This sequence comes from Hevea brasiliensis, assembly GCF_030052815.1. Taxonomy (NCBI): domain Eukaryota; kingdom Viridiplantae; phylum Streptophyta; class Magnoliopsida; order Malpighiales; family Euphorbiaceae; genus Hevea; species Hevea brasiliensis. The sequence continues at coordinate 70,975,399 of NC_079498.1, read as the reverse complement.
CTGGATTCCCTTGATCTTGTCCTTCACATTTCCTCTCCCTCCTGATAATTCTTAAAGTTCTGTCTATCTCTGGATCCAAATCAATGACTTCTTCCTCTGGTCTTATTCTAGTCATGTACCAAACCAATTGCCTGAGAAAGAATAAGAAAATAAAACAATTTAAGCAAAACTAAATAATAAATGAAATTGCCTAAATTAGCTAAATTAATTATCACCTAATATTACTAATATTAAAATTCCCCGGCAACGGTGCCAAAAACTTGTTTGCTAGTTTTTAAACTATCACAAGTGCACGGATCACTAACAAGTAATAAAGTGATAAGTGAAGTATCGTTCCCACGAGGAATTTAATTAGCAAGTACCGGGCTACACGACAATTTTGACTATTTAGGCTACCGAATATGGATGAGAATGAGTTAAACCTAATTTAGATGCTGAGAGTAATCTTTAAATTAAACTATTTATAAAAGCAATTCTAGAATTAAGATTTTACACTATAATTTTACTATGGATTTTAATCTTATCTATTCATCAAATTGAGAATAATTGCTTTGATGGAAATTAATCCAGGGATATCCTAAGTCCTCTCTCAAGGCACTTAAGGTGTATTTTAATAAACCTAAACCCTACTTTTGTGGTGATTAAATTAATTAAAACCCTTTAAGATTTATGATTAATTTTGGAATTCCACAAAGGTATCAGCCTATCTCTAAGTCAAATTTTCTAGGTTCAAGATCTCGCTTTTCTAATATTAATCTTTACCTTTGAGTCCTTCAATTAATATCTACAATCAATACTAAGTAGGTACCGATACATAGCATGCATTAAGATCACAAGAAGTTGAATCAAAGAACTAAACTCAAATCCAATAAATAAAACTCAATATTTATCCATAATAATAATTGCAAATGTTACTCTCCTAATTCTAGAATAAAGAAATTACTCACTCATGGTGAGTTCAACAAATATGAAGGAAATAAAATAACTAAAGATAAAGAGTTTGTTTAGAGATATAGAACAAAAGAACCGAAGAGGAATGACTGTAGTTTCGATCCTTGAGGGACTTCGGTTAAGGATTTCCCTTCTGCGCTAGTGTTCTACTCTTCAAGACAGCTGCGGAGAATACAAGTATGAAAATGAAAAACCCTCTAAAAACTCTAAAAAGCTCTACAAAAAGGTTGAACTCCAAAAGAAGCTGCCCTTGTTGTCATTTTCTGCTTTTATTTATAATAGCTGGTCTAGGGTTAGGTTTTTAGAATCCCAAAAGCACTAGGAGTCTATTTTGAGTGTGTAAATAAGAGCTGGAATTCGGATTAGGAAATTGGCTGCCGCATAGTACACGGCCCGTGTGTCACTACACGGCCCAGAGCGATGTAACTTACTGGAGCTGAATGGTTGCATCTTGCTTTGGCATGGGAGTTTATACGGGTCCACGCTAGGTACACAGATCTGGTTACATGGCTCATGTACTTCTATTTATTGGAGAATTCTTCAAGCTTATGCCCTGCAGAGACTTACACGGGTCTCCATAGCTTACACGGGTCTGATTACATGACCCGTGTACTTCTGCTTCTTCTTTGGCTCTTCTGGTTTTCTTCTGGCAGTAGGTTACACAAGTCTATGGCTTTAGACCTGTGTACTTTATATCAGTAACTTTTCTCAATCCTTTGACCTTTCCAAGTTTCCTTCCGCACTCCCATGCTCTTGAACTTCACTTAAATACCTGAAATGGTACAGAAAACATGATTAGAGCTTGGCAATGAAATTTGTAGAAGTTAATGAAATTAATGATTATGCATGAGACTACTTTTCAAAATGCTATGAAATATTATACAAAAGTACTTAAAAACATCTATATAATACAAGTGTATCATGACACTATGGCCAACGGGTAGGCATAAAGCCAGCAGAATAAATATCTTAGATATTTGTTGTCTATCAATGATCATTCATATGAGCAATACTACAATCGGTAGTCCCTAATTGGTATCCAAGCTATATACATAGGTCTAACTATACTTTGGGCAATTTAAACATTATTACTTAATTTTTGGACTTATTATTTCATGTCATGTATCATTATGTAGTGGGAAAGTAGGTCCCACTTGTACTTTCATGTAGTTTATGCATTAGGCAATTTATTAAGGTTAAGTCCCTACCATAAAATAAATGATTTCATGAACTTCCCTTTAGGTTCAGTTTTAGTGTCTTAATTTTAACTATCAATTTGATCAATTTGTGGCCACTGTTTGGCCACACTTTCTTCATGGAAGTTGTTCCTCTATGTCTTGTATTTGTTTTCCCTTTTGAATCATGTCATTTGGAGTTTTAGAACTCAAGTTATGGTCAAATAATCACAACTGGTTCATTTCTAAATTCTGGTTCCATCACTAGGCAGCTTTTGGACTTAGATATTACCTAATTATTTGAACATGTTGCAGCCACTTTTAGGCATAGTGTTCTTCATAAAAATTGTTGCTCCATGTCTTGTGGTCACTTAGAATTTTGAATTGCAATTTTTCAAGTTTTGTAGAATTACTTATAGCCAAATTACTAGCTTAGACTTATGTACCCTGAGCCAACAAGATTCCAGTTTAGGTCAGTGGCTTTAAATTAACTTTTAGGGTTCCTACATTAACAATTTGAGGAAGGTTTCTAAAACAAAGTTGGATCCCTATTTCTTAGGTTTCCAGAAGAGTTTGGCACATCTCAATTGGAGTTTCCTAGTGGGAGATATGACTAAAAGATTATTCTGGGGTCAAGTGGTCACTTAGGCAATTTCTAGAATTTGCATACTAACTTGACCTAGCCAATTGACCTAGTTCCCTTGATTTCTGGGTTTTGGTCAAACTACCAATATTATAGATCTATGTCTTATAGAAATGGTTCCACTAGTTTCATTTCATTTGGATTTTTGTAGACCAAGTTATGGCTTTTTTTCCAAAACTAGTCGGATAGGCCTATGTCTAGCAAATTCTGGACAGTATGGTTCTGGACAGTTTTGTCACCTAAATTGGGCCAGCAATTGTTAGAGGCATTTTTTGTAACACCCCTAAGTTCGGTAGTGCGTTCTACTGTTCCAGTGACCAGTGCTGTCCGGACAGCTAGGATGCCTAGAACTACACTTCGTTATGAGTGAGGAGACATAAAATAATGAAATACAAGAAAAGAAAATACAAGAAAAACAAAGGAAAAATAATAGCAAAGAAATGTAAACAAGTTAAGCGAGCCGAGAACCCTAGCGATGGGTGACCGCATCGGGAAGTTGCGGCGTGGACCGTTAACTGGCCTTGGACCGTGGGGAACCCTGGAAAATATTTTTAGGACTTAAGGAGACATCAATTGAAGTATAAATATCATTAGAAAGATCAAAGAAAAATTAATTAATTAGTACAAAGAAAAGTGAGAAATCGAAAAACGGACAAAACCCGGTGTTACCAAAAAATCGGGAATGTAACCTGAATAGGGGCATTATGGCCATTTGACATTCCAAATTGTCTTTTGACCTAAATATCCATTAAAAATAAATAATATTACACTTAGAAAATAAAATGAAAAATTAGTTTAGTGGTACCTAATGCAAATAGCCAAAAGTGGGGTGAAAATTGTGTAATTAGCACTTTAAGCTTATTATATGATTAATTTGAGTAAGTGGACCACTAAGAATTATAATATGGATTAAATATAATCATAAGTGGGCAGATTACTCCCACTCAAACTTCATCTTCCTCATTTATTCATCCATTGCCGTAAGGAAGAACTCCTAAAGCCCTTCCATGGCCACCCCATTTGCATGGCTTCATTTCACTCATTTTGAAGCTAGATTTTGATTACTTGTCTTCATTAAAAATTATCCCCACTTCACAAGGAAGAAGTAGATACCAAAATCAAGAAGTTTAGTGAAGGTTTAGCAAGTCCCAACAATAGGTAAGTTTGAGATTTTGAATATTGCTTTGTTAAACTTTGTACACATGTTATGGGTGTGTGCTTTGTGAAGGAATTTTTTTGCTTTGAGAAGTTCTTGATATATCCAGTTTGGACAGCCATGGAGATGTGTATTTGATGATTTATTCTTACAATTATTTGATGGGAAATTATGTTGAGTAGGGTGATTAATGTCCTAGTAAGTTAATTCCATGTATATATGTGGTGATTGTGCAATTGGGATGGAAGTTGACGAATTGTGGGACACTTTGGCATTGTGGATCATTTCGGAAGCTTTGGGACTCCTTAATGAATGTTTGAATTCATGGAGATATTGGATAAATTGTGATATTGAGGATTGATAAATATGTATGTAAATTGGTTGTGTAAAGTGTATGTAAGAATTAAAAATGTTTATGTGTATATGTGGTTGTATTTGGACTTTGTGAATTAGAGTTTCATTTGGTGTGTTGAGGATATTTGTATTCTTCCCAAAATGACTTTAAGGTAAGGTGTTATATGGTTTTGGTAATGTACCAAAACAGAATTGGTAAGAGAAGTGGACTTGTAGCAAGGCAAATGTGTAATTGATACATGTTTATGCAATGTATTTAAGGGCAGTATGCATTTTAGCCTATAACTTTAAATGTGTAACTCCAATTGGTATGAGACCAATTGGAGGTGAAACTAGGCACAAAATGTGCCAACTTTCATGAAGGAAACATACCAAAATTCTGCTTGCAAGGTAACTTGAAAAATGACCAAATACGGATTAAGTACAATTGAGACCTGAAAATTGACCAATTGGGCAGCAGTTAGTTTTTAGGCCATAACTCACTCAAAACAGGTCCAATTAACCTGAAATGTTAACCATGAATAGTTAAGACCCATACCTACAAGTCTCATGAAGACACAAAAGCCCAGAAATGACCATAAGCAAGTGAAACAGCTTGCACAATTTCGGGTCCAAAAACTGGCCGAACCAAAGTTGACCAAAATTGACCTAAAATGACCAAATTTGATGCCATTTGACCAGCAATAGTAAAATGACTATAACTTGGTCTACATAACTCAGAATGACCTAAAATTTTCCTCCGCATTCCATAAGACATAGATCTACAAGTTTGTAGTTTTGACCGAAACCCGAAAACCGAGGGAACTAGGTCGTCCAGCCAGGTCAAACTAGTATACCGGAATCCAGCAAGTTGCAATAAAATGCACTAAACAAGGAAATGAAATTGGTAACGTGTACCAACCCTAAAACACTATCGAATGTGACATATTAATGATACTAAAACCTAATTTACCTAGAACGCATCGAGGGTCGGTATATTAGGTGATTAAGCAAATAATAGCTTTCAGTGAATTACTTATCGAACATTATCGTTAGAGACAGTTTAATTTAGTACTGAAACACTTCAAATTGTGTTTCTCAGTTACCAAAGACTCAGGAAAAGGGAAGGAAACACTGAGTCCAGACCAAGAGACAGTTATCAGAGGTTTGTGCACAACAACTATTTCTTTTGAATTTTTCAATTGAAATGAATTATGACTATTTGTACATTATTGTTTTAAATTGTGGAAATGTGTTTGAATGGATATTTATTGCTTGAAAAGCGTTGTAAATGGTTTGAAACTGTGTAAAATTGTTTGAATGATATTGATGGATACTTATTAATTGAAAAGCATTGGAAATGGTTTGAAACCACAGCTATCATGTATATTGATTGTATTCCTCGCTAGCTTGTCTAGTAGGACGAATTGAATTCCCTCTCTGGCTGAAGTGTTGAGGTGTGTGCCTGTTGAGGACGAATTGGATGAGTACTCATATTTTTGCTAGCTAGCTATGTTATTCCTCATTAGTCATTGACTTTTGGGACGAATTGAATACCTCATTAGCCATCGGCTTTTGGGACGAATTGAACTTTGGTACATGATTAAGCTGTGTGTGATTTATTGATATGTATTGTGAGATTGTGAAATGAATTTAAACTCTTATTGACATATACTGTCCTTTGAATTCAACCATGATCTGACTTATTGAAATTTATTGTGATATTGAGAAATGGAGTTTAAATTCTTGTTGACAATTACTGTCTTGAAATTAAGTATGGTTTTAAGTATCCACTATTTGTATGATTTATGAATTGTGATTTAAAGATGTATTTGGTTAATGTTGTGCACCACTGAGACATTGTCTCAGTGATAGCTTTATTCTTTGTCGCAGTAGACAGATGCAGACAGGCGTGAACTAGGCTGCTAGTACCTCCAGCGAAAGATTTTTGGGTATAACGAGTATACCACATTTTGCATTTTGTACTGTAATGTATGACCACTGTATGTACATATTGCTTTTGGTTTTGAGCAGTTATAAATTAAAATTGTACATTTAAGTTGTAAAGTAAATTATGAGTTATTTTGACTTGTAAAAATTATATTATATTTCTTTTATCTCAGTCTTTGAAAAATCACTGTGGATTTGAGTTGATAAATATGTTGTGTTGAGAAATATGTTGAAGTTGAGATTTGGAAAAATATTGAAGTGCTTTTTACAGGTTTTCTGAAGAACTGTTTTATCCAAAATACAGATGGCACTTTGCCAAAATTTTTACAGAAACTCCAAATAATTCAAATGTGTTAGTTCTATCACTTCAATTCAAAAAGGTTTTTAATACCTGTAAATAGTGCTCACCACTGTAAAAGAAGTAAGAAAAGTTTTTAAAATCCCTTGTAGTGTATTTAATGGGTTATCAGTAGACGGAGTTGGTAATTCATTAGATATACTACGGGATCATGTTATGCCTTACAGAGGGGTAGGGTGTGACATGTTTTAGTGGTATAAGAGCTAGTTTTTAAATTCTATTTTCACCTGTTATTTGAATATTCTTTCTTCATAGTACAACTTCTCAATATCATTGTTTGATACATACAGTACATTACATTATAAATATGCACTAACGGGAGGAAATCTCCTTGTGTTTTTTGTTCAGGAGATCTAAAATCTTCGCATTGACTATGGAAGAGGGTGATCATTCAGTCGATCAATCTATTGAGGCTGAGGTGCAAGGGGATGCCCCAGGCCTACACAATGTCAGTGGTTCAGCAGCACCAGCCCCTGCAGTACCACAGTTTCCTGCTCAGTTTGCTCAGCAGATGGCTGCAATGTTCCAACAAATGGCTGGTAATGTGCCTACTCAAGTCCCAATACAGACACCAGTGGTACAACCATAATCTCCTACTAGGCAGTATGACAAATTGATGAAGTATGGGGCTACAGAGTTTAAGGGGACAGTAGATCCTCTAGAGGCTGAACAGTGGTTAGAAAGGATGGATAGAGTATTCAAGAAACTGCATTGCATAGAGGAGCTCAGATTCGAATACTCTGTATCTTTGTTACAGGGGGATGCTTATGACTGGTGGAAAACCATTCCCCACAGTCTGGTAGAACCTGCAGTGCTAACATGGAATGACTTTCTCAGGGAATTCAGACAGAAATATGTCCCTGATGCTTATGTAGACCAGAAGTTACAAGAATTCCTAAGTCTGAAACAGGGGAACAGATCAGTGGCTGAGTATGAAAGAGAATTTTCCTGCTTGAGCCATTATGCAGTAAGTTTACTTGCTACCAGCAGGGAGAGATACAAGAGGTTTGAAACTGGCTTGAAGCCCAGTATCAGATTACAAGTAGTCGGCTTCAACACACTAACTTCTCTGAACTTATTTCTCAAGCTCTAGAGTTAGAAAGAATTGAGGCTGAAGCTGCTCCTGAGAAAAAGAAATCAGAGAAGACAGAGAAAGAGGGAAAATCTGTAAAACAGAGTTCCAGTGGTCCTACTGGAAAGAGGAAGAATCATGGAGGACATGGCAGAGCTGGCAAGAAGTCTGGTAGGGGAAGATATTCAGGACAGAAGCCTCCCCTATCTGGTCAGCAGAGTACCAGAGGTTCCTACGCTCCCCGCCAATGTGAGACATGTGGAAGAAATCATGGTGGGATCTGCTACAAGGTTATTGGAGCCTGTTATAACTGTGGAGGCACCGGACACTTTGCTAAGGACTGCACCAGTAGTCGCAGAGTTGGACCACCTCCTACTCTGCGCGAAGGGTCGATTCGAGAACCACTGTCACGAGTTCACAACCACCCAGCAGAGGTAGAGGCAGGGGTAGAGGTAGCCCAGCAGGTAGCCAAGGCACAGTGAAACAATCAGAGCAAGACAGTGCTCCAATCAGAATGTATGCAATGAGACAGAGGGAAGAGGCCGAGACATCTGATGTTGTGGCTGGTACCTTCTCAACTTTTAATCAAGATGTGTCTGTGTTATTTGACCCGGGTTCTACCCATTCTTATGTGAGTGCTAGCATCATTTATTGCATTGCTGTTCCATGTAAAAAAATGGACTTTGAGGTGCTAGTAACAAGTCCACTAGGACAGGAAGTCAAGGTTAATAGAATGTATAGAGATTGTCCTTTGGTGATCCAAGGACACACTTTCCTGTCTGATCTCATTGAAATGCCCTTCAGAGATTATGATATCATCTTGGGCATAGATTGGTTAGCTAGGCATCATGCCATGATTGACTATAGGCTGAAGACAGTCACTTTTGGCCTTCCTCAGTACAGTGATGTGGTAATACATGGGGAAAGGCAGTTATTGCCATCAAACATCATTTCGGGTGCACTAGCCAGAAAAATGATCAGAAAGGGGTGTGAAGCCTACTTGGCACATGTGGTAGACACCTAAGTGGGGAGTCTAGCATTGAAGGACATCCCTACAGTATATGACTTTCCAGATGTGTTTCCTGATGAATTGCTAGGATTACCTCCGGAAAGAGAAGTGCAGTTTGAAATTAATGTTATGCCTGGTGTGGATCCAATCTCCATAACGCCATACAGAATGGCACCAGCAGAGTTGAAGGAGTTGAAGATACAATTGCAAGAACTACTTGAAAAGGGCTTCATCCGCCCTAGTGTGTCACCTTGGGGAGCACCAGTGTTGTTTGTTAAGAAGAAGGATGGTACTCTCCGCTTATGCATTGATTACCGACAGTTGAATAAGGTGACAATAAAGAACAGATATCCATTGCCTCGCATTGATGATCTGTTTGATCAGTTGAAGGGTGCAGCTGTATTCTCCAAAATTAATTTGCGATCTGGTTATTATCAGTTGAAGGTGCAAGAGCAGAGTATTCCAAAAACTGCTTTCAGAACTCAGTATGGCCACTATGAGTTTCTAGTAATGCCATTCGAGTTAACAAATGCTCCAGCTGCTTTTATGGATCTGATTAACACTATCTTCAGACCATATCTTGATCAATTTGTGGTAGTGTTTATTGATGACATTTTGATATATTCAAGGAATGCAGAGGAGCATGACAGACATCTGCGGATTGTACTGCAGACTTTAAGGGAGAAACAGCTATACGCCAAATTATCGAAATGTGAATTTTGGCTGAAAGAAATCTCCTTTTTGGGACATGTTGTGTCAGCTGAAGGGATCAAGGTAGATTCCAGCAAGGTAGAAGCTATCCTTAATTGGAAGCCGCCCAGGAACATTACAGAAATTCGCAGTTTTCTGGGTCTAGCTGGATATTACTGTCGGTTTATGAAGGGGTTTTCTATATTATCTTCTCCACTGACCAAACTGCTTCGGAAAGATGTAAAATTTCAGTGGACTGATAAATGCCAGCAAAGTTTTGATGAGTTGAAGAGGTGTTTGACTGAAGCTCCAGTCCTCACCCTACCTACTCCTGGTAAAGAATACACAGTTTATAGTGATGCTTCTCACAATGGGCTAGGCTGTGTACTGATGCAAGATCGGAATGTCATTGCTTATGCATCACGCCAGCTGAAACCGCATGAGAGGAACTACCCAACACATGATCTGGAGCTAGCAGCTATTATTTTTGCTCTGAAGATCTGGAGACACTATTTGTATGGAGAGAAATGCTACATTTACACAGATCACAAGAGCTTGAAGTACTTAGGCACCCAGAAGGAATTGAAGAGATGGTTAGAACTCATTAAAGACTATGATTGCTTAATAGACTATCAGCCAGGGAAAGCAAATGTGGTGGCTGACGCCTTAAGTCACAAGACTATGGCAAGTCTCAGAGTTTCTCCTTTGTCCATGGTATATGAATTGAAAGCACAGCATGCCAGTTTAGAGATTGATGATGAGGGACAGAAAGTAGTTGCTTGGCATGTACAGCCAGTGTTGATTGATCAGATCAGAATGGCTACTCAGAGTGATGAAAAATATCAGAAGCTACTGAAAGAAGTCCAGCAGGGCAAGAAACCTTAATTCTCTGTGAGAGATGATGGTTTATTGCTACATCAAGGCAGAATGTGCGTTCCTAATGATGCTGAATTGAGACAGATCATTATGAAGGAAGCACATGAGTCTCCATTTGCTATGCACCCTGGTGGAACTAAAATGTACAGAGGGCTGAAAGAGCATTACTGGTGGATGGGCATGAAGAGGGATATAGCTGAATTTGTTTCCAAATGCCTAACTTGTCAGCAAGTAAAGGCAGAACATCAAGTTCCAGCTGGTTTGTTACATCCTTTGTCGCATGCAGTGGAAATGGGAACGAATAACTATGGATTTTGTTACAGGACTTCCAAGGACACAGAGTAGTCATGATGCAGTATGGGTTATAGTTGACAGATTGACTAAGTCTGCTCACTTTTTGCCAGTTCGAATGGACTATAGCCTGGAAAGATTGGCCAGATTGTACATGTATGAGATTATAAAATTGCATGGAGTGCCAGTATCAATTGTGTCTGACAGAGATCCTAGGTTCACTTCTAGATTCTGGGGTAGTCTTCAAAGAGCCCTAGGAACTAGATTGAACTTCAAAGACAAAGATTCCACCCACGCAGATGGCCACCCGAAAGGGTTATTCAGATATTAGAGGATATGCTACGGGCTTGTGTGATTGAATTTGAATGTAGTTGGGATACACACTTGCCTTTGATTGAGTTTGCTTATAACAACAACTACCAATCAAGCATTGGGATGCCTCCATATGAAGCCTTGTATGGCAGGAAGTGCAGAACTCCCTTATGTTGGGATGAAGTAGGTGAAAGGAAGATGATTGGGCCAGAAATTGTTCAGCAGACAGAGAAAAAGATCAGATTGATCAGAGATAGACTCAAGGTCGCATCGCACCGTAAGTCCTATGTTGATTTGAAAAAAAGAGATATTGAATATGCAGTGGGTGATAAGGTATTCCTCAAAGTTTCTCCTTGGAAGAGGATTATGAGATTTGGCAGAAAGGGGAAACTGAGATCAGATTGATCAGAGATAGACTCAAGGCTGCATCAGACCGTCAGAAGTCCTATGTTGATTTGAAAAAAAGAGATATTGAATATGCAGTGGGTGATAAGGTATTCCTCAAAGTTTCTCCTTGGAAGAGGATTATGAGATTTGGCAGAAAGGGGAAACTGAGTCCTCGTTTCATTGGACCATATGAAGTTCTGGAAAGAGTGGGTCCTTTGGCATATCGGTTGGCATTACCTCCAGAGCTAGCAAGGATACACAGTGTCTTCCATGTGTCCATGTTAAGGAGGTACAAATCTGACCCATCTCATGTACTATCAGTTGAAGAGATTGAGGTAAATCCAGATCTCTCATATGAGGAAGATGAAGGAACGGAAGCGTGAAAAACACAAGTTTATACCATTGAATTCAAAAATTTTCATCTAGGGTCACATGCATCATGCAAGATTTATTTTTATCTATTTGATTTCAATGATAAACAACATATTAAAACTCTTTTAATATGTTTTTGGATCTGTATTTGCCATTTAAGATTTTAAAATTAATCATATTAATTTTAGAACCCTAGATTAAATCAAGAACGATTACACTAACCTCTTGATGCAATCGCAATGTCTGCGCCTTTGAGATTCGTCTTCAGGACACCAGATGTTGTCCCTCTAGCTTGTCCACACCAAGAACACCTATGGCAGCCCTTGAATAGCTTCTAAAGCTTTTTCTATTAATTAGAAAATCAAGTTCTGCCTTTTAAGAGATTAAAGATGTAAACAGGACACTAGAAACAATTTCTAGTGTTCTTAATTCAAGAGATTGACGGCTAATCTCTTTGAATTGATGAGAGATGAAGAGGAATAGCTGGAGAGGCTCAAAGTGGCGTGACAAATGAGAGGAGAGGCTGCTGGTTATTTTTCTTTTCATAACCACACTTAAATAGCTAGGTTAACACATTAAACCCTTGCCACATGTCACCCTTTGATTAGCTCTAGGTTTAAGTGACCCAATCACATTGTGCCAAGTGTCAAACCTATATTTAATCTTGATTTTAATCATCTTACATGATTAAAAAAACATTTGGCAAGCTTATGTGTTATGCCATGTGTCACCATCTCATGGTGCCACGTGTCACACTGCAAAATGACCAAAATGCCCCTGTGTCTTAATTTTGAGTTCTTAACCCAAAATAATTATTTTCTTCTTCTAATTAATTTATATCAAATATAAATAAATTAATTAATCTCTATTAATTAATTTCTCATTAATTAAATTCATATTTAAACACTTTAAATATAAATTTAACTTATATTATACATCCAATAATCTAGATTTGGTTTCAAGTCATGCTAGGGACTTTGCAATCTAATTGTAAACCAAACCTATTTAATTAATCAATTAAACTCTTTAATTAATTAATTAAATCATATTTAAATAGGTGATAACTTGTGTATGTGTGTGACTTACTAGGCTCATCACTAATTGGCAATGAGACATGATATCAACTCTGAATATCATCAGAACTCTTTCTTACCATAAATGATTTCTCTAAATCATTTTATGAACCTCATAGACCATGGTTAACACCTAGCATAGCATGCCATGGCCACCCAATTAGTAATAAGGTTTACCTTAAATGAACCTATAATCATATGTTACCATGCACTAGAATCTCTCTTACAAAATCCCAACTCAAGCCGAGTCATGGTTTATGTCAAACTCCATTTGCTATGAATATTATGTTCTCTTTAATTCCAGTTCTTGATTAAAAGATTTTCTCATCGTAAACTCTTTCTGAATATATCTATCTGTCGTGGCCAGTAACTTGAAACATCAAGAACAATTAAATGAACATAGGATTTTATCTCTATTTACTTAGAGGAACAGATTCCATCTTGATCAACACCTACCTCCATATATAACTAGCAGGAGCCAACACATGCCCATATACCCATACATAGTACAAGTATGAAAGCAGTATCAAACTCAAACTACCTATAAACAAGAAAACTGAGCTATATCATGACTAAAGATTATAAACACTGATAAGATATAAGACAAAACATTGAAAAGAGTAAACTTCATATGCTTGTCATAAGTGTCACTGGTTCGGCCTACTTATCATTTATAAGTGCCTATCATGTTTGTTATATGGCATGAGACTCACCATTCCATCTTATTTATATCTCATATAAATAACTTGGGAACAAACATGAATACAATCTTTCTGGATAAGTCATGTCCTTATTATGAAGTATCCTCGATTGTGAACCTATTTATGATACTTTGTGCTAGAAATATTGTCACTCATATTCTTAACAACTTAAGAATAATATTTCTAACAAAATATCAATGGACCTTTTCTATTACACATAAATATATTATGTAAACGGAAAAGTGGAAATGCCTTTTATTAGTAAAAATATGTACAAGATACATACTAAATGATATGCTCTAGGGCATACTACTAACAATCTCCCACTAGCACTAGAGCCATTCATTACAATACCTTAGACCCATCTTCTCAAGATGTCGATCTAACTGAACTTGTGACAAAAGCTTAGTGAATGGATCAGCAGGATTTTTCAGCTGATGTTATTTTTCTGCATGGCTATATTGCCTTGCCCAACTACATCTCTGATAATATGGTAGTGCCTTTCTATGTGTTTTGATTTTGGTGAGACCTTAGTTCCTTAGCTCAGATGATCGCTCCATTGTTGTCACATGAAATGGAAATGGCCGACTCAATGGAAGGAACTACCGTAAGTTCATCACGAACTTCTTTATCCAAACTTTCCTTTGCAAAGATCTCGATGCAAAGAATATACTCAACACGTAGTGGAATCTGCAATGCGTGCTCGCTTGGAACTCTTCCAACCGATCGCACCTCCATTACAAATGAACACATATCCGAGGTAGACTTTCTATCATCGATATCCGATTGGAAATCGAATCGATAACCATCCAATTGCAAGTCTCCACCTCCATAAATCAAGAATAAATCCTTAGTTCTTCTCAAGTACTTAAGGATATTCTTGACAGCTATCCAGTGTTCCAAACCTGGATTGGATTGATACCTGCTAGTCAAACTAATAAAGATATGCGATATCCGGCCTAGTACACAACATTGCATACATTAAACTTCCAATAGCCGAAGCATATGGAATCCTGGCCATCTTATCTCTTTCTTCAGGTGTCTTTGGAGACATCTCTTTAGAAAGGTGGATACCATGTCTCACTGGTAACAATCCTCTCTTGGAATCAAGCATGTTAAACCTCTTTAACACCTTTTCCAAATATAGACTTTGGGATAAACCAATTATTCTTTTCGCTCTATCTCTATAGATGCGAATCCCAAGAATATAGGTTGCCTCCCCTAAATCTTTCATGGAGAATGTATTAGACAACCATACCTTTATAGTCGTCAACATACCTGTGTCATTACCCATCAACAGTATGTCATCCACATATAAGACAAGGAAAGTGATAGCACTGTCACTAACCTTCTTATATACACATGGCTCATCCTCAATTTTGATAAAACCAAAGGATTTAATGGCTTCATCAAAACGGATGTTCCAACTCCTCGAAGCTTGTTTCAACCCATAAATGGATCGCTTTAGCTTGCATACCTTGGAACCATCTTGGGATTCAAATCCCCTAGGTTGTTCCATGAAAATGTTTTCTTCAATGTATCCATTGAGAAAAGCTGTTTTGACATCCATCTACCAAATCTCATAATCATAGTACGCAGTTATTGCTAATAAAATCCTAATTGATTTAAGCATGGCAACAGGTGAGAAAGTCTCCTCATAGTCGATTCCTTGCCTTTGGTGAAACCCTTTCGCTACTAGCCTTGCCTTATAGGTCTCTACCTTTCCATCAGAACCAATTTTCTTCTTGAAAACCCATTTGTTCCCTATAGGTATAATACCTTCAGGTGGGTCAACAAGATCCCAAACTTGATTCTTATACATGGAATCAATCTCGGATTTCATAGCATCAATCCATTTTGAAGAGTCTAAATCTGATATAGCTTCTTCATAGGTAAGTGGATTATCTCCATGATCTACTTCTTCATGAGTAGACAACTCTTGTTCTTCTTCATGAAGAAAACCATATCTCACTGGTGGGTGAGATACCCTGGTTGTTCTACAAGGAACAGCTGTAGATGTTTCATCAACGGGTATTGGTTGACTAGATGGATCTATATCCATCTGATCTGTTGGTTGGTCAGAATTCTCCAATTCTAACTCTATTTGCCTTCCTTTGCCTCCTTCTTGAAGAAACTGTTGTTCAAGAAATGTGGCATCTCTACTTATCACAACCTTTTGTGAAGTAGGCAAATAAAAATAATATCCAAAACTATCTTTTGGATATCCAACAAATCGACCTTTTTCTGATCTGGTCTCCAATTTATCAGTGTTCAGCTTTTTGATATAAGCTGGACAACCCCAAATCTTAACATGCTTAAGACTTGGTTTTCTTCCATGCCATATCTCATAAGGTGTGGAAGAAACTGATTTTGATGGAATCCTATTTAGAATATACAAAGCTAATTCTAATGCAAATTCCCAAAAGGAGATTGGCATATCAGTATAGCTCATCATACTACGTACCATATCCAATAGGGTACGATTTCTCCTTTCAGATACACCATTCAGCTGTGGCGTTCCTGGAGGAGTCAACCGAGAAACAATGCCATGCTCTCTCAAGTATTCATCAAATTCAGTACTCAAATATTCACCTCCACGATCTGATCGAAGTGCTTTAATATTCTTTCCTGTTTGATTTTCTACTTTAGATTTAAATTCTTTGAACTTTTCAAAGGATTCATGTTTGTATTTCATCAAATACAAATACCCAAATCTTGATTTATCATCAGTAAAGGCAATAAAATAATGAAAGCCCCCTCTAGCCATTTCTTTAAATGGACCACATACATCACTATGTATTAGCTCCAAAATATTTTCACTCTTAGCCCTTGTCCAACAAAGGGTGATCTAGTCATTTTGCCTCAAGGCAAGATTCACAAGTTGGAGTAGGCTCAGAGCCCAATGAGGATAAAATCCCCATTTTCTCCGCTTTGCAATCCTATCTTACGCAACATGACATAACCTTAAGTGCCAAATATATTTTGAACTTGAGTTGGTTTTCACCATGGCATTGCATTCATTTAGATTGCTATACTGCCGATGGAAACACTTTCATCGGCAATGGAAACACTTTCTGTTGGTAATGGAAACACTTTCCTTTGCCTCCATCGCCTTTAGTCTTCCTTTTCTGCTTAGCTATTTTCTTGAAGGACTGTGAACTGAGGTTTCTTTTTCTTATTGCCCTTCTTCTTGTTGGACTTTCCAGCAGAAGAAGATACAACCAAAGCTACCTCTTTTCCTTTATTACCTGACATATTCTTTTGGGCAATAACCAGCATGTTAAGTAAACCAGCTAAGGTGCATTCCTGTTTAGTCATATGGAAATTTGTTACAAAATTCCCAAAAGACTCAGGAAGGGACTGAAGGATCAAATCCGTCTGTAGTTGGAAATCCATGTTAAAGTCAAGATGTTCCAACTGCTCAATCAGCCGAATCATCTTGTGGACATGATCCCCAACATTCTGTCTCTCAGACATCCTCATACGGAATAGCTGTCTAGATATCTCATACCTAGCATTCCTGCTGTGCTCACCATACAACTCTTGTAGGTGAAGGAGGATCTCACTCGCACTCTGCATGTTCTCATGTTGCTTCTGTAACTCATTACTCATGGAAGCAAGCATGTAACACTTAGCTCTCAT
This sequence comes from Hevea brasiliensis, assembly GCF_030052815.1. Lineage (NCBI taxonomy): Eukaryota > Viridiplantae > Streptophyta > Magnoliopsida > Malpighiales > Euphorbiaceae > Hevea > Hevea brasiliensis. Next base: position 70,958,408 of record NC_079498.1, on the reverse strand, counting down.
ATCATGCTCCTTCCACTTGTCCAAAGCTTCATGTTCCTCTTGTGTGGCGTTTGGAGGTAAGGGACCAGGAACATTTGAATCTAGAACATATCCTATTTGTTCAAGGTTCAGGACAAGTTTCAAATTTCTTAGCCAATCAGATAGATTAGGTCCTGTCAACCTATTGTGATTAAGTATGCTTGCAAGGATATTGGATGGTGGTGGTTGTTCTCTGCTCATTATTATCGTAAAATTAATTGCGTAAATAACTGATTAATTAGTAAATGTATCATGTAATTAACCAAATATGATTATGGTCTTTTAATCAAATTGGTCCTCCCACTAACTTAGCGAATCCTACACTTCCAAAGTAGAAAACGGAAATCCTAGTTGGATGGATTTCTAGTGGGTGATTGAATTCTTATAATTCTATTGATTATCCTCAGGTACATCCATTATTGGAATTACAATAAACTACAAGTGAGCAACTCCTTACCCATCACATCTCATGTGAGGTTCAATCCTTTACCTAGCCCCTAATGCTCAAAATCTCAGGTACATCCATTATTGACTTATCTTGCATTAGTTAAGTTGATCCCATTGAGCCAGTAATTATGCAAATAATTTTAATGTCCTCAGGTACATCCAATATTGGCCACTAAACCATTTACATATTTACAACATCTCATGCTTAACAATTATTCTTAAGAAAATCTCTTAAATAAATTGCATCTTATGCAACTATTTAAAATTTCTTAAAATAATTGCCCCAATGGAGGGCCTATGTTATAATTACTTTAATTATAGCATTTCCAACTTAATTATTTGTTTCGAAGATTTTATGGTCATTCTATTTACTATTAAGGTCTCACTTTGCACATTATCCATTTAGCATGCATATATCATATAATTGCATACATTCCCATACATCTCATGCATTCATGGATAAGCGAAATATGGTATGATCATGGACTTTCTAAGGGATTCAATTGAGCCACCAAGAATTGAATCGGGCATTCCTAGGTGCATTTCATTCATTCATTTTACAAGAGTTGCTGAAGGAGTACATAATCAACACTTGATCTTGAATTCCTCCCACTGGTCCCACCAATGCTCTTGACCTCCTTGAACTTCTTGCAATCCAATATTACATAGTAATCCTTGGCATACCAAGGCGAATTTACAAGAACTTAAATAAATGAAATTACAACCCAAAAATTATTACAAACTTAATAATACATGCCCAAAATAAATTAAAATAAATTAATTAATTTACAATCCCAAAGAAACATAAAAGAAATAAATCCAATCACATTGGTCTTTTATAGTCCATGATCATCCATCATGCATATCACTATTTAACAATTAAATAAAACATACATACTTAAATTAAATTGAATATCTCATATTCAACTTAAAAATCCAGATTTGAATATGATTCAAATAAATTTAAAAATTCAGTTTTGAATCTCATTCAAACAAATTTAAAAATTCAGATTTGAATCACATTCAAACAACTTTAAAAATTCAGATTTGAATCACATTCAAACATTTTTTAAAAAATCATATTTGAATCACATTCAAATATTTTTTAAAAAATCAGATCTGAATTTTATTCAATCAATTTTAAAAAATCAGATTTAAATATGATTCAAACAACTTTTAAAATTCAGATTTGAATCACATTCAAACAATTTTTAAAATTCTGATTTGAATCATAATTTAATTGTGTGATTAAAAATCTAATTAAACAATTTAATTAGACATAAAATGGATCTTAAATCATACAACAATTGCACATTCACCATCCATTTACCTTTGCACACCATTGTGATGCATTAACCATGTGCACCATGGTGTTCATCATTTGTGCCGCCACTTTGACTTTGCAACCAGCAATAAACTCTTGATCTCATGATCAAACACACAATTAAATCATATAAACATCAATCTAAATGGCAAATATAGTAGCTCTGATACCAATTGAAGGAACGGAAGCGTGAAAAACACAAGTTTATACCATTGAATTCAAAAATTTTCATCTAGGGTCACATGCATCATGCAAGATTTATTTTTATCTATTTGATTTCAATGATAAACAACATATTAAAACTCTTTTAATATGTTTTTGGATCTGTATTTGCCATTTAAGATTTTAAAATTAATCAGATTAATTTTAGAACCCTAGATTAAATCAAGAACGATTACACTAACCTCTTGATGCAATCGCAAATGTCCGCGCTTTGAGATTCGTCTTCAGACACCAGATGTTGTACCTCTTGCTTGTCGACACCATGAACACGTATGGCAGCCCTTGAATAGCTTCTAAAGCTTTTTCTTTTAATTAGAAAATCAAGTTCTGCCTTTTAAGAGATTAAAGATAAACAGGACACTAGAAACAATGTCTAGTGTTCTTAATTCAAGAGATTGACGGCTAATCTCTTTGAATTGATGAGCGATGAAGAGGAATAGCTGGAGAGGCTCAAAGTGGCGTGACAAATGAGAGGAGAGGCTGCTGGTTATTTTTCTTTTCATAACCACACTTAAATAGCTAGGTTAACACATTAAACCCTTGCCACATGTCACCCTTTGATTAGCTCTAGGTTTAAGTGACCCAATCACATTGTGCCAAGTGTCAAACCTATATTTAATCTTGATTTTAATCATCTTACATGATTAAAAAAACATTTGTCAAGCTTATGTGTTATGCCATGTGTCACCATCTCATGGTGCCACGTGTCACACTTAAAAATGACCAAAATGCCATTTTGTCTTAATTTTGAGTTCTTAACCCAAAATAATTATTTTCTTCTTCTAATTAATTTATATCAAATATAAATAAATTAATTAATCTCTATTAATTAATTTCTCATTAATTAAATTCATATTTAAACACTTTAAACATAAATTTAACTTATATTATACATCCAATAATCTAGATTTGGTTTCAAGTCATGCTAGGGACTTTGCAATCTAATTGTAAACCAAACCTATTTAATTAATCAATTAAACTCTTTAATTAATTAATTAAATCATATTTAAATAGGTGATAACTTGTGTATGTGTGTGACTTACTAGGCTCATCACTAATTGGCAATGAGACATGATATCAACTCTTAATATCATCAGAACTCTTTCTTACCATAAATGATTTCTCTAAATCATTTTATGAACCTCATAGACCATGGTTAATACCTAGCATAGCATGCCATGGCCACCCAATTAGTAATAAGGTTTACCTTAAATGAACCTATAATCATATGTTACCATGCACTAGAATCTCTCTGTTCCAAAATCCCAACTCAAGCTGGAGTCATGGTTTATGTCAAACTCCATTTGCTATGAATATTATGTTCTCTTTAATTCCATTCTTGATTAAAAGATTTTCTCATCATAAACTCTTTTTTGAATAAATCTATCTGTCCTGGCCAGGAACTTGAAACATCAAGAACAATTAAATGAACATAGGATTCTATCTCTATTTACTTAGAGGAACAGATTCCATCTTGATCAACACCTACCTCCATATATAACTAGCAGGAGCCAACACATGCCCATATACCCATACATAGTACAAGTATGAAAGCAAAGATCAAACTCAAACTACCTATATACAAGATAACTGTGCTATCTCAGGTCTAAAGATTATATGCACTGATATGATTTATGACAAAACATTGACAAGAGTAAACTCCATGTGCTTGTCATAAGTGTCACTGGTTCGGCCTACTTATCATTTATAAGTGCCTATCATGTTTGTTATATGGCATGAGACTCACCATTCCATCTTATTTATATCTCATATAAATAACTTGGGAACAAACATGAATACAATCTTTCTGGATAAGTCATGTCCTTATTATGAAGTATCCTCGATTGTGAACCTATTTATGATACTTTGTGCTAGAAATATTGTCACTCATATTCTTAACAACTTAAGAATAATATTTCTAACAAAATATCAATGGACCTTTTCTATTACACATAAATATATTATGTAAACGGAAAAGTGGAAATGCCTTTTATTAGTAAAAATATGTACAAGATACATACTAAATGATATGCTCTAGGGCATACTACTAACAGAAGAACCCATAAAAATTCTGGCTTATGAGGTAAAGCAGCTGAGGAATAAACAGATACACCTGGTTAAAGAGCTGTGGAACCATCATTCAGGCCAGGAAGCTACATGGGAACGTGAAGAGGATATGAGGAGACAGCACCCACAGCTGTTCAGAGACTAATGCCAGGTAAAATTTCGAGGCGAAATTTATTTTAAGGGGTGGAGAATTGTAACACCCCTAAGTTCGGTAGTGCGTTCTACTGTTCTGGTGACCAATGCTGTTCGGACAGCTAGGATGCCTAGAACTACACTTCGTTATGAGTGAGGAGACATAAAATAATGAAATACAAGAAAAGAAAATACAAGAAAAATAAAGGAAAAATAATAGCAAAGAAATGTAACCAAGTTAAGCGAGCCGAGAACCCTAGCGATGGGTGACCACATCGGGAAGTTGCGGCGTGGACCGTTGACTGGCCCTGGACCGTGGGGAACCCTGGAAAATATTTTTAGGACTTAAAGAGACATCAATTGAAGTATAAATATCATTAGAAAGATCAAAGAAAAATTAATTAATTAGTACAAAGAAAAGTGAGAAATCGAAAAACAGACAAAACCCGGTGTTACCGAAAAATCGGGAATCTAATCCGAATAGGGCATTATGGTCATTTGACATCCCGAATTGTCTTTTGACCTAAATATCCATTAAAAATAAATAATATTACACATAGAAAACAAAATGAAAAATTAGTTTAGTGGTACCTAATGCAAATAGCCAAAAGTGGGGTGAAAATTGTGTAATTAGCACTTTAAGCTTATTATATGATTAATTTGAGTAAGTGGACCACTAAGAATTATAATATGGATTAAATATAATCATAAGTGGGCAGATTACTCCCACTCAAACTTCATCTTCCTCATTTATTCATCCATTGCCGTTAGGAAGAACTCCTAAAGCCCTTCCATGGCCACCCCATTTGCATCGCTTCATTTCACCCATTTTCAAGCTAGATTTTGATTACTTGTCTTCACTAAAAATTATCCCCACTTCACAAGGAAGAAGTAGATACCAAAATCAAGAAGTTTAGTGAAGGTTTAGCAAGTCCCAACAATAGGTAAGTTTGAGATTTTGAATATTGCTTTGTTAAACTTTGTATACATGTTATGGGTGTGTGCTTTGTGAAGGAATTTTTTTGTTTTGAGAAGTTCTTGATATATCCAGTTTGGACAGCCATGGAGATGTATATTTGATGATTTATTCTTACATTTATTTGATGGGAAATTATGTTGAGTAGGGTGATTAATGTCCTAGTAAGTTAATTCCATGTATATATGTGGTGATTGTGCAATTGGGATGGAAGTTGACGAATTGTGGGACACTTTGGCATTGTGGAGCATTTCGGCAGCTTTGGGACTCCTTAATGAATGTTTGAATTCATGGAGATATTGGATAAATTGTGATATTGAGGATTGATAAATATGTATGTAAATTGGTTGTGTAAAGTGTATGTAAGAATTAAAAATGTTTATGTGTATATGTGGTTGTATTTGGATTTTGTGAATTACAGTTTCATTTGGTTTGTTGAGGATATTTGTATTCTGCCCAAAATGACTTTAAGGTAAGGTGGTATATGGTTTTGGTAATGTACCAAAACAGAATTGGTAAGAGAAGTGGACTTGTAGCAAGGCAAATGTGTAATTGATACATGTTTATGCAATGTATTTAAGGGCAGTATGCATTTTAGCCTATAACTTTAAATGTGTAACTCCAATTGGTATGAGACCAATTGGAGGTAAAACTAGGCACAAAATGTGCCAACTTTCATGAAGGAAACATACCAAAATTCTGCTTGCAAGGTAACTTGAAAAATGACCAAATACGGATTAAGTACAATTGAGACCTGAAAATTGACCAATTGGGAAGCAGTTAGTTTTTAGGCCATAACTCACTCAAAACAGGTCCAATTGACCTGAAATTTTAACCATGAATAGTTAAGACCCATACCTACAAGTCTCATGAAGACACCAAAGCCCAGAAATGACCATAAGCAAGTCAAACAGCTTGCACAAATTCGGGTCCAAAAACTGGCCGAACCAAAGTTGACCAAAATTGACCTAAAATGACCAAATTTGATGCCATTTGACCAGCAATAGTAAAATGACCATAACTTGGTCTACATAACTCAGAATGACCTAAAATTTTGCCTCGCATTCCACAAGACATAGATCTATAAGTTTGTAGTTTTGACTGAAACCCGAAAACCGAGGAAACTAGGTCGTCCAGCTAGGTCAAACTAGTATACCGGAATCCAGCAAGTTGCAATAAAATGCACTAAACAAGGAAATGAAATTGGTAACGTGTACCAACCCTAAAACACTATCGAATGTGACATATTAATGACACTAAAACCTAATTTACCTAGAACGCATCGAGGGTCGGTAGATTAGGTGATTAAGCAAATAATAGCTTTCAGTGAATTACTTATCGAACATTATCGTTAGAGACAGTTTAATTTAGTACTGAAACACTTCAAATTGTGTTTCTCAGTTACCAAAGACTCAGGAAAAGGGAAGGAAACACTGAGTCCAGACCAAGAGACAGTTATCAGAGGTTTGTGCACAACAACTATTTCTTTTGAATTTTTCAATTGAAATGAATTATGACTATTTGTACATTATTGTTTTAAATTGTGGAAATGTGTTTGAATGGATATTTATTGCTTGAAAAGCATTGTAAATGGTTTGAAACTGTGTAAAATTGTTTGAATGATATTGATGGATACTTATTGATTGAAAAGCATTGGAAATGGTTTGAAACCACAGCTATCATGTATATTGATTGTATTCCTCGCTAGCTTGTCTAGTGGGACGAATTGAATTCCCTCTCTGGCTGAAGTGTTGAGGTGTGTGCCTATTGAGGACGAATTGGATGAGTACTCATATTTTTGCTAGCTAGCTATGTTATTCCTCATTAGTCATTGACTTTTGGGACGAATTGAATACCTCATTAGCCATCGGCTTTTGGAACGAATTGAACTTTGGTACATGATTAAGCTGTGTGTGATTTATTGATATGTATTGTGAGATTGTGAAATGAATTTAAACTCTTATTGATATATACTGTCCTTTGAATTCAACCATGATCTGACTTATTAAAATTTATTGTGATATTGAGAATTGGAGTTTAAATTCTTGTTGACAATTACTGTCTTGAAATTAACTATGGTTTTAAGTATCCACTATTTGTATGATTTATGAATTGTGATTTAAAGATGTATTTGGTTAATGTTGTGCACCACTGAGACATTGTCTCAGCGATAGCTTTTTATTGCTGTCGCAGGTAGACAGACAGACAGGGCAGCAGACTAGGCTGCTAGTACCTCCAGCGAAAGATTTTCGGGTATAACGAGTATACCACATTTTGCATTTTGTACTGTAATGTATGACCACTGTATGTACATATTGCTTTTGGTTTTGAGCAGTTGTAAATTAAAATTGTACATTGAAGTTGTAAAGTAAATTATGAGTTATTTTGACTTGTAAAAATTGTATTATATTTCTTTTATCTCAGTCTTTGAAAAATCACTGTGGATTTGAGTTGATAAATAAGTTGTGTTGAGAAATATGTTGAAGTTGAGATTTGGAAAAATATTGAAGTGCTTTTTACAGGTTTTCTGAAGAACTGTTTTATCCAAAATACAGATGGCACTCTGCCAAAATTTTTACAGAAACTCCAAATAATTCAAATGTGTTAGTTCTATCACTTCAATTCAAAAAGGTTTTTAATACCTGTAAATAGTGCTCACCACTGTAAAAGAAGTAAGAAAAGTTTTTAAAATCCCTTGTAGTGTATTTAATGGGTTATCAGTAGACGGAGTTGGTAATTCATTAGATATACTACGGGATCATGTTATGCCTTACAGAGGGGTAGGGTGTGACATTTTTGGCTCTTTATTCTTTATAAAAGTTGTAGTCCTATGTCTAAGCTTTCCAATGGTATAAAAATCAGGTCATTTGGATTTTTCTAGAGGGAGTTATGGCCAAATGAACATGTTTGGTCATTTTTCTAGGTCTAAGGTATGGAAGCCGGGTTCAAGCAGGATTTAGGTCAATTTTTTGACAGAATTTGGGCATAGTTTCTTTATAGAAAAAAGAGTATTTTGACCCTAATTTCATCTCCAATTTGCCTCATACCAATTGGAGCAATACAATTCAAGTTATAGCTCAACAACAACACTGGAGTCAAAGAGTCCCAGAACCTGCATAGAAAATGTACACTCCCAATTCATTTCCTCCAACTCCCAAACTTAACATTCTTGCTAAATCTTAGCACTTTCTTCCAAGGTGATACCTTGAGAAACACCTTATCACCAACCTCATACTCTATGTCCTTTCTCCTCAGGTAGGCATATGACTTCTGTCTATCTGAGGCGGCTTTCAAGTTGTTTCTGATTAGCTTCACTTTTTCCTCTGTCTGCCTCACCAAGTCTGGGCCCACTACTTTCTCTTCACCCATTTCTTTCCAGCACAAGGGAGTTTTGCATCTCCTCCCATATAATGCTTCATATGGAGACATCTTTATGCTGGCTTAGTAGCTATTATTGTGGGCAAACTCTACCAAGGGAAGATATTTCTCCCAACTTCCTTTAAAATCAATGATACAACTCTGAAGCATATCCTCTAATACCTATCATGTAATTCATGTCATATCATTATTATTATTATTTCTTTTAACATCTATATCAATTTACTAAGTTTTAATGGTTATCTGAATCACCCTCTCGGACTGTCCATCTGTCTGGGGATGAAAAACTGTACTAAAGTGCAATTGAGTGCCTAATGACTCCTGTAGCTTCTTCCAAAACCTCGAAGTAAACCTCGGGTCTCAGTCAGATATGATCGATGTTGGCACTCCATGTAACCATACTATCTCAGCTATGTAGATTTATACTAATCTCTCCAGTGAGTAGTCGGCTCTAACTAGCAGGAAGTGAGCTGACTTCATTAATCTATTAACAATTACCCATATGGTCTCATGTTTTTTCTGTGTCAATGGTAACCTAGTGACAAAATCCATGGTGATACGGTCCCATTTTTACTCTGGTATGGATATAGGTTGCAACAACCCTGATGGAACCTGATGTTCAGCCTTAACCTGCTGACATGTCAAACATTTTGTCACAAAATCACCAATCTCTTTCTTCATTCCAGGCCACTAATAATGTGTTTTTAAGTCATGATATATCTTGGTACTTCCTGGGTGCATAGCATGGAAGCTATTGTGTGCCTCTTTCAATATATTTTTCTTCAATTATTCATCTCCTGGTACACATATTCTGCCTTTATAGTACAAGACCCGTCTTTCTTCAACTCATAACCAGTCTCCTTTCCCTCTGTAACTATGCCCATGATAGATATTAACTTTTCATACTGCTTTTGTACTTCCTGTATCTGCTGTAGTAAGCTTGGCTTCACTTGTAGTTCAGCCAAAATAGTCCCATCTGGAGCTAAGGACAAGTGAACATTCAGTGCTCTCAATGCCATTATAAATTTCCTACTTAGTGCATCAGCTACTACATTTGCCTTCCCAGGGTGATAGTCAATCACATAGTCATAATCCTTAAGGAATTCACTCCATCTCCTCTATCTTAGATTGAGTTCCTTCTGGATTGGCAAGTATTTGAGACTCTTGCAATTCGTGTAGATATAGCACTTTTCACCATACAGGTAGTGCCTCCATATCTTCAGTGCAAATAATATTGCCGCCAATTCAAGATCATGTGTTGGGTAGTTCTTTTCATGTGGCCTTAGTGTTTGGAAGCATAGGCAACTACTTTCCCTTCTTACATCAGAACACAACCAAGCCCGTTATGAGAGGCATCACTATAGATCATGAAGGAACGAAAGCGTGAAAAAATCAAGTTTATACCATTGAATTCAAAATTTAATTTAGGGTCACATGCATCATGCAAGATTTATTTTTATCTATTTGATTTCAATGATAAACAACTTATTAAAACTCTTTTAATATGTTTTTGGATCTGTATTTGCCATTTAAGATTTTAAAATTAATCAGATTAATTTTAGAATCCTAGATTAAATCAAGAACAAACACACTAGCCTCTTGATGCACTGCAGTGTATTTGCGCCTTTGAAATGCATCTTCAGGGCACCAGATGTTGTACCTCTAGCTTGTCCACACCAAGAAAACCTATGGCAGCCCTTGAATAGCTTCTAATGCTTTTTCTAATATTTAGAAAATCAAGTTCTGCCCTTTAAGAGATTAAAGATGTAAACAAGACACTAGAAATAATTTCTAGTATTTTTAATTCAAGAGATTGTTTGCTAATCTCTTGGAATAGATGATAGAAGAAGATGAAGAAAAGGGAGAGTCTCTTGGGTGGTGGCACCAAGGATGAGGTAGCAGCTTGTGTTATTTTTCTTTTTATAACAACACTTATATAGGTAGGTTAAGACATAAAACCCTAGCCACATGTCACCCTCTGATTGGTTCTAGGTTTAATTGACCCAATCACATTGTGCCAAGTGTCAAATCTATATTTAATCTTAATTTTAATCATCTTACATGATTAAAAGACATTTGGCAAGCTTATGTGTAATGCCATGCATTAACATCTCATGGTACCACATGTCACCCTGTGAAATGACCAAAATGCCCCCGTATCTTAATTTTGAGTTCTCAACCCAAAATAATTATTTCTCTTCTTCTAATCAATTTATATCAAATATAAATTAATTAAGTAATCTCTATTAATTAATTTTGCATTAATTAAATTCATATTTAAACACTTTAAATATAAAATTAACTTATACTATACATTCAATAACCTAGATTTGGTTTCAAGTCATGCTAGGGACTTTGTAATCTAGTTGCTGAAAGAACGGAAGCGTGAAAAACACAAGTTTATACCATTGAATTCAAAAATTTTCACCTAGGGTCACATGCATCATGCAAGATTTATTTTTATCTATTTGATTTCAATGATAAACAACATATTAAAACTCTTTTAATATGTTTTTGGATCTGTATTTGCCATTTAAGATTTTAAAATTAATCAAATTAATTTTAGAACCCTAGATTAAATCAAGAACGATTACACTAACCTCTTGATGTACTGCAGCGTATCTACGCCTTTGAGATTTGTCTTCAGCATACCGGTTGTTATCTCTCTAGTTTTTCCACACCAAGAACACCTATGGCAGCCCTTGAACAGCTTCTAAAGCTTTTTCTATTAATTAGAAATTCAAGTTCTGCCTTTTAAGAGATTAGAGATGTAAACAGGACACTAGAAACAATTTCTAGTGTTCTTAATTCAAGAGATTGATGGCTAATCTCTTTGAATTGATGAGAGATGAAGAAGAATAGATGGAGAACCTCAAAATGGCATGACAAAGGAGAGGAGTGGCTGCTGGTTATTTTTCTTTTTCATAACAACACTTATATAGCTAGGTTAACACATTAAACCCTTGCCACATGTCACCCTTTGATTAGCTCTAGGTTTAAGTGACCCAATCACATTGTGCCAAGTGTCAAACCTATATTTAATCTTGATTTTAATCATCTTACATGATTAAAAAACATTTGGCAAGCTTAAGTGTAATCCCATGTGTCACCATCTCATGGTGCCACATGTCACACTGTGAAATGACCAAAATGCCCCTGTGTCTTAATTTTGAGTTCTTAACCCAAAATAATTATTTTTCTTCTTCTAATTTATGTCAAATATAAATTAATTAATTAATCTCTATTAATAAGTTTCTCATCAAATTAAATTCATATTTAAACACTTTAAATATAAATTTAACTTATACTATACATCCAATAATCTAGATTTGGTTTCAAGTCATACTAGGGACATTGTAATTTAATTACAAACCAAACCTATTTAATTAATCAATCAAACACTTTAATTAATTAATTAAATCATTTTTAAATAGGTGATAACTTGTGTATGTGTGTAACTTACTAGGCTCATCACTAATTGGCAATGAGACATGATATCAACTCCTAATATCATCAGAACTTTTTCTTACCATAAATGATTTCTCTAAATCATTTGATGAACCTCATAGACCATGGTTAACACCAAGCATAGCATGCCATGGCTAACACCTAGCATAGCATGCCATGGCCACCCAATTAGTAATAAGGTTTACCTTAAATGAACCTATAATCATATGTTACCATGCACTAGAATCTCTCTGTTACAAAATCCCAACTCAAGCTATAGTCATGGTTTATGTCAAACTCCATTTGCTATGAATATTATGTTCTCATTTAATTCCAGTTCTTGATTAAAAAGATTTTCTCATCAGAAACTCTTTGCTGAATAAATCTATCTGTCCTGGCAAGGAACTTAAAACATCAAGAACAATTAAATGAACATAGGATTTTATCTCTATTTACTTAGAGGAACAGATTCCATCTTGATCAACACCTACCTCCATATATAACTAGTAGGAGCCAACAGATGCCCATATACCCATACACAGTATAAGTATGATAGCAATATCAAACTCAAACTACCTATATACAAGATAACTGTGCTATCTCAAGTCTAAAGATTATATGCACTGATATGATTTATGACAAAATATTGACAAGAGTAAACTCCATGTGCTTGTCATAAGTGTCACTGCTTTGGCCTACTTATCATTTATAAGTGCCTATCATGTTTGTCATATGGCATGAGACTTACCATTTCATCTTATTTATATCTCATATAAATAACTTGGTAACAAACATGAATACAATCTTTCTGGATAAGTCATGTCCTTATTATGAAGTATCCTCGATTATGAACCTCTTTATGATATTCTATGTTAGAAATATTGTCACTCATATTCTTAACAACTTAAGAATAATATTTCTAACAAAATATCAATGGACCTTTTCTATTTCACATAAATATATTATGTAAACGGAAAAGTGGAAATGCCTTTTATTAATAAAAATATGTACAAGATACATACTAAATGATATGCTCTAGGGCATACTACTAACAATCTCCCACTAGCACTAGAGCCATTCATTACAATATCTTAGGCCTATCTTCTCAAGATGTCGGTCTAACCAAGTCTGTAACATAAGCTTAGTGAATGGATCAGTTGGATTTTCAGCTGATGCTATTTTCTGCATGGCTACATCGCCTCGCCTAACTATTTCTCTAATAATGTGGTAGCGCCTTTCTATGTGTTTGGATTTCTGGTGAGACCTTGGTTCCTTAGCTCAGATATCGCTGCTCCATTGTTGTCACGAGGTAGTGGAACCACGACTCAATGGAAGGAACTACTGTAAGTTCTCCATTAACTTCTTTATCCAAACGACTTCCTTGCAAAGATCCGATGCAAAGAATATACTCAGCCTCTATAGTGGAATCTGCAGTCGTGCTCTATTTGGAACTCTTCCATCTGACTGCACCTCCATTACAAATGAACACACATCCAGAGGTAGACTTTCTATCATCGATATCTGATTGGAAATTAGAATCAGTATAACCATCCAATTGCAAGTCTCCACCTCCATAAATAAAGAATAAATCCTTAGTTCTTCTCAAGTACTTAAGGATATTCTTGACAGCTATCCAGTCTTTCAAACCTGGATTGGATTGATACCTGCTAGTTAAACTAACAGCATATGCGATATCCGGCCTAGTACACAACATTGCATACATTAAACTTCCAATAGCCGAAGCATATGGAATCCTGGCCATCTTATCTCTTTCTTCAGGTGTCTTTGGAGACATCTCTTTAGAAAGGTGGATACCATGTCTCACTGGTAACAATCCTCTCTTGGAATCAAGCATGTTAAACCTCTTTAACACCTTTTCCAAGTATAGACTTTGGAATAAACCAATTAATCTTTTTACTCTATCTCTATAGATGCGAATCCCAAGAATATAGGTTGCCTCCCCTAAGTCTTTCATGGAGAATGTATTTGACAACCATACATTTATAGTTGTCACCTGTGTCATTACCCATCAACAGTATGTCATCCAAATATAAGATAAGGAAAGTGATAGCACTGTCACTAACCTTCTTATATACATATGGCTCATCCTCATTTTTGATAAAACCAAAGGATTTAATGGCTTCATCAAAACGGATGTTCCAACTCCTCGAAGCTTGTTTCAACCCATAAATGGATCGCTTTAGCTTGCATACCTTGGAACCATCTTGGGATTCAAAACCCCTAGGTTGTTCTATGAAAATATTTTCTTCAATGTATCCATTGAGAAAAGCTGTTTTGACATCTATCTGCCAAATCTCATAATCATAGTATGCAGCTATTGCTAATAAAATCCTAATTGATTTAAGCATGGCAACAGGCGAGAAAGTCTCCTCATAGTCGACTCCTTGCCTTTGGCGAAACCCTTTCGCTACTAGCCTTGCCTTATAGGCCTCTACCTTTCCATCAGAACCAATTTTCTTCTTGAAAACCCATTTATTCCTTATAGGTACAATACCTTCAGGTGGGTCAACATGATCCCAAACTTGATTCTTATACATGGAATCAATCTCGGATTTCATAGCATCATTCCACTTTGAAGAGTCTATATCTGATATAGCTTCTTCATCGGTAAGTGGATCATCTACATGATCTACTTCTTCATGAGTAGACAACTCTTCTTCTTCTTTATGAAGAAAACCATATCTCACTAGTGGATGAGATACCCTGGTTGTTCTACGAGGAACAGCTGTAGATGTTTCATCAACGGGTATAGGTTGATTAGATGGATCTATATCCATCTGATCTGTTGGTTGGTCAGAATTCTCCAATTCTAACTCTATTTGCCTTCCTTTGCCTCCTTCTTGAAGAAACTGTTGTTCAAGAAATGTGGCATCTCTACTTATCACAACCTTCTGTGAAGTAGGCAAATAAAAATAATATCCAAAACTATCTTTTGGATATCCAACAAATCGACATATTTCTGATCTGGTCTCCAATTTATCAGTGTTCAGTTTTTTTTTTTTTTTTTTTTTTTTTTTTTTTATATAAGCTAGACAACCCCAAATCTTAACATGCTTAAGACTTGGTTTTCTTCCATGCCATATCTCATAAGGTGTGGAAGAAACTGATTTTGATGGAATCCTATTCAGAATATACAAAGCTGATTCTAATACAAATCCCCAAAAGAAGATTGGCATATCAGTATAGCTCATCATACTACGTACCATATACAATAGGGTACAATTTCTCCTTTCAGATACACCATTCAGCTGTGGCGTTCCTGGAGGAGTCAGCTGAGAAACAATGCCATGCTCTCTCAAGTATTCATCAAATTCAGTACTCAAATATTCACCTCCACGATCTGATCGTAGAGCTTTAATACTCTTTCCTGTTTGATTTTCTACTTCAGATTTAAATTCTTTAAACTTTTCAAAGGATTCATGTTTGTATTTCATCAAATACAAATACCCAAATCTTGATTTATCATCAGTAAAGGTAATAAAATAATGAAAGCCCCCTCTAGCCATTTCTTTAAATGGACCACATACATCACTATGTATTAGCTCCAAAATATTTTTAACTCTTTGCCCTTGTCCAACAAAGGGTGATCTAGTCATTTTTCCCTGAAGGCAAGATTCACAAGTTGGAGTAGGCTCAGAGCCCAATGAGGATAGAATCCCCATGTTCTCTAGTTTTGCAATCCTATCTTCCGCAACATGACATAACCTTAAGTGCCAAATATATTTTGAACTTGAGTTGGTTTTCACCATGGCATTACATTCTTTTAGATTGCTATAGTCTGGCCAGTGGAAACACTTTCTTACTGGCGATGGAACGCTTTCCTGTTGGCAATGGAAATACTTTTTTGTGCATTTATCAGCTTTGGTCTTCCTTTTCTGTTTAGCTATTTTCTTAGAAGGACCAGGAATCTAAGATTTCTTTTTCTTATTGCCCTTCTTCTTGTTGGACTTTCCAGTAGAAGAAGATGTAATCAAAGCTACCTCTTTTCCTTTATTGCCCGGCATATTCTTTTGGGCAATAACCAGCATATTGAGTAAACCAGCTAAGGTGCATTCCTGTTTAGTCATATGGAAATTTGTCACAAAATTCCCAAAAGACTCAAAAAGGGACTGAAGGATCAAATTCGTCTGTAGTTGGAAATCCATGTTGAAGTCAAGATGTTCCAACTGCTCAATCAGTCAAATCATCTTGTGGACATGATCCCCAACATTCTGTCCTTCAGACATCTTCATACGGAATAGCTGTCTAGATATCTCATACCTAGCATTCCTGCTGTGCTCACTATACAACTCTTGTAGGTGAAGGAGGATCTCACTCGCACTCAACATGTTCTCATGCTTCTTTTATAACTCATTACTCATGGAAGCAAGCATGTAACACTTAGCTCTCATATCATGCTCCTTCCACTTATCCAAAGTTTCATGTTCCTCTTGTGTGGCCTTTGGAGGTAAGGGACCAGGAACATTTGAATCTAGAACATATCCTATATGTTCAAGGTTCAGGATAAGTTTCAAATTTCTTAGCCAATCAGACAGATTAGGTCCTGTCATCCTATTGCGATCAAGTATGCTTGCAAAGATATTGGATGGTGGTGGTTGTTCTGTGCTCATTTTTATCAGAAAATTAACTACAGAAAATAACCAGATTAATTAGTAAATGTATCATGTAATTAACCAAAATGATTATGGTCTTTTAATCAAATTGGTCCTCCCACTAACTTAGTGAATCCTACACTTCCAAAGTAGAAAACGGAAATCCTAGTTGGATGGATTTATAATGGGTGGTTGAATTCTTATAATTCTATTGATCATCCTCAGGTACATCCATTATTGGAATTACAATAAACTATAAGTGAGCAACTCCTTGCCCATCACATCTCATGTGAGGTTCAATCCTTTACCTAGCCCCTAATGCTCAAAATCTCAGGTACATCCATTATTGACTTATCTTGCATTAGTTAAGTTGATCCCATTGAGCCAGTAATTATGCAAATAATTTTAATTCCTCAGGTACATCCAATATTGGCCACCAAACCATTTACATATTTACAACATCTCATGCTTAATAATTATTCTTAAGAAAATCTCTTAAATTAATTGCATCTTATGCAACTATTTAAAATTTCTTAAAATAATTGCCCCAATTGAGGGCCTATGTTATAATTACTTTAATTATAGCATTTCCAACTTAATCATTTGTTTGGAAGATTTTATGGTCATTCTAATTACTATTAAGGTCTCACTTTGCACATTATTCAATTAGCATGCATATATCATATAATAGCATACATTCCCATACATCTCATGCATTCATGGATAAGCAGTAAATATGGTATGACCATGGACTTTCTAAGGGATTCAATTCTGAGCCACCAAGAATTGAATCAGGGTATTCCTAGGTGCATTTCATTCATTCATTCATTTTACAAGAGTTGCTGAAGGAGTACATAATCAACACTTGATCTTGAATTCCTCCCACTGGTCCCACCAATGCTCTTGACCTCCTTGAACTTCTTGCAATCCAATATTACATGGTAATCCTTGGCATACCAAGGCGAATTTACAAGAACTTAAATAAATGAAATTACAACCCAAAAATTATTACAAACTTAATAATACATGCCCAAAATAAATTAAAATAAATTAATTAATTTACAATCCCAAAGAAACATAAAAGAAATAAATCCAATCACATTGGTCTTTTATAGTCCATGATCATCCATCATGCATATCACTATTTAACAATTAAATAAAACATACATACTTAAATTAAATTAAATATCTCATATTCAACTTAAAAATCCAGATTTGAATATGATTCAAATAAATTTAAAAATTCAGATTTGAATCTCATTCAAACAAATTTAAAAATTCAGATTTGAATCACATTCAAACAATTTTAAAAATTCAGATTTGAATCACATTCAAACATTTTTTAAAAAATCAGATTTGAATCACATTCAAACATTTTTTTAAAAAATCAGATCTGAATTTTATTCAATCAATTTTAAAAAATTAGATTTAAATATGATTCAAACAACTTTAAAAATTCAGATTTGAATCACATTCAAACAACTTTTAAAATTCAGATTTGAATCACATTCAAACAATTTTTAAAATTCTGATTTGAATCATAATTTAATTGTGTGATTAAAATTCTAATTAAACAATTTAATTAGACATAGGATGAGCTTTTAGATCATACAACAATTGTAAATTAAAAAGCAAACCTTGCGCTACCTTGAAAAAGCTTTGTTGCCGCCACCAATGGTGGCTTCACCATGTGTGCCGCCACACATCCATTGCAACCAGCAATGGATCAATCATCTCATGATCAAAGCACACAATTAAATCATATAATCAACAATCTAAATGGCAAATATAGTGGCTCTGATACCAATTGAAGGAACGAAAGCATGAAAAACACAAGTTTATACCATTGAATTCAAAAATTTTCACCTAGGGTCACATGCATCATGCAAGATTTATTTTTATCTATTTGATTTCAATGATAAACAACATATTAAAACTCTTTTAATATGTTTTTGGATCTGTATTTGCCATTTAAGATTTTATAATTAATCAGATTAATTTTAGAACCCTAGATTAAATCAAGAACGATTACACTAACCTCTTGATGCACTGCAGCGTGTCTGCGCCTTTGAGATTTGTCTTCAGGACACTAGATGTTGTCCCTCTAGTTTGTCCACACCAAGAACACCTATGACAGCCCTTGAACAGCTTCTAAAGCTTTTTCTATTAATTAGAAATTCAAGTTCTTCCTTTTAAGAGATTAGAGATGTAAATAGGACACTAGAAACAATTTCTAGTGTTCTTAATTAAAGAGATTGATGGCTAATCTCTTTGAATTGATGAGAGTTGAAGAAGAATAGATAGAGAACCTCAAAATGGCATGACAAAGGAGAGGAGTGGCTGCTGGTTACTTTTCTTTTTCATAACAACACTTATATAGCTAGGTTAACACATTAAACCATTGCCACATGTCACCCTTTGATTAGCTCTAGGTTTAAGTGACCCAATCACATTGTGCCAAGTGTAAAACCTATATTTAATATTGATTTTAATCATCTTACATGATTAAAAAACATTTGACAAGCTTATGTGTAATCCCATGTGTCACCATCTCATGGTGCCACGTGTCACACTGTGAAATGACCAAAATGCCCCTGTATCTTAATTTTGAGTTCTTAACCCAAAATAATTATTTTTCTTCTTCTAATTTATATCAAATATAAATTAATTTCTTTATTTTGAGTTCTTAACCCAAAATAATTATTTTTCTTCTTCTAATTTATATCAAATATAAATTAATTTCTTAATTTTGAGTTCTTAACCCAAAATAATTATTTTTCTTCTTCTAATTTATATCAAATATAAATTAATTAATTAATCTCTATTAATAAATTTCTCGTTAAATTAAATTCATATTTAAACACTTTAAATATAAATTTAACTTATACTATACATCCAATAATCTAGTTTTGGTTTCAAGTCATGCTAGGGACTTCGCAATTTTATTGCAGACCAAACCTATTTAATTAATCAATTAAACTCTTTAATTAATTAATTAAATCATATTTAAATAGGTGATAACTTGTGTATGTGTGTGACTTCCTAGGCTCATCACTAATTGGCAATGAGACATGATATCAACTCTTAATATCATTAGAACTCTTTCTTGCAATAAATGATTTCTCTAAATCATTTTATGAACCTCATAGACCATGGTTAACACCTAGCATAGCATGTCATGGCCACCCAATTAGTAATAAGGTTTACCTTAAATGAATCTATAATCATATGTTACCATACATTAGAATCTCTCTGTTACAAAATCCCAACTCAAGCTGGAGTCATGGTTTATGTCAAACTCCATTTGCTATGAATATTATATTCTCATTTAATTCCAGTTCTTGATTAAAAAGATTTTCTCATCAGAAACTCTTTTCTGAATAAATCTATTTGTCCTGGCCAGGAACTTAAAATGTCAAGAACAATTAAATGAACAAAGGATTTTATCTCTCTTTACTTAGAGGAAAAGATTCCATCTTGATCAACACCTACCTCCATATATAACTAGTAGGAGCCAACAGATGCCCATATACCCATACACAGTACAAGTATGAAAGCAGTATTAAACTCAAACTACCTATATACAAGATAAATGTGCTATCTCAGGTCTAAAGATTATATGCACTGATATGATTTATGACAAAACATTGACAAGAGTAAACTCCATGTGCTTGTCATAAGTGTCACTGCTTCGGCCTACTTATCATTTATAAGTGCCTATCATGTTTGTCATATGGCATGAGACTCACCATTGCATCTTATTTATATCTCATATAAATAACTTAGTAGCAAACATGAATACAATCTTTCTGGATAAGTCATGCCCTTATCATAAAGTATCCTCGATTGTGAATCTATTTATGATACTTTGTGCTAGAAATATTGTCACTCATATTCTTAATAACTTAAGAATAATATTTCTAACAAAATATCAATGGACCTTTTCTATTACACATAAATATATTATGTAAATGGAAAAGTGGAAATGCCTTTTATTAATAAAAATATGTACAAGATACATACTAAATGATATGCTCTAGGGCATACTACTAACAGTTGAAAACCAAACCTATTTAATTAATCAATTAAACTCTTTAATTAATTAGTTAAATCATATTTAATTAGGTGATTACTTGTGTATGTGTGTGACTTACTAGGCTCATCACTAATTGGCAATGAGACATGATATCAACTCTTAATATCATCAGAACTCTTTCTTACTATAAATGATTTCTCTAAATCATTTTATGCACCTCATAGACTATGGTTAATACCTAGCATAGCATGCCATGGCCACCCAATCAGTAATAAAGTTTACCTTAAATGAACCTATAATCATATGTTACCATGCACTAGAATCTCTCTGTTACAAAATCCCAACTCAAGCTTGAGTCATGGTTTATGTCAAAACCCATTTGAATATAATATTCTCTTTTAATTCCAGTACTTGATTAAAAGATTTTCTCATCGGAAACTCTTTTCTGAATAAATCTATCTGTCCTGGCTAGGAACTTGAAACATCAAGAACAATTTAATGAACATAGGATTTTATCTCTATTTACTTAGAGAAACAGATTCCATCTTGATTAATACCTACCTCCATATATAACTAGTAGGAGCCAACACATGCCCATATACCCATACACAGTACATGTATGAAAGCAGTATCAAACTCAAACTACCTATATACAAGATAACTGTGCTTTCTCAGGTCTAAAGATTATATGCACTAATATGATTTATGACAAAACATTGATAAAAGTAAACTCCATGTGCTTGTCATAAGTGTCACTGGTTCGACCTACTTATCATGTATAAGTGCCGATCATGTTTGTTATATGGCATGAGACTCACCATTCCATCTTATTTATATCTCATATAAATAACTTGGGAACAAACATGAATACAATCTTTCTAGATAAGTCATGTCCTTATTATGAAGTATCCTCGATTGTGAACCTATTTATGATACTTTATACTAGAAATACTGTTACTCATATTCTTAACAACCTAAGAATAGAATTTCTAACAAAATATCAATGGACCTTTTCTATTACACATAAATATCTTATGTAAATGAAAAAGTAGAAATGCCTTTTATTAATAAAAACATGTACAATATACATACTAAATGATATGCTCAAGATACATACTAAATGATATGCTCTAGGGCATACTACTAACAATCTCCCAGTAGCACTAGAACCATTCATTACAATATCTTAGACCCATCTTCTCAAGATGTCAGTCTAGCTGTGTCTGTGACATAGGCTTAGTGAATGGGTCAGTTGGATTTTCAACTGATGCTATTTTCTGCATGGCTACATCGCCTTGTCCAACTATTTCTCTAATAATGTGGTAGCGACTTTCTATGTTTTTGGATTTCTGTTGAGACCTAGGTTCCTTAGCCTGTATGACTGCTCCATTGTTGTCACAGTGTAGTGGATTTGCTGACTCAATGGAAAGAGCTACTGTAAGTTCTGTCATGAACTTCTTTATCCAAACAGCTTCCTTTGCAGCATCTGATGCAGCAATATACTCAGCCTCTGTAGTGGAATCTACAGTCGTGCTCTGTTTAGAACTCTTCCAACTGACTGCACCTCCATTACAAATGAACACATATCCAAAGGTAGACTTTCTATCATCGATATCTGATTGGAAATCAGAATCAGTATAACCATCCAATTGCAAGTCTCCACCTCCATAGATGAAGAATAAATCCTTAGTTCTTTTCAAGTACTTAAGGATATTCTTGACAGTTATCCAATGTTCCAAACCTAGATTGGATTGATACCTGCTAGTCAAACTAACAACATATGCGATATCCGGTCTAGTACACAACATTGCATATATTAAACTTCCAATAGTTGTAGCATATGGAATCCAAGCCATCTTATCTCTTTCTTCAGGTGTCTTTGGAGACATCTCTTTAGAAAGATGGATAACATGTCTCACTGGTAACAATCCTCTATTGGAATCAAGTATGTTAAACCTCTTTAACACCTTTTCCAAGTATAGGCTTTGGGATAAACCAATTATTCTTTTCACTCTATCTCTATAGATGCGAATCCCAAGAATATAGGTTGCCTCCCCTAAATCTTTCATGGAGAATGTATTTGACAATCATACCTTTACAGTTGTCAACATACCCGTGCCATTACCTATCAACAGTATGTCATCCACATATAAGACAAGGAAAGTGATAGCACTAACACTAACCTTCTTATATACACATGGCTCATCCTCATTTTTTATAAAACCAAAGGATTTAATGGCTTCGTCAAAACGAATATTCCATTTCCTCGAAGCTTGCTTCAACCTAAATGGATCTCTTTAGCTTGCATACCTGGGAACCATCTTGGGATTTAAAACCCCTAGGTTATTCCATGAAAATATTTTTTTCAATATATCCATTGAGAAAAGCTGTTTTAACATCCATCTGCCAAATCTCATAATCATAGTATGCAGCTATTGCTAATAGAATTCTAATTGATTTAAGCATGGCAACAGGCAAGAAAGTATCCTCATAGTCGATTCCTTGCCTTTGGTGAAACCCTTTCGCTACTAGCCTTGCCTTATAGGTCTCTACCTTTCCATCAGAACTAATTTTCTTCTTGAAAACCCATTTATTCCTTATAGGTACAATACCTTCAGGTGGGTCAACAAGATCCCAAACTTGATTCTTATACATGGAATTAATCTTAGATTTCATAGCATCAATCCATTTTGAAGAGTCTATATTTGATATAGCTTCTTCATAGATGAGTGAATCATCTCCATGATCTACTTCTTCATGAGTAGATAACTCTTGTTCTTCTTTATAATGGAAATCATATCTCGCTGGTGGATGAGATACCCTGGTTGTTGTACAAGGAACAGCTGTAGATGTTTCATCAACGGGTGTAGGTTGGCTAGATGGATCGATATCCATCTGATCTATTGATTGGTCAGAATTCTCCAATTCCAACTCTATTTACCTTGCTTTGCCTCCTTCTTGAACAAACTGTTGTTCAAGAAATGTGGCATCTCTACTCACCATAACCTTTTGTGATGTAGGCAAATAAAAATAATATCCAAAACTATCTTTTGGATATCCAACAAATCGACCTTTTTCTGATCTGGTTTCCAATTCATCAGTGTTCAGCTTTTTGATATAAGCTGGACAATCCCAAATCTTAACATGCTTAAGACTTGGTTTTCTTCCATGCCATATCTCATAAGGTGTGGAAGAAACTAATTTTGATGGAATCCTATTCAGTATATACAAAGCTGATTCTAATGTAAATCCCCAAAAGGAGATTGGCATATCAGTATAGCTCATCATACTACGTACCATATCCAATAGGATACGATTTCTCCTTTCAGATACACCATTCAGCTGTGGCGTTCCTGGAGGAGTCAGCTAGGAAACAATGCCGTGCTCTCTCAAGTATTCATCAAATTCAGTACTTAAATATTCACCTCCACGATCTGATTGAAGAGCTTTAATACTCTTTCCTGTTTGATTTTCTACTTCAGATTTAAATTCTTTGAACTTTTTAAGGGATTCATGTTTGTATTTCATCAAATACAAATACCCAAACCTTGATTTATCATCAGTAAAGGTAATAAAGCAATGAAAACCGTCTCTAGCTATTTCCTTAAATGGACCACATACATCACTATGTGTTAGCTCCAAAATATTTTCAGCCCTTAGCCCTTGTCCAATAAAGGGTGATCTAGTCATTTTGCCCTAAAGGCAAGATTCAAAAGTTGGAGTAGGCTCAGAGCCCAATGAGGATAGAATCCCCATTTTCTCCAATTTTGCAATCCTATCTTCTACAACATGACATAACCTTAAGTGCCAAATATATTTTGAACTTGAGTTGGTTTTCAGCATGGCATTGCATTCATTTAGATCACTTGCATTCATTTTGTGTTTGTCATTATTATCTAAATAATAAAGACCTTCATTCATATAACCCGAACCAATATATTTATTTTCAAAATAAATATTGCAAACATCATCTGTGAATTGAAATTCATAGCCATTTCTAGTCAAACTATTTATAGAAATGATGTTCTTAAAAGCATCAGGTACATATAAAATATTATCCAAACACAAAATATGTCCAAAAATTTAAAAAGATTTAGATCCTATGGCTAAAGCTTCAACAGTTGAACCATTGCTAATCTAGACTCTAACATCTTGAGAATGCAAGCTGCTACTATTTGCTAGTTCCTGCATATCATTAGAAATGTGAGAATTGGCACTAGTATCTAAAACCCAAGCTGTAGATAAACTATGAGTATTATCAGAATCTAAATAACAAGATATGGATATACCTTCTGAAGGTTTATCCTTCTTGTCCTTCAGAGAAGAAAGATAATCTGGGCGGTTCCTTTTCCAGTGCCCATCCTTCTGGCAGTGGAAACACTTTCCTTTGCCTCCATCAGCTTTAGTCTTCCCTTTCTGTTTAGCTATTTTCTTAGAAGGACCAGGAATCTGAGGTTTCTTTTTCTTATTTCCCTTCTGGCAGAAGAAGATGCAATCAAAGCTACCTCTTTTCCTTTATTGCCTGGCATATTCTTTTGGGCAATAACCAGCATGTTGAGTAAACCAGCTAAGGTGCATTCTTGTTTAGTCATATAGAAATTTGTCACAAAATTCCCAAAAGGCTCAGGAAGGGACTGAAGGATCAAATTCGTCTGTAGGTGGAAATCCATGTTGAAGTCAAGATGTTCCAACTGCTCAATCAGCCGAATCATCTTGTGGACATGATCCCCAACATTCTGTCCCTCAGACATCCTCATGTGGAATAGCTGCCTAGATATCTCATACCTAGCATTCCTACTGTGCTCACCATACAACTCTTATAGGTGAAGGAGGATCTCACTTGCACTCTGCATGTTCTCATGCGACTTCTGTAACTCATTACTCATGGAAGCAAGCATGTAACACTTAGCTCTCATATCATGCTCCTTTCACTTGTCCAAAGTTTCATGTTCCTCTGGAGTGGCCTCTGGAGGTAAGGGACCAGGAAAATTTGAATCTAGAACATATCCTATATGTTCAAGGTTTAGGACAAGTTTCAAATTTCTTAGCCAATCACAGAGATTAGGTCCAGTCAACCTATTGCGATCAAGTATGCTTGCAAGGATATTGGATGGTGGTAGTTGTTTTGTGCTCATTATTATCAGAAAATTAACTGCAGAAAATAACTAGATTAATTAGTAAATGTATCAAGTAATTAACCAAAATGATTATGATCTTTTAATCAAACTGGTCCTCCCACTAACTTAGCAAATCCTACACTTTAAAAGTAGAAAACGGAAATCCTAGTTGGATGGATTTCTAGTGGGTGATTGAATTCTTATAATTCTATTTATCAACCTCAGGTACATCCGTTATTGGAATTACAATAAACTATAAGTGAGCAACTCCTTGCCCATCACATCTCATGTGAGGTTCAATCCTTTACCTAGCCCCTAATGCTCAAAATCTCAGGTACATCCATTATTGACTTATCTTGCATTAGTTAAGTTGATCCCATTGAGCCAGTAATTATGCAAATAATTTTAATGTCCTCAGGTACATCCAATATTGATCCCCAAACTATTTACATATTTACAACATCTCATGCTTAGCAATTATTTTTAAGAAAATCTCTTAATTTAATTGCATCTTATGCAACTATTTAAAATTTCTTAAAATAATTGTCCCAATGGAGGGCCCATGATGTAATTACTTTAATTATAACATTTCTAACTTAATCATTTGTTTGGAAGATTTTATGGTTATCCTAATTACTATTAAGGTCTCACTTTGCACATTATCCATTTAGCATGCATATATCATATAATTGCATACATTCCTATACATCTCATGCATTCATGGATAAGCAGTAAATATGGTATGATCATGGACTTTCTAAGGGATTCAATTCTGAGCCACCAAGAATTGAATCAGGGCATTCCTAGGTGCATTTCATTCATTCATTTTACAAGAGTTGCTGATGGAGTACATAATCAACACTTGATCTTAAATTCCTCCCACTGGTCCCACCAATGCTCTTGACCTCCTTGAACTTCTTGGAATCCAATATTACATAGTAATCCTTGGCATACCAAGGCAAATTTATAAGAACTTAAATAAACAAAATTACAACCCAAAAATTATTACAAACTTAATAATACATGCCCAAAATAAATTAAAATAAATTAATTAATTTACAATCCCAAAGAAACATAAAAGAAATAAATTCAATCACATTGGTCTTTTATAGTCCATGATCATCCATCATGCATATCACTATTTAACAATTAAATAAAGCATACATACTTAAATTAAATTGAATATCTCATATTCAACTTCAAAATCCATATTTGAATATGATTCAAATAAATTTAAAAAATTCAGATTTGAATCTCATTCAAACAAATTTAAAAATTCAGATTTGAATCACTTTCAAACAACCTTAAAAATTCAGATTTGAATCACATTCAAAGAATTTTTAAAAAATCAGATTTAAATCACATTCAAATAATTTTTAAAAATTCAGATCTGAATATTATTCAAACAACTTTAAAAATTCATATTTGAATATGATTCAAACAACTTTAAAAATTCATATTTGAATCACATTCAAACAACTTTTAAAATTCAGATTTGAATCACATTCAAACAATTTTTAAAATTCTAATTTGAATTAAAATTTAATTGTGCAATTAAAACTACTAATTAAACACTTTAATTAGTCATAGGATAGGCCTTAGATCATATAACAATTGCAGAATTAAAAAGCCGAACCTTGCACCACCCATGAAGCCAAACCATGTGCACCATGTTGGAGTTCATCAAGTATACCGCCACACATCCATTGCAACCAGCAATGGATAAATCATCTCATGATCAAATCACCCAATTAAATCATATAATCAATAATCTAAATGGCAAATATAGTGGCTCTGATGCCAATTGATGGAGCGGAAATGTAAAAAACACAAGTTTATACCATTGAATTCAAAATTTAATTTAATGTCACATGCATCATGCAAGATTTATTTTTATCTATTTGATTTCAATGATAAACAACATATTAAAACTCTTTTAATATGTTTTTGGATCTGTATTTTCCATTTAAGATTTTAAAATTAATCAGATTAATTTTAGAACCCTAGATTAAATCAAGAACAAACACACTAACCTCTTGATGCACTGCAGTGTATTTGCGCCTTTGAAATGCGTCTTCAGGACACCAGATGTTGTCCCTCTAGCTTGTCCACACCAAGAACACCTATGGCAGCCCTTAAACAGCTTCTAAAGCTTTTTCTATTATTTAGAAAATCAAGTTCTGCCCATTAAAAGATTAAAGATGTAAATGGGACACTAGAAACAATTTCTAGTATTTTTAATTCAAGAGATTATTTGCTAATCTCTTGGAATAGATAAGAGAAGAAGATGAAGAGAAGGGAGAGTCTCTTGGGTGGCAGCACCAAGGATGAGGCAACAACTTGTGTTATTTTTCTTTTCATAACAACACTTATATAGGTAGGTCAACACATAAAACCCTTGCTACATGTCACCCTCTGATTGGTTCTAGGTTTAATTTACCCAATCACATTGGGCCAAGTGTCAAACCTATATTTAATCTTAATTTTAATCATCTTACATGATTAAATGACATTTGCTAAGCTTATGTGTAATGCCATGTGTCACCATCTCATGGTGCCACATGTCACCTTGTGAAATGACCAAAATGCTCCTGTGTCTTAATTTTGAGTTCTCAATCCAAAATAATTATTTCTCTTATTTTAATCAATTTATATCAAATATAAATTAATTAAGTAATCTCTATTAATTAATTTCATATTAATTAAATTCATATTTAAACACTTTAAATATAAATTTAACTTATACTATGCATCCAATAACCTAGATTTGGTTTTAAGTCATGCTAGGGACTTTGCAATCTAGTTGCAAACCAAACCTATTTAATTAATTAATTGAACTCTTTAATTAATTAATTAAATCATATTTAATTAGGTGATTACTTGTGTATGTGTGTGACTTACTAGGCTCATCACTAATTGGCAATGAGACAGGATATCAACTCTTAATATCATCAGAACTCTTTCTTACCATAAATGATTTCTCTAAATCATTTTATGCACCTCGTAGACCATGGTTAACACCTAGTATAGCATGCCATGGCCACCCAATCAGTAATAAGGTTTACCTTAAATGAACCTATAATCATATGTTACCATGCACTAGAATCTCTCTGTTATAAAATCCCAACTCAAGCTGGAGTCATGGTTTATGTCAAACCCCATTTGTTATGTAATGTTCTCTTTTAATTCCAGTAATTGATTAAAAAATTTTCTCATCGGAAACTCTTTTCTGAATAAATCTATCTGTCTTGGCTAGGAAATTGAAACATCAAGAACAATTAAATGAACATAGGATTTTATCTCTATTTACTTAGAGAAATAGATTCCATCTTGATTAATACCTACCTCCATATATAACTAGTAAGAGCCAACACATGCCCATAAACCCATACACAGTACAAGTATGAAAGCAGTATCAAACTCAAACTACCTATATACAAGATAACTGTGCTATCTCAAGTCTAAAGATTATATGCACTAATATGATTTATGACAAAACATTGACAAGAGTAAACTCCACGTGCTTGTCATAAGTGTCACTAGTTCGACCTACTTATCATGTATAAGTGCCTATCATGTTTGTTATATGGCATGAGACTCACCATTCTATCTTATTTATATCTCATATAAATAACTTGGGAACAAACATGAATACAATCTTTCTTGATAAGTCATGTCCTTATTATGAAGTATCCTCAATTATGAACGTATTTATGATACTTTGTACTAGAAATACTGTCACTCATATTCTTAATAACTTAATAATAGAATTTCTAACAAAATATCAATAGACCTTTTTTATTACACATAAATATCTTATGTAAACAGAAAGTGGAAATGCCTTTTATTAATTAAAATATGTACAAGATACATACTAAATGATATGCTCTAGGGCATACTATGAACAGATCACATAGTCTTTCCCTGACTCTGGCTATGTCAACACTGGGGCCTCTGTGAGCATAGCCTTTAGCTTTTCGAAGCTAGCTTGGCATTTATCATTCCAGTCAAACTTAACATTCTTATGTAACAGTTCAGTCAGTGGAGTAGATATGAGGGAAAATCCCTTCATAAATCTTCTGTATTAACTAGCTAACCCTAAAAAACTTCTGACTTCTGTTGCATTTTTGGGAGGCTTCCATTCCACTATTGCCTCAATCTTCTTTGGATCCACCCTAATCCCATCTGCTGATATAATGTGTCTAAGAAAAGATATTTCATCTAGCCAGAAAAACACACTTGGACAGCTTGGCATACAACTGCTTTTCCCGTAGTGTCTGTAGTACTACTCTCAAGTGTTCATCATGCTCTTCCCAGTTCTTAGAATACACCAGAATATCATCTATAAAGACCACAATGAACTAATCTAAGTAGGGATGGAAGATACGGCTCATTAGGTCCATAAAAGCCATTGGTGCATTTGTTAGCCCAAATGGCATTACTAGGAACTCGTAATGTCCATACCGGGTCCTGAAAGCAGTTTTAGGCACATCTGTCTCCTTTACTCTCAACTAGTGATAGCCTGATCTGAGATCTATCTTAGAGAATACACCGGCTCTCTTCAATTGATTAAATAGATCATCTATCCATGGTAAAGGATATTTGTTTTTCATGGTCACCTTATTCAGCTGATGGTAGTCTATACAAAGCTGTAGTGCACCATCTTTCTTCTTCAAAAATAGCACCGGTGCTCCCCATGGTGACACACTAAGTGTATGAAACCCATATCCAATAGCTCCTGTAACTAAACTTTCAACTCTCTCAGTTTAGTGGGTGCCATCCTATATGGAGCAATGGAAATCGGTGTAATAGTCGGTATAACCTCGATAGCTGTAACGCCCTCACTTTACGTAATCTATATATTCGACTACTCTGGTGACCTAATGTCTATCTGGACAAGTCAAGATGTTTGGGACTGCACTTTAGTGATAGTGAGAAGGCATAAAATGATGAAATAAATAATAAGAAAATATAATAAAAATTAAGGAAAAATAAAAGAGAAGAAATGAAACTAGGTTAAACGAGTCGGCACCGTAGCGATGAGTGACCGCACCGGGAAGTTACGGCCAAGGCAATTGCTGACCCTAGGATTGTGGGGAACCCTCAGAATTAAAATTTGAGACATAATTAAAGGTCTACTGAGAAATGTTAAAGAAAATTTAGTGAGTCAATATAAATGAAAAATGAAAATTAAAGAAATCGGCGGTACAATGAGTAAATTGGTAGTACCGAAAAATCTGAAATATAACCCGAAGAGGGGCATTTTGGTCATTTGACACCTAGAGTTGGCTTTTGACATAAATATCCATAAAAATAAAGTGGCATTAAATTTTGAAATTTTCATGAAAAATGAAATTGGAATGAAATGTAATTAAGGGAAACTAAAGAGGTAAAGTTTAGGATAATTCAAAGTTTAATTAAATTATTATTATTTTAAAATTAGTGGACCTTAGTGGGACATATATAAGCATATGAGACAAAGTGGACAGCCATATTTCATCATCTTCATCTCTTTCATTTCATTTTGCCGAATTCATTTCTCCTAAAGAACCTCCATTGCCACCCCTTCATGCAAGCTCCATTTACCATAATTAAGCCATGGTTTCTTGCAAGTTTCTTCATTAAAAGTGGTGTATACCTCTTGGGCAGATTATAGGGAGCAAAAAGGAAGAGATTTGGTGAGGTTTGGCAAGCTTAAAAAATAGGTAAGTGTCCAATTTTTCTTTCCTTCTCAAGTAAACTTTGAATTAATGTTGGGATTACTTGAATGAGTGAGAAATTTAAAGAAATGGAAGTGTATTTGATGGCCTCCAATCTAGGTAGCCATGGAAGACGTAAGAGATTGATTAATTCATGTGTAAAGAAAGTGATTTATGATGTTAATTAAAGTATTATATGTGTAGTCAAATTTTGTCATGTGTATGTCTGAAGTTGGTATATTTAAATTTGAGTTTTGTAAGAGGCATTGAAAACTTTGATAGATGATGAATTTCAGCAGCCTTGAGGTCCATTGGAGAGTGCTAATTTCATGAATATAAATATTGAATTATGGTGTAATACATTAGTGGAAGTATATAGCAAATTGTTAAGTTGAATTCATGTGTATTAGTTAGTTATTCTATATGTGTATTATGGTTAATTTTGACCATTTGATTAAGGGTTGTGAATTGTATATTAAGGACTTGTATAAACTGCTCAAATTGACCAATTTGAAGTGTGATGAATAAGTATGGAATGTGATGAATCCAGAAGTTAGGTATGGGAGTTTGAGGATTTAGAATTTAAATGTGTAAGGTTTGTGCTATTGAAGAATTGTATAAGGGCAGTATGCATTTGGGCCTATAACCCTAATTGTGTGATCCCAATTGGTATAAGGCCAATTGGAGATAAAACTAGACTCAATATAGACTAACTTTCATGTAGAGAGCTTGTCCAAATTCTGCCTAGAAGTGACCTAAAAGAATGACCAAATCCAGAATTGCATGACATGAAAACCCAGAATTTTGACCATATGAATAGTAGTCAGTAAGGCCATAACTCACTCAAAAAAGGTCCAAATGACCTAAAATTTACACCATGGAAAGCTTAGAAATAGAGCTACAACTCTTATGAAGACACCAAAGCCCAGAAATGACCAGAACGAAGTCAAAATACTTGCATAAGTTGGGTTACAAAAACTACCTGAATTGACTTTGACCTAAAAATGACCTAAACTTTGCAATATAAGTGCAATTTGACCAGTAATAGTAAAATGACCATAACTTGGTCCATAGAACTCCAAATGACATGAAGTCAGTCCCAAAATTTCAATAAGACATAGATCTACAATATTGGTAATTTGACCAAAACCCAAAAATCAATCTAACTAGGTCAATTAAGTTGATTAATTTGGCACACTAAATCTGGAATTAGCATAATTGACCATAAAATCCAAAAAATTCAAATAAGCATATCTCCCACCAGAAGTGTCCAATTTAAATGAGCCATACCAATCCGAAAAGCTAAGAAAGAGACCTAAAACATTGTTTCAGACAACTTTCTCAAATTATAAATGTATAATGTCAAAATTTAAGGTCAAACTATTAACCTAATTGAGGATCATGCCAATATAGGACCTTTGAGTCCAAGTTAATAATTTGTCTATAAAGAATTCTATAAGACTTGAAAAATAGTAAGAAAAATTTCTGGTTGTCCCTAAGACATAGAGCAACAATACTTATGAAGAATGCTATATCTCAATGTGATTACAAACAGTCCAAATAAATTAATAAAGTCAGAACCGAAAATGCCTAATGAGGAAGTCAAAATTTAACTTTGACCTAGTTATGGTTAAATGACCATAACTTAAGTTATACAACTCCAAATTGAGTGATTCAGAAAGGAAATTAAAGAAGACACAATGAGAAAGAATTTAAGGAAGAGAAATCTATTAAATTTACACTGTAGCTTGGTCCAATAAACAGTAAACATTGGCCATAAAATCTAAATAATTGTAGTAAAATGCAATAAGCTTTGGCAACATATGTCAACATGTGAGGAATGTAAAATGAAACATATTAGTGACATTAAAACTGACTCACCTAGTGTGCATTGAAGGTCAACATTATAGGTTGACTAATGAAAGGAATAGTATCAATAAAATTTAATTATTGAACCTTATTACTAGAAACAATTTAAATGAGTACTGAAATACTTTAAATTGTGTGTTTCAGTTAGAAAATACACTGGGAAGGGAAAAGACCCACTGAGTCAAGGCCAAGAGGTGACTCATCAGAGGTTTGTGCACAACTAGTTTTTAATTGATTTTGTTTTGAATATTTCATATGATTAAATGACGTTATTTTCTTTATGTATTATGTTTATCAAGTATTGAATTTAATTCAATTATTATTGAAAGTGTTATAGTATGTATGAATTTAGCTTTGTGAAATGGTATTTCAACAATTATTGAACATTGTTATGGATTGAATAAATTATGTTTTGGAAAATTGTGATAGAATATGTTTTGAATTGTGATGAGCATAAAAATTATTGAATATTGGAATTGACTTTGAATCGAATTGTGTTGTGATTTATGCTCACAAAAAGGACAAAGAGATGACATTGTTTTATATCTCATTATAGATGCTTGACTAGGTTATTACCCGTCTCTCTCATTTGTTGAGGAGACAATGGAGTTAGCTTTGTTTTGATTACCATGGTACGTGCACAGGCTTAGATTCTCCTCTTATTAGAGGTTAGATCTAAGTTTTTTTGTTATGGCTCTTTCGGAAGTTTCATTATTGTGATGTGTACTGTGCACAATAATTCGACCTCCACTACCATAGGAAGTTAGAATTACCCCGAAGATGGCCCTTTCATATTAGTCTTGCATAGTTAGTGAGATAAAAAATGGCTTTTGAATAGTAAAGAATTTTGATTTCAAGTGGGATATATGCATACTTGATTTTATTGAAATTAATATTTATTTCTATTAATTGTTGGAATTACTTTAATTGTTCAATTATGATTTGCCAAATTGAAATTATTGATCAAGGTTATTTTAACAAAAGATTATATTATTGGCAACGATTATTTTGACCTTTGGAATTTTTATGAAGTTCAAGATTTACAAATTATTTGTTATAATTCTGTCAACATATATATTGTATTAGCAATGAGTTCACCACTCAGCGATAGCTTTGCATGCTGTCGCAGGTGAAAAGAGCAT
This sequence comes from Hevea brasiliensis, assembly GCF_030052815.1. Lineage (NCBI taxonomy): Eukaryota > Viridiplantae > Streptophyta > Magnoliopsida > Malpighiales > Euphorbiaceae > Hevea > Hevea brasiliensis. The sequence continues at coordinate 70,923,921 of NC_079498.1, read as the reverse complement.
AGAGTAGTTGAGTAAGCTTCTTTGAAGACACATTCAGATCAGCTCCAGGTATATCATAGGTATACCCATGTACATAAGTTTGATGTATGCATGTAATAATATGTATGTAAATTATTTGAGCAGTTGTATAAAAACTCTTATAAAATATTGGTATGTAATTAAATATAAATTATTGTAATGTAAATTTGAGATTTCATTTACCTGTATAGTTTTGTAATATTAATTTTTGAGTCTTGTAATCAATGAAATGTTTCTTTTATGAAGAGGTTGGTTTGAAAATGAAATGATTTAAATATTGAGATTGAATTATGAGATGAAATAAAGTTTATTTGAGTTGTATTTGAGAAAACATATTGGGAGTGTTTTTCTTTTCAGGTTTGAAGAATTGTTTTCTGAAAATACAGTCGGCACTCTGCTGAAATTTTGAAAAAATTTTTATAACACCAGATTTTAATCAATGATTTAAATTTCACAAAAGTTGAGTTAAAATCCCTTGTAGTATATTTAATGGGTTACCGATGGGCGAAGTACGATAATTCATTAGGTGTACTACGGGATCATATTACACCTTATGGAGGAATAGGGTGTGATAATAGCAAACTCCACCTCTCTCTAGTGGCAAACCTGGCAACTCTTTTAGAAATATATCTAGAAAATCACATACAGTGGGGGATGTCTGGTAAGCTCGAGCTAGTCCTCCTAGTATCAACCACATGTGCTATGAAAGCCTTACAGCCCCTCCTCATCAATCTTCTGGCTGCTGTGGCTGATATGATAGTAGAAAGATAACCCGTTCCTTCATCCGCAATTGTAATCTCATCCCCATCTACTGTCTGTAATGAAATCCTCTTTAACCGATAATCTACCATCGCCTGATGACATGATAACCAATCCATTCCTAGTATCTGTTAGTAGTATGCCCTAGAGCATATCATTTAGTATGTATCTTGTACATATTTTTATTAATAAAAGGCATTTCCACTTTTCCATTTACATAATATATTTATATGTAATAGAAAAGGTCCATTGGTATTTTGTTAGAAATATTATTCTTAAGTTGTTAAGAATATGAGTGACAATATTTCTAGCACGAAGTATCATAAATAGGTTCACAATCGAGGATACTTCATAATAAGGACATGACTTATCCAGAAAGATTGTATTCATGTTTGTTCCCAAGTTATTTATATGAGATATAAATAAGATGGAATGGTGAGTCTCATGCCATATAACAAGCATGATAGGCACTTATAAATGATAAGTAGGTCGAACCAGTGACACTTATGACAAGCACATGGAGTTTACTCTTGTCAACGTTTTGTCATAAATCATATCAGTGCATATAATCTTTAGACCTGAGATAGCACAGTTATCTTGTATATAGGTAGTTTGAGTTTGATACTGCTTTCATACTTGTACTGTGTATGGGTATATGGGCATGTGTTGGCTCCTACTAGTTATATATGGAGGTAGGTGTTGATCAAGATGGAATATGTTCCTCTAAGTAAATAGAGATAAAATCCTATGTTCATTTAATTGTACTTGATGTTTCAAGTTCCTGGCCAGGACAGATAGATTTATTCAGAAAAGAGTTTCTGATGAGAAAATCATTATAATCAAGAACTGGAATTAAAAGAGAACATAATATTCATATCAAATGGAGTTTGACATAAACCATGACTCCAGCTTGAGTTGGGATTTTGTAACAGAGAGATTCTAATGCATGGTAACATATGATTATAGGTTCATTTAAGGTAAACCTTATTACTAATTGGGTGGCCATGGCATGCTATGCTAGGTGTTAACCATGGTCTATGAGGTCCATAAAATGATTTAGAGAAATCATTTATGGTAAGAAAGAGTTCTGATGATATTAAGAGTTGATATCATGTCTTATTGCCAATTAGTGATGAGCCTAGTAAGTCACACACATACACAAGTTATCACCTAATTAAATATGATTTAATTAATTAATTAAAGAGTTTAATTGATAATTAAATAGGTTTGGTTTGCAATTAGTTTGCAAAGTCCCTAGCATGACTTGAAACCAAATCTAGATTATTGGATGTATAATATAAGTTAAATTTATATTTAAAGTGTTTAAATATGAATTTAATTAATGAAAAATTAATTAATAGAGATTAATTAATTAATTTATATTTGATATAAATTAATTAGAAGAAGAAAAATAATTATTTTGGGTTGAGAACTCAAAATTAAGACACAGGGGCATTTTGGTCATTTTGCAGTGTGACACGTGGCACCATGAGATGGTGACACATGGTGTAACACCCTCCCGGTAGCAACTCCATACATTCTACTGTTCCGGTGACCGGTGTCTGTCTGGACAGCTAGAACGTCCGAAAAAATATTTAAACTAAAGTCAAGAACCATAATTAACTCAAATATTAATAAGAAAAATTTAGTAAAAATTTTAGAAATAAAATACAACCAAGTCAAATGAGCCGGTGCCCAAGCGATGGGTAATCAGAGGGAAGTTGTGGTTCTCGCAACGAGGAGCCCTAGACCCAGGGGAAAAATTATAAAATAATTTTTGGAACTCCAGAGAAGGGTTATTGAGGTTCCCATGGCATTAGAATGCCAAGAAAATACCTAGAAAATTTTTTCAATCGGTACAGCCAATTTTGACCCGTTAAGCCAAACGGAGGGCATTTTGGTCATTTTGCCTTCAGAGGTGATTTTTGGCCGACTTGTCCAGTTAAGTAAATAATTAATATGACATAAAATATGAAGAAACATTACTAAAAATTAAATTGAAATTGAGTAGTGATGAAAAGAAAAGAAAAATCCATAAAAATGCCAAATATGACATCATTATGATGTCATTTGAAAGTCTCCACCAATTATAATTAAACAACCATATTATTAACTAATAAAAGAGACTAAATGAAGACCAAATTAACCAAAAATACAGCAGCCACCTCCTTCCCCAAAACCAGCCAAAACGTAGAGAGAGAGAAGATAGGGTTTCCACCATAGCCATTCTTTGCAAGCTTTCATTCTCATGCTTCCTCACCATATTTCCTCAAGACCCCAACACTAAAATGAATCCTTGGACCTAGAGGAAGTGTTTGGCAGCCAAGAGAGTACAAGAAAAGTGAAGATTAAACTTGGGAAAAAAGTGCCACTTAAAGGTTAGTGCATTAGATACCTAAAACTCTTTATTTTCATGATTAGTAACTTGAATTGAGTAAGAATTTGTAACTAAAATGAACAATCATTATGTGTATACATACCATAAATTTCGGCTGCCCTATTGAAGAAATAGAAATGAGTGTTTTGTTGGACTTAGAGTGGATTAGAAATGATGTTTAAGGTACATATACACAAGTATAATGAATTGGTATGCTAACTAAGGTAATATGGGTGAAACTTGAACTTGGGCTAGGGTTTGGGAGTGAAAAATTTGATTTGGCTTATGAAATGGTTAAAGAACATTCTAATGGTCAATTAGTGACCATTTGAGGTATGTTGACCATAATTTGAGGTGCATTAAAGTGTTACAAACTGAAATGGTAGGCTGCCTTGTGAGTGCAACAGGGTGGCTAGAATTGCAGTCCACTTGGACTGCCATATCTTTGGCTGTGTTGGTCCAATTGGTGTTTAGTCAATTGGACATGAAACTAGGCTTACAATGGCACATTTTTGCTGAAGAAACCATGCCCAAAAGACCAAAGCAAGAGGACCAAAAGTTGGCCCCAATCTGGATCCCCTGCAACAGCACCTGCAGAAATGACCAAATGAACAGTATAACTGTTCATTTCACCATAACTCACTGTAGATTTGGTCAATTGACCTGAAATTTTTACAAAATCAAGTTAAGACATATAAAAACAACTTTCATGAAGAAACCTACCCCAAATTATGGCCAGAACCTATTCAAATATGCAGTCACAATCACTGTTCATGTTACTGTAGATATGGTAATTTCTGCAGAATGGAAATCCGGCCAGCTGTGGTTTTTGGACCATATCTGGAGCTACAAAACTCCAAATGGAGTGATTCAAAAAACGAAATTTAAGTAGACAAAATAAGGAAAAACTTTTATGTTTATCAATTCCACAAATTTCCACTGTAACAGTTCCTAATGGAATAGTAAAGTTATGGTACAAAATCTGAAAATTCTGCTCCTTTGGTTTAATGCTTAGAAATGGTATTAACGCTTAATGCCAACAAGTTTTAAATACAAAATGTGGTATGTTGGGAGTGCCAAAGTCAATGTACATATTTTCTATCCAAAAGTCAACATTTTTGTTGACCAATGAGGTGAATAGTAACACCAAAACATGAAATTCACAAATTGAAGAATTTAAAAGTTTCAAATGTCCTAGTATACCTAACAAGATTGGTTTGGATAGTTTGGCATGCCAATAGGGTTCAGTTAGCAGTACTGCACATGGCAATATGCCATTCTGTGATTTTATGGCTTTTAGCGATTCTGACCTTGCATTGAGATTTGGCCTTGTGCCTGATGTATTTACAGCTTGTTAGCTGTTCTGTTGCACACCGGTTGATGCATATGTGACCGATGGTGTGATGGCCCGAGGTACTAGGTACCCAGTGCCAGTTTACCCGTTTATCCAGTCCAGTCGTCTAGTGTAGGTTACTAGGGCAACCAAATGAATAAAAGTGGGCAAAGTTAATGAAATAATAGATATACCAATACCAAATAAAGAAATCATACACATTCTATACATACTTACTTTCAGCTATTTTCTTTTATTATATTATTGCACCACTAAGCATTGTTGGTTAGTGCGTTGCTTTTACCACGCGTAGGTACTGGAGATACAGATCATGAGCCCAGTAGACCGCAGAGTGGGTGAGTTCATCCTGCAGCTCTGCACAGTGTCCGTGTCACCTCACTACCTGCAGTGCATTGGTAGGGCACTAGGTGTCATTTTGTCATTTTGTAACTAAATTTTTATTTTCTCATATGTATTTGGATTTATGTAATGTATTTTGAGGTTCATGTAAATAATAAAGATTTATGGTTATGTATGGAAGTAATTCGAGTATTTAATTGTTATTTATATATGAGAACCCTGAGAAATGATGATTGAGAACTGAAATTGAAAAAAATGTTGAGATTTTGATATTGAGATTCTATTGATGAATTGAACTTGGGATTGTTTGGAAATTATTTGGAAGTGTTTTTAACAGGTTCCGAAGAACTATTTTCTCCATTTTTAGCCGGTACTCCGCCGGATTTTCTTTAAAATTTTCGGAACCTCAAATAAATAATACTTTTGATAATTGGCTAAAATAAATTATATTTCATAAATTATATTCACAAGCATGGTATAAATTAATTAAGGTATATTAGAATGTGCCGGTACACCGTGTGGCATTACTTACTCGGGTATACTGTACACGGGTAAGGGGTGTCACATTTAGTGGTATCAGAGCACGGTTTAGGCGTTTCTGGGCCTAGATTGAGTCCATACCATGCATTGCATTTGTAAGAGTCGAGGTGACACTAATGCAGATCTGTTTGTCTTTCTTATTTTGAATAGGATATGGACCCTTCATCTCAAAGAGCAGTCGAGGAGGAAGTGGAGAGTGATGCTCCACCTGTAGCAGCTGAGACTGGGGGTAGGGGAGAACCTACTCCACCAGCTCAAGCAGAGCCTGCTCAGCCTCCACAGGCCATGTTCCAACAAATGGCCGACTTCTTTAGACAAATGGCCGGAGTAATGCCAGTATCACCACCACCACCACCAGCTCCATAGCAGAAATCACACCTGGAAAGGCTAAGAAAGTTTGGAGCAGTGGACTTTTTCTGTAAGAGAGAAGATGACTCATTGCGGTAGAATTGGTTGAGCAGGCAGGCGAGTCTTAAAACAACTCCACTGCACCTCAGAGCAAAATCTAGAAGCTCCAGTATCCTTGTTGCAAGATGATGCCTACGAATGGTGGGACACTGTGTCCAGTGAAGTGTAGTCAGAAGTTGTAACTTGGGACTTCTTTCTCTCTGATTTCAAGAAGAAATATGTGGGTACTGTATACCTGGAAGAGAGAAGAAGAGAGTTTATTAATCTGAGGCAGAGACAGCTGTCAGTGGCCGAGTATGAGAAGGAATTCGTAAGATTGAGCCGCTATGGAAGGGAAATAGTCCCTAATGAAGCTGAAAGGTGCAAGAGATTTGAAGAGGGACTAAATGACAACAAAAATATTCAGCTCACTGCCTTGGGAATCACAGAATTTAGCAAGTTAGTGGAAGCTGCAATAAGGGTTGAAAAAGTAAGAATAAGTGAGCAGACCAGAAGGGAGAGACAGCAGAAGAGGGGACCGGGTCATCTAGCTCATCTCCTGCACCTGGGAAGAAGTTCAAAGGTCCACCTGCACAGAGTTCGGGTCAGCCACAAGGTCAGGGTCAGTCTCAGGGGCCCAGGCCACAGTTCACCCCTAGGAGAGGTCAGTCCACACCATCTGTGGGCAGCTCTCCAGGGATGGGGTTCAGGGGACCAGTCCCAACATCTTCTGCATGTCCACACTGTCTGAAATGGCACAAGGGAGAGTGTTGGAGTAATGG